>NC_139568.1:21977470-22577470 GCF_965112155.1 Podarcis liolepis
AGTAAGTTTCGGAAGACAGTTCTGTTCTAAATGTTCTTTAACTTCTTCTGTTGTTTCATTTCCTTCTCTGTTTCAGGCTCTGGCACTGTATCAAACACTGTTGCAGACTCAGGCTGTGGCACTATGGCTGTAGCTGTGGCTCTGGTTCTGTTTCAGGCTCTGGCACTGTATCAAGCACTGTTTCAGGCTCAGGCTTCTGCTCTTTATTAGGCTTTGTCTCAGTCTTTGGCTCTAGCACTTATTCTAGCTCTATTTCAGGCTCGGCCTGTGTCTCAGCCTTTGTCTCTGATTCACGCTGTTTCTCTGTTTCAGGATCCGATGCTGTTTCAAGCCCTGGATCTGTCTCTGCCTCTGTTTCTGGCTCTGGCACTCTTGCAGGATCTGGTTCTGAATTAGGGTTTTGTTCTGGCTCTGGCTGTGTCTCTGGATCTGGCTGTGTCTCTGCTTCAGGCTCCTATGCTGTATCAAGCACTGTATCAGGCTCTGCCTCTCCCTCTGCCCCTGGCTACCTTTAAGCGTCAGGCTCAGTTTCAGACAGTGTCTCTGTTTCAGGATCCAGCACTCTATCAAGCACTATTTTGGACTCAGGCTGTGGATCTTGGCTGTGGCTCTAGGCTCCGTCTGTGGCTCTGTCTGTGGCTCTGGCTCTCTTTCAGGGTCTGGTTCTGAATGAAGATCTGGTTTTGACTATGATTCAGGGTCTCATGATGGCTCTTCCTCTGCCTCTGACCCAGCTATGTTTCAGGGTCTGGCTCTCTTTCAGGCTCTGGTTCTTAATTAGGGTTTTGTTCTGGCTCTGGCTGTGTCTTTGGCTCTGGCTCCAGCTCCAGCTCCGGCACTGTATCAAGTACTGTTGCAGACTCAGGCTGTGGCTTTAGGCTGTGGCTGCAGCTATGTTTTGCGCTCCGGCCCTGTATCAAGCCCTATTTCTGGCTCTGGCTCTGGCTTTGTTTCAGCTCTGGCTCTGAATGAGGCTCTGGCTCTGGCTCTGATTCAGGGTCTCGCTCTGGCTCTGGCTCTGGCACTCTATCAAGGACTGTTTCAGACTCAGGCTGTGGCTGTGGCTCTGCCTCTGTTTCAGGCTGTGTCTCTGTTTGAGGCTGTGTCTCTGTTTCAGGCTCCGGCACTGTATCAAGTACTGTTGCAGACTCAGGCTGTGGCTCGTGGCTGTGGCTGTGGCTGTTGCTCTAGTTCAGGCTGTGGCTCTTTTTCAGGCTCTGGTTCTGAATGAGGGCTTGGTTATGGCACTGATTCAGGGTCTCGCTCTGGCTCTGGCTGTGTCTCTGTTGCACCTCAAACGGTGGTTTGTTGTTGTTGTTGTTGTTGTTATTTTCTTTCCGGGGTGGGACAAATGTTTAGTTGGGGCGGGGATTATTTTAAGTTTAGCATAATTGTTTCTTGCTTTGTTTTTCTTTTACTATTTTTTAAGGTTATTGTATAGTTTGTATTTTGCTTTTTAAGGGGAAAGGGTCAGGGCTGCCTGGCAGGGGGCCTCAGCCAACAGAATGGCTTGGGCAGGTTCTCTACAGGGGGATGTATTGGAAGACCCAATCTCTGTTATCGCGGGTGGGAGGAGCAGTTGCGCTAAGACCAGACCACGTCTTTACCGAAGATCTGGTTCTGACTCTGATTCTGATTCTCTGATTCTGGCTCTCTATCAAGGGCTGTTTCAGTCTCAGGCTGTGGCTGTTGCTCTGGTTCTGGTTCTGGCTCTTTCTCAGGCTCTGGTTCTGAATGAGGGCTTGGTTCTGGCACTGATTCAGGGTCTCGCTCTGGCTCTGATTCTGGCTCTCTATCAAGGACTGTTTCAGACTTAGGCTGTGGCTCTGGCTCTGTTTCCATTCTTACAATGGAATGTACACAAAACAATAATCCTTTCTATATAAATTTTCCAATACATTCTGAAAACATAATAAATCCTTAATTGTTGTCCACCTCCTTTTAGCTCCTTTATCACTCGAATGCTAGCACGGAGTCAAAACTATTATTGTATTTTTGAACATATCTTGTATAACCATCCAATTTTTCTGCAAATTTTTGCTTTGAGATTCCTCTGAGTTTGCTAGTCAATTGAGCCGTCTCCACCAATTCCTGTAATTTGATTTGCCAATCTGTTATTTTTGGAGCCTCGTGATCTTTCCATCCTTTGGCCACAAGTATACGAGCTGCTGCGGTTGCATACAAGAATACCTCTCTTAGATTTTTGGGGGATCTCTTTATCTAAAATACTTCACAGAAATGCCTCCGTTTTTTTCGTAAAAGTTATCCCCATCATCTTTTTTAATTCATCGTATATTCCCCCCCCCCAAAAAATCTTAATCTTTTCACACGTCCACCACATGTGGAACGGCGCGAACGGCAATGGCGGTCTCCTTCGCGCTGTGAAGGGGAAGCTCCGCGGAAAAGGGTCGTCCGCTACGGCGAAGCGGAGACCCAAGTCGGAAACCCACAGGCAGTGAAAGCCTGTGGTCGTGGGACTCGGCGGGCACCAGAAGCGCCCCCCGAAACGAAGAAGGGACCTCGTAAGGGGCTCCGGAACGTGGAAGGGCTGGCGCGGTGCTGTGAGTCGATCGCTCTTTCTGTGGAGTGAAGCCGCATAGCTGCTGACGGTGAGCGCTGACCTTTTTTCCTGGGAACACCCGATCAGAAAAGCAACAACCCGTGAGTAAGAGGGACTGAAGGAATTGGAGACCAAATTTGCTTAAAATTCGGCCAAAGCGGGAGACGCAACCAGGAAGTCCGTCTCCCGGCTCTGCTTAAAGATTTAAAGTAAAGAGTTTGATCTGTCTGGAGCCTTTGAAGTGGCGCTAAAAGTTATTAATCCGTGCATTACCTGAACTGTCTTTACTGATTACTAGTGGATTTAACTCTTTCGGTTTTGGACTTTGTTTTACCTCTCCCTTTGGATTTACAAATTTATTAAGAAACTCAGGCAGTCGGACTGCCAGACTGATAGAACTGTCAGATTGTGGACTTTGTTACTCTGCTACTCTGAACTGTTACATTTGAGTGCTACTTGAATTGCTATATTGAAACACTGTTTCTGGCACTTTTTAGAGACATTGTTTTATTCTAAAGATTAGCTCTGCTAACTACAAGAGATCTGAAGGTCTTTTGGAAACTTGAGGCTGTTTGGGCATTGTTTTAAAAGTTTTGAAGTTTTGGAATAACTTGAGATAAAAACTGTCTATGATCAACAAATTTGCTGTTTCCCTCAGGATACGTTTGAACTCCCCCTAGAGGACTTTGGATTTACAACTGTCTGGGACTTGTGTTTTTTTTTCCCTTCTCTCCTCTTTTGTTGTTTATTCTCTGGGCTTGTGGAGCCCATGGGATCGTATACAGTTTGACCTTGGCACGTAGACAGAAGTGGAATGAGCGGCACTGGGAAAACAAGATCGGCCAAAGCTAAAGCTAAACAAACAACTTTAACTTCACAGCTGCGTAGATCATCTGTTCCTGCTATTTTGGTGACACAAGAGGAAGAAACTGAGCAAACATTGCTGGAAGGTATGGCTACAGGAGGATCCGCTTCAGTATTAGATAAAATCCTTGAAAAATTGGAAAGTTTGGATAAAAAAGCGGATGAGCAATCGGCTAAGATTGACCAAAATACAGCCAGTCTTAATAAATTGACTGAACAAGTTGCTCTGAATGCACAATCAATTGGGAAACTATTTGTGTTTTTTTTTTCTTATTCCAACAGTTCAATATTTGTGTTTTTTTTTTATAATATTTTTTATTGCTTTTTTCCAGGGTCAAATACATAGTCAGAAACTCATCAAAAGCGACTTTACAGAAAAGAAGAAGAAGAAATTAAAAAAGAAAATATTCATATTATCCAAACAATTTTTCATAATCTACTGGACTTCCCCACATCCTCCACACCCTGCATTCTTTACAATAAAAATAACAGCAACTTGTTACCTTGTTTCATGCGTTTTTTGTACTTTCATCTAATTATATTTTAGATTTAGGGTACTTGTTGTTAAGTCTTTTTTTCCCATCATCAATTCTAAAAAACAAACATTACTCTAAACTTTGGTCTTTTCATGGTTATAACTTAGTTTCCACCATTTTCAAGTTTAATTGCTGAAGCTAATTTTCCCAAAACTTAGCAAATTCTCAACATTCATATAACTTATAATGTTTTTGTAAATAGTCCTTAAATTTTTTCCAGTCCTCTTCTATTGTTTCTTCTCCCAGATCTCGGATTCTGCCAGTCATTTCGGCCAACTCCATGTAGTCCATCAGTTGCGTATGCCACTCTTCCAGCGTGGGTAGCTCCTGTGTCTTCCAATGTTTAGCTATAAGAATTCTTGCTGCTGTAGTTGCATATAAGAAGAAAGTTCTATCCTTCTTTAACACTCTCTGGCCCACAATGCCCAGGAGGAAGGCCTCTGGTTTCTTGTGAAAGGTATACTTAAATACCTTTTTCATCTCATTGTAAATCATTTCCCAGAAGGCCTTCACCCTCGGGCATGTCCACCAGAGGTGAAAGAATGTTCCTTCAGCCTCCTTACATTTCCAACATTTATTATCAGACAAATGATATATCTTTGCAAGTTTGACTGGGGTCATGTACCACCTATATATCATTTTCATAATGTTTTCTTTCAGGGCATTACATGCTGTGAATTTCATACCGGTGGTCCATAACCTTTCCCAGTCTTCAAACATAATGTTGTACCCAATGTCTTGAGCCCATTTTATCATGGCTGATTTAACTATCTCATCTTGAGTGTTCCATTTAAGCAGCAAGTTATACATTCTTGAAAGCACTTTCGTCTTTGGTTCAAGTAATTCTGTCTCTAGTTTCGATTTTTCCACCTGGAAACCATTTTTTTTATCCTTTTTAAAAGTCTCTTGAATTTGGGCGTAATGTAACCAGTCTCGCACCTTGTTTTTTAATTTTTCAAGACTCTGCAACCTCCAATTGTCTCCAATTTTTTCTATTATCTCACAGTATTTTGCCCAGCCAACCTCCATATTAAGTCTTTTTGAGGCCTTTGCCTCCATTGGTGAAAGCCACCTCGGGGTCTTATTTTCAAGTAAGTCCTTATATTTGGTCCAGACATTAAATAAAGCTCTCCTGACAATATGGTTTTTAAACAATTTATGAACCTTTACCTTGTCGTACCACAAGTATGCATGCCATCCAAAAGCATTGTTAAACCCTTCCAGATCTAGGACATCAGTGTTTTCTAATAAGAACCAATCCTTCATCCAGCAGAAGGATGCAGCCTCATAGTATAACCTTAAGTCCGGCAGGGCAAATCCCCCTCTTTCTTTTGCGTCTGTTAGTATTTTAAATTTTATTCTGGGCTTTTTGCCCTGCCAGACAAACTTCGAAATATCCTTCTGCCACTTTCCAAAACATTCCACTCTGTCCACGATCTGCAGGGTTTGAAACAAAAACAACATCTTTGGCAATACATTCATCTTTACGGCTGCGATTCTTCCCAACAAGGAAAGTTTTAGTCTTGACCAAATTTCTAAATCCTTTTTAATTTCTGACCAACATTTTTCATAGTTATCCTTGAATAAATTCAAATTTTTGCCAGACAAATTGACCCCCAGGTATTTCACTTTTTTAACCACATTTAACTCCGTTTCCTTCTGGAACCCATCTATTTCTGAAGGTGTCAGATTTTTTGCCAAAACCTTAGTTTTTTGTTTATTCAGCTTAAATCCCGCCACCCGACCAAACTCATAAATTAATTCTAAAACTCTTTTTGTACTAGGTTCTGGCTCCTGTAATGTTAAGACCAAGTCATCTGCAAAAGCTTTCAATTTATATTGTTTCTCTCCGACCTGTATTCCTTCCACCAGCTGGTCCTTCCTAATCAAATTCAGCAGCACCTCCAGGACAGAGATAAATAACAGAGGTGATAAGGGGCACCCCTGTCGTGTCCCTTTTTCAATTTTGAACTCTTCTGTCACCACATTGTTCACTATCAATTTAGCCTTTTGCTCTGAATAGATTGCTTCTATACCATTTTGGAACGCCCTTCCCACTCCCATCCCTTCCAAGTTTTTCTTCATAAATTTCCAAGAAATGTTGTCAAAGGCCTTCTCTGCATCTGTGAAAATTAACACTGCCTTCGTATTCATATTTGTCTGCAGTAGCTCCAAAACATCGATAATATTCCTAGTGTTGTCAGACAAATGTCTACCAGGGAGAAAGCCTGCTTGATCTTTATGAATTACTTCATTTAAAACTTTTTTAAATCTACTTGCCAAAATATCAGCAAAAATTTTGTAATCCACGTTCAGGAGTGAGATGGGACGGTAGTTCTTAAGTTGAGTCTTTTCAGATTCCACTTTTGGTATCAAAGTGATGAAAGCTTCTTTCCACGATTCTGGTGCCCCCTTCCCCTCCATAATTTGATTACATACCTCCATTAGTGGCTGGATCAAATAGTCCTTTAGTATCTTATAATACTTGGAGGTAAGTCCATCTGGGCCTGGGGATTTACCTAATTGCATATTCTGAATGGCACTTTCAATTTCCTGCTGTGTTATTTTATAATTCAGGATTGTTTGTTTATCTTGAGGTAGTTTTGGCAGTCCATTACTTTTTATAAATTGGCTTATTTCAATCTCTGCCTGAGGTCCTTGAGTAAATAATTTTTTAAAATATCTCTGGAAACACTTTCTAATTTCTTCTGGTTTCTGGATACTTTCTCCTTCAACCTCCAGATTGGTAACAAAGTTCAATTTTTGTCTCTTTTTCAACTGCCATGCTAGTAGTTTTCCACATTTATTTGCTGATTCAAACGATCTGTGTCTCATTTGTTTAATTTTCCATTCAACTTCTTGATTTATCAATTTCGCATATTGTATTTGGTGAAATTTAATTTCTCTTAACACTTCTTTTGACTTTGGATTAAGCCTAAGCCTCTTTTCACCGTCTCTTATCTTCTCTAGTATCTTATCTTTTTCCCATTCCAGAGTTTTTTCTTGATAGTATTCTGTTGGATCAGAAACCCTCTCATAACTGCTTTGCTCGCGTCCCAGATTGTTCTCTTTTCCACCGAAGTGTTCAAATTTATCTCAAAGTATCTTCAACGTTTTTTGGGCCTTCTTAACAATCTCCTGGTCTCTAAACAAGGTGTCATTCATTCTCCATCTAAAGGATCCAGCTGACGTAAGTCTCAATTCCATTTTCAAGGCATTATGGTCGGAGCAAGTTTTGGGGCAGATCTCTATTTTTTTAGTCTTGGGTGCCAGTCCTCTAGTTATCCAGATTTGGTCGATTCTTGTCCATGAAAGGTGGGCCTCAGAAAAGAATGTCCCTTCTTTACCTAATGGGTTCTTTGTCCTCCATATGTCAGTCAAGTCCATATTGTCTGTTAGTTCAAAAAAAGTTTTAGGTAGTCTGCCATCTTTAGTCAAGTTTTGGTTTTGTGACTTATCCATATAGGTGGAGACCACCCCATTCATATCTCCCATCAAAATGATGTTAGTATAGTCAATATGGTCCAGCATTATCTCATGCAGCTTCTTGTAAAATTCCGATTTCCCCTCATTTGGTGCATATATTCCTACAATCAGAAATTTTTCTCCTTGTGTTTGTATTTCAATCGCCAAAATTCTTCCTTGTTCGTCTTTAAACAAAAACTTTGGTGATAGGTTCTCCTTTGCATAAATCACTACCCCTCTTTTCTTAACCTTATCTGATGAAATAAATTCTTGGCCTAGTCTTTTATTAATTAAAACTCTCCTATGGAGCCTAGTCACATGTGTTTCTTGCAAACAAATAATGTCCAATTGTTCTTTCCTCAATATATGAAAGATCCTTTTTCTTTTCTCGGGGGAATTTGCACCGTGAATGTTCCAACTAAGAGGCTGCAGAGACATCCTGAATCAATTTGTCAACCAATAGGGATGTCTCCCTTGTCGTCTACGTCTGGAGGTGGGTCAGGTGTTGAGCCAGGCGGAGGTGGTGGCCAAGCTCCTGCTACTCCTTTCCGAAGGTCCTCCCCGTGGTCGTTCAGGAACTTTTCTTGGTCCTCTGCTGTTCTAATTCTTACTTTTTTCCCTTTGAAGTTAAAAGATAGTCCTTGAGGGAATTCCCACCTATAGGGGATTGTGTTGTTTCTCAATAGTCCTGCAAGATCTTTATATGTAGTTCTTAAATCCAGAAGTTGTTTCGGTATGTCTCTGAAGATTTCTGCTGTCCTTCCCTGGATCACCAGTGAGTTTTTAAAGTGTAGGCCGAGTATATTGTCTTTTTCTTGCTTAGATCTCAAAATGATCAAGCAATCTCTTGGTTTGTCCTTCTTCGCCACTCTTCCCAATCTGAAGGCGGTGACAATTTTGAAGTCCTTCTCTTCTGCTAGACCCCAGAACTTTGATATTTCTGCTGTCAAGAAACCAATCAAATCTTCTTTCTCAAGTTCTGGTATATTTCTCAGCCTGAGATTGCTTTCCCGATTTTTCAATTCTGCCATGGACAGATAAGCTTGCTGTTCATTGATCTGTCTACTCAGTGGTCTTACTTCCCCTCTTACTTCCTCTATCTTCTTTTTATTTTGTTCTGCTTTTAAGTTTGCTTCTTCGGCTAATTTTCGATTTTCTGCCGTTGTTATTTGAATATTTCCTATTGCCTGTGTATTTTGAGCAACTTGGTCAGTCAGTTTATTAATTGTAGCTGTCACTTGGTCAAATTTAGTCGCCTGTTCATCAGCTTTCTTGTTTAAAGCTGCCAGCTGGTCCAATATTTCTTTTGAGACTGGGTCCAGCCCTCCTGAAGCCATATCCCCAAAAGCTGGCTGTTTAGATTCTCCTTCTTGCAGGCCTGTAACAATTGGGACAGATGATCTGCGTGGCTGCACAGGCAAAGTTGATTGCAACAGTTCAGTTTGTTTTGCTTTTTTGGCAGCCCTTGTTTTTGCAGCGCCACTCATTCCACAGCTGTCCAAGTATCAAGGTCAAATTGTAAATCCCATGGGAAAGGCAGTCCAGGATATAAACATCCAAGCAGAAGATTTGCAAAACAACCAGCAGTTCTCAGAGACTAGATATTCCACAGTCCAGTAGGGGGAGCTCCCCAAAAGTTAGAAAAGAGAATAAAAAGTTTCCACCATTAAGTTCCCAAGTAAAAATGAAAAAAGAAAAAAGGAGGAGAAACCTTCAAAGTTCACTTTAAACTTGCAGAAATTTACCCAAGTCAAAATGTAGGTTCTTAACAATGGTGCATGCAACAGTTCCTTATTTGTATCTTACAAAATAGCCCCAATGTAACATTTTAACTTTATATACAGTTACCGCAGTCTGATGGTTCTTTTGTATCCAGGCAGCCCGAGGGCTGGGTTCTCAAAACTTTGTAATCCACCAAAAAGAGGAGAAAAGGTCCCGATCTATGTCCATTTACACAAGTGCAATTTTTAACTTCTAGGCAATCAAATCCGAATTTGCAGGGTATATTCCAACTTCTTTTAAAAACCCCTCTCAGCGCTTCAGCTTTTATGAGCCTTTGCTTGATACTTTAAGCAGAGCTGGAAGACGGACTTCCTTTTTAACGTCTCCCGCTTTCAGCCAAATTTCACAAGTTTAGATTCAGGAATCTTGAGATTCTTACTCACGGGTATGTTGTTTCAAATCGAATATTCAAAGAAGAAAGGTCAGCGCTCATCAGCAGCAGCCGAGCGGCTTCACTTCCGCGGAAAGAGCGATGAACTCACAGCACCGCTACCCCCTCCACGTTCCGGAGCCCCTTACGGGGTCCCTTCTTCGTTTCCGAGGTCGCTCTTGGTGCCCGCCGAGTCCCACGACCACAGGCTCACTCTACCTGTGGTTTTTCTTAGCGGGTCTCCGCTCTGCCGTAGCGGACGACCCTTTTCCGCGGAGCCCCTCTTCACAGTGTAAAGAGGACCGCCATTGCCGTTTCGCGCCGCCTCCGGAAGTCCCAATTGGGAAACTATTTGAAGCCACCACAGAAAATCGTAAATTGGCTGAGGAAGCTAACCAAAAAGCTGAAGCATTAAAGGCAGAGGTAAAACCATTGCATAAGCAGATTGGTGAACAGCAGGCCTATCTGTCTATGATAGAACTACGTAGCAGGGAAAACAATCTGAGATTGAGGTCAATTTTAGAACTTGAACAAGGGGACTTAACTGAGTACCTGACAAAAGAATTTACTAAGTTTTGGCCTCTGGAAGAAGATAAGGACTTTAAAATTGTGAGTGCTTTCAGACTCGGAAAAGTAGCAAGGAGAGACAGGCCCAGAGATTGTTTGATTACTTTGAGATCCAAGGAAGAAAGAGATAAAATACTGAGTGCACACTTTCAAAAGTCACTTGAAATTCAAGATCGGAGAGCAGAAATTTACAAAGATATCCCGAAACAATTATTGGATCTCAGATCTACCTATACAGAGTTAGCAAAACTGCTGAAGAGCAATTCAATTGCCTTTAGGTGGGAATTTCCTCAAGGACTATCTTTCACATTCAGAGGGAAGAAAGTGAAAATCAAAACAGCCGAGGACAAAGAAAAGTTTCTGAGTGACTACGGAGAAGACCTTCAGAAAGGGATTGTAGGAATTCCAGGGTCTGGGCCATTGCCTGTACCCACACCCTTGGGGCCTGAAGACCAGAAGAAAGAGACGCCACCACCAAAGGAATAACAGATTTGTCCAGGATGTCTCTGCAGCTCTTTAGCTGGAATATTAATGGCTGTAACTCCCCGGAAAAAAGGAGAAGGATATTTCATTTATTAAAGAAAGAACAATTGGACATTATTTGCCTGCAGGAAACGCATGTGACCAGGCCCCACAGAAAAGTGCTAATCAATAAGAGACTAGGCCAAGAATTTATTTCATCGGATCGAGTTAAGAAAAGAGGAGTGGTGATATATGCAAAGGAGAGCCTATCACCAAAATTTCTTTTTAAAGATGAGCAAGGAAGAATTTTGGCAATTGAAATACAAACAAAAGGGGAAAAGTTTTTGATATTGGGAATTTATGCACCAAATGAGGGGAAATCGGAATTTTACAAGAAGCTGCATGAGACAATGCTGGACTATCTGGACTATAGCAACATCATTATGATGGGGGATATGAATGGGGTGGTATCCACAAACATGGATAAGGCACAAAACCAAAGTGTGACAAAGGATGGCAGACTACCCAAAACCTTTTTTGAACTAACAGACAATATGGACTTGATTGATATCTGGAGGACAAAGAACCCCCTAGGAAGAGAAGGAACATTCTTTTCTGAAGCCCAACTGACATGGACAAGAATCGACCAAATATGGATAACTAGAGGACTGGCTCCTAAGACCAGAAAGGTGGAAATCTGCCCAAAAACCTGCTCCGACCATAACGCAATAAAGATGGATATGAGACTAACTCCAACCGGCTCCTTTAGATGGAAGATGAATGACACCTTGCTAAGAGACCAAGAGATTATTCAGAAGGCCCAAAAGACTTTGAAGGACTATTTTGAAATAAATTTGAACACCACATAGGAAAAAAGAGTAATCTGGGACGCAAGTAAAGCTGTTATGAGGGGGTTTCTGATACAACAGAATACGATAAAGAAAAGAGCATAGAATGAGAAAAAGGACAAGATTTTGGAGAAAATAAAGGAATGCGAGAAAAAGCTAAGATCAAAACCAAAGTCACAGGAGATTCTGAGAGAAATTAAACTTTATCAAGCACAATATTCTAAATTGATAAACCAGGAAGTTGAGTGGAGAATTAATTTAATGAAACAAAGGACATTTGAATCGGCAAACAAATGCGGGAAACTGCTAGCATGGCAGTTGAAAAAGAGACAAAAATTGAACACGGTTACTAACTTAGAGATTGAAGGGAGAAATATTCAGAATCCTGTGGAGATTAGAAAGTGCTTCCAGAGATACTTTAAACAACTTTACACTCAAGGGCCACAAAAAGAGACTGAGATAGACCAATTTTTGAGAAGAAATGGATTACCAAAATTGTCTCAAGAAAATAGGACAATATTGAATTGTAAAATATCACAACAAGAAATTGAAAGTGCCATTCAGAATATGCAACTGGGCAAATCTCCAGGGCCAGATGGGCTTACCTCCAAGTACTATAAGATACTGAAAGACTATCTGATACAACCATTAATGGAGGTTTGCAATGAGATTATGGAGGGGAAGAGGGCACCGGAATCGTGGAAAGAAGCTTTCATCACACTGATACCTAAATCGGAAACTGAGAAGACACAACTTAAGAACTACCGTCCCATCGCTCTCCTAAATGTGGATTATAAAATTTTTGCAGACGTTATGGCAAATAGATTTAAAAGAGTGCTAAATGAAGTGATTCATAAAGATCAGGCAGGTTTTCTCCCAGGTAGACATTTGTTTGACAACACAAGGAACATCATTGATATCTTGGAACTTTTGCAAACGAACATTAATACAAAAGCAGTGTTGATTTTTATAGATGCGGAGAAGGCCTTTGATAATATCTCATGGAAGTTTATGAAGAAAAATCTTGAAGGGATGGGAGTGGGACGGGGGTTTGAAAATGGTATAGAGGCAATTTACTCAGAACAAAAAGCTAAATTGATAGTTAACAATGTGGTGACAGAAGAGTTTAAGATTGAGAAAGGAACACGACAAGGTTGCCCTATTTCCCCTTTGTTATTTATTTCGGTCCTGGAGGTACTCTTGAATATGATTAGAGGGGACCGGTTGGTTGAAGGAATCCAGGTCGGAGTCAAACAGTATAAACTTAAAGCTTTCACAGATGATCTGGTTTTGACACTACAGGAGCCAGAATCTAGTACGAAAAGGGTCTTAGAATTGATTCATGAATTTGGTCGGGTGGCAGGATTTAAATTAAACAAGCAAAAAACTAAGGTCTTGGAAAAAATTTTGACAACTTTGGAATCAGAAAGGTTTCAGAAAGAGACAGATTTAAACGTGGTCAAAAAGGTGTAATACCTAGGGGTAAATATGACAGCCAAAAATTTGAACTTATTTAAGGACAATTATGAAAAGTGCTGGTTAGAAATTAAAAAAGGATTTAGAAAGTTGGTCAAGATTGAAGCTTTCCTTGTTGGGCCGAATTGCTGCTATAAAGATGAATGTACTGCCAAAAATGCTGTTTTTGTTTCAGACCCTACAGATTGTGGATAAGGTGGAGTGTTTCAGGAAGTGGCAGAGAGACATTTCTAAATTTGTCTGGCAGGGCAAAAAGCCCAGAATAAAATTTAAAATATTAACTGATGCTAAGGAAAGAGGGGGGTTCACCCTGCCAGACTTAAGGCTGTATTATGAATCAGCAGCTTTCTCCTGGCTGAAAGATTGGCTGCTTCTTGAGAACACTGATGTTTTGGATTTGGAAGGGTTTAACAATGCTTTTGGATGGCATGCATATTTGTGGTACGACAAGGTAAAAGCCCATAAGGCTTTCAAGAACCATATCGTCAGGAAAGCAGTGTTTAATGTCTGGACAAAATACAAAGACTTATTAGAAAACAAGACCCCAAGGTGGTTGTCACCAATGGAAGCTAAGGCTCGGAAAAGACTCAATATGGAGGCCAAATGGCCGAAATATTGGGAAATATTAGAAAAGGATGGAGATACTTGGAGATTGCAGAGTTTTGAGAAATTAAAGGATAAAGTGCGAGATTGGTTACACTATGCTCAGATTAGGGAGGTCTTTAATTTGGATAAAAAAACAGGTTTCCAGGTGGAAAAATCGAAACTAGAAACAGAATTGCTAGAACCTAAGACTAAGGTACTTTCAAAAATGTATAACTTGCTGTTAAGATGGAACACTCAAGATGAAACGGTTAAATCAGCTATGATAAAATGGGCACAGGATATTGGGTACAATATTATGTTTGCTGACTGGGAAAGGTTATGGACCACCGGTGTGAGGTTCACGGCATGTAATGCCCTGAAAGAAAATATTATGAAAATGATTTATAGGTGGTACATGACCCCAGTCAAGCTTGCAAAAATATATCATTTGCCAGACAATAAGTGTTGGAAATGTAAAGAAACTGAAGGAACATTCTTTCACCTTTGGTGGACGTGCCCAAGAGTTAAGGCTTTCTGGGAAATGATATATAACGAGTTGAAAAAGGTATTTAAGTATACCTTCCCTAAGAAACCAGAGGCCTTCCTTTTGGGCATTGTGGGCCAGAGGGTGTTAAAGAAGGACCGAACTTTCTTTATGTATGCAACAACAGCAGCAAGAATACTTATCGCAAAACATTGGAAGACCCAAGATTTGCCCACTCTGGAAGAATGGCAGACGCAACTGATAGACTACATGGAATTGGCAGAAATGACTGGCAGACGCAACTGATAGACTACATGGAATTGGCAGAAATGACTGGCAGAATCCGAGACTTGGGAGAAGAGACAGTGGAAGAGGATTGGAAAAAGTTTAAGGACTATTTACAAAAATATTGAAAACTTTATGAATGTTAAGAAGATGCAGGCCAGAAAACATTACGGCATCAGCAACTTAGTTGAAAGAAATATGAGAATAAGTGATGTTTAAGAACAAAGATGAAACTTGGATTAATATTATGTCTAAATTAATTATCTAAGTACTTGATTAAAATATCTAAAGCTGGAGACATAATATTTAAAAATCACAAAATAAGAGCTGAAATAAGGTGATAAATTGCTGCTTATAACTTTATAATTGGGAACGCAGGAAAGGGAGATGTGAGGAAGTCCGAAAGGTTATGGAAATATGGTTTTTGGATGTTTGATTTTGTTGTATTTTTTCTATTCTGTGTTAATTCTCTTTTCTTTGCTCTTTTCTTTCTCTCTTTGTCTGTTTTATCTTGGTGAGGGTATTTTATGTGTTTGGTGATTTATTGTTAAAAACCTTAATAAATATTTTTTTTTTTTAAAAAAAGAAATGCCTCCGTTTTTTTCGTAAAAGTTATCCCCATCATCTTTTTTAATACATCGTATATCCCCCCCCAAAAAAAATCTTAATCTTTTCACACGTTCACCACATGTGGCTAATGTCACCGTTATTTCCTCCACATCTCCAACAAGCATTCGCCAAATTTTTATACATTCTTGATCATCTGGAAGGAGTGAGGTACCACCTATGAGCCATTTTCATCATGTTCTCTCTTATATTATAGCTGGCTGTAAATTTCAAATTTACATTCCATCAGTTTTCCCCATCTTTTAGCATAATTGGACGGCCCACATCTTGGGCCCACTTTATCATTGAAGCCTCCTCATCCATTACTTTGTAGTCTAAAAGAAGTCTATACATTTTTGCCATTATTTTGGTTTTACTATTCAGTAGTTCTCTTTCAAATCTTGAAGGCTCCTTTTCAAAACCTATCTGCTTATCCTGTCTGAACACTTCATTCACCTGGAAGTAATCTAGCCAAGTAGAAAAGTGATCTTTTATTTTCTCATAACTTATCAATATTAGTTGACCCTCCTCCTCCCCCCTTAATATTGTGTTATACGTTATCCAGTTCTCTTTGATGTTGTTGCTTTTTTAAACATCCAGTGGTCACTGGATTGAACATTGTCTACTTTGAAATAAAAGCAGTTTGAGAATAGGTCTTCTGAAACTAGAAGGTAGTCTAGGACACTATTTGATGCTGTGCCCAAATGAGTGAATTCTCCTGGCACGTCCGGTGGACAATTGCCATTCAAAATGTTCAAATTCATACGAATGGCCAATTGATAAAGAAGGACTCCCGCCTCATTCACTCTGATGTCCTTAGATCTTCTTGATGTAAAAGAGATTAAATCAGATTTTGGATAGGGGGGAGGCAGGCACCCACCACTTGGCCTTGCTTATCCCCTCCCAATTGGCGGCTGTACGTGCATTAAAGTCACCACCCATTATCAATGGGATATTAGGGTACATAACATAGCATGCCAATAAATGATCTTCCAGAGAATCCCATCTATAATGGAGGTCCGATATAAGACCACCTGGAGGAAGATAAACATTGGTGATTAATAGGGAGAATTTTTCGCTTGAATCAGACCTGTAAAGGCAAAAGGAGGAAAAGTCTGAACTAGCGAGAGTTTAGCGCTCATTTTAAGCGATATGGCGATTGCAAGACCACTTCTGGACCGGCCACCTTTTTGGGAGGGACTAGCTGGAAGTGATATCAGTTCAAAGCCATTTATATCTATTTTATCTTCTTCCCATGTTTCTTGCAAAAGGATTATCTGAAAAGAGTTTATATAGGACAGAAATTCGGGATCTAATCTTTTCCTTTTCCAGCCCACAATATTCCAACTTAGGACTGCTAGCTGGGGACTTCTGTGTTGTTCTTTTAACAGTCAGAGCGAAGGAGGGGCAGACTCTCTGGAAGAGACAGAAGATGTAACAAAAAAGTCAGTTATTTTACATTAGGAAGATGGTAACTGTGGCGAACCCTCCAAATTAAAATTTTTAACAATTTGGTTCGACTGTTGGAACACCGAGGATGGTCTACTAGAAGTAGATCCCTGAACAGGAAATCTCTTCATTTCGAAATTCTTTGTACAACTTGACAGAGAAATACCCAGAGAGGGAGAAATTAAGTCCGTCGGGGGAAACCCACTAGCAGATTTATCATCAGGCATTAGGATGATTTTATTGATGCGTCCCATCGGGTCTTCAATCGTTTCCGGCGACGGGTCCCGAGGTATAACATTCACATTTTCCTTTAGAGAAGGTAGATGAGGGGACATCACGGGGGCGGTAATTGCGGAAGACTCTCTCGGGGGCATCACTTGTGGACTACTTCTATATCTGGTCAAAACTGGAGAAGATTCTAGCTCTGGCATAGAAGAGTGAGTTAAAGAGGGATTTGAGTCAAGCAAGGAAATCAGAGTTTCGTCCTTAGGTGTGTTAGTCGAAGGATGTAGATGAAAGTTAAGTGAGGAAGGCAGGGCCTGGTCGTCCCGTGGAGTAGCACTGGGGGCAGAAACAACTTGAAGATTTGAGTCTTGCAGGATGGTTTAATAGTCAAGTAGATTTTTATTGCATTAGCCGTGAGGCCATAGCATGATATACATTGAAATAACAACATAAAATGGGGGTGGGGAGGTAAAGGTAGATATCGTCCTGGGCGATTACTTAAAGAAAGAAAAGAAAAAAACAAAGAAAAAAAACTGCTGAAGCTGGAGGAGGACCGTTAAAGGGTCCTTCAGCTCCTCAGATATGTCCTAACTCGATTGTCCTTGTACAATAAGGCTACTTGGAACTTCGTTCGGTTGTGCGGCGTATCGACTGCAGCTGTGGTGTTAAGGAAGAAGTTAGGATGGTTTTTGTTTTCAAAGTGGGGCTGAGCTGAAGAAGATCGACCACTTCTGTCCGATGAGCCCCAGTGGGGTTATTTGAAGCATCGTTAGTATCTTCCCCTCTGTGTTGGACTTTCAAAAGCTGAGATTTAAGGGTATCAAATCTCAGCATCATAGCCGACTGTTCTTTCAGAGGGAGGGCTCTGAACGAATCAATAAGTTCCCTTTCATCAAGGGCAGTCTGTAGGTTTCCGTCCTCATATATGGCTGTTTGAGAGGATATTGAGATTGGTCGAGAATGGTATGCTGCAGAATCATCGCAGTGGGGCCTGACAGTATTTTGAAGTAAGGCGGAGTCTCTTGTCCTAAAGTTCTCATCACCGGGGCACCTATTTAGAAGGGGTTTGATCTTGCTATCTGAAAAAACCCTCGTTGCTACGATATCGGCCATGGACAAAGGCGTTTTCCGCCTAGCAATAATAGATGGTATCTTTTCAGAGTGGAACGCGAGTATCACCTTCAAGAAGTTGGTCTGTCGGAAAAGGGGCATCACCGCATATAAGTCAATCTGATGTTTCTTAATTTTTAAGAGTTTGCTTAAACAGTCTTTAGCCCCATCTAGCGATGACCATCTTCCTATTTCCGACCTGACCGAAAGGCAACTTTTCTTGGGTTGCAGAGTTAATATCTGATTATTCAGTTGGGAATTTAAGATATATTTAATTTTAGTCTCCTTTCTTTTATCTGAATTAGGCAATAAGTTTTTGACCTCACAAACTGAAGATTGTGTTGTTGATTCAAGTTTTTCGACTTTCAGCAGGATATTAGGTAATTGTGAAGATACCTCATCCAGCCTTTTAAAGATACAGTGAAGGGTCTTAATAACTAAGTGTAACTGCACACAACTGGGGAACTCCCCCATATCAGATGTTAAACCATCATCCTGTGATGACAGTTTTTCCATATTCTCCTTTACAGGCTTTACTTTTGAAAAATTTTGAGTCGTCAGAGTTGGAGTGGCTTCTAAATCACTTAGAGGAAGGAAGTGATTTTGGGTTTCCACCCCAAGGCAATACTCAGCATTGTCACTCCCTCTTCTATTCCGGTGTGGCACCAACCTTGATAGTTTTGGTTTAGGGGATGATAGGGGCTCGTCAAAGTCTCTCAAGCGTTTGTTCTGACCCATACTTTTCTCAGGCCAAGGATTATACGATTCTTAAAACGATTCTTAAAAACATAACATTTAAACACCACACGGCGTCTTCCTCTTAAGTCCTTTCTCCAATTAGGATAATGGCGTTCACTTCTCTTTTAGCAGCCGAGGCCGGCCCGCTGATAAGAGAGAAACAAGGAGCAGTCTGCAGCAATCTGGAGCAGGGCCAAATCTCTCAGAAAGTTGCCATAGCATGCAGCAGCAGCAGTTATAAAATGCTTCAAAGACTGACTGAGTCAGTTAAGATACAATATAAAGGATTAAAAGAAGATTAAAAGAAATCTGAAGAGCACCGGTAAGTGCGTCTTACCTCGGCGCCATCTTAGCTCCCCCTCCTCCTTGTACATTCCTTTTCGTACCACTCTGGTACGGGCAGTCCGAAACCATGCCTGTGTAAACTCCGCGTTCCTTTTCCCAACCTTTAACCTGTCTATGATTAATGTCTTATATGCAATAATTAATGTCTTATATGCAACCCTTGCTTTGTACTTATGTTAACCAATCAGCAACAAGCACACACGTGGCAAACGCTGTATAATAGCCAATAAAAGGGAGTCTCCGAGGCTTGCTCGAGAGACGCCTCCCGTATGACTCCTACCTACTCGTCTGTCGTTCATTTCAACCCAACATCTGGTGACACTCGACGTGCCAGATCCCTTTACGCAGCCTCATACTTCACTCGACTGGAAAAGTCTCAGCGCGCTACACCGTGAGTATGGGGGGGGGGGGAGCTTACAAAGTCCCAAAAAGAGCATGCTAAAGAACTGTTTCATTTAGTCAGACAGAGAGTAGCAGGTGCGCATATTTCCTTGAAAGAAATTGAACGATTGTTATGTCATATTGCTTGTGAGTGCCCCTGGTACCCAGAAATAGGGTCCTTGGGGATGGAGACTTGGCAAAAAATCAAAAAAACCCTCTTCGCAGAACCGAGGGCTCCGATTATCTGCTCACTTGGCAGATTGTCTGCTCACTTGGCAGAAGTGTGCGGATGCCGTCGCTAGATTCGGTCCCCAGGCGTCTCCGTCGGCACCCGCACCAGACAATTCCCCACCAACTGCCCTGCCACCTGCCCTTTTAGCCGCAACAGACAATCTACCTCCTTACCCAAAGCTTTTGCCTCAATCGCAACTTTCTCTAACCCCCCCTTCACCTCAGCCCACATCCCCCCCCATCCCCACTTCCCTCCATCCTTCGCCTGCTCCTACAGGAGCTGTGTGTGCTGCACTTTTTCAAGCTAGACAGGAAGGAATTCTTTCCTTGGAGGAGGAGGCGGGGTGGGCCGGGGAACTGCCATCTGCTTTTCCTATTTCTTATACTAACCCTGGCACTGCGCAACAACAAATTATGTATGAGACGCTTCCTTATTCTATTCTGAGAGAATTAAAGAAAGCCATTACTGATTCCGGCCTAATATCCACTTATGTGACAGGAATGCTGGAGGGAATAGCAACTGGTTATACAATGCTACCTCAAGATTGGAAAGATCTGATGCGCATGCTGTTATCCCCGGCTCAGTATGTAGTTCTTGAAAGTGAATTTAAGCATTGCGCAGTATCCCTGGCTGATCCACAGCATTCAGCCAACCAACTCTTTGGTGCTGGTCCGTATGATAATTTACCAGCCCAAGCGCAATTAACACCTTTACATTTTAGTCGCACCGCGACCTGTGTGCAACGCGCCTTTCGCAAAGTCCCTGTCTCAGGACAACCACTTAGCTCCTTTGTTAATATTAAGCAACAACATTCGGAGCCCTACCATCAATTTATAGATAGATTGAAAGAATCAGTCACTAGGCAGATTGATGACACTACAGCTCAAAATGAATTGATGAAAAAATTGGCTTTCAAAAATGCAAGTACTGACTGCAAAAAGGCTTTGCAGTCGATCATACATCGCCCTAAATATGACCTGGCCGATATGATTCAAGCCCGTGCAGATGTTGGAAGCCAGAGTCATGCAATGTCCTTGCTTGCCGGTGCCATCCAGGCTGGCAACAAGCCCACTGGGAACTGCTTCAACTGCAAGCGCCCAGGTCATTTTGCTAAACAATGCAGAGCCCCTGGCGGGGTTGCAAACAGGAATGGTGATGCCAATAAGGCTAAGCCTTCCAAGAAATGCCCAAAGTGCGGTAAAGGCTATCATTGGGCAAATCAGTGCAGGAGTTTAGAACTGATTCAAGAATTTGGTCAAGTGGCAGGTTTTAAATTGAACAAGTTAAAAACTAAGGTTTTAGAGAAAAATTTAACACCGATTGAAAGAGATAGGTTTCAGAATGAGACAGGATTGACTGTGGTAAAGAAAGTGAAATATTTGGGGATTAACATGACAGCTAAAAATGGGAATAAAGAGAAGTTTCCACCAGAGATCAGTCCGGTAATAGCATAAGGCAGAAATGCGTGCACTAGTGAAAGTTTAGCCCGAAGTTTAAGGGAGATACCAATTGTAAGGCCACCTTTAGGGCGGCCACCATTCGTTGACGGGCTAGCAGGCAGACATATAAACTCAAAGCCATTTAACTCAATTTCCTCCTCCGCCCAAGTTTCTTGTAATAGAATGATAAGAAAGGAATTAATATATTTTTGGAATTCTGGATCTGATTTTTTACTTTTCCATCCAGCAATGTTCCAACTTAATATTGAAGGCTGGGGTTTCCTCGTTCCTCCAATTGGTGATCAGCCGGACGTAGGAATAGTCCCGCGTGATCCTATTACCTGTATGAATTTTTTTTCTTGCCTGATAGAAGTTTTAACTCGCTTTTTTACTTCTCCAACCTATGGAGTTAAAAACGATTATTTTAAATTTGGCGCCCCTTGGTTCAACTCTGCTTGTAAACTAGCCAGACTCCATCTACATACAATATATAATGATTAATTTTACCCAAATTTTCTGTGGCAAAAGAAGGAATCCAGGTTATTCCAGGAGTTCTGGATCCTGACTATGTGGGCACAATAATGGTTCAACTTTGGAGCCACATGCCCATGCAGTTAAAGAAGGGTGAGTCCTGGGTGCATTTGGTGGTGCTCCCTTCTCACCCTACTGTTTCTGTTATTGATAGTAATTTGCACGAGCTCTCTCCTTTTTCTCCACAGCTGTTAGCTGTAATCCAGCGGATTGGTCATCAGAAACTTCTTCGTAAGTACAAGATAAATGGCAAGGTTCTGGAAGGCTTGATTGACACAGGCGCGGACATTTCTGTAATTTCCAGTAGTTGCTGGGACCCCACGTGGCCCCTTGAGTCTGCCTCTGCAGTTTGGGGTGTAGGTGGACCTCAAACCTCTTCCAATTTCTCTTCCCAGTAGGTCTGAATATATCTCTTTATAGTCCTCTCTGTAATCTCTCTGTAATCCATCCTGCTTTTCCCCTCTCACCCCTGAGCCGATGGCAGTTCCCTGACAGATGCATTTTAAATAAAAGCACACTTTCTACTCATGTAAAAACACGCTGACCGTCCGTGGGCCGGATTGAGAATGCGATTGGGCCGGATCCAGCCCCTGGGGCTTAGTTTGCCTACCCATGTGTTAGACGTTTGATTTTTGAAGTTGGCCTGCAGGAGAGAATGAGTACAGAGTCAGATCTACTTATTTTGATTAGTGATACTGGTTCTTTGATTCTAAATATGGCTGATTCTCAGTCATTAGAATAGAAGAGCAGATTTGCTGGATCAGACCCATCTAATAAACAACAACAACAATTTAAACCCCGCGCATCTGGCTGGGTTTCCCCAGCCACTCTGGGCGTCTTCCAACAAAATATTAAAATACAATAAGATGCAAAAAATCTAGTCATCTTGTTTTGGGCATTGGCCAGCCAGTTGCTTCCGGGATTTGCAGTTTAGTGTGTGGAGGAAATAGCCACCCATTGCTGTTTGTCACCCCCACAACGGCTACTCGGAGGAACTTTCCGTTTGTGCCCGGACATTCACTTAGCTATCATGGCTAATCCCCTTTCCTGACAGCAACATCAACATCAACATCATCATCAACAACAACAACAACAACAATTATTATTATTAATATTAATACTCCACCTATCTGGCTGGGTTTCCCCAGCCACTCTGGGCGGCTTCCAGCAGAATATTAAAATACAGTGATTCAACCAATATTCAAAGCTTCTCTAAACAGGGCTGCCTTCAGATGACTAAAGATGATTGGGCAGAGGGGGCAACTTTTTAAATAGACAAGCTTTCCATTTCCCTTGCTGGGGATGCCTCCTCCTGGAGACATTTCTACCTCAGAAATAGTGAATCGGGTCCAGTTGCTCGCTGTTAAAACCTGTCCGGCTTGGAGCAAGGCGCTTCTGGCAGATTCTGCTTGTAATATGAGTGTAATGATGAAGCGAAGAGTTGGCGAAGAGTTTTGATGAGGCTTCCTGGTGCTTGATAACACCTGAGTCTTTTGCATTCACATTGAACATTAATATTGAAGGGGAAATAAGCTTCCTTAATCTACATTTTGATCAGGGAAATTCCAGGGTGAGAGACTCCTCAACAGTCCACCTCGCCAGGGTGCCAGTCCCCCCGCGGATCCATGCAGTCAGTAAAAGAAGGAAGTCCCGGCACAGGGATTTGGAGCAAAACAGCAGTCAGTAGACCATGCTCTTTATTGTTGCGCCTCAGGTCCCCCCCCCCCCAGGAGTAAGAACCCCGAGCATGGGGCAACGTCGACTTTTAAAACTTCCCTCTTTTCTCCAGAATACACTTCGAGCAGCATCATTGATACATCATCATTACATCACTGACATGTCACCAAAGGGGAGGGGTGACATTAGTTCAACCTTGGCAAACATGTCCAGGCAAGTCCTTGGTACAAGATTAGCGCAGGCCAGGCATGGCCCAAGTTGGCCCTCCAGCTGTTTTGGGACTACAACTCCCATCATCCCTAGATAACAGGACCTGTGGGTCAGGGATGATGGGCATTGTAGTCCCAAAACATTGGGAGGGCTGAGTTGGGACATGCCTGGCATAGGCAAAACATGTCCAGGCAACTCCCAAGTGCCCACCATCAAAGGGCAAGAGAGCTCCCTTTGCACATCCATCGCCTGGGGCAAGTCTGGCGATGGGCTTTTGGAAACTAACTGCTCAGCAATTGTCACCCCTGGGTGGGGTGTGTGAACATGTCCTAACGCTCAAGGGGTGGTGGTGGGAGGTGGCAGGGGAAAAGAGTCCTTTTTCCGAGGGCAAAAATGGCATTGGAATGGAGGAAATGGGGTTGGTTTTATATCATTGATCAAGCAAGGTCTCTTCCCTGAGCTGTCACTGTTCAGTTTCTGTTAATTGATTCTCATGGGAACTTACAGATTCTGGCTTCACACAATTAACTCAAGGCAGTGTCAATTTACTCTTGGCAGAAAGCCAAGGTCTGCTTGACCTAGAAACTACTTACTCTGATTGGTTAACAACCAGCACTCAACTCTCTTATCTAGAAATGCTAGCACAGTTTGATGTGTTAGGTGTGTTAGAAGCAGGAGTAGAAGTGCTGTGTATGGTTATGAGAGAGAGAAAAAGAAAGGATTTTGCTTTGCTTTGTATGCAGAAACTCTGCTGGTTTTATTTTTCCCTTTTAGTAAATCCTGTAAATAGTTATTCTGAGTCTAGCTGACTAGTCATTTCCACCTCGACTAGCTTCTTCGCTGTGCAGGAAAACTCTGCTACGTTTGGGCTAAAGCCATTAGAGCTATGCCTGACACTTCAAAGTTCCATGAGTCACGTTGAAAGGATGCATTCAGGCATAATATTTGGGATATTTAACAGCTTTAAAGATGTGCCCCCCCGGTCATTTCTGTAACAAATTTGATGTACTTCCTGGCTGAAACACGCCCTCGGGGTGATAGAGCCCATGCTTTGCATTTGGAAGAGCCCAGGTGCAATACATAGCTTCTCAGGTAGAGCTGGGAACGTTCCCTGCCTGAATCCCTGAGGACCTGCTGCCGGCCAGTGTTGACAGTACTGAGATAGGTAAACCAATGCTCTGACCCAGGATAAGACAACTTCCTATGTTTTTTAATGACTGATGTTTTAATGTGTTTTTAATCTCCTGTTGGAAGCCGCCCAGAGTGGCTGGGGAAACCCAGCCAGATGGGCGGGGTATAAGTAATTATTAATAATAATAATAATAATAATAATAATAGGCAGATTGGGGATTTAATTAATGTTACACTTCGTAATCGGATTGTTCAATATGAGTGCCAGTTATTTCAGATTAAGAACCTTAATCCTGCTTTGCCCCTTATTCCTGAATGTTTTCCTTGTGAATTCTCTCATACTTGTTTCACCATTGTGATTTTCGTTTACAAACTTTATTTCACAGAGTCGCCAATTCCAGATGAAGGTGGGTCTAGGATCTATTTGCCTGCTTGTTCTTATTTGAACTAACCCCACCAGCTTTGGCATTCTCCTTCACTAGCTGGATTTAGGCAACGCTAGCTTCCTGTCTAGAACGGCGTTGCTTAGAGGCCTTCCATAACCCGCGCAGAGCTGCCTTCCTCTTAACCATTCAATTGGTTGCATGCAACTTGTCAGGGAACTGCCATCCGCTCAGAGGCGAGAGGTGGAAGGGCAAGTGTTATAGGGAACCTCCAAAAATCTTGCGAAGCAGTTACTCCTCTAGCGAGGAGGAAAGCCCCACCTCCAGTGGAGAGGAGGTGGTGGGACCAGGGGATGCTAGGGAGAGCCTCAACACCGAGCCTGAGCAAAGCGGAGGGGAGGGAAGTACCCCTTTGCCAGCGCCCATTCTGCGCAGTAGGTTTTGGCGCAGGGAGGGGAGGAGAAGGTTGGGGGTCACGCAACTGTTATGCTGGGGGAGGTACAAGGACCGACCACTCCCAGATTCTGCTAGCAACTGAGCCAGACATGAACTTACGATGCTCTTCACTGTAAATAGTTTGCACTAAGAATAAAGCCTGGAAAAGACAGGTCGGAGTCTTGCCTGTTTACTCGCGAGCAACCACACCACCACCTGACACAACTGATTTGCTACTGTTGGAAAAACGCCCCCGGGAAGGGTGCCACCTTCCCAAGACACCGAGGCTTCTCTCCGGTGGTCACTCTCTGGCTGGAAATTGCCCTCAGTCCAGAGAGACCGGTAATAAGCGACCCCTCCATCCTGAGAGGAGCACACTCGTCTTCTGGTATCCCATCACAGAAGAAAGAGACAGTCAGTAGTCTACACACTACTTTATTTACAGACTGTACATGGAGCTCTCATCCGACATGTCTGCTCTCCTGAGCAGCAAGCACAGAAGTACAACTCGACACCCACTTCACTGAGAAGCGAAAGTAACTCTCCAGTTACTTGAGAACAAGCAGAGACTTCCTGTCTCACGCTCACAGACATCACATGGTGTCAACAACCATTGTGCTGCTCCTTGCAGCTGGTGAGAAATAAAAATCCCAACAGCTACTTCCTTTTTGACATCTAAAGAATTCATATGACCTGCTTGCTCATAAGATTATTGTATACACTGCATGGAAACCTTAGGGATGGCCCCTTGGAATATTCTCTGGTGTCTGGTGTAATATAGGCTAGATGCTGCCTCCACCATAGGAACTCATTACCTGCCTAACTGTTCACCCACGCAGTCTGCTACCCTGCTATTTCTATGAACTGAATCACAGACCCCCAGAGTTGCATGTCCCAGGCAGACATCCTTTTAGGAGTTGTCCCTGTGTCTTAAGAGTTTGAATGAATGAATGAATGAATGAATGAATCTTTAATTGCGTCAGCCATCGGCCGTAGCAACAAAACAGCAATGCAACAGACAAAGAACAGAAATCAAAAGTCGATGGTATAAAACACACTCTAGGGTCCTCAGTCAGCAGTCAAATAGTGGACCTTATTCTGATGGCCCCAGCTCGAAACCTGGCAGCCTTTACTGTCATCTGCTCCTCTTGATTTGCCAAAAGGAAGAAGACTGTGGCAATGGTTGGGCGACCCGGAATGGACAATAAAAGAGGGGTGATAATCTCATTTCTCAAGTCTTTAGAAAGAGTGCAGGCCAGATAGCAAAATTCATGTCAAATGGCTGTTTTAGGGGTTGTTTTTCAAAGTCTGGAATGGATTAATCCGTTTTGCATTCCTTTCTATGGGAAAGCGCACCTTGGTTTTGGAACGCTTTGGTTTTGGAACGGATTTCCGGAACGGATTAAGTTTGAGAACTTGAATCAAATCCACCCTGTGCTAAAGTAATAATTCCTTTTTTCAGGCAGCAAGCGCTCTACCTCCTCAGCAAACCTCAAGCAACGGGAAACTGTCATCAATAAGCGCCTTTCATCCTCCGCAGCACGTCTGAATTCTCCCAGCAAGGGTGAGTGTATGTTTGCAAAACCCAGTATGCTTTCCCACCTTTACAACCTCTTTGTGATATTTTTGCCTTAAATGCCCCCCTTTTTTTTACTCATTTTGTTAACCTAGCTTACTGTGCATATCTCCAGCCATTGGTTGCTGGATGTGAGGAGGTCTGTTAGAACAGAAGAGTCATGGTAAACACTTCACAGACCACTCGGTTCTGGAATTCAGAAAGCCAAATTATGACCCCTAATTTCACGCCTACTCTTCCATACTAACCCATCAGGATTTGCATGCTGTCAATCACAAGCACTTCAGTTTGATCCAAGACTTAAGTACTGTGTTTTTCCGTGTATAAGACTATACCCCCCCCCCAATTTTTTAAGTTTAAAATTGGGGGTCGTCTTATGCATGGAATGTTGCAATTAATTATTTCTCAATTTTGGGCACAAAAATTGGGGGTCGTCTTATACATGGGGGTGTCTTCTACACGGTAGTCAGGTGTCTGAAAATTGGTGGTGGTCCCCCCCCTTTTTCTTTTTCTTTTATTTCCTTTTTTTCAAAATTTATTTATTTAAATAATACAGCAAAAATAGAACATCAACAGGAAAAAAAATGAAATGAAATTGAGAGAGAGGAAAAAAACAGTTCAAAACCATTGAAAACAAATATACTTGTTGTATAGTACTCCGCCCGCCCACCCGCAGCTTCCCTCTGCTATAATTCGACTTCTTTAAATCACTATCTCCACATTTATCCTTGCATTTTCCGATTCCACCGCCAGCATCCCCAGCTAGAGAGCAGTCTTACCATGAGAGCAGTCTTACCATGCATACGGTTTGCAACATACTTCTCTCTGTATGCCCAATTTTTCTCTGCTGTGTTGTGTGAGGCTTTTCTCGTAGAGAGTCAGGTTCCCTCGACTGTTTACTGTTAAAAGTGATTTGTGTACATCTCCTGTCCTGAGATGTTCTAGATCTCACAAACAGCAGACAAGGTTGTGTCTGGGCTGCACAATTTCATACTTCAGGTGGGGGCTTCCATGAACGAACACTAGATCCACATATGGTCACGTTAACCTCCACCTGTAAACAAAAATGCTTCATCCCAAACATCACCATCATCATCATCATAATTTATTCTTTCTACCCCGCCCATCTGGCCAGGCTTCCCCAGCCACTCTGGGCAGCTCCCAATCGAATATTAAAAACACAAGACAGCATGAAACATTCAAAACTTCCCTAAACAGGGTTGCTTTCAGGTGTCTTTTATAAGTAGGATAGTTGGTTATTTCCTTGACATCTGATGAGAGGGTGTTCCACAGGGCGAGCGCCACCACAAATAAGGCCCCCTGCCTGGTTCCCTGTAACCTTGCTTCTTGCAGGGAGGGAACCACCAGAAAACCCTCGGGAGAGGGATCCCGGCATCCGGGGTGGAGACGCTCCTTCAGGTCTACTGGGCCGTTGAGGTCTTTCAAGGTCAGCACCAACACTTTGGTTTTTTATAATAATTTTTATTAATTTTAACATATAAATTATAATACGTACCACAAAACTTTATGACTTATACAATCTTTTTGGACTTCCATCAGCACCTCTGATAATCCACAGTTTTAACCACTTCTTATGCATTTCTTAAATTTATATTACCTTTAAATATCCAAACTAATCATCCTCCCCCTTATCCATTTTTGCAATAATTCCAATAATATTCCTCACAAAACTTCTTGCAAACCTACAAACGTCGTCTGATCTTCACAAATACTTTTCAAATAATCCATAAATTTACTCCAGTCGTCTGTGAATTTCTGGTCCCGCCGATTTCGAATCCTCCCTGTTAGTTTATTTAGTTCTACATATTCCATTAATTTCATCCATTCTTCTTTCGTTGGTAATTCTTCTTGTTTCCATTTTTGGGCCAATAATATTATTGCTGCTGTTACTGCATATAAAAAGAGCTTACATTCCTTTCTATTTATATCACTCCCTACAGTTCCCAGTAAAAATGCTTCTGGTTTCTTTATAAATGTATATTTCAACATTTTTTTATCTCATTATGTTATGTACTGAGTTGAATAGGATCCAAACTGAAGCAGTCTGATTGGTCCTAGAACAATAGGATCCAAATTGCAGCAGTCTGATTAGTCCTAGAACAATAGGATTCAGAATGCAGCAGTCTGATTGGTCCTAGAACAATGCAGCAGTATGATTGGTTGGCAGGAACCACCCAATCCTGCTCCAGATAGAAGTGAATGTTAGGATATTTCCGTTCCACCTTAAAAGGGAGCAGGCTTTTGTAAGCAACAGAGTCTGCGCATGTCCTATTCACAGGATGTTTATGCTTGCTGTTTTTCCTTTCGTTTTCTCAGTTGGCCAGAGATGCTGACACAGAACGGTCACGTTTTCTTTTGTTCTGTTAAACGCTAAATAAAGTCTGTAAATTATGCTCTTCTGTGATGCAAGCTTTTGACTGCTTTCTGCTGAATGAGGGTGCACCCAGCCTAGGAATGTGGCCAGAATTTCCAAAGGCTTTGTGCCCCTAACTGTTGGATCTGCGTGACTACGGGAGGCCGATGGAATCCCAGAACTCCGGCTTGGGGGCCATGATGGACGTTATCTCCCTGGCAGTTTCCCAACAACAAGGTTTCGGGCCCAGATTCACAGCACCTACAGGAGAGTAAAGCTGCAACAGACTGCGTTTGAGGTATGAAGGGGGGAAAAGCGAAAGAAAGGGACGGACGCTTTTTCTGTTATACCTCGGCAAAGAGCCTTTGATCTACGGCAAGGCTTAATTGGCCTGGGAGCCGAGCCAAAGAGTTCGTGATTAATGGGCTGCCAAGATAAGGAGTCTTTGAAGGCATAAGACTCACGGCTGATGCCAAAAGCTGGAATGGAATTTTTCCAAGCTTCTGGAAATGCTGAATGCCCTAAGTTGGATGGGCAGAATTATGAAACTTGGGCAAAATGGTGTGAATCTTTGTTGCGTCAGTATGGGGTGTGGCATGTTGTTTATGAAGCCCCCCCAGTTCCTCTGACAGAGAAATGGAGATCAGCTGATTCGAGAGCGATTGACATAATAGTCCTATCCGTATCTCTTGAGGAAATTAAGACGCTGGCTGGCAACACCACTGCACGTGCAATGTGGACTGCTTTGAAAAAAGCTCACAAGCCAATAATCCCAGCCCAGAGTTTGACTGCATCGGAGGTCCTAGCTGTTTCCCAGAATGCGAATGAGTGCAGGGATGCTGAGGGCACCGGTTGCAAGCTGCAGGGGGAGCTGACCGTCACGTCATCCCAGGCAGCATTCCAGCCTCCAGGGGGAGCCAAGGAGTCGGCAGCTAAGAGCTCTGGTTCTCGTGAGAACCAAGGTCATCGCCTTTGCAGAGGCCGGAAAGGCAAAGGTAAACAGAGCCACAGGCAGACACCTGCAGATGGCCAGGAGCAGAGGGAGGGTGAAGAGCCCGCGCAAGGGAAAAGCAAGACGTTGCTTGCTGGCACAGCTTCACCAAAGGCTAAAGGCACGTCTGCTGACCAGGAGCAGCAGGGGGGCAAGCTGCAAAAGCCCAAACCGCTGGAAAACAAGGGTTTGCTTGCTGTAAAGACTGCTCCAACTGCCAAAGGCAGGTTTATTGTGGACTCAGGTGCCAGCCGCCACGTTTCCAAGGACAGGCACCTCTTTATCTCCTTCAAGCCTCAGGAAGGTGAGATCCACCTGGCTGATGGAAGGACGTTGAAAATTGCAGGAGAAGGGACTGTGAAACTTGCAAGTTTGCACACAACCATCAGCGGTGTACTGTATGTTCCAGGAGCTGCAAGCAACTTGTTGAGCGTCCCACAGCTTACTGGGCGTGGTTTTCAGATTTCCTTCAAGAGGAGCGTCTGTGTCATCAGTAAAGGCAAAGAGGACTATTTGCATGCAAAGTTTATGGATGGTTTGTTCCATATAACTTATGATGACACTGCTGTTGTGTCAAATGCTGATTCTTGTTGTGTTGCACAAACTAACAAAGTTCTTCATGCAGGTTGCATTCATGATGCGCATCGAAGGTTTTGTCACCTCTCTTGGAAGGCACTGGCCAAGATGCCAGAGGTGGTTGAAGGTTTGAACATCAAACCTTGTAAATTTCACATGAAATGTGTATCTTGTGCAGAGAACAAGGTGAAGGTTGCTCCAAAAGGCAAGGAGTCTAGCAGGCAGGCTTCCAAACCCTACCAGCTAGTGCATGCAGACCTGGTTGGGCCACTTGCGCCCTCTTTAGGAGGAGCAAGGTACTTCATGATTCTGATTGATTCCTTTTCCAGGTACATTCATGTGTATTTGCTCGAACAGAAATCGCAAGCATTTCCAAGGTTTAAGGAATTCTGTGCTTGGTTGGAAAATGTGCACGGTAAACGTATTTCTTGTTTTTTTACTGATCGGGGCGGGGAGTTTACTTCTCAGCAGTTTGAAGCTTTCCTGACTGAGAAGGGAATCCAGCATGACATGTCAACGCCCAGATCGCCATGGATGAATGGGCTTGCGGAGAGAGCAAATCAGACATTGCTGCAAGGAATCAAGACCTTGTTGCATGATGCCAATCTCCCTGATAAGTTTTGGGGGGAGGCTCTGGGGAATTTGGTTTATACCGTTAATCGCAGATTGTCATCACCCATTGGCTGTACCCCCTATGAGAAGATGTTTGGCAAGAAACCCAACACCAAACACATGAGAATCTTTGGTTCGGACATGTGGGTACGCACACAACAAACCAACAAGCTTGGGAAGCGTGGGGCACATGGTTTGTTCATGGGGTACGAAAAAGGTGCATACAGGGTATGGATGACTGACTCTAAGTCCATTAAGTTCACAAGGAGTGTTGAGTACAATCCTAAGTGGGGGGGAAATGTGGGAATTTTTCAGAGTTACCCAGAGGAGGATGAAGGTGATGTCAAGCAAGCAGCTAAAGATGAGAAAGCTGCTGCTGATGAGGATGAGGATGATGATGATGATCAGAGTTCGGATTCCAGTTCAGTTGGCGGCTCTGCTGCTGCTGCTGATGTCAGTGACAGTGATGACACAGCAGACTACCAGAGCGCAAAGGCCTCAGTCAGACCATCTGATGCGTCTGACAATGAACTGGAAGAACCACTGTTCACCATTGGTCATTTTTCTCCTAAGAAAGAGGAGATGAGTCCAGAAGACTTGCGTCTAGTACGCAGATCTGAAAGGGCGACCAAAGGCAGACCTCCAAACAGGTATGCTGATGAGTTTGCTAAGACAGCAACTGCTGTTCTTGGTAGCTCAGAGAAGGTATGGGAACCTTCAAGCTTCAAAGAGGTTCAGGAGTTAACCTCTAAAGATGCTGAGCCTTGGCTTAATGCCATGAAGGCTGAAGTTGATTCCTTGAACAGGAACCAAACTTGGGAACTGGTACCGGTAGTCCCAGGAATGAGACTGGTTGGAAGCAAATGGGTCTTCAAGGCCAAGACAGACCAGAATGGCAAGGTAGTCAGACACAAAGCCAGATTGGTTGCCAGAGGTTTTTCACAGGTACCAGGACAGGATTACCATGAGACCTATTCTCCCACAGTCAAATATGAGAGCATTCGGCTGATGCTCAAGGTCGCTGCGGAGGAGAAACTGCATGTTACCCATCATGACATTAATACAGCTTTTTTGTACGGGATTTTGAACGAGGAGCTGTTCATGCTTCCACCTGATGGGATGCAGATACAGAAGGGAATGGTCTGTAAACTGCGGAAATCCTTATATGGTCTTAAGCAGAGTGCCAGGTGTTGGAACACAAAACTCACTGAGACATTGCTTTCTCTAGGTTTTCACCAGGGCAAAGCTGATCCATGTGTGTTTGTCAAGGAGGAGGGGCAAAACAAACTGTATTGTTTATGTTTTGTTGATGATCTTCTGATGTTTTGGAAGAATCAGGCTTTTTATCAAAGCACCCTAACTCAGCTGAAGGAGCACTTTGACATGAAGGATCTTGGTGAGGTATCCAACTATCTTTCTCTGCAGGTGGAGAAGGACCAAGCAGGTAATTTTCTGGTACACCAAACACAGAAAATTGCTGATGTATTAACCAGGTTGAATTTGGTTGATGCAAACCCAGCAGACACACCGATGGTGACAGGTTACCAGGTAGACAGTACTGCTGAAGCGTTTTCAGACACAACGCTGTACAGATGCATTCTAGGCAAGCTGAATTTCATTGCCAGATGTTCAAGACCTGACATAGCTGTAAGCTGTAATCTGCTTAGCAGACATGCCAACAATCCTACGGTTCAGGATTGGAAAGCTCTGAAGCGCATAGCCCGCTATTTGAAAGGGACTATGCACTACAGGCTGAGGTTCACCAGTCAGAAGACTGGAGGTCTTGAAATCTTTGCTGATGCAAGTTTTGGAAGTGACACCACGGATGGTACGAGCACTTCTGGTGTGTGCAACATGTACAACCACTGCCTGTTTGACTGGTTGTGCAAGAAGCAGACAACAGTGAGCCTAAGTTCCTGTGAAGCAGAACTCAATGCTCTGTCATTTTCACTCATGGATTGTGAATGGTTGATGCAACTGTTTAAGGACATCAGGGTGTCTGTGAAATGTCCTGTACAAGTGTATCAAGACAATAGATCGTGTTTGGCTTTGCTGAACTCGGAGAGTTGCAAGCAGAGAACCAAGTACTTGCAGATTAAGCTACATCGTGCAAGAGAGTGTATTCAGAAAGGACTGATTCAGGTGTCCTACATGGCAGGAAATGAAATTCCTGCTGATCTGTTGTCTAAGGTTGTTAACAAAGAACAACTTAAGATTTATGTACAAAGGTTGCAATTGGGTGAACCACAGGTACAACAGGTTACACGGAAAGGGGGAGGATGTTAGGATATTTCCGTTCCACCTTAAAAGGGAGCAGGCTTTTGTAAGCAACAGAGTCTGCGCATGTCCTATTCACAGGATGTTTATGCTTGCTGTTTTTCCTTTCGTTTTCTCAGTTGGCCAGAGATGCTGACACAGAACGGTCACGTTTTCTTTTGTTCTGTTAAACGCTAAATAAAGTCTGTAAATTATGCTCTTCTGTGATGCAAGCTTTTGACTGCTTTCTGCTGAATGAGGGTGCACCCAGCCTAGGAATGTGGCCAGAATTTCCAAAGGCTTTGTGCCCCTAACTGTTGGATCTGCGTGACTACGGGAGGCCGATGGAATCCCAGAACTCCGGCTTGGGGGCCATGATGGACGTTATCTCCCTGGCAGTTTCCCAACAGTGAATCCACAACCTGATTGGCTTACAGTAGAATTCCGGAATTAGCCAATCATGTGCAGCCCATTGTGTAAATAATGTATATAAAGCAGATACTGTGAGGGGACTTTCATTCATTCCTCCTCACCACTATGAGCTGAATAAAGAGCATGAAATCACTTTGCGACTCGGAGTATATTTCACTGGCGACGAAGGTGGGATCCCGCTGAGCTGACTGCCACACACAGCACCGCAGCACCGCCACCTGCCGCACCGCTGCCTCGCACCGTGTATCCAGGCTTCAGCTCCGGGACACAAGGAACTCAGAATGGCAGCCAACAGCAACTTCTCGCCATTCAACCCAGTATCTGGAGACTGGGAAGCGTACGCCTCCCGTTTCACCTTCCTCCTAGAAGCCAAAGGGGTCACCGACGAAGAAGACGCCAAGAAGAGGGCGATATTCTTCAGCGTCTGCGGAGAGGAGACGTTTGAAATCGCCCGGGCTCTCCTTGCGCCTGAAGACGTCGCTACTGTTCCATACAAAACAATAATGGAACAGCTGAAGGGGCACTTTTCGCCGCAGCCCTCAGTGGTGGCTCATCGAAATGCCTTCTACGCAAAGCGGCAAGCCCCTGGGGAAACCATAACTGGGTTTGTGACTTCTCTCCGCCAAGCTGCCCGGTTCTGCAACTTCTCAGAGCTGGAGAACATGCTTCGTGACCGCCTCGTCGGTGGCCTGAAGGATGAGAAGCTGCAACGACGCCTCTACGCTAAGAAGGACCTAACGTTCCAGGTCGCTCTGGAGGAGGCCCTGGCAATGGAAGCTGCCAAGAGGTCGACGCAAGAGGCACGGCCGAGCCTGCCATCCCAACAGAGGGTCCACCACGAAGACCTCACCGACGACTCAGGATCCGACAGGGAGGAGGTGCACCGAGTACAGCAGCGCACTCAAGCAGCGCACAGACCACAGCTGCCTCGACGAGAAGGAGGGAACTGCGCAAGCTGCGGGGAGAGTCACGAGAGGAGGACCTGCCGTTTCCGCAACGCAGAGTGCAGGCAGTGCAGAAAATCGGGACACATCGCCCGGGTGTGTCGGGCTCGGCCCACCCGACACCAGGCATCAGATGACCAACCCAAGAGCCCCAGGGCCCAGGGCCCAACGCACCAAGGCAACTCGACGGAGCTCACGGACTGCCAGGTATACCAGTTGCCCCACCCCAATGTAGAGAAAATTTATGTAGAGGTACAGATAGAGGGGGCCCCATGCTGCATGGAGCTTGACACGGGTTCAACTCTATCCATAATCTCGGCAAGGACCTTAAGGAAACTGTGTCCTACTGGGGGTCCCAAACTCAAGCCGGCCCCATTCACCCTACGGGACTTCCAGAAACGTAAGGTCCCCACAATGGGGGTGGGGACCTTCAGGGTGCAATACCGAGGGCAGACGCGGCAACTGGACTTGCTTGTGGTCAAGGGCCCCTATATTAGCTTACTGGGATTGTCATGGTTTGGACCACTGGGGCTAGCCGTCACCGGGGTGAACCACACTAGCTTACAAGTGGACGTGGACGCCATATGCAAGGAATTTCCAGGGGTTTTCGACGGGAAATTGGGACAGTATATGGGCCCCCCCATTGCGCTACAGCTTGACCCTGCAGTACGACCGGTCAGGCTCAAGGCTCGCCGGGTCCCGTTCGCCTTGAAACCCCGTATAGACGAGGAATTGGACCAACTCGTGGAGCAAGGAGTGCTGGAGCCGGTGCTTAATGCCCCCTGGGAAACCCCAATCGTCACACCTGTCAAGCCTAATGGTTCGGTCCGCATCTGCGCAGACTACAAATGTACCATAAACAAGGCCCTCACGGCCCACGCATACCCAGTGCCAGTGGTCAGCCATGTCCTTGCCACCCTGGCTGGGTCGAAATTTTTTGGCAAGCTGGACTTGGCCCAAGCATATCAACAGCTGCCAGTAGATGAGGCCACAGCAGAGGCACAGACGATTGTGACGCACAGAGGAGCGTTCAGGGTAAAGCGGCTGCAATTCGGGGTCAGCGTGGCACCAGGCATATTCCAGAATCTAATGGACTCTCTCCTTAAAGGGATTCCTGGCGTCACCCCCTTCTTCGATGATGTGTTGATTGCCGGGCCCACACCAGAGGAGTTTGAGGACCGCCTCCGCACCGTTCCGCACCGTTTCCAGACGGCGGGTCTCAAGGTGAAGCGGGAAAAATGTCTACTAGGAGTGCCTCAGGTGGACTTTCTGGGATTTATGGTGGACGCAGAAGGGGTCCACCTGACTGGGGACAAGGTACGCGCCATTTGTGATGCCCCAGCGCCCAAGAGCAAGACTGAACTTCAGGCCTTCTTGGGACTATTGAACTTTTACCATTCCTTCCTTCCCCACAAGGCAGCGGTAGCGGAGCTCCTACACAGACTCCTGGACAAGCGGGCCCCTTGGGTGTGGGGCCAGCATCAGGAGGCCGCATTCCAGGCAGTCAAGGACTTGCTTGTCTCAAACTCGGTCTTGGCACACTTCGACGAGAGGCTGCCGGTGGTGCTAGCATGCGACGCCTCACCCTATGGCATTGGCGCTGTCCTGGGGCACCAACTCCCGGATGGAAGAGAGGTACCGGTGGCGTACTTTTCCCAGACACTCAACGCAACCGAGCGGAACTACTCGCAAATCGACAAGGAGGGTCTGGCAATCGTGAAGGGAGTAAAAAAATTCCATGATTTCTTGTACGGGCGGCCCTTCACCGTGGTGACTGACCACAAGCCGTTGCTTGGCTTGTTTGCCCCCGAAAAGCAGACCCCCCAAGTGCTGTCTCCTCGCGTCCTCAGGTGGTCAATTTTCCTTGCCAGCTACCAGTATGCACTGATTCACCGACCTGGGAAGGCGATGGGCCATGCGGACGCCCTCAGCAGGCTACCACTACCAGAAACAGGCCCTGACCCAGCATCTGCACAAGAGGTTATGAGCCTGGAGCTGCTTCCCGACCGCCCCATTCAGGCACAAGAAGTTGCACACCATTCCAAGAAAGATAGGGTCATCTCCCGGGTCCTGGACTGGGTGTGGAGGGGATGGCCCAGCAGCAGCCCCGGGCCAGAATTCGCCGGCTACACAACCCGCAAACATGAACTGTCGGCCCACAAGGGGTGCCTGTTATGGGGAAGCAGAGTCGTTGTTCCCCAGCCCCTCCGCAAAAGGGTCCTCAAAGCCCTACACGAGACACATCCAGGGGTAGTAAGAATGAAGGCCCTTGCCAGGAGTTATGTGTGGTGGCCGGGGATCGATGGAGAGATAGAGGCCTGGGTCAAACACTGCCAGGCCTGCCAAGAATCCCGCCCAGATCCCCCAAGGGCCCCAGTCCAGTCCTGGGAGTCCGCCCGAGCACCATGGTCACGCCTGCATGTGGATTTCGCTGGCCCCTTTCAGGGGAAAACATTCTTCATAGTGGTGGACTACTACACCAAATGGCTGGTAGTCGCACTGGTACCGTCCACTTCCACGTCCGCAGCCATCCGGGTACTACGCAGGCTGTTTGCAACCCACGGGCTCCCTGACACTCTCGTCTCAGACAACGGGACTGCATTTACGTCAGGAGAATTCCAAACCTTCACAGCACAGAACGCCATCCGTCACATCCGTTCGGCGCCGTTCCACCCTGCCACCAATGGCCAAGCAGAACGCATGGTGCGGACCACCAAGGACACCCTTCGCCGCATGACGCAAGGGGACTGGGAGTACCGCCTTGCCACATTCCTTCTAGCACAGCACAGCACCCCCAGCTCAACGACTGGCCGGAGCCCCGCTGAACTACTAATGGGTCGGCGCCTTGCAATCAGATTGGACCGCCTTCACCCCGATAGAGCTCAGGATGAGGTAGTGGTGGGGGAAGGCAGGAACCCCCGGACCTTCGAGGCCCAGGACCCAGTGTACGCAAAGAATTTTGGGGCAGGCCCAGCATGGGTACCCGCCACAGTCACCAGGGTCACTGGCCCAGTGTCGTACGAGGTGCTAACGGATGGGGGGCAATGCTGGCGCCGCCACTGCGACCAGATATGGCGACGGTTCCCAGGAGAAACCCAGGAGGAGGACGACAGGTCAGAGGAGTCCCAAGGGAACAGCGGGGCAGTGAGGCCCATAGAGCAGGAGGGGCCAGCAGGAGAGGCAGAATCAGTAAATACAGAGAGGACCCGTGAGGCCGAAAGGACACCGGAACCAGAACCACGACTGAGCGAGCCGGTTGCACCAGACCAAACAGCCCCATCACAGCCAGCATCCTTGGAACACGAGCCAGAACCTGGAGCACGGACCAGGGAACACCCCAGGCCGCAACGCACACGTAGGCCGCCGGCATACCTTGAGGACTATGAATGCGACCTCCCGGGCAGGACTGGAACTTAGAGGGGAGGGGTGTTATGTACTGAGTTGAATAGGATCCAAACTGAAGCAGTCTGATTGGTCCTAGAACAATAGGATCCAAATTGCAGCAGTCTGATTAGTCCTAGAATAATAGGATTCAGAATGCACCAGTCTGATTGGTCCTAGAACAATGCAGCAGTATGATTGGTTGGCAGGAACCACCCAATCCTGCTCCAGATAGAAGTGAATCCACAACCTGATTGGCTTACAGTAGAATTCCGGAATTAGCCAATCATGTGCAGCCCATTGTGTAAATAATGTATATAAAGCAGATACTGTGAGGGGACTTTCATTCATTCCTCCTCACCACTATGAGCTGAATAAAGAGCATGAAATCACTTTGCGACTCGGAGTATATTTCACATTATATATCATCTCCCAGAAGCTTTTCACCTTTTTACATTCCCACCACATGTGATAAAATGTTCCCTCTTTTTCTTTACATTTCCAACATTTATTGCTAACTTTATACATTTTAGCTAACTTAACGGGTGTAATATACCATCTATACATCATTTTCATCACATTTTCTTTTAGGGCATTGCATGCAGTAAATTTTAAGCCTTCTTTCCATAATTTTACCCAATCACTCGGCTGTATATGTGAGGAGAACCTGAGCTTACAGGGTTAAACAGCTCAGAGTGTACGCCCTGCCTACTGTTGGGAGGGGGGAGGTTCGTCATTTCCGAGAGCCTCAAGCCTTTGTTCTCTCTCTACTTTCGCTTTTGAGGAGAGAGGACGTGTTTTCACGATGCTGTTCGCTGTGATAGATAATGGATAATGGATAGTCTGCTGTAAATAAAACTGCTTTTAGCTGCTAAGATCCTGAGTGGACTTTATTTAAGCACACTGAAGAATGCTCTGGAGTTTTTTTAAGCTTTCTCTTACCGCTGCTGATCTTTGCTTTTGCTCAGAGCATCGGAATGTGGAGTTTGGAATGCAGAGGCCTGGCCAGCAAGAGCTGTGCAGCCGAAGCGGGCCGGACGCCAGGCTTATCTGAGCAATAAATCAATCTCCTTTCAGAGTATATTATACCCAAAATCTTTAGCCCAATGAATCATAACCGACTTTACCTCCTCATCCTTCAAATGCCATTCAAGCAGCAATTTATACATTTTAGACAAAATTTTAAAATCATTGCTTAATATCTCTGATTCAAACTTTGATCTACTTTCGTCAAATCCTTTTTCTTTAAAATCCTGTTTAAACATTTCATTCACCTGGCGGTAGTGCAGCCAATCATTCACATATTCTTTAATTTCTTCATATGGTTTCATTTTCCATTTACTTCCTTCCTTTTGTATTAACTTCCCATAAGTTATCCATTTCCCACTCATATTGACCTTTTTCATGCTCATTGCTTCTAGTGGAGATAACCAATGTGGTATTTTACATTCCGATAGGTTTTTATACCTATCCCAAATTTCTATTAAAGATCTTCGAAATATATGGCTTCCAAATCCTTTATGGACTTTTGTCTTATTATACCATAAATATGCGTGCCACCCAAATCTATTATCATAACCTTCCAAATCCAACAATTCCGTATTTTCTAATAACATCCATTCCTTTAACCAACAGAGGCAGGATGCTTCATAATACATTTTCAAATCTGGCAGGGCAAAGCCTCCTCTTTCTTTTGCATCTGTTAACAGCTTAAACTGTATTCTCGGCTTCTTTCCCTGCCAGATATACCTTGAAATTGTTTTTTTGCCAGTCTTTAAATATTGCTGCCCCATTGATTATTGGAATTGTCTGAAACAAAAATAACATCTTTGGTAGCACATTCATCTTAATAGCTGAAATCCTCCCCCAAAATGATAACTTCATCCTTCCCCATATTTCTAGATCTCTTTTAATACCATTCCACACCGGCGTGTAGTTGTTTTGAAATAGATCAATATTTTTAGGAGTTAACCAAATTCCCAAATACTCTTTTAACAACTTCTATACCTATTTGTTGCTGCAATACTTCCACCAGGTCCTGTTTCTTATTTTTAACTATTATCTTAGTATTCTTTTTGTTCAGTTTGAAACCTGCCACCTGCCCAAACTGTTCTATTTCCTCTAATACTTCTTTGACACTTGTAATTGGCTCTTCAATTGTTAATACCAAGTCATCGGCAAATGCTTTCACTTTGTACTCATTTCGACCGACTGAAATTCCCTATAATAATAATAAATAATAAATTTTATTTATATCCTGCCCTCCCCAGCCGAAGCCGGGCTCAGAGCAGCTAACATCAAATGTATAACACATCAACATAAAATTAGAATTAGACAATCAATTAAAATACATCCTCAAATCAGATCAGGATCAGAATAAAATCCAATTAGATGGCAACCCGCAGATTAGGGTTGGGGACCTTAAATGCTCACCAGGCCCAACTGTTTGTGCTGAACTTATATGGGCCTGTGAGAAAAATTGGGAGGCCACTTTCATGCAAGTTCTTATGAAGGGGAGAGGGAGTCAGACTGAACCCCGACCAAAGGCCTGGCAGAACAGCTCCGTCTTGCAGGCTCTGCGGAAAGATGTCAAGTCCCTCAGGGCCCTAGTCTCTTGTGACAGAGTGTTCCACCAGATTGGAGCCACAGCCGAAAAAGCCCTGGTTCTGGTTGAGGCCAGCCTAACCTCTCTGTGGCCTGGGACCTCAAAGATGTTTTTATTTGAAGACCATAAGTTCCTCTGTGGGACATACCAGGAGAGGTGGTCCCGTAGGTATGAGGGTCCTAGGCCATATAGGGCTTTAAAGGTTAAAACTAGCACCTTAAACCTGATCCTGTACTCCACCGGGAGTCAGTGCAGCTGGTATAGCACCGGGTGAATGTGATCTCGCAGCGAGGACCCCGTAAGGAGTCTCGCCGCGGCGTTCTGCACCCGCTGGAGTTTCAGGGTCGGTCTCAAGGGCAGCCCCACGTAGAGCGAGTTACAATAATCCAGTCTGGAGGTGACTGTCGCGTGGATCACAGTGGCTAGGTCAGGGCGAGAGAGGTAAGGAGCCAACTGCTTAGCTTGGCAGAGATGAAAAAATGCTGCCTTTGTTGTAGCTTCAATCTGCGCCTCCATGGAAAGGGAAGATTGCACCCAAACTCTTAACGGACAGTGCTGGCACTAATTGCACCCCCACAAGAGATGGGAGTTGCCCCCCCAATCCCATATCGTCCCTTCCCAGCCAAAGGACCTCTGTCTTCGAAGGATTTAACTTCGACCGGCTCCCACGTAACCATCCAGCCACAGCTTCCAAACATCTGATCAGTTTGTCTGGGGCCGAGTCAGGATGGCCATCCATCAACAGATAAAGTTGGGTGTCATCAGCAAACTCCGGACAAGCTGAGCGAGGGGGCGCATAAAGATGTTTAAAAGCATCGGGGAGAGTATTGCACCCTGAGGCACTCCACACACCAAGGAGTGGCGCGATGAGCATTCCCCCCGAAGCGCCACCCTCTGTCCCAGACCAGAGAGAAACAAGCGCAGCTATTGAAGGACTGTGCCCTGGATCCCCACGTCGGCAAGGCGGTGGTCCAGGAGTTCGTGATCAACCATGTCAAAGGCTGCTGGCGGATCTAGAAGAATCAGCAGCCCCGACCCGCCTCGATCCAGCTGCCTGCGGAGATCATCTGTTAGGGCGACCAGAGCCATGTCAGTCCCATGACCAGCACGGAAGCCGGATTGGAATGGATCCAGAGCCGATGTTTCATCCAGAAACACACCAAGCGGTTCAGCAACTGCTCTCTCCATCACCTTACCCAGGAATGGAAGATTTGAAACCGGGCGGTAATTGGATAGATCTAAAGGCTCTAATGATGTTTTCTTTAAGAGCGGGCGCACCACTGCCTCCTTCAGTACCCCTGAGAATGTCCCGGTGCCAAGGGACAAATTGATGATATCCCCTAGGGGGACCCACACCTCGTCTGGACACGCTCTAATCATTCATTAGTTCATTCTTCCTTATTGACCTTAAGAAGACTTCCAGTACCGATATGAATAATAGTGGTGATAGAGGACACCCTTGTCTTGTGCCTTTAGTAATTTCTATATTTTCTGTTACTATATTATTTACAGTCAATTTTGCTCTCTGTTCCGAAAATATCGCTTTTATTCCATTTAGAAAGAATTGACCAGTATCCATTAATTCAAATTTTTTAACATAAATTCCCAGGATATATTATCAAAAGCCTTTTCCGCATCCACAAAAATTAACATTGCTTGTTTTTCATTCCTGGCAGTTAGATATTCAATTATATTAATTATATTCCTTATGTTATCTTTCATCTGTCTACCAGGTAGAAAACCTGCTTGATCCTTATGGATAATTTCATTCAATATTTTTTTCAATCTATTTGCCAATATGCTTGCAAATAATTTATAGTCATTGTTTAACAGGGAAATTGGTCTATAATTATTTACTTGTGTTAAATCCGAGTCTTGTTTTGGAATAAGTGTGATATATGCTTCTTTCCACGTTTCTGGCAATTCTCCCTTTAAAAATATATTATTCATCACTTCTTTCATTGGCACAAGTAGGGTGTGTTTCATTTCTTTATAATATCTTGCTGTAAATCCATCCGGTCCCGGTGTCTTTCCACTTTTCAATTCTTTTATAGCAACTTTAATTTCTTCTGTTTCAAGTAGGTCGTTCAGTGTTAGGGAATTGCTGACAAGCTAGCTGAGATAAAACTCCGGGCAGCCAGCCATATCTGTACAAAGATTTATTGGTTAGCTTCAAAGTCCTTACAAGAGTTCAAAACGCACACTCCATCACGATGAGTCAGATGGATCGCCTGACGTTTTCTTTCGCCGCGCCCAGCAGACCCATTTCCGCAGATCAGCCCTCCTCTTTCCTCTGCTCTGTGAGTGGCTGATAACCTGGTACTGGCTCACCCCTCCCCGTTCCACTGTCTCCGAACGTTTCTTTCTCTTCCTCCTCTGACGAGGAAGAATAGCTGCTGATTAAAGACTTAGGCTCTCTGTAAGTGCCTCTCTTCTCCCCCCACACCTCCTTCTCAGCCTCCAATTCCCTGACATCCACCCCCTCCCCAAAGGCCCCCTCCCGCTCGGGAGAACCGACCATTCCCGATTCTCCCTCCTCTGGAGTGGCGGGGGTGAAACCTGAAAAATTCCCCTCTCCCTCATCTGTACAGGTGAAACTCAGAAAATTAGAATATCATGGAAAAGTTCATTTATTTCAGTAATTCAACTTAAAAGATGAAACTAATATATGAGATAGACTCATGACATGCAAAGCGAGATATGTCAAGCCTTTATTTGTTATAATTGTGATATTATGGCACACAGCTGATTATGGGGTACAGCTGATAAAAATCAAAGTTTCTTTGATGTATATTAATCTTAGGATGTTAATCTTAGGGCCAGGAAACAGATCTCACATTAAGGGGATAATGGTCACTGTCCTCCTGGCCATCCTCCTTATCATGTGTATTGCTTGTTTATGACCTCCGGGGTTGCCAGATGCTCTTCTTTGTAGTTCTGTTCTTTGTTTACCCCAGAAATATTTGTGCTTAATTAGTTTTAGAAGTTTAACTTTCTCCCCACGTGGGTTTGTGGAAATGCTCAGAAGAAATCTGATTGGTTCTTACGAACACTCTGTAAAAAGCTCTTTTGTGAATAAAAACTACCTGGGTCAGGGGGCTGCGGAGACACGGACAAGCACCGAGAGACACGATTATACGCACCCTTCCCAGAGTCTTGCTGATTCAAGCCTCTGTGTGTATTCTTATTAATCAGAGTTCAATCCTTCCTTTACTTTGCGAACGCAACATAGTGGTGCCCCGTGTGAGGCCACCTAAAGGAACCGTGTGAGGCTACCTAAAGGAACCGTGTGAGGCAAACTTAAAAAGGAAAACTGTTTGAGGCTTGTAAAAAACCTCAGCAGTTGAGGCACAGCAAAAGGAAACCTCAGCAAAAGGAAACCTCCATGATTGGACTCCCCTCAGAGCTAGCAACCTGCTGTCCCTCGGTCACGGTGGATCATCTCCTGCAAAACAATTCCCGGACTTAGGATCTCATTTGCTCGGAACGAGCCCCAAAGACACGCGTCTATTACCCTTCAGGTGAGATCATGGGAAGCACGCTTTCACAAGTGCAGGAAAAGCATAGGAATAATTTGTTATATTTGCTAGCTCAGGCAGGGCATGATAAGCATTTAGCACCCTTAGTTATTCACGAAGTAATCTGTTAAATTTTCCCGCGCTTTCTCAATTTTTTTTTGATCATCTAATAAGCTCTCATTTAGCCTCCATCGAAAGGATTTTTCCTCTATTCCTTTTATTTCACACTTTATTGCATTATGATCCGAAAGTATCTTTGGTTGTATTTCTATTTTTGTCACTCTTGGTGTTAACTCGCTGGATAACCAAACATAGTCTATTCTTGACATTGATTGATTGATTGATTGATTGATTGATTTGGCTCTGAAAAATCAGTAAATTGTTTTTCTAATGGGTGCCTTAATCTCCAAACATCTATCAAATTGCAGTTCTCAACCATAGAGAAAAAAGTCTTAGGTAATTTTCCTTCCTTTGATTTTTCACTTGATCTCAACCTGTCCATTTCCATTGAAACTACTCTGTTCATATCACCCATTATTATGATTTTCTGATCCACAAATTCAAATAGTTTTTCCTCTAAGTCTTTATAAAATTCAGATTTACTTCCGTTCGGTGCATACACTCCGACTATTATCAATTTTTCACCTTGCCATGTGACTTGTACTGCAATTATCCTGCCTTCTTCATCTTTAAAAATCTGCTGAGCTTCAAATTTATTCTTTATGTACAAAACCACTCCTCTCTTCCTGCTTCTATCAGATGAAATAAATTCATTTCCCAATTTTTTATTGATCAATACCTTTCTATGTTTTCTCACCACATGAGTTTCTTGTAAACAGATAATATCCAAATTCTTTTTTTTCAAGAAATGTTCAATTTTATTCCGTTTCTTTTTATCATTAATTCCATTCACATTCCATGTCCATAATTTCAGTGCCATTTTGTGTTTCTTTTACCAATAAAAGTATAAAAGTCTTAAACAACTTCTTCTTCTTCTTCTTCTTCTTCCTCTTCCTCTTCCTCTTCCTCTTCCTCTTCCTCTTTACCATCCTTTTCTTCTTCTTCTTCCAATCCTGCCAGGCCTGCTGCTCCTGCTCCTGCTGTTTCCTCTCCCTTTCCCAACTCTTTATATCTTCTCAGGAATTTGTGTGTTTCGTCAAAGTTTGTAAATTTGAATTACTTCCCTCAACACACAACCTTTTTTCTCTATTTTTCTGTAATATCAAATTCTTCATTTCTCTATCTTTAAATATAATCAAACAATCACCTGGAAATTTCTTTGCTTGAACAGATCTTGTTTTAATTCTAAAGGCATTCTGAATTGTTTTTCTGACGTTTTCCACTTCCATACTTAACCATTGTGCAATCTCTAATGTTAATTTTTCCATTATATTCTCTCCTTGTACTTCAGGCACAGATTTCAATCTCAAATTTAATTCTCTTTGCCTCAATTCATTCATAGCAATCGCGTCCCATAGTTCTTCTTGCGTTTTATTAATTTCTAAAACCTCTCCCTTAACCCTTTCTTCCTGCTTCCTCACCTCCCTTACTTCTAATTTTGTTCGTTTCATTCCTTCTTCCAGGCTTTGCGTTCTTTCTGTTATTTCCTTCATTTGTCCCTTCAACTCATTGACTCTCATATCGGATTTTTTATCCATCTGATCTAATCTCGTCTCCATTTTTTTTTCACTTTGTTTAATCAAAGTGATTAAACATCAAGCATTGGTCACACATGTACACACCCTGGAAAGGACTTCTCCTGATGAACAGATGGTTGGCACTATTACTGGTCACCGGTTTGGGGCAAAGATGAGGAGGGATGCCTAGAAGCAAGTCCTCTGTCTCCTGAACAGGAAGACTCCCCTGTGGTGAGTGCCTGAGGGCCCTTCTCTTGCCACTTACCATCTGGCCTGGGGCGGGGCCTGAAGCCTCACAAGGACTGCTTGCTGCCTGCTGCCCAGGAAGACTCCCCTGTGGTGAGTGCTTGAGGGCCCTGCTCTTGCCACTTACCATCTGGCCTGGGGCGAGGCCTGAAGCCTCACAAGGACCGCTTGCTGCCTGCTGCCCAGGAAGACTCCCCTGTGTGAGTGCCTGAGGGCCCTGCTCTTGCCACTTACCATCTGGCCTGGGGCAGGGCCTGAAGCCTCACAAGGACTGCTTGCTGCTTGCTGCCTGCTGCCCAGGAAGACTCCCCTGTGTGAGTGCCTGAGGGCCCTGCTCCTTCTTGCCACTTACCACCTGGCCCAGGGAGGGCCTGACAGGCCTCACAAGGACTGCTCCTGCCACTTACTATCTGGCCCAGGGTGGGGCCTCACAAGGATGGTTGTTGCCACTGATGCTGCTACTGCCCAGGAGGACCTGGAGGGGTGCAGAGTTCTTTTTAACATTTTTTAAAATATATATATATATTTTCCTTTCCCTTTAGATTTTTTATATATGGGGGTGGGATGGATGTTTGGGTGGGCTTGGGAATTTGTTAGATTTTGATGAATTTGTAATTTTTGCAGTTTTTATTTGTATTGTTTTATTGTTTTCTGGGTTGTTTTTGTTTTTTGTTTTTATTGTTTTAAGGTTTTATTGTTTTAGGCTGCGAAAGAATAACATTAATTGCCATCAATGGAGGCTAATATGAGGCCTGGGATTGCTACCATGGAGGGGCGAGGGAGGTATGGCGGTGGGGGCAGATGTTATAGGCGAAGGGGATCGAGATATGGATACGCTCGTACCCCTTCCAATCTGCGCCCCATCCCGAGGGACGAGGGTAGGGTGAGCAAGGATTACTCACCTCCGTCACTGGTGCTGTGCAATGCCAGGTCTATAGGCAATAAAACCGCCACCCTGTGAGACTTCTTTATCTCGCAGGGGGTCGACCTGGCTTGTGTGACGGAGACCTGGGTGCGCGAAGGGGAAACAGTTACCTTACGAGAGATGGCGCCCGCGGGTTTCTCCGTCCTCCACCAGTCGCGGACTGTGGGCCGGGGGGGAGGGGTGGCATTATTAATCCGGGAAGATTGTCCTTTCAGGGCTCTGCCATCACCATCGATCCCCGGCATTGAATGTGTTGGCCTAGTGTGGGGCTCCGAGGAGAGCTTGGCTGTCTGGCTGCTGTACCGGCCACCTAGCGCACCAGCAGCCACCCTGTCAGGCCTATTGGAGGCGGTGGCCGGCTGGGCCTTGGAGTTCCCTAACCTATTGGTATTGGGGGACTTCAACATCCATGCTGATGCCACTCCCTCCTCACAGGCTCTGGACCTGGTGTCTTCCATGGCGACACTAGGGCTCTCCCAGTTTGTTTCGGGCCCCACACATCAAGCAGGCCACACGCTGGATTTGATCTTTGGCGTAGGTATAGATGTGATCATGTCTCCTTCGATGAAGGTGCCATGGTCTGATCACTACGCTCTGAAAGCCAGGATTGACTTTCCACCCCCACCCTGCTTAGGTGGCGAGCCGATTTGGGCTCGCGCGCAGAGGCTGATGGACCCTGATTGATTCCGCCAAGCCTTGCGGGACCTTGCTCCCCCTGGCGACTCATTGACTGAGCTTGTTGAGGGCTGGAATACCCAGCTCCTGGCAGCCATTGATGAGATCGCACCTAAGCGCCCTCTGTGACCCCGCAGAAACTGGGCTCCCTGGTTTAGGGAGGAGCTCCGGAAAATGAAGCGGGACCTCAGACGGCTAGAACGAGTATGGCGGGGTGCCCGTGACGGAGCCTCAAGAACATCTTATAGGGCTTTTATGAAAACCTACGAGATGGCGGTGAAGGCTGCTAAGAAGTCATACTTCTCGGCCTCCATTGCATCCGCTAGCTCTCGCCCAGTACAATTATTTAGTATAATCAGGTCTTTAACGTCCCTTGAGGGACAGCCAAATTTAAATAACAATTTGACACACAGCTGTGAGGCATTTGCGAGCTTTTTTGCGGAGAAGGTCTTGTTGCTCCTTCATGACCTCCCTGCCAATTTGGATACAATAAAGGAACTGGAGGCCTCTCGACTGTCCTCGGGTCCAGTATTGGACCACTTCGACCGAATATCCCCAGCCGATGTGGACAGACTCCTCCGAGCTGGAAAGCCCACCACCTGTCCTCTCGACCCGTGCCCGTCTTGGCTGATTAGAGCGTGTCCAGACGAGGTGCGGGCCCTCCTGGGGGATATCATCAATTTGTCCCTTGGCACGGGGACATTCCCAGGGGAACTGAAGGAGGCAGTGGTGCGCCCGCTCTTAAAGAAAACATCATTAGATCCTTTAGATCTATCCAATTACCGCCCGGTTTCGAATCTTCCGTTCCAGGATAAGGTGATTGAGAGAGCGGTTGCTGAACAGCTTGGTGGGTTTCTGGATGAAACATCGGCTCTGGAGCCATTCCAGTCCAGCTTCCGCGCTGGTCATGGGACCTAGACTTCTCTGGTTGCCCTAACAGATGATCTTCGTAGACAGCTGGATCGAGGCGGGTCAGGGCTGCTGATTCTTCTAGATCTGTCAGCAGCTTTCGACATGGTCGATCACGAACGTCTGGACCACCGCCTTGCCGATGTGGGGATTCAGGGCACAGTCCTTCAATGGCTGTGCTCGTTTCTCTCTGGTCGAGGACAGAGGGTCGTGCTTGGGGGGGGGGGAATGGTCATCGCGCCACTCCTTGGTGTGTGGAGTACCTCAGGGTGCGATACTCTCCCCAATGCTTTTCAACATCTTTATGCGCCCCCTCGCCCAGCTTGTTCGGAGTTTTGGGCTGGGTTGCCATCAGTATGCCAATGACACCCAACTCTATCTGTTGATGGATGGCCATCCTGACTCGGCCCCAGACACACTGACCAGATGTTTGGAAGCTGTGGCTGGATGGTTACGTGGGAGCCGGTTGAAGCTAAATCCTTCGAAGACGGAGGTCCTGTGGCTGGGACAGGGCGATATGGGATTGGGGGGGCAACTCCCATCTCTTGCGGGGGTGCAATTAGTGCCAGCACCGTCCGTTAAGAGTTTGGGTGTAATCTTCGACACCTCCCTTTCCATGGAGGCGCAGATTGCAGCTATAACAAAGGCGGCATTTTTCCATCTCTCTCTCACCCTGACCTAGCCACTGTGATCCACGCGACGGTCACCTCCAGACTGGATTATTGTAACTCGCTCTACGTGGGGCTGCCCTTGAGACTGACCCAGAAACTTCAGCGGGTGCAGAATGCTGCAGCGAGACTCCTTACGAGGTCTTCGCTGCAAGATCACATTCACCCGGTGCTGTACCAGCTGCACTGGCTCCCGGTGGAGTACAGGATCAGGTTTAAGGTGCTGGTTTTAACCTTTAAAGCCCTATATGGCCTAGGACCTTCGTACCTACGGGACCGCCTCTCCTGGTATGCCCCACAGAGAAACTTACAGTCTTCAAATAAAAACATGTTGAAGGTCCCAGGCCACAGAGAAGTTAGGCTGGCCTCAACTAGAGCCAGGGCTTTTTCGGCTGTGACTCCGATCTGGTGGAACACTCTGTCACAAGAGACTAGGGCCGTGCGGGACTTGACATCTTTCCGCAGGGCCTGCAAGACAGAGCTGTTCCACCAGGCCTTTGGCCAGGGCACAGCCTGACTCCCTCCCTCGGCAATCTTCACGGAGCTCTGGCCCAATGGTTGCCAGTCACTTAAATTAATTAATTTTATAACGAATGATTTTAGAATTTTGTTTATGCTGTACTTTTGTACTGTTTTATTGTTGTTAGCCACCCTGAGCCTGGCTTCGGCTGGGGAGGGCGGGATATAAATAAAATTTATTATTATTATTATCAATGTCCTTTTTAATGTCTGTAAACATTTTTATAATGTCTCCTTTAAATTCAGTTTCTTGTTTGGATCCTCTTCTTTCTGAAGGCGTCACATTTTCTTTTGGACTTCTGCCTGTCCAGTGCGCTTCCCTGTGCCAAAAAACACTGCTTTCTCTCAGTGCAATCTTCTGGGGGAAAACTTCACCTGAGGCAGAAATAGCAGAGATGCAGCGGCATTGCTGTCGTGTGGGAGAAGAGGGAGTGATAAAGTCCAGAGACAGAGTCTTCTATTCTAGAAGCTTTATTTACAAGCAGTAAATTACACCGTCTGAACTTTCAGACATCTTTCTCCTTGCTCAAACACACTCCAACTGAAATCGAAAGCAGATTCACAGAACAAAGAGAACTGCGACGTGACATCCTGACTTCCCGTAGGAGTCCCTCCCTCAGACACGAAGCACCAGAAAGGTTAACCCTGTAACCACCAAACTCTACACCCCCTCTTGCTTCGCGTCTGAGGGGAAACACATACCCACTGTTATCCCAAACCCAGACCTTCGCAGAACTCTCCATGCCTCTGGAAGGTTAGTGGTTTCGTGAAACTATCAGCGAGGTTCTTGGCTGAGGGACAGTACTTCAGCGCAACCAATCCCTCATGAACACTCTGACACACATTCTGAAATTCTAGATGTTTGGTCCTGGCCTCAAATTGCCCCGATTCGGCCAATTTCAGGCACGGTTGGTTGTCCTCGAAAACCGTGATGGGCAAACTATTCACTCCACAGAGCTCCTGGACCAAACAAGCATAGAACTCTAACTCTCTGCACACCTCAGAAAGTGCACTGAACTCAACCTCAGTGGATGAAAGCGCTATGAGGCTTTGCTTCCTGGACCTCCACCCAACTACTGAGTTCCCAAACTTCACCACTAGGCCGGACATGGACTTGCGATCCTGAAGATTAGCCCAATCCAAGTCCACCCAATCGTTTGTAAAGGATCAACTTTCATTATCTAAAACTACTGAACCCCCTTCGGAAGCAGGAGAAGAGGGGGGATTTTTTCCGGATTGTTTAAACCTGCAGAAGAGAGTGTAAAGAAAAGTAATCTTCCACCGCCTTGAACCTGGGAGCAGGGTGTCAGGACAGACGTTTTTGGGAAGTTCATTGACTATAGACAAATGTTTTTGACAGACAGTTAAAAGAAGAGAAACATAGTGATTCCATTGTTCTCTTTCGCATTTTAAAGGAACAAATATTGACAAAATATCTGAAAAAGGAAACTTTGTTGTTAGATCTGCTGTTAAAAAGAAAAAGAAAAAAAGAAAAGAGATTGATACAAATAGAGGTTCTTCCCCTAGAGGGAGCTTGTGAAACTGTTATTAAATTTGAACTGGGGAGCTTCGCAGCTGCAAACAGATTAAGATCATGGGAACAGACTTCTGACCTTGCATAACAATGTATTCAGAGGCTCTGGTGCGTGCTTTCTGCAAGACAAGTGCTTTATTGGAAAAGTTACATGAGAAGACGGATTTGATGACTGTTGCTGTCAGGGGTTTAGGAGCAGAGGCACAGGCAAGGGAGGAAACAGAGAGCGAAGGGGAGGAGGCAGAAGAAAAGATGAGTGATGACGACGACCCGAGATCTCCTAGTCTTTCCAGTGAATCAGAGGATTCACAGAAAGGAGCACCAGTGGCCAGGGCAAGGGGGGAGTCTAGGGGGGCACCCCAGGAAGATAGAGCCAGAGGGGACTCAGGGGAGAGCAGCTGGAAATCGGGACCAGCGTCACCGCCAGGAAGCAGGGAAGAGGAAGGGAGCCAGGGGGGAAGCGCTGGCAGCTCACCACAGGAGGGAGGGCATGAGTCAGGAGTGGCCACACCTCCATCGGGGAGCGAAGAAACGGTTAAGAGGAAAGTGGAAGGTTGGGCGCGCGCGCCAAGTTCAAATGCAGAGGAAGGCGGCGCAGTAAGCAGCCCCGAAAGAGAGCCAGGTCCTAAAGCCCGGCGCAAGGAGACAGGAGGGTCCGGGTCAGCGTCAGAAGAATCCCGGAAGGAAGAAACCCCGGGGGGTAGAGGGACCCAGAGGAGGACAGTCAGGCGGAAAAGGTGGAGCAAGGCTAGGATATTAAGTTGGTGCACACGGGGCGGAGACTCAGACGGAGCTTCGCCGATCTAGCTACTAGACGTAGAGTTGCGCGCAGCAGCGTGAGAATGGAAACTGTAATTCAATAAAGACTTTTACTTAATGATCGCTGGCTAGCGTGATCCTGTGTGAGCTAGGATCTTCAAGCAGCTCTGACAGTAAGCTCCGTCTCCCTCTTGTGGGCATCTACAGCCTCGAGGAGGGGAGAGAAACAGGTGCCTACTAGCGAGCTCACGAACGGCAGACGACATGACGGCTGAGCAGCAGATAGAGGAACTCAGAAACGCAGTGGCACAACTGAACGCCGAGGCTCTCGCATCCAGGAAGAGAGAGGAGGAGGCAGCTGCCGCCTGCAGGGATCTCCAGGTCAGGTTAGACGTGCTGACAAAGCAGACACCCCGGCAGGAGGGAATTGGGTTGGCGAGACGGACAGGCGGGCTGGTCTCTCACTTCGATGGGAACCTGCAACAGTATCCCAACTTTAGAGCCGACGTACTGTGCGCACTGCAACTGCTGCATAAAGACTTTAGAGATGAACAAGAGAGAGTGGGGTTCATCATGTCCCATTTGCATGGGGATGCGAAAGCATGGCTACGCAATTTATGGAGAGATAAGGATCCGGCGCTCCAGAATGCAGATGCCTTTATTAAAGCGATGGATGGGTGTTTTTTATCAAGTATTGACGTGGATCTTGCACGGAAGGAGGTGCATGGGCTGAGACAAGGGAGGGCCAGCGTCAGGCAGTATCATGCCCGCTTTTTCGCCTTGGTCAGTGCCCTGGAATGGGACAGAGATTCGGCTCCTGTAAGAGACCTCTTTTGGGAGGGGCTGCACAACTCGATTAAAGATGAGATCGCGAGGGGGGAGAGACCCCGAACCACCCAGGAGGTCGTTCAGAGGGCACTGGCAGTGGGGGTGAGGCTGGAAGGACGTCCGTGGAGCAGGGACGAAGGGCGTGAAGGGCGCGAACCAGCCAGGGGCCCCTCCTTCCTTCCCAGAGAAGCAGCGCGGGCGCAATCCACGCCTCCGCCAGGAGGAGGAGCCGAACCTATGGAGGTTGGAGGTGCAAGGGCTCAGTCAGCAACCAGAGCCCTAGCACCGGCAGCAGTGAAAGCGAAGCCTCCTAGAGGGAACAGGAAGTGTTACGTCTGTGAGGAGCCAGGGCATATGGCGAAAGAGTGTCCCCAGAGGCTCCACAAGCTCACTGCAGCCTCAGCAATGGTGACTGCAGCACCGCAGCAAGGGGGACCACAGCAGGGAAACGACGCAGTCTGGCTGGAGGAAGAGGCCCTGGGGCCCAGCCAGACGTGTTAGTGACGCAGTCCCCAGAGGTTTTACAGCCCGTGAACCCCCTCCCGCCCAAACCAGTGGTGAGGCTCACCGCATCTCTCCAGCTGCCCAATGGAATCACCACTGACGTGCCAATCACCATTGACTCAGGCAGCAATGCGGACTTTATAGGGCAGGACTTTGTCGACAAACACGCTATACAGTTGCTGCCGGCCACACTGCCCCTGCAGGTTGTCACGGTGGATGGCAGGGAGTTGCTAGGGGGGCAAGTGGTGAAGCAGACGCCGCCCATGGCGATGCGACTTGGAAATCACAAAGAAATCATCAGCTTCAATGTCACTCAACTATCGGATACGCCCATGGTATTGGGAATGAGTTGGCTGGACAAGCACAGCCCAACGCTGGCTTGGTACCAGAGGCAGCTGATCTTCGGCTCTTCCTTTTGTGCTGAACACTGCATCGTGCCCCGGCAGGAAGGAGAGGAAGAGGAGTCACAGCTGCTGCTAGGCACGCTGCAAGCGATTCCCCACAAGTACGCAGAATTTTTGGAAGTTTTCTGCGAGAAGGAGGCGGACAGGCTGCCCCCTCACAGACCATATGACTGCAAGATTGACCTGCTGCCGGGGGTGGCGCTGCCTAAGGGGAAACTGTATTCCATGTCAGAGGACGAGCTGCAGGAACTCAAACAGTTCATAGATCATAATTTGGAGCGCGGTTTCATCCGAGAGTCCAAGGCAGCGGGGGGCAGCCCAGTATTCTTTGTTAAGAAGCGAGACACGCCCCAAAAAAGACTGGTCGTGGACTATCGCATTTTAAACAATGGGACCAAGCCGTCGGACTTCCCCATGCCCCGAATCGACGACCTCCTGGCGAAGGTGCGGAAGGGGAAAGTGTTCACCAAGTTAGACCTGCGAGGGGCGTACAACCTCATTCGTATGCGGGAGGGAGATGAGTGGAAGACGGCCATGTTCACGCCACTGGGTACCTACGAATACAGAGTTATGCCCTTTGGATTGCAAAATGGCTCCCACGTTTTTCAAGCTTTCATGCATCACGTGTTGGCGGGACTTCTATACAAGACGTGCGTCTGTTTCTTAGATGACATCCTGATCTTTTCGGAATCGCAGCAGGAGCATGACAGACACGTCAAGGAAGTGCTGACCAGACTAAAGCAACATAGGCTCTACGCCAAGCTGGAGAAGTGCCAATTTGACGTGACGGAGGTGGATTTTCTGGGCTACAAGTTGTCTGACAAGGGGCTCGCCATGGACAGCGCCAAGGTTCGCGCGGTATTGGATTGGAAGAGTCCACGCAACCGGAAGGAGGTCCAGAGGTTTGTCGGCTTTGCGAACTTCTATCGCAAGTTTATCAAGGGCTTCGCGATGCAGACAGCGGCCATCACAGACACGCTTAGCTCCAAGAAAAAGAAGTTCGTTTGGACAGAGGAGGCGGAGCAGTCCTTTCAGGCACTCAAGCGTCTCTTCGCGTCGGAAGAGCAGCTGCTTCACGTCAACCCCAGCAGGCCGATGAGGGTGGAGACAGACGCCTCGGACAGAGCCGTGGGGGCGGTCCTGCTGCAAAAGGACCAGCAGGGGGTGTGGCGACCGGCAGCGTTTTACTCCAGGAAGCTCAGCAAGTCCGAGCAGAACTACACCATCTGGGACAGGGAGTTGCTGGCCATTCACGCAGCGTTCAAAGCGTGGAGGCACTTCCTGATCGGCGCCAAGCACACGGTGCAGGTTTGCACGGACCACAAGAATCTGGAGCACTGGCGCACGGCACAGTTCCTAAACCAGAGGCAGATACGTTGGGCGGAGTTTTTTGCGAACTTCGACTTCCGCATAGAGTATGTCCCGGGGGACACTAACATCATGGCGGACGCCCTCTCCCGTAAGCCACAGTATCTGGAGGATGCAACGCCAGCGGCCGCCATGCACATCTTCGCACCAACAGTATGGGCGTGCGCCGCGGCCACTGTGGACCTGGAGGCGGTGCGACGAGCGTTGCAGGATGACTCCTTCGCGCAAGCAAAGATGGCAGAGGTGCAAAGGGGCACGGCTGCGGCCGACGGTTTCCAGCTACGAGATGGTTTGCTCATCCGTAAGGGGGCCATCTACGTGCCGGGAGACGACCTTCGCGCCAAGGTGCTGCAGCAGCTGCACGACGCGCCCACGGCCGGGCACTTTGGCAAGGAGAAGACGGTGGAATTAGTAGCCAGGGATTTCTGGTGGCCTGGAATGAGAGGGGAGGTCGCAGACTACGTGGCGAGGTGTGACACCTGCCAGAGGGCCAAACCAGTGCACAAACCGCCGGCCAGACTGTTGGAACCGCTGCAAACTCCGGTCGAACCTTGGGAGAGGGTGGCCCTGGACTTTGTCACGGATCTGCCCAGCTCGAGGGGCAAGACGGCAGTGCTGGTGGTGGTGGACCTGTTTTCCAAGATGGCGCATTTCATTCCGTGTGCTAAGGTGGCCACGGCGGAGCAAACCGCCAAACTGTTCATAGACCACGTGTTCAAGGTTCACGGTCTGCCACGGTCTATTCTGTCCGACCGGGGGCGGCAGTTCATCTCGAATTTCTGGCAGAAGCTGATGGGCTTCCTGAACGTCAAGATCAACCTGGCGTCGGCGAGACACCCGCAGACCAACGGGCAAGCAGAGCGGGTCAATGCCATCATGCAGCAGTACCTGAGATGTTATGCAAATCAACAGCCTGCGACGTGGGTGGATTACCTGCCGCTTGCCGAGTTCGCCTACAACAACACGAAGCACGTGTCCACGGGGGTCACGCCGTTCTTCGCCAACAACGGGAGGCACCCCAGAACCTTCCCGGGACTGGAAAGAAGGGGGGAGGGGGAGCCGCAGACAGCAGATGCGTTCGCGTCGGAGCTGCAGGAAGTCCACGATCAGCTGAGGCGCCACCTGGAGCTGGCCAAACACGCATACAAGGTACAAGCGGACAAGCACAGAAGGGTTGGCGAAGAGCTCCACGTGGGAGACTGGGTTTGGTTAGCAGCCCACGCAGTGCCGGCCAGGTCGTTGGCCAAGAAGAAACTAGGGCATAAACAACTGGGGCCCTACCAAGTCGAAGAGCAGGTCAACCCGGTAGCTTTCAGACTGGCACTTCCGGAGGGTTCCAGAATGCATCCGGTATTCCACAGATCGGTGCTCACTCCCTACAAGGCACCGCACAGGTTCCAGGAACCCGGAACAGCGCCGAGTCCGGTCAGAGACAGAACAGGGCACGCGGGAGTGGCACAGAAGGAGCGCATCAACGAAGTCACGGAGATTTTGGACTCCAGATGGGGGGAAGAGGGGGTAGAATACTTTCTCGCCAAGGAGGGCACCCCGGCCAGTGCGAACAGCTGGGTGCCGGGCTACGCCTTGGACGAACCTCTCCTCAAAGACGAGTTTCATGCCCTCTTTCCCCATAGACCTATGCCAGCAGACTTTTTCGACGACTGGCTTTTCACGCCCACGCTTTCGGCCAGCACTTTCCGGGGGTTCGACTCGGACGAGGACCCGACACAAGACGTCCGTTCCCCGGAGGGGTCACCCTCGGGATCTGCATCAGAACCCTCGTATTGGTGGGACGATAGACCAGAGGAGCAGTTCCGCAGACGGTGGCTGGAAGGCCCAGGACGAGCAACACCGCCAGGAGGAAGTGAGGGAGAGACGGACATGGACGTTTTCGGGGACGACCCTGGTTTCGAGCACGGCGGCACAGAGATGGAAGCGGAGGTGACCGTTGTCGACGAGAGCAGGGAGGAAGACCCGCGAGACTTCAGATGGAGGCCCGCCACGGGAAGCGACCGATATCCGACGTTCGTCCCTTTGCAACAGCAGCCCCCAGCTCCAGCACCGGAAGGAGGGGAGGGGGGAATGGGGGGCTTCGAGGGGGGGATGGATGTCAGGGGTTTAGGAGCAGAGGCACGGGCAAGGGAGGAAACAGAGAGCGAAGGGGAGGAGGCAGAAGAAAAGATGAGTGATGACGACGACCCGAGATCTCCTAGTCTTTCCAGTGAATCAGAGGATTCACAGAAAGGAGCACCAGTGGCCAGGGCAAGGGGGGAGTCTAGGGGGGCACCCCAGGAAGATAGAGCCAGAGGGGACTCAGGGGAGAGCAGCTGGAAATCGGGACCAGCGTCACCGCCAGGAAGCAGGGAAGAGGAAGGGAGCCAGGGGGGAAGCGCTGGCAGCTCACCACAGGAGGGAGGGCATGAGTCAGGAGTGGCCACACCTCCATCGGGGAGCGAAGAAACGGTTAAGAGGAAAGTGGAAGGTTGGGCGCGCGCGCCAAGTTCAAATGCAGAGGAAGGCGGCGCAGTAAGCAGCCCCGAAAGAGAGCCAGGTCCTAAAGCCCGGCGCAAGGAGACAGGAGGGTCCGGGTCAGCGTCAGAAGAATCCCGGAAGGAAGAAACCCCGGGGGGTAGAGGGACCCAGAGGAGGACAGTCAGGCGGAAAAGGTGGAGCAAGGCTAGGATATTAAGTTGGTGCACACGGGGCGGAGACTCAGACGGAGCTTCGCCGATCTAGCTACTAGACGTAGAGTTGCGCGCAGCAGCGTGAGAATGGAAACTGTAATTCAATAAAGACTTTTACTTAATGATCGCTGGCTAGCGTGATCCTGTGTGAGCTAGGATCTTCAAGCAGCTCTGACAGTTGCGATTAGAAATTTTGGACAGGTAGTGGGTATCTATATAGAGCCCACCCAGGAATCAACTCAGGAGTGTGCTCTGACAGATCAGATGAGGGAGGAGGTTGTTGTTGGACCTCGGGTGGCAGAGATGGAGGGAGATGTGGCCCAGCAGGAACATGAGTTGTTGGATCTGACAAATGAACTTGGAAAAAGCCAGATTTGGAGAGATAGAGTTTTGTTTGGCTTGGAGATGGGGGGCTGGATAGACCCCCCCCCCCTATGCAGGGATGTCTTGACTTTTCAAGTCTGGCAATGGGCCGTGCGGAGTTTGGGGTTTTGGGGGTCCTCAACTCTGGAGGGACCTTGAAACACGCTTTTAAATACCACATGGAGTTCAGTGTGGACTATGGAAAAGGGGCTGATCTGTCGAGAAGGGACAAAAATACTGTCAAGTTGGAGTTTCCACGAGTGAAAGGACCAGGAGACAAAGTAAAGTACAGGTACAAATATGAAGAAGATCTGCGGAAGGGACATGGAAGAGACTTAAGGGCCTCGGACATAAGATTACCAGGTTAATGAACTAGATGGATGGGATAGAAAGGACTGACAAAACCCGGGACCAGGAGGAAGAGACGTTGGATGAAGATTGGAAGAAAGTTTAAAAAAAAAAATTATTTAGGATTGCTTTGTAAAATTAATGAGTATTAGAAAAATGTTGGAATGAAATTATTTGGCTTTAGCAGAAATGTTAAAAAGAACTATGCAAGAATATGTTATGGTTATGAGAAATTGGTATAAATAAGATTTAAGTTTTAAGTTTTAGGGTTTTTTATAGTAAAATAAGGTTAACATAGATTAAGGTAATTTAATGACAGAATATTATGAAAAATGGGAAGGATTTGCTGTGATAATTAATAACTAGAATACAAAAAAGGGAGGGGTGAGGAGGTTGATGAAATAAGGTAATGACAGTTAAGGATTTGAGAATATTGGATCTGTTTTTAAATTTTTGTGGTTTACTTTTGTTTTTTGATTTGATGTGTTATGTGTTTTGGTTTTGGTTTTGCTTTTTGATTTTGATTTTTATCGATTTGTACTGTTTGATTGCTGTTTGTTTTTCCCTTGTTTTTTTCTTCTTTGTCTCTTTGTTTTCTTCTGTAATTTTAAAATGCTTAATAAATATCATTTAAAAAAAAATCCAAGTCCACCCAAGCAGTCATCTTAACCTCACCCTGAGCTGACAACTTTAGGCAAAAATCTTTGGTATCCTGCAGATACCGCAGAACTCTTTTGATGCCATTCCAGGCCTGTACACTAGGACTTGAAGCCTCTCTGCTGAGCAGATTAATAGCAAACGCTATGTCTGGTCTGCTCCACTGGGACAGATACAACAGACTACCTAGAGCTGACTGAAAGATTTCAGCATTTTCAAACACAGCGCATTCTGCTTGCTGACTGTCCTTTACGTAGCCAGTTTCCATAGGACTTCTCACACCTGCACAATCACTCATCCTGAACTTCTGAAGCAGTTGCTCAATTTTACCTTTCTGGCTGAGCAAAAAACTTCCATCCTGTGTTCTAGAAACATCCACGCCCAGATAAGTACGAACAGCTCCAAGCTGCTTGAGCTTGAACCTTTTCCCAAGCTCCTTGGCGAACTTTTCTACCTGTTTACCAGTCTGTGCAAGGTATAAAAGATCGTCAACAAAGATTAAAAGAGCTTCCTGTCTCTCACCTGACCCTTTTAGGTAAAGACAACTATCAGCAACACTTCTCCTGAAACCTAGCTTCTCTAAGGCTTCATTCAGACACATATTCCAGGTTTGGGCAGATTGACGTAAGATTTGTGCAACTGCCACACAATGCCTTGCCCATTGATCTCAAAACCTGGAGGAGGAAGCATGTACAACTCCTCCTGGAGATCTGAGTTTAGGTAGGCAACATCCACATCAAAGTGGTTTACCTTCCAACCTCTCTGTGCTGCAACAGCTAAGAGCATGCGCAGAGTCTCACTCCGAGAAGTAGGCGAATACACTTCCGTGAAATGAATCCCCTTCCTCTGTGTGAAACCCCTGGCAACGAGTCTCGCTTTATACTGCGGTTCTCCAGCTTCTGTGGGTAAACCCATCTGCAACTCACAGCTTGCTTGCCAGGCGGCAATTCTGTGAGCGAGAACACACCAAGAGACTCCATTGATCTCATCTCCTTCTGCATTGCCTCATGCCATTTACTGGCTTCTTCCTGAGGCAATTTCTGAACATCCTCAAAGGACTCAGGTTCACACCTAGCCACACCAACCCTCAAACTAGTGGCCTCGAACCTATCAGGTGGCCTGCCCTTGGTTGACCACGCTGAACTCCTCAGAGTGAACCCTGGCGCCCCCTCTGACACATTAGGTCCAGCAAGACCATCCTCAGTGTCAGAAACTCCCCCCTCTGACCTGCTGCGCCTTTTGAACCTGACAGCCGGTCCAGCAGGAGAGGAAGGCTCACTCTTTGGTTCCGACTTGACTGTGGTTTGAGGAGGTGTTCTTGGTTTCCCCCTTTGAGGGATCCTGAGCTGTCCCTGCTGTGGGCTCTCCCCTGCGGCGGACTCTGTTGCTCTGGACTTTGGTCCTCAGCAACAAGTTCCTCCTCCTCCTCCTCCTCCTCATCTGAGTCAAAGAACTGCTGTGAAAGCACGTCTGGATTGCCATGCAGACGTGACCACCCAGCCTGTTCACAGAACACTGCACTGTTGCTGATCACCAGTCTGGACTGGTTCCCACTCGGGTATGCAAACCTCCAAGTCTTTGAGCCAGGCTCATACCCTACAACGATCTTTTTCTTAGACCTTGGTTCACCCTTCCTGTGTAGAGCCTTTGGAATGAGGACCCAGGCCTCACAACCAAACACACGGAAGTAATGCACCTTGGGCTTTTTACCGTGCAGCAGGAAATAGGGTGTGTTCCCTACACTTGAATTGTACACTCTATTCTGTGTAAAAACTGCAAATCTCCAGGCTTTGGCCCAAAAACACTGGGGTAGCCCTGCATCAAACAAAATGGCCGGCACCGATTCCTGCAAAGTCCTATTTTTCCTTTCCGCAATTCCATTCAGTTGTGGACTATGGGGCGCAGTCAACCTGTGGCTGATTCCCTTCTGTCGGAAGAAATTCTGCAACGCAGACCCAGTGAACTCCACCCCCCTGTCACTTGAAAACGCCTCACCTTGGTGGAGAAGGTTACCTCTACTGCTGTGATCCAATCTTTGATCAATCCAGCAGCCTCTCCCTTGGTTTTTAAAGAAAATACCCAAGCAGATCTCGAAAAATCATCAATTAGAAGAAGAATGTACTTTGACCCCCCCCCCACCCCAGGGACTCTACAGACATGGGGCCACACAAATCTGCATGCGCTAGTTCAAAGGGACTAGTGGTCTTCCTTTCTGACTTGGGATGAGAGCATGTGACAACCTTCAATTGCTTGCAGGCTCGGCAATCCAGGAATTTGTCATAAGCCTTAAATTTGCACCCTTCTGTTAGTTCAGGGGCCTTTTTAACATAATTCCAATTTGAGTGACAAAATCTGCGATGCCATAGATGTGCACAACCACTATGGGGCGCTACATTCACACATTGCACCCTTGCATCCTCAGTGGCATCCTCAGTAACAATTGGCATCTCCACAGTAAAAAGCCTGTCCTTGCATTCCACAGTATACAGCTCCTTGCCGTCCCTGGAAAAAGAACACGTTATTTGCAAAAGATACACAGAAACCATCAGCAACTAGAGCAGGTACACATAACAGGCAATTTGCTATCTCTGGCACAACATAGGCCTGAACTTCATGATTGAGAAAGGAAAGCATTCCAGTCTGTGTCAACGGCCGTCTACTCCCATCAGCTAAGGAAACGAAACGACCAGTTTTTACTTCCTTGCAGTTCCTCAGAAATCCTGAAGAGGGCACGAGCGTGTGTGTCGCTCCAGTGTCAACAACAAGAGACAAAACAGCTGGCTGTTGGTCTTCCTCAAGAGTTGCCATAGCAACACTGCCCCCTCTGCTTCCCCCCCACCCGACTGGGGCCTTTGCAAGTGTCCTTCATGGTTGCCATAGAAGCAGCACGTCCAGTTGCCATGGCTGCAAGGCCTCTGTCGATGTTCTCACACTCCACCGTCTGGGAACCGTCACTTATCAGCTCTTCCTGCAGCTGCACGACCTTGGAGCTCTCAGCAGAACAATGCCTCTCGCAGCCAGACTCCGGCTCTCGGCGAAAACAGCTTTTGGAGACTTTTGGAGACAAAGGCTTTCCAGAGCTTTCACTGCTGCCTGCACCCCCACTCTTGGGTGCCCAGCTTCTGCCTGCACCCCCTCTGTTGAGTGCAGGGCTTCCAGAGAAACAGCCTGAGGAACAGCCTGTGACTGCTTTCCTCCCAGCTCTCAGCCTCTCTCCCAGCTCATCACACAGATGTGCTGAAGCATCCAAACAGCTCCCAGGCACAGAAACAGGAACAGACACAGAAACAGTCCCTTCACCCCCCACTGGGGGCACGAGGCTTTCATGGCTCTTTCTAGCCCCATCTTGGCTACCAAGGTTCACTGCCTTCTCAGGGCTCTTCTCGGCCACTTCTGGGCTCCACACTTTGCCCCCTTCTCGGCCCTTGGCTACTACCCCGGCCTCACATGCCTCCTGTAGTGCCTGCCAAGCTGCTGAGGGGCCCTTTCCTTGAAGGAGTGGCAGAAGACAAGCCTCAACGCCTGCTTCTAGAATGCCATGCGCTTGCTGCTCCATCTCTTGAACAGCCACCATTGCTGTCTCAGCTTTCCCACTGGCTTCTGCAGCAGCCTGAGACTCTGAGGGGTCCACACACGACCACAGCTGTTCCCCCAGCAGGAGAAACGTCATCCTCACTGACCACTCAGGCCAATTATGTCCATTTAGTCTCTCAAACGGAACATTAAAGGATTAAAAAACCTGTCCTTGGGGCTGAGCCATATCTTCCCCCCTTATTTGGCCAGAGATTACTCACTCTTTTCGCCAACCGGGCTCCGAAGACTGCTCAGCTCCTTTTTCACCAGCGACCTCAGAACTGCCTTTTCCTTCCCGGCAGGAGATCCAGCTGGCAGCCGTCTCTTTGCACTCCCTTCTCATCACTTAGCAACCAAAACGTCGGCTCCATAACCTTTTGGACTTCTGCCTGTCCAGTGCGCTTCCCTGTGCCAAAAAACACTGCTTTCTCTCAGTGCAATCTTCTGGGGGAAAACTTCACCTGAGGCAGAAATAGCAGAGATGCAGCGGCGTTGCTGTCATGTGGGAGAAGAGGGAGTGATAAAGTCCAGAAACAGAGTCTTCTATTCTAGAAGCTTTATTTACAAGCAGTAAATTACACCGTCCGAGCTTTCAGACATGTTTCTCCTAGCTCAAACACACTCCGACTCCTTGCTCAAACACACTCCGACTGAAATCGAAAGCAGATTCACAGAACAAAGAGAACTGTGACGTGACATCCTGACTTCCCTTAGAAGTCCCTCCCTCAGACACGAAGCACCAGAAAGGTTAACCCTGTAACCACCAAACTCTACATTTTCTCCTGTTTTTTTCTGTGAATGAGACATTGTTTCTCTTTTTCCTGTCGCTATCCTTATGGAAAAGTCCAAATTTCTTTAAAATAAAAAAATGAAGAGACAAAAGGAGGAAGGTGAATATTTCTGCCACTTGTTTGGCTAATCCAGCCAATGGGCAGTCCAAAAATAAGAAAAAAACAAAAAAGAGAAAGAAAGATGACAATCATCACAAAACGTAACAAAAAGTTAATAAAAACAATCCTCCGGCACTTGCCAATCCAATTATTTAATCAAGATTCCAGCAGCACCATATACTTTAAATTCCAATCCGATATTCCCAAAAAGAAAAAAGACAATTCAAATAAAATAAAACAAGAAAAAATTAAGAATAAGAAATCAAAAATTAGAAAAAAAGAGAGGAGAGAAAAGAAGAGATGGAAAAGACAGGGAGAGGGAGAAAGGAGGGAAAGGGAGGGAAGAGGGGAAATTAAGCACAGAAGATTAAAAATACGCTGTCCCAAGAGAAAAAAGAAAAAAAGAAAGGCGACCCAAAAGGGGAAAGAAAAAATAAAAACAATTAACTTTCTCTTCGCCAAAGCAGCAGGACCCGAAAATATTTTTCTCAAAAGAAAGGAGCCAAGTTTAATCCATCCTTAAAGACACAGTCTGGCACCATAAAATATAAAAATAATCAGCCTAAACACTCCAACATCCACATCAACAAAGTCAGAAGCAGGAGGTGGGGGGGGGGGTAAGCAGTTCCTTCTCCTTACTCAGCTTTCATCCAAAAGAAATTAGAGGAAATTAACGTAAAATAAAGAGTCAATAATTCAGTTTGGGCTTGGGAGTTTCTCCACAAAGCTGCTTTGGCATATACAAAAGTAAAAAAATAAAGAAACATTCCATCACGAGGCTTCTTAACAGTTAACTACGCAGTTCGTTAAAATCGAAAGTAAAAATTGCAGGGAAGATTCTCTTCCCACAGTTCCAGAAATTCACCAAAAGACAAAGAAAAAATCCCCTAGTAAGGGCTTTCACCCCTTCCTTCGTTAAATCCACCGTCTTAAATTAAGTGTTTATTTTAAATCAAATATTCCGCTGTAGGGTAACTCACTGTTTCTTTTGTTCCGTGGGTACTTCTTGCATGTAAATAAGATCCCAGTGGGGCTGACCTCCTTTTTAGCACCCCGCTGCTTCCAAATCGTTATTAATATTCCCCCCCCCCCCGATTATATTCGCCAATTAAATCCGGATTTTTTAATGTTTCAGAGTCTGCTGCTATGCCGGGCAAGCTTGAGGCTGTGCTTCTCGAGGGTAGAAAATGGCATCTCGCGCTGGCGTCTCAATCTCGCTGCTCTTTTTGCTCCTTAAAGGAGCTTTTTTTGGCAGCGGAGAGACCGCTCTACGGCTTGCTGGGATCCTGTCCTCAGGATCTTCCTCCCGAGGCTTTTGGGGGCTTGCGGCGCCCTTGCAAAACACCTGATTCCCCCCAAAAAGCTGGATTCTCCCCGGAGGGCTGAATCCCGCTTGCATTCGGCTCCGCGGTAATCCGGAAGCCCAGCACTGACACTTTGAATTGTGCCCGAAAACGTCCTGGGAGCCAATGCAGGTCTCAGGACTGGTGTTATATGGTCTCGGAAACACTTTATTTTACAGAAAGGTTTAACCTCACAGGCATCTTCTTAATACACTTTGAATTGGGCTTGGAAACATACTTTGAGCCAGTGCAGGTCTTTCAGGACCGGTGTTATATGGTATGGGCGGTCCTAGTCCCCAGTCTGGTTGCTGCATTCTGGATTACTTGCAGTTTCTGGGTCACCTTCCAAGGCAGCCCCACGTCAAGCGCATTGCAGTAGTCCAAGCAGGAGATAACCAGAGCATGCAGGTAGGGTCTCATCCTGCATCCCAGATAGAGCTGCCCTGGACACAGAATGGACCTGTGCCTCCATGGGTCCCAAATGACCCCCAGGCTGCGCAGCTGGTCCTTCAGGGGCACAGTTGCCCCATTCAGGACCAGGGAGTCCCTCACATCCACCCACCCCCTGTCCCCCAAGAACAGCACTTCTGTCTGTCGGATTCTCAGGCCTCAGTCAGAGGTAACTGGCCACTTTCCAGGCACTCGGCTTGAGATCCTTGTTGACCTCCCCGTCTGCATCTCCCGGCAGGATACAGGCTAGGACACTATCGGCGATCCCACTCAGCGTGAGAGGGACACACCATTCCTCCCTCCTCCCTGCTTCCCTCAGGGAGGGGAAAGAGACAGACAAAAATCTATTTACATGTCTTTATTTCTGTCATTGCAGCAGTACAGAGAAACACGTCTGCACTCTCCAGACTCCAACAGTAGAGAGAGATAAACTCCACCCCTGTACTTCCAGTACAGGTCAGATGACACTCTGAGCTAACATCCGGTGCTCAGTACAGTGAATAGACTGCCCCTTTGTTCCCATAGTACAGTTCCAAACATCAACATCCTGTTTTGCATTCCAGCAACTTGCAGCTCGCTCCCGCATTGCTGCTTTTTCCTGACATCCTCCCCCAAAAGTATCAATGTGCGTTGCGAGCAAAGTGTGATCCAGAGAAGAATACAAACAGTTGTTATACATATAACAATCCCCTGTTGTTTCAGTTCCACCCTTGGAACTCCCCGCCACTGGTTTCTCCAGTGTACCTCTCTGGTTGTCTAGCTTCCAAGGAATGAGTGCATCTGCATTACCTTGGCTTGCACTTCTCTGTTGTGTCTTTGTCTCTGACTTTGACACAGCTTCAACCTGTCTTGAGTTGTTAACAATAGCAACACATGCAACAGCTAAGTTAGCAAACTCTTTTGAATACCTCTTGGGTGGTACACCCTTTGTAACTCTCTCAGACCTGCGTATGAGGTGCTGATCCTCTCTGCTCACTGGTTCAGCCTCTGGACTCTTAGGAGAACCAGATCCAATAGTAAACAGTGGTTCTTCCTTCATCTGTGAAGGCCTATCCATTGTGTAAGACTTCCTCTTAATGACTGTGTCAACTGAGCTCTGTGAGCTATCACTGTCATCATCACCACTGTAATCAGTAAAATCATCATCATCTGAATTGTCCTCAGTGGGAAATGTGTGAACAATTACTCTCTCCTCTTCAGGAGCACTCTCTAGAAATTTTGTGAGAATCACCTGACCAGATTCAGACAAAATTACTCTGTAGAGACCCTTTTCATATCCCACAAAAATGCCTCTGGCATTCTTTACTCCACCTGGAGCTTCTGTTCTCACATGAGACTCAAAAACCTTAAAATAGGCAACAGAAGGTTTTCTATGGAACAGCTTCTCAAAAGGAGAACTTCCCAACTCTTTTGAGACCTTTCTCAACCACGCGTGACAATAAGACATTAACGACTCCGCCCAATACTCATGTGGCAAATGTGAACTAAGCAATTGCGCATTCATCCCCTTTTGCAATTCTTTGTTCACCCTTACACAGACACCCCTGTTCCACGCTTCCGCTGAAACAGCAACCTGGTGGTTAATCCCTTTCTCATCCAGGAATTTCTGAAAATCCTGTAACAGAAAAATTGGCTTCTCATCTGTGAAGAGACAATCAATGTTAGCATCATGCACATTCTTAACCTTGTCACAAAACTCCTTAAACCTTTCTAAGGCTTCTTTTGGTTTCTCTAATGTATATACCCACACATAATGAGAGAAACAATCCACACACACAAGATAATATCTTGCATTGCCTCTAGATGGTGATAGAGGACCAATCACATCAGCATACAACCGCTGAAATGCCCTGTCGACCCTGGTCACCTTCCGGGTGCTCTTGGTCACACCTGCAAGAGATATTTCGTTAGTATCAAATGCATTACATTTCATGTAATCACTGTGATCAAATGTTAACAAATACAGTCCATCTTTCTCTCTGGCAGAAAGATACAGCTCTCCATCTTTGAAGATCTTGAAGCTTTCACTATCATAGGACAGTTTCAGTCCTTTCTTTGCAATCTGCGACACACTCAGCAGATTGAACTTCAATTCAGGAACCAGGTACACATTGTCTATAGTCAAGTTCAGACTCTCAAGATACACAGTTCCAACCCCGGTCGCTTCCAGCTCCTGACCGTTGGCCTGCTTCACAGTGAAGCTTTGCTTCTTAAACGTTGAAAACAGACCTCTGTGTGGGGTCATGTGTTTCGTGGCTCCAGTGTCAATTACAAACGCGTTCTCCACCTGTGGTGTGTTTCCTTTCGACATTAAAGCCTTTGCAGGTTTCACCTGGGACTTGGTACGACTTTTGCCTGACGCCTCAGGCCTTGCAGAGCTCCCCTTGGCTCCTTTCTGCTGACGTGGCTTCTTACAGTTCCGCTGAAGATGCCCAGTCTGTCCACAATTGTAACATCGGACAGCGCTCAAAGCTACAGCATGCTCCTCAGTAGCAACAGCAGTGGGGGAGTCAGAACTCCGTGCCTCTTTCCCCCTGTCCTTCACATCCAGTGCAGCAAGGCGATCGTGTTCATTCAGAACAATGGCACACACCCTCTCCGAAGTGAGATCCTGGGCTGGTAGGGAACCAAGCTGACTGGCAACCGTTTTGTAAGTCCGATTAAGGCTGTTGATAATCATGAAGCAAAAGACCTCCTCTTGTAGACGGAAATTGCGCTCCGCCATCTGCTGATGCAGGAACTTCATCTCGGTCAAATGCGCTTGTACATCTCCATCAGGCGCAAGCCTCAGATTGGTCAGCTTTTCAAAATACAGCAACGCTGAAGAACCAGCATCCCTTTGATGTGTTCTACGCAGTGTTTCCCAAATCTCTCATGCGTTCACTAAATCCCGGACATGCACGAGTTGCTCATCTGAGACACACAGAATTATAGCCGTCCTGGCTTTCACATTCTGTGAATTCCAACCTGGCGTTGGTGCTGCTGGAATGGGGTTCTCAATCACCCCAAAAATCCTCTGATTCTGTAGCAGAGCTTTCATCTTTATAGACCAAGATGAGTAATTGTCATTAGTCAGGGGAGGTGGGTAAGGTAAGCCTCCCCCCCCCTTCTTGGCATCCATTTTGACACCAAGCCGCAGCTTTCACTCTTGAGCCTGTAAAATCCAACAGTCTCTTTTGGTTGTTTACTGCCTTCTCCTCACTTGGCAGATAAACCGCAAGCTGCATAAAATGTCCTTGCACAGAACAGGGAGATAGTCAAAATACTCTCCGTGTTCCAGCCCCTTTAGCCAATAAGTTTCCACTCTACTGACTTCCAGTTGCTTAGCAACAGTGCATTCCAGCATTATCTAGGAATGCAAGGTATTCGGCTGTTTTCCTGTGCTGGCTTTTGCCTAACGCAGACACACAGCGAACCGAAGATTTTTTTCTTTACGCGTTCACTTCACACAGCCATAAATTCTCCATACCTTGGGGCTCCGTCGCTTGGCTTTCACTCCATCTCGATGCCCAGCCGTCTGTTTAGCTTCTAGCTGCACGTTGACTTATCTTCCTCCCTTGGTGCAGAGGATGAAGAACGATCCATCAACCTCTCATGCAGATTTTCAAGGATCAAAACCACCGGCAATGCTACCAGATGTCGGATTCTCAGGCCTCAGTCAGAGGTAACTGGCCACTCTCCAGGCACTCGGCTTGAGATCCTTGTTGACCTCCCCGTCTGCATCTCCCGGCAGGATACAGGCTAGGTCACTATCGGCGATCCCACTCAGCGTGAGAGGGACACACCATTCCTCCCTCCTCCCTGCTTTCCTCAGGGAGGGGAAAGAGACAGACAGAAATCTATTTACATGTCTTTATTTCTGTCATTGCAGCAGTACAGAGAAACACGTCTGCACTCTCCAGACTCCAACAGTAGAGAGAGATAAACGCCACCCCTGTACTTCCAGTACAGGTCAGATGACACTCTGAGCTAACATCCGGTGCTCAGTACAGTGAATAGACTGCCCCTTTGTTCCCATAGTACAGTCCCAAACATCAACATCCTGTTTTGCATTCCAGCAACTTGCAGCTCGCTCCCGCATTGCTGCTTTTTCCTGACACTGTCTTGTCAGGATTCAACCTCAACCTGTTACCCACCCTCCAACCGCCTCCAGGCAGTCACACAGGACCTTCATCTGCCTGCACTTGCCTCCCTGTGCAATAGGGCGGTTCATAAAAAACACTTTTTTGAAAATGCCTGCTCCAAAGGTCTTATCTTACTACACTAGGGATTATATAGCTATATCTGAAATTCCATGCATATCAGTTGATATCTTGACCCTCCTCCACGAAAAGATCTGTTTACTTGGCCGTTTTCCTATGTCGTGAAGGCTGAAATTTCAATTTTGCGGAGTAGGGCCAAGATAGTAACTGATACTGTCAGGGGTTCAGGAGCAGAGGCGAGGGCAAGGGAGGAAACAGAGAGCGAGGGGGAGGAGTCCGAAGAAAAGATGAGTGACGACGACCCGAGATCTCTGAGCCTGTCCAGTGAATCAGAAGATTCACAGAAAGGAGCGCCAGTGGCCAGAGCAAGGGGGGAGCTTAGGGGGACACCCCAGGAAGAAGGGTCCAGAGAGGGTTCAGAGGGCAGCAGTTGGAAATCGGGGCCAGCGTCACCAACAGAGCGCAGTGGGGAGGAAAGGCGCCAGGTATCGAGCTCTGGCAGCTCGCAGCAGGGGGGAGGGCATGAGTCAGGAGTGGCCACACCTCCATCGGAGAGCGAAGAAACGGTCAAGCGGAAAGTGGAAGGTTGGGCGCGCGCGCCAAGTTCAAATGCACCGGAAGGTGGCGCAGTGAGCAGCCCGGAAAGGGAGCCAGGTCCTAAAGCCCGACGCAAGGAGACAGGAGGGTCCGGGGGGTCAGCGTCAGAAGAGTCCAGGAAGGAAGAGACCACGGGGGGCAGAGGGACCCAGAGGAGAACGGTCAGGCGGAAAAGGTGGAGTAAGGCTAGGGTATTAAGTTGGTGTACAAGGGGCGGAGACTCAGACGGAGCTTCGCCGGTCTAGCTTATAAGACGTAGAGCTGCATGCAGCAGCTTGGAAATGGAAACTGTAACTCAATAAAGACTTTTATAAAGTGAACGCTGGCTAGCGTGATCCTCTGTGAGCTAGGATCTGAGAGCAGCTCTGACAGATACGTTTTGTATATTTGAAATATACACCTGGACTTGTTTCGATGAATTTCTAAAGGAGACTTTGCAGTTTTTAAAGTCATAATTAGGAAAAATTGTAATAATCACATATAAAAGAAACAGTATACAAGAAGTAAATAAGTATATTTTTATGCTATTTTTGTGTGTGTAAGGGGATAGGAGTTTAATTTTGATAATTAAAATTTCAGTGGTGGTGGGTTTGTTTGTATGTGTGAGTTGTTGTGGACTATGTTGTTGGGATACTGCCAGGGAGACAAAGGCCATCATGCCTCCACGCCGATTCCGGACGATCCATAAATATACTTTCCCGAAGAAACCAGAGGCCTTCCTCCTGGGCATAGTGGACCAATCGGTGTTAAAGAAGGATAGAACCTTTTTTTATGTATGCTACAGCAGCAGCAAGAATTCTCATCACAAAGCATTGGAAGACACAAGACCTACCCACCTTGGAAGAATGGCAGATGCAACTAATAGACTATATGGAGATGGCGGAAATGACTCGCAGAATCTGAGACCAGGGAGAGGAGACGGTGGAGGAAGATTGGAAGAAATTTAAAATTTACTTGCAGAAATACTGTAAAATTTATGAATGTTAAGGACATTGAAATGAATCGCAGGGGCTTTAGCAACGAAGTAAAATGTAAGATTGGATTAACAACAGATAAATTAATAGGATATGAATTTGCTGAATTAATTTTTTAAAAAAGGGATACAAGAACGGGAGACGTGAGGAAGTCGGGAAAATAAGCTAATTGAAGATGAGAAATTAAGAAAGAGGGAATTTTTGTTTTCTGTTACTATATGTGTTTTTTTTTCTTTTTTTCTTTTTCTTTTGATGTGTTTAATGTTTGTATTTTTGTACTGTATTTTTCTTTGTGATTTTGTATTTTCTTTGTCTATGTATGCTTTTTTATTGTGAAAACTTAATAAAATATTTATAAAAAATAATAATAAAGATCCATCGATCTCCCGTAGATACAGTATCAGTCAATTAGTGACACGAGCCTCAGAAATAACATGCCACATTCCGAGGCTGGTGCATGCGCTTTCAGCAGAGTTCGCACAGCGAAAGATGCACTCAGGAGAGCGTTATTTACAACTTTATTCAGCGTTGATCAGAACAAAGAAAAAAAACATGACTGCCTGCTTCGATGTTCAGGCGCAGAGAGAGACAAAAGCTATGTACAAAACATAAACTTCCTGTGAACAGGAAATACTCAGGCTGTGACACAACAACCTGCTCCCTTTTTAAGGTGGAACGGAAATATCCTAACATATGTTGTAAATAAAGTATTAATTTTTTTTTAAAAAAAGAGATATTAACTGATATACATGAAATTTCAGATATAGCTTTATAATCCCTGGTGTAGTAAGATAAGACCTTTGGAGCAGGCATTTTCAAAAAAGAGTTTTTTATGAACTGCCCTACTGTGCAAATCGCACTCCCCACAGCCCACCAAACCGTGGACCACAAGGAAATGTGTTGCGAGCCAGATGTAGGCTGCAAGTTGCCCACTGAGGATTTCAGATCAACAGAATAGCTAACCCTGGTGACGCTTGTTTCATCTGCTTCCCCCCCTTCTTTCACTGCAGCAACACCAAAAGATTTTGCTTCCTGTTTGATTTAAAACAGAGTTTCACGTTAACATCTGAACTTGGGGAACTGTGCCTCTTTAAACTTAAATGTAAAGGCAGAATCAAACCATAATGAAGGACAAGCTGCACAGCCTGGGGGTCCTTTTGGACCCATGGAGGCGCAGGTCCATTCTGTGTCCAGCGCAGCTCCATCTGGAACACAGGATGAGACCCTCCCTGCCCGCGGACTGTTTGGCCAAAGCAGTGGATACTCTGGTTATCTCCCGCTTGGACTACTGCAATGCGCTCTACGTGGGGCTACCTTTGAAGGTGACTCTGAAAGTGCAATTAATCCAGAATGCGGCAGATAGACTGGGGACTGGGAGTGGCTGCCGGAACCATATAACACTGGTCCTGAGAGACCTACATTGCCTCCCGGGATGTTTTCAGGCCCAATTCAAAGTGTCGTTGCAGACCTTGAAAGCCCTCAACTGCCCAGTATACCAGAAGGAGCGTCGCCACCCTGGACGCCGGGGTCCCTCTCCCGAGGGATGTCAATATTAAGAGGATGCCAGCAAGGTTGAACCTTTCTGTAAAATAAAGGATTTTAATTAAGTCTTACTGAGACCACATAACCCCAGTCCTGAGAAACCTGCATTCACTCCCAGGATGTTTCCGAGCTCAATTCAAAGTGTTGGTGCTGACCTTGAAAGCCCTCAACAGCCTCAGTCCAGTAGACCTGAAAGAGCGTCTCCACCCCGGACGCCGGGGTTTGCCTCCCGAGGGCCTTCTGGCGGTTCCCTCCCTGCGAGAAGCCAGGTTACAGGGAACCAGGCAGAGGGCCTTCTTGGTGATGGCAACCGCCCTGTGGAACGCCCTCCCACCAGATGTCAAGGAAATAAGCAACTATCTGACTTTTAAAAGACATCTGAAGGCAGTCCTGTTTAGGGAAGTTTTTAATGTTTGATATTTTAGCGTGTTTTTAATATTCTGTTGGGAGCCACCCAGATGGGCGGGGTATAAATAATATATTGTTGTTGTTATTATTGTTATTATTATTATTAAAGTTTAAATATCAAAGGCAGAATCAAACCATAAGGTAATATAAACAAACCACAGTTTCCTGAGTTGGATGTAACAGCAGACTGGTTTCTTTAAAATTTGACATGAAATCTTCTGATCTTGTGGCCATGACGGAGAGGAAGGCGTGTGTGCCCTTGAGCCTCAAATGGGAAGTCATTGACTTCTGAACTGTTGAGGGAAATTTATGATTGATGTTTTCATGTATTTTTACTCTTTTGTTGGAAGCCTCCCAGAGTGGCTGGGGAAACCCAGCCAGATGGGCGGGGTCAAAATAATAAATGATGATGATGATGATGAACCAGGCCTGAATCTGGGCAGATGGTTCATTCTCTACTTGCCGTAATTGCCCTGAGCCCCACTGTCCCTGTTATTTTGTGGGATTGGGACCTAGGAAGTTGCCTTCCCCGCAAGCAGACAATTGGCCTGTCCAAGTCAATACTCTTCATACTAAGTAGCATATTAATTTCAGATAGGGGTTTTTCCAGCCCTACCTGGAGACCCCCAGGGGTTGACCCTGGGGTGTTCTCTGCATGCGAAGTACCATGTTTTTCTGTGTATAAGACGCCCCCCAATGTATAAGACAACCCCTATTTTTGAGCGCAAAATTAAGAAATAAACAATGGCAACATTCCGTGTATAAGATGACACAAAGCTATCAGCATACAGGGTTGTAGGCAAATAGAAAGGGTAGTTCACAGGCCCTGTCAATTAAAAAAAAAGTGGTTGAGAAATTTCCACCCCGAGAAATAATTGCTTTCTGATTTAATTGAGAACGTGCTTCCTGTTTCCATCTACATGGCGTTTTATATGCAGCGCCGTTCAGATTGAAGAGCATGATCATCTTCTGTCAATCTTCATAATTGGCTTGATTGAGATACTGTTTTTTCTGTGTATAACATGCCCCCATGTTTAAGACGCCCCTTATTTTGGGGGACTCCGAATTAAGAAAAGGGGGGGGGGATTGTATCTGTGTATAATACGACCCCAACAAAATGATTAAAATACAATAGTGCGTCAAACATTAAAAGCTTCCCTAAACAGGGCTGCCTTCAGATGTCTTCTAAAAGTCTGGTAGTTGTTTTTCTCTCTGACATCTGGTGGGAGCGCGTTCCACAGGGTAGGTGCCACTACCAAGAAGGCCCTCTGCCTGGTTTCCTGTAACTTGGCTTCTCGCAGGGAGGGAACTACCAAAAGGCCCTCGGCGCTGGACCTCAGTGTCTGGGCTGGATGATGGGGGTGGAGACGCTCCTTCAGGTATACTGGGCCGAGGCCATTTAGGGCTTTAAAGGTCAGCACCAACGACTTCCGGAGGCGGCGCAAAACAGCAATGGCGGTCCTCTTCGCACTGTGAAGGGGAGCTCCGCAGAAACGGGTCGTCCGCTACGGCAAAGCGGAGACCCATAAAGACAAACCACAGGTAGAGTGAGCCTGTGGCCGTGGGACTCGGCGGGCACCAGGAGCGTCCCCCGAAACGAAGAAGGAACCCCGTAAGGGGCTCCGGAACGTGGAGGGGAGCGCGGTGCTGTGAGTTGATCGCTCTTTCTGCGGAAGTGAAGCCGCACGGCTGCTGCTGATGAGCGCTGACCTTTTTTCCTGGAACATCTGACTCAAAACTACAAACCCGTGAGTAGGGGAAATTAAGAATTTCGGGACTAAAGTGACTGAATTTGGCTGAAAGCGGGAGATGCAACCAGGAAGTCCGTCTCCCAGCTGTGTTTAAAGTTTCAAAGTAAAGATTTTGACAAGCTGGAAACGCGCTAAAAAAAAGCCTTAAAAGTGTGGATTATTGTGCGACAACTGAACTTGCTTTTAAGAGATTAAGAGAGACAATTTTGGTTTACTTTTGTCGGTTTTGAACTGGACCTCCCCTCCTTTGTGGATTTATAAATGACTGAGAAGCCCAAATTCGCGGGCTGCCAGGGTAAAAGTAAGAACTGTCAAATTGCTGAAACTGTTTAACTATTGAAAGTGCTACACTGGAGCGTTACAATTCGGATACAATTAGGGAGATTGTTTCTAGCACCTTTTTATGAACTTTGTTTCAATTTTGGGGAAAGCTCTGCAAGTTAAAAAGGAGCTGAAGGGTCCTTTCATTGCGTTTGGAAACTGCTGGGATTTTAATGGCGGAACAACTTTATTCTTTTCTCTGAGACATTGTGGTACTCCCTCTAGAGGATTGTGGATTTACAACTGACTGGGACTTGCCTTTTGTTTTGATTCTCTGCTGCCTTGTTGTTTACTCTCTGGAACTGTCTTTCCCATGGGACTGTATACAGCCTGACCTTGGCACATAGACAGGGTTGGAATGAGTGGCACGGGAAAAACAAGATTGGCCAAAACGAAAGCTAAACAACTGGTACAAACAACCTTGACATCTCAGCCACGCAGATCATCTGTCCCAGCTGTTCTAGTGGCACAAGAAGAAGAAGTTGAGCAGGCATCGATAGAGGATATGGCTGCAGGAGGATCTGCATCAGTTTTAGAACAAATTTTGGGACAACTGGAAACTTTAAATAAAAAGGCAGATGAACATTCGGCCAAAATTGACCAAGCCACAGCCAGTATTAGCAAACTGACTGAACAAGTTGCTCAACATACACAAGCAATTGGGAATCTTCAAGAAGTAACTGCAGAAAATCGCAAATTGGCTGAGGAAGCCAATCAAAAAGCCGTGGAAGCCAATCGAAAAGCCGAAGCGATACAGGTGGAGGTAAAACCTTTGCACAAATTAGTGAACAGCAGGCCTACCTGTCTATGATTGAACTGAGAAATAGGGAAAATAATCTCAGACTGAGAGCCATCCCAGAACTTGAACAGGGGGACCTGATTGGCTTTTTGACATCAGAATTTTCAAAGTTCTGGGCTACTGAAGAAGATAAGGACTTTAAAATTGTAAGTGCATTCAGACTGGGAAGAGTGGTGAGGAAGGACAGAGCCAGAGACTGTTTGATCATCTTGAGATCTAAGCAGGAGAGAGATAAAATATTGGGCCTCCATTTTGAAAAATATCTCGTTATTCAAGGCAACAGAGCAGAAATTTACAAAGATATCCCGAAACAACTTTTGGACCTCAGATCTACATATACAGAATTAACAAGATTGTTGAAAGGCAATTCAATTCCCTTTAGGTGGGAATTCCCTCAAGGACTATCCTTTAACTTCAAAGGAAAGAAAGTTAAAATTAAAACAGCAGAAGAGCAACAAAAATTTGTGAACGACCACGGAGAGGATCTTCAGAAAGGAGCTGTAGGACCTGGGTCTTGGCCACCACCACCGCCTATACCTACACCCTCGGGTCAAGAAGATCAGAAGGAGACGCCACCACAAGACTAAAGATTGATCCAGGATGTCTCTGCAGATTCTTAGTTGGAACATTAATGGCGGAAATTCCCCGGAAAAAAGGAGAAGGATATTTCATATATTGAAGAAAGAACAACTGGACATTATTTGCTTGCAGGAAACTCATGTGACTAGGCTCCACAGAAAGGTGTTAATTAACAAAAGATTAGGCCAAGAATTTATTTCATCGGACAGAGTCAAGAAAAGAGGAGTGGTGATTTATGCAAAGGAGAGCCTATCACCAAAGTTTTTATTCAAAGATGAGCAAGGAAGAATTTTGGCAATTGAGATTCAGACCCAAGGAGAAAAGTTTTTGATTCTAGGGATATATGCACCGAATGAGGGGAAATCAGAATTCTACAAGAAACTGCATGAGACTATGCTGGATTATTTGGACTATAGTAACATCATTATGATGGGAGACATGAATGGGGTGGTCTCCACAAATATGGACAAGTCACAAAATCAAAATTTAACAAAAGACGGTAGACTACCTAAAACTTTTTTTGAACTAACTGACAATATGGACTTGGTTGACATCTGGAGGACAAAGAACCCCCTAGGAAAAGAAGGAACATTCTTTTCTGAAGCCCATCTGTCATGGACAAGAATCGACCAAATATGGATAACTAGAGGACTGGCCCCTAAGACTAGAAAAGTGGAAATCTGCCCAAAAACCTGCTCCGACCATAACGCTATGAAAGTGGAAATGAGATTAACTCCAAACGGTTCCTTCAGATGGAAAATGAATGACACCTTGTTAAGAGATCAGGAGATTGTGAAGAAGGCCCAAAGGACTTTAAAAGACTATTTTGAAATAAATTTGAATACTACAGTGGAAAAAAGAGTAATCTGGGACGCAAGTAAAGCTGTTATGAGAGGGTTTCTGATACAACAAAATATGATAAAGAAAAGACTTTGGAATGAAAAAAAGGATAAGATTTTAGAGAAGATAAGAGACGGTGAGAAAAAATTAAGATCAAAACCCAAATCACAGGAGATACTAAGAGAAATCAAATTCCATCAAGCAGAATACGCTAGATTGATAAACCAAGAAGTTGAATGGAAAATTAAATTAATGAAACAAAGATCATTTGAATCAGCAAATAAGTGTGGGGAACTGCTTGCATGGCAGTTGAAAAAAAGACAAAAATTGAATACGGTTACAAATTTAGAGATAGAAGGGAGAAACATCCAGAAACCTGAGGAAATTAGAAAATGCTTCCAGAGATACTTTAAACAACTTTACACGCAAGGGCCGCAGAAAGAGACTGAGATAGACCAATTTTTAAAAATCAATGGACTACCAAAATTATCCCAGGATAAGAGAACAATCCTGAATTATAAGATAACACAACAAGAAGTTGAGGGTGCCATTCAGAATATGCAACTAGGCAAATCTCCAGGGCCAGATGGACTTACCTCCAAGTATTATAAGATATTGAAAGATTTTTTGACACAACCATTATTGGAGGTTTGTAATCAGATCATGGAGGGGAAGAAGGCGCCGGAATCGTGGAAAGAAGCTTTCATCACATTGATACCCAAACTGGAAACTGAAAAGACTCAACTTAAGAACTACCGTCCCATCTCACTCCTAAATGTGGATTACAAAATTTTCGCAGATATTTTGGCAAACAGACTTAAAAAAGTGTTAAATGAAGTAATTCATAAAGACCAGGCAGGCTTTCTCCCAGGTAGACATTTGTTTAATAACACTAGGAACATTATTGACATTTTGGAACTTTTGCAAACTAATATCAATACAAAAGCAGTGTTAATTTTTATTGATGCGGAGAAGGCCTTTGACAACATTTCTTGGAAGTTCATGAAGAAAAACCTTGAAGGGATGGGAGTGGGACGGGGGTTTGAAAATGGAATAGAGGCAATTTATTCAGAACAAAAAGCTAAATTGATAGTTAACAATGTGGTGACAGAAGAGTTTAAAATTGAAAAAGGAACACGACAAGGTTGCCCTATATCCCCTTTGTTATTTATTTCTGTCCTGGAGGTGCTTTTGAACATGATTAGGGTGGACCGGTTGGTGCAAGGAATACAGGTCGGAGTGAAACAATATAAACGGAAAGCTTTTGCAGATGACTTGGTTTTAACATTACAGGAGCCAGAATCTAGTACGAAAAGAGTTTTAGAATTAATTCATGAGTTTGGTCGGGTGGAGGGATTTAAACTGAACAAGCAAAAAACTAAGGTTTTGGGGGAAAATTTGACAATTGAGGAATCAGAAAGGTTTCAGAAAGAGACAGAGTTAAATGTGGTTAAAAAAGTGAAATACCTAGGGGTTAATTTGACTGCTAAAAACTTGAACTTATTTAAAGACAATTATGAAAAATGTTGGTCAGAAATTAAAAAGGACCTAGAAACTTGGTCAAGATTGAAACTTTCCTTGTTGGGTCGAATTGCAGCTATAAAGATGAATGTATTGCCAAAGATGTTGTTTTTGTTCCAAACCCTACAGATTGTGGACAGAGTGGAATGTTTTGGAAAGTGGCAGAAGGATGTTTCTAAGTTTGTCTGGCAGGGCAAAAAGCCCAGAATAAAATTTAAAATTCTAACTGATGCAAAGGAAAGAGGGGGATTTGCCCTGCAGGACTTAAGGTTATATTATGAAGCTGCGGCCTTCTGCTGGATGAAAGATTGGTTACTGTTAAAGAACACGGATGTCCTAGATCTTGTCCCATTAAACTTTAATTAGTTTAATGCTAGTCAGATGTCCAGTGCGCTTCCGATGCGACAGTGTCCCATTACAGCAGAGCTTTTCGCACAGCGGCTCAAGAAGGGCTGGAGAGTCAGCATCTTTTCAATAAAGGAATCTTGGAGCAAGCGGTTTGGAACTCAAATAAAAGGTTTATTTACACAAAAACAAAAAACCCTGGTGAAGAACCACACATTTCAGCAAACACGCCCCAAAAGAAAGGGGAAGAGGGGCAAACACACGAGTGAGCTGACTATTTATACAAACTCACATTCCTGGAAGCTTAACGACCTCCAGCTGCTCAGTGATTAGAGCGTCTTGATTAGAGCTTCTTAACCCTTTAATACAAACAGATCTGGAAGGGTTTAATAATGCTTTTGGGTGGCATGCATATTTGTGGTACGACAAGGTAAAGGTTCATAAAGGGTTCAAAAACCATATTGTCAGGAAATCAATATTTACTGTCTGGACAAAATACAAAGACTTACTAGAAAATAAGACCCCAAGATGGTTATCACCAATGGAGGCTAAGGCCCGAAAAAGACTCAATATGGAGGCCGGTTGGCCGAATTATTGGGAAATAATAGAAAAAATTGGAGACAATTGGAGGTTGCAGAGCTTGGAGAAATTAAAAAATAAGGTGCGAGATTGGTTACATTACGCTCAAATCCAAGAGGGTTTTAAATTGGACAAAAAGATAGGATACCAGGTGGAAAAATCGAAGTTAGAGACGGAATTGTTAGAACCAAAGACTAAGGTACTTTCAAGAATGTATAACTTGCTGCTTAAATGGAACACTCAGGATGAGACAGTTAAATCAGCCATGATAAAATGGGCTCAGGACATTGGGTATAATATCATGTTTGAGGACTGGGAAAGGTTATGGACCACCGGAATGAAGTTCACGGCATGTAATGCCTTGAAGGAAAATATTATGAAAATGATATATAGGTGGTACATGACCCCAGTCAAACTTGCAAAAATATATCACCTGTCTGATAATAAATGTTGGAAATGTAAGGAGGCTGAAGGGACATTCTTTCACCTCTGGTGGACTTGTCCAAGAGTGAAGGCCTTTTGGGAAATGATTTATAATGAGTTTAAAAAGGTATTTAAATATACCTTCACTAAGAAACCAGAAGCCTTCCTCTTGGGCATTGTCGGCCAGAAAGTGTTAAAGAAGGACAGAACTTTTTTCATGTATGCGACTACAGCAGCAAGAATACCTATTGCAAAGCATTGGAAGACACAAGATTTGCCCACACTGGAAGAGTGGCAGACGCAATTGATGGACTATATGGAACTGGCCGAAATGACTGGCAGAATCCGAGATTTGGGAGTAGAAACAATGGAAGAGGATTGGAAAAAGTTTAAGGACTATCTACAAAAACACTACAAATTGTATGAATGTTAAGAAATTGCACGATTTAGAAAACTAAGGTTCCAGCAACCTGATTGAAAGATATAGAAAATTAAGTGATATATAAGAAAAGTTCGAAACTTAAAGTAATAGCATATTTAAATTTAAGTTACAACTATTTGATAAAAACTACTTGAAGTCTAGAATTATAACATTTGAAAGGTATAAATTAAGTAATGAAACAAGGTAATAATTTGCTGGCATTTTTAATATAAAGAACGCACGGTAGGGAGATGTGAGGAAGTCCAATTAGTTATATAGAAAAAAGGGTTATGAACAGTTGTGGTTTTTTTGTTTTTTTTCTTTTTGCTTTGTTATATTGTTTGTTGGTGTAATTGTGTGTTTTTTTAGTTTGTTATTTCTTTGGTGAAGGGTTTTTAAGTAACTGTTAAATGATTTTTTATTTTATGTCTGAAAACTGAATAAAAATATTTATAAAAAAATAAAATAAAGGTCAGCACCAACACTTTGAATTGTGCCCGGAAATGTAATGGGAGCCAATGTAGGTCTTTCAAGACCGGTGTTATGTGGTCTTTGCGGCTGCTCCAAGTCCCCAGTCTAGCTGCCGCATTCTGGCTTAATTGCACTTTCAGAGTCAGCTTCAAAGGTAGCCCCACACAGAGCACATTGCAGTAGTCCAAGCGAGAGATAACCAGAGCATGCACCACCCTGGTGAGACAGTCTGTGGGCAGGGAGGGTCTCAGCCTGCGTACCAGATGGAGCTGGTAAACAGCTGCCCTGGACACAGAATTGACCTGCGCCTCCATGGACAGGTGCGAGTTCAAAATGAATCCCAGGCTGCGCACCTGGTCCTTCAGGGGCACAGTTACCCCATTCAGGACCAGGGAGTCCTCCACACCTGACCGCCTCCTATCCCCCCAAAATAGTACTTTTGTCTTGTCAGGATTCAACCTCAATCTGTTAGCGGCCATCCATCCTCCAACCGCCTCTGGACACTCACACAGGACCTTCAATGCATTCACTGGTTCTGATTTAAAAGAGGTAGAGCTGCGTATCATCCGCATACTGATGAACACCCAGCCCAAACCCCCTGATGATCTCTCCCAGCGGCTGCATGTAGATGTTAAAAAGCATGGGGGAGAGGATGGAACCCTGAGGCACCCCACAAGTGAGAGCCCAGGGGTCTGAACACTCATCGCCCACCACCACCTTCTGAACACGGCCCAGGAGGAAGGAGCGGAACCACTGTCTAACAGTGCCCCCAGCTCCCAGCCCCTCTAGACGGTCCAGAAGGATGTTCTGATCGATGGTGTCAAAGGCCGCTGAGAGATCCAGCAGAACTAGGAAACAGCTCTCACCTTTGTCCCTAGCCCGTTGCAGATCATCGACCAGTGCGACCAAGGCAGTTTCAGTCCCATGATGAGGCCTGAATCCCGACTGGAAGGGATCCAAATGGTCCACTTCTTCCAGGCGTGTCTGGAGTTGTTCAGCAACCACTTGCTCAATCACCTTGCCCAAGAATGGAAGATTTGAGAATGGGCGATAGTTGGTGTCCCATTAAACTTTAATTAGTTTAATGCTAATCAAATGTCCAGTGCGCTTCCAATGCCACAATGTCCCATTACAGCAGAGCATTTCGCACAGCGGCTCAAGAAGGGCTGGAGAGTCAGCATCCTTTCAATAAAGGAATCTTGGAGCAAGCGGTTTGGAACTCAAATAAAAGGTTTATTTACACAAAACAAAAAAACCCTGGTGAAGAATCACACATATCAGCAAACACGCCCCAAAAGAAATGGGAAAAAGGGGGAAGAGGGGCGGCAAACACACGAGTGAGTTGACTATTTATACAAACTCACATTCCAGGAAGCTTAACGACCTCCAGCTGCTCAGTGACTAGAGCGTCTTGATTAGAGCTTCTTAACCCTTTAATACCAACACCCCCTCTCGCTCGTAACACTGAGCTGTACCAACCTTAATTCAAATTTAAACCTGAACAGAAACATTTATGAGATTGCGGACTCAAAGCTTTTGTAAAACCGTCTGCGAGATTTTCTTGACTTGGACAATACTTTAGTTCAATTAAACCTTGTTTTACACTTTGGCATACATTTTGATAACGGATATCCAAGTGTTTTGTGTGTGCCTTGAATTGACCTGATTTAGCTAGTTTAATACAAGGTTGATTGTCTTCCCACACTCTGATAGGTAGGGAACATTCTCCAAACAATTCTTGTACCAGTTGCTTATAAAATTCCAGTTCTCTACATACATCTGATAATGCATTGAACTCAGATTCAGTTGAACTTAAAGCTATAAGTGATTGTTTTCTTGATCTCCAACCAATTAGTGCATTTCCAAATTTTATCGCCATTCCTGACACTGATTTTCTATCTGGTCCAGCATCTGCCCAACTGCTGTCGGCCCAACATTCAAGTTGTGTGCTGCCCTCTGCTGATAGTTTTAAGCGAAACCTTTTGGTAGTTTGGAGATACCTTAAAACTCTTTTTACTCCTTGCCAAGCATGCATTGATGGTTTTTCAGCTTGTCTACACAGCATGTTGACAGCATATGTTATATCGGGCCGAGTCCACTGTGCAATGTGGAGTAGACTGCCTATCGCTGACTGATAAACCCCGGGATTACAGAACTCTGCCTGTTGCTCAGTTTGAGCATCCTTTGTGTAACTTAACTCCATTGGGCTTTTAACACCAGCACAGTTGTCCATTTTAAACCTTTCCAGCAACTGCTGGATCTTAGCTTCTTGGCTGAGCCAATAGTTCCCATCTTCATCTTGCTGAATTTTAACTCCTAGATAAACAGATACATTGCCTAGTGATTTTATCTGAAACCTTTCTCCAAGCTTTGTGGCAAATTGTTGTGCAAGTTTATCGTCCTTTCCACTGTATAATAAATCGTCAACAAATATCAAAACTGCTTCTTGTTCACATCCCGAGCCTTTTAGATAAAGACACGCATCTGCTGCACTCTTTCTGAACCCCATGCTCTCTAGAGCATCGTTTAAGCAGGAATTCCAATTACGGGCGGACTGTTTCAACCCATAAATGGATTTGTGTAGGCGCCAGACCTGGTTTGGCTTGTCTCCTTCAAAACCTGGTGGTGGCGTCATATAGACTTCTTCCTGTAAGTCTGCATTTAAATAAGCCACATTGACATCAAAATGAAACAGCTTATTTCCCTTCTTAGCTGAAGAGGCTAAAAGCATTCTTAATGACTCCGGTCTTGAAGTAGGGGCATAGATTTGAGAATAGTGAACTCCTTTGCGCTGCGAAAACCCTTTTGCAACTAGTCGGGCTTTATATTGCAACTCCTCAGTAGTTGTGGGCTTTAAACGATATACCCATCGACAACCTACAGCTTGTTGCCCTTTTGGAAGCTCTGTACTTGTAAACACACCGAGAGACTTCATTGAAGCCATCTCTTTTTCCATTGCTTCCTGCCACTTTGCGGCTTCTGAGCTTGGAAGCTGTTGTACCTCTATATAGCTATCTGGCTCACACTGTGCCATATTTATGTATACACTTGTCACCTTAAACCGCTCTGGCGGCTTGCCCTTTGTGGTACGTTTTGACCTGCGCAATTGCTCCTCTTGTGCCCCCTCTGACCGTTGGCTGTCAGAATCTGTCTCAGACTTTATGTCTGGACATGCCTCTGGGGATAAAGACCTCCGTTTAGATACCTCCCTTGGGCTTGGTGTTGCAGGCGACCTGCTTCGCTTTTGCTGTCTGCTAGGCCTAATGACTGGCGATGTTGGAACACTCTTAGATTCTGGCTTTTCTACCTTAGGAGAAGAACCTTGTGCCTGGTCAGAATCTGCATCTGAACCATGTGCATCGTCCCCTTCTGGCTCATCACCCTCTGGACTTTCATTCTCAGCATAAATGCCTAAATCATCTCTCAAAATGTCAGGGTTAGCATGTAAGTGAGTCCATCCGGATTGCTCACAAAATTCAGCGCTCCTACTGAGGACCACTCTTGTAGTATCCCCATCTGGGTTCACGAACCTCCAAGATTTGGCGTGTGGTTCGTACCCACAAAAGATGAGTTTCCTAGCCCTTGGACTTCCCTTTTTCCTTAACGCTTTTGGGATAAGTACATAGGCTTGAGATCCAAACACCCGAAAGTAATTAACTTTGGGCTTCTTCCCATATAAAGCAAAATATGGCGTAGTATCAATTACCGAATTATATACTCGGTTCAGAACATGAGTAGCCGTCTTCCAGGCTTCCGCCCAGTAACTTTGAGGAAGTTTAGCATCAAACAACATAGAGTTTGCCAACTCTTGCAGAACCCTGTTTTTACGTTCGGCCACACCTCCTTCTTGGGGGGAATAAGGTGTAGACAGACGATGCTTAATTCCCTTTTTCTTAAAGAAATTCTGCAACACAGACCCGGTAAATTCTAACCCTCTGTCTGTCTGAAAAGCAAGTACTCTAGTACCAAATTCAAGTTCTACTGCATGAACCCAATTTTTAACTGTTTCTGCAGTATCTGCTTTTGTTTTGAGAGGAAAAAACCATGTAACCTTTGTTTTGTCATCTGAGAGACACAGTGCATACCTCGAACCTCCCATGCTAGCAACAGGCATTGGGCCACATAGGTCCATATGCACAAGCTGGAATACTTTGTCAGATTTCCTATTTGAACTGGGATAACTGCATCTATGAACCTTCGCCCTTTTGCATGCAGTACAATCCAAATACTTAGTACATTTGTTCAATTTGCACCCTTCTGATAATTCAGGTTGCCTTTTAACATACTGAAAATTAATATGTCCCAAACGGCGGTGCCATAAATGAACACAAGAATTATGGGTAGGCGAGTTCACACAACCAGCATGAACCTGTTCAACTTCATCTGGACTTGTCTCAAAATAATATAACCCATCTCTGCATTCCACCTGCAAAAGAGATACGTTATTCTTTGAAATAGTGCAAACCCCATTTTCAAACACAGTTTTAAACCCATTTCTATCAAGTTCTGACACAGACAAAATACACCCCTTCATTCCCTTTAGCACGTAGGCATCAATTTCTGTTTGCAAACACTTCAAAAACACTGTGCCTACGGTCTCTAAGGAACGTTTAGTTGAATCTGCCATTGTCACAACTTTAAGGGTTTGCAAATGTCTGCAATTCTGCAAACGGACACTAGATGGCGCCACCAGGTGGTGAGATGCACCACTGTCGATCAACCAGCGTAGATTGCTGCCTTGGCCACGCCCTTGCATCAACGCCATTGCTGAAGCCATGTGCTGTGTGCTGTGGGAGTAGCCACGACCTCCTCCTCTTCTTCGACGTCCCCTGGAACTCCTTGTCTGGTAACTAGGGGTAACGGCCTTGGTGCTGTCTTGACCAGGTTCAATTCCTGATTAAATGGGAAGAGGAACCACAGCAAAAACAGTGTCTAGCTGCAAAAGCATTTACTGTGTTCTCAAACTCAGCATCCCCACTCTTAGGCACAGCATAACTCCCCTTTGAAGACAAACCTCTTTCTCTTTGCCTTTTATCCTGTTCATCAGCAAGTCGAGAAGAAATGTATTCAAGGGTTAATTCAGATGAAGGCATAGCTTCCAAAGTTAAAGCTAGAGTCTCATAGCTTTTATCAAGAGAAGACAACAAAATGTATGACTGCTGCTCCATAGAGAAAGAAATGCCCAGCTGTCTTAGTTGATTAAAGGCAGACACCATTTTGGCAATATGTTCTTTCACACACGCTCCCGGTTGGAGACGTAAATCAAACAAACATCTTGTAGCATGGATCTTGGCCCCCGCAGTGTTTCTGGAATTTAGCCGCTGCAGAACCGTCCAGACCTCATGCGTGTTCTTTAACTCAGAAACATAAGGCATTTGCTCTGGTCCCACTGCCAAAACTAGTAGACCTTGGGCTTTCCTGTCGCGTTTCTGTGAAGCTGCCGCTGCTGCTTTGTCTTCTGCAGACGCGTCTGCAGCTGCCTGTAAAGGCGGTGCTTCAGTACAACTCCACAACTCTTTTGCTTGCAACCAAACCCTTACTCTAGCCTTCCAATCTTGCCAATTTTTCCCATTGAGTCGCGTAAATGGGACAGTAAAACTTTCCTGGGACTCTGCCATCCTCCCTGGGGCTTAGGAACGATACTCACAGACCTGTAGACCGTCTCCCAGCTGCTGAGGTGGCTCCTCGAGGAATAAGACGTCTTCCAGCGAGTACAAACTGCGCAGTGCCTCTTTAAAACTTTTCCTAGGCACGTTGCAGGACTCAAGCTGCTTTGAAGGCTTTCGTTGTCGGCAACCGCTTCTGTCTTCGCTCCAGTCCTTGCATAAATCACTCTGAACTGCACTCCTTATCTCCTTCTTGACGTACAAACAGCCATAACCTGTCCCATTAAACTTTAATTAGTTTAATGCTAATCAAATGTCCAGTGCGCTTCCAATGCCACAATGTCCCATTACAGCAGAGCATTTCGCACAGCGGCTCAAGAAGGGCTGGAGAGTCAGCATCCTTTCAATAAAGGAATCTTGGAGCAAGCGGTTTGGAACTCAAATAAAAGGTTTATTTACACAAAACAAAAAAACCCTGGTGAAGAATCACACATATCAGCAAACACGCCCCAAAAGAAATGGGAAAAAGGGGGAAGAGGGGCGGCAAACACACGAGTGAGTTGACTATTTATACAAACTCACATTCCAGGAAGCTTAACGACCTCCAGCTGCTCAGTGACTAGAGCGTCTTGATTAGAGTTTCTTAACCCTTTAATACCAACAGTTGGCCATATTGGTCGCATCTAAAGATGGTTTTTTAAGAAGCGGTTAGATAACTGCCTCTTTCAGTGGGTCTGGCAAGGCTCCCTCACATAGAGAAGCATTCATCACCCCGGCTGGCTTTTATAAGCCAGGATGGGCAACTTTATGAGCGACTTTATTTGCAAAAAACTTTGCAAAATTATTGCAGATCATGTGGCTTGTACTGGGCCCTGATAGGGCAGGTGGTTCTGCTAAATTGCACACCACCTGAAAGAGTCTCCTGCTGCTGTTTTCTGCAGATGCAATAGAGGCGGTGAAGAAAGTCTTCTTCGCCGTTGCTGTCACTACTTGGTAGGCTCAACATTGAGCTCTAACCCATGTCTGGTCAGATTCAGAATGAGTTATCTGCCACCGGCACTCTAGCTGTCTCAGTGATTGTTTCCTTGCCCTCAGCTCCGAAGAAAACCATGGGGCTGTCCAGGCTCCATGCAATCGGAGAGGGCGCTTCGGAGCCAGACAGTCAATAGCCCTGGTTAACTCCACATTCCAGCGGGCCACCAGGGAATCAGCTGAAAGGCCATCAACATGGGATAAAGCATCCCCTACCACTCTCTGGAAACCATTTGGATCCATTAAGTGGCAGGGGCGGACCATCCAAATCGGTCCCACCTTCCTGCAGAGGGGAAGGGTCACGGAGAAGTCCAGTTGCACCAGGAAGTGATCTGACCATGGCACTTCTTTAGTTTCACTTCTACTTAGTGTCAGATCACCAACATCCATAGAGGTGAACACCAGGTCTAAGGCATGTCCGTGGCTATGAGTTGGGGACAGCCCCATGGAGGCCATGCTTTCCATGATGTCCCGAGTGGCTCCTTGTAAGGTCGTGTCGGTGTGGATGTTAAAATCCCCTAGGACAACCAAACTAGGTGTCTCCAGGAGAACATCCGCCACAACCTGAATCAGCTCAGGCAGAGAATCTTTGGTGCAGCGGGGAGGTCGGTACACCAAAAGGAATCCTGTACTGCCCCTATTGCCCAACGTCCAGAACATGCACTCAGAGAACTGGGTCTTCTCAATAGGACGCCTGATGCAAACTAAGGACTTCCTTAAAATCACTGCAACCCCCCCTCCCCGCCCACAAGGCCTGGGTTGCTGTGTGTAAGAGAAACCTGGTGGACAAGCAGCGGCGAGGACAGGCCCATCTGCTTCATGCAACCAAGTCTCTGTCACACATGTCATGTCAAGTCCTCCATCCATGATCAAGTCGTGGATGACAGCCGTCTTGTGAATCCTTGACCTGGCATTGCATAGCAGCACCTTAAGGTCATGTGGTTGATTCCAGTGTCCTTCTGGTCAAGCCCAGACCCGGAGGCAGGGATAGTCCTCAAACAATGACTAAACCTGCCTCCTCATTAATGACATGGTTTGGTCTTAGTGTAACTCCTCCTCCTACCTGTGATCACTGAGATTGGTTGTCCCAGTGCACCACTCCCCCCCCCCCCGGGGAACCTGCCCCAGCCATTTTGTTGGCTGGGACCCACTCCCAGGCAGCCCTGACCCCTCCCTTTAAAAACAAAATAAAACCTATTAAACAAAAACAAACAATAAAGCAATAAAACCCCAAAACAGTAAAAGTTACAAACATACCAAAATTATACAAATTCCCAAACTCGACTAAACATCCATCCCACCCCCCCACACCAGAAATAATTTTAAAAGGTAAAAAAGAAATTAAAAAAAACATTTTAAAAAGAAACTCTGCGCTATTCTAAGTTCTCCTGGGCAGCAACAGCAGCAGTCCTTATGAGGCCTGTCAGGCCCCGCCCTGGCCAGGTGGTGAGTGGCAGGAATGGGACCCTCAGGCACTCAAGCAGGGGAGTCGTCCTGGGTAGCTGTACCTGTATAGATATATAATCCCTAGTGTAGTAAGATAAGACCTTTGGAACAGGCATTAAAAAAAAAAAGTTTTTTATGAACTGCCCTAAGAGGCAACCTGCCCTGCATGATCAGAATAAAAAGGGCAGAACTGGAGGACAGGACAAATCAATATGAATTTAGGGATAGGGCAGGCAATGGGTGGGTAACTTTAAGGCATACATTTCAAGCGGGGGAACCCTTGAGACGAGGGGGTGAGTTGGAGGCTGGGGGCCACAGACGAGTACAGTGGTACCTTGGTTCTCAAACGCCTTGGTATTCAAACAGCGAAAACCTGGAAGGAAGTGTTCAGACCTGGAGGCAAAGCTAATCATGGCCCAGTTTTATCCTTGCAGGCTCAACTAAAAGAAGTTCTTCGTTAAACAGACTGAATAACAAAGTTCCTCCAAATTCTGAGCAGCCAGAATCCAAAGGTTTGCAAGCGGAGCAGAAAGGTGCAAAAATCAGCAGCAACTAGGCCCCTGACAACCTTCGAAAACCTCTTCCTAACAATAAAGGGAAACGGTAAAGGGACGGTATCCGCAATATACAAAATACTACTCCAAAATCCCGCAAATCCCCTAGATGCAATCAAAAAACAATGGGAGAATGACATAGGCTATGAGATTAACCCCACTCAATGGACCAGAATGTGGTCTAAACCCCCCTTTAAATCCATATCAACGAAAAGAAAAGAACTCACACTGAAACTCACCTACAGGTGGTCCCTAACACCAAGGAAACTAGTGCTAATACACCCAGGAACCTCACCAAAATGCTGGAGAGGGTGCACCTCCACAGGAACATACCTCCACATGTGGTGGGAGTGTCCCAAAATCCAACTATTCTGGACAACAGCCATACAAGAAATATGTAAAATAACTAAGCAAGTAATAGGCATCACCCCAGAATTGGCCCTACTAAACATCTTCCAAGACAACAATGCCCATTTACACCACAAAGAACTCATAACCCACCTACTTTCAGCAGCCAGAAACACCATAACCAGACACTGGAGAGACCTGTCAGGAGTAAGCATGGACCAATGGTACCAAATAGTATGGGAAACAGCCCTACTAGAAAAATTAACTAATAAACTGAAATTGACACGGGGACAAACAGAAGAAGACGCCTTCACCCCGGTATGGCTCCCCTTTATCACATACACAGCCCAACAGGACAATGACAATAATCCACCAACAGCATACAAATCAATATGGCTAACCTGATCCGAAACACCCACCCACCTCACTCACACACAAAAACAAAGCTCACCACAGCCAATCACAAGCAAACAATCACACCCCAGGCCAATCCCAACCTCTCTCACCACCAAAGGAACACAAGTGAACAACACAAGTAACGCTGACACCAAACTCTACATACATTAAACATAATAGAAACACCGCCACCCAACCCCACCCCCATCCACCTTCCCTCTCTCCAGCCCCCTTTCTTTTTTCTTTTTTCTTCTTCTCCCCCTAATGCCTCAACAAATGAAACGGATTTGTAAAAATGCTACATGGGGGGGGGGGAGAGGCATCACACTTACTTCTGTAAAACAAGAAAATCCTTAATAAAATATTTATTTTTTAAAAAAAAATCAGATTTCCTCCCCCCCCCCCGCAAAAAAACCAGGATAAGTGGGGAAATTGGTTGCTAGTGAAAGCCGTTTTTTAAATAAACTCTGGTCTTATTGATAAGAATGTTTAATATTCAAATACAACAGCAGTCCACTGTTAATGTAAAGCACATCAATCCACCAGGATCTTTGCCTGCATTAACTACATTAAGACAAAAAAGAAATATGCAGGCATACTTAACTTCAGTGGGGCTTCTGCAGGAGGACTGTATGTCTGTCATTTGTGCACTAGCGGTGCAGGGCGGCTGAAAAACAGATTTTTAAAACATCTGTTTTTACCTCTTTCTTGCTTTGATCTAAATTGGGCTTTAATTTTTTAAAATTATCGAGCTTCCCTTAAGAATAACGAGTTTTAAATCATATGTGAGTGTAGGTTCTCGCTGTCTCTCTACAATGTTCTTTCTTTCTAAATGAACTTTGACTTGCGATAGCCCCCCGTCCTTTCTTTCGTTAGGCTGCTTGCTTCATTTTTGGATTTTCTGTTGCAACCCTCTTTGGTTTGTTCCTGCCCTTCAGCTCGCCATTCCCAAGTCAGTCCTCTGGAGAGCAACGTGCTCAGCTGCCTGCTCACCCCCACCCAGGCCTCCCTAGCTAGGAGTAAAAGTGCCGCCACCTTGTCAGCTGATGGCAAAGATCCCTCAGGTAACAGGGCACCAGGGTGGATAAAAATCAATGATTTTTAACACATTTGATGTGGGCCTGCCGTTGCACTTCATTATGAGTGGTGCATCTGGCCAATGCACTTACTTCCAATGCACTCCTTCCAACTCAATGAAAGATATAGCAAGGACAGACAAAAGGGGTTCGCCGTAGAAACATCAAAATGAAAACCTAATCCAGGCACCCACAAACTCAGCCTTCCTTTTTTTTAATTTTTTTATATAATATTTTTATTGCTTCTTTCCAGGTTCAAATACATAAACAATAACACAACAAAAGCAGCTTTACAGAAAGAAAAAAGAGAAAATAAGAAAAAAGAAAGATATTCATCTTTCCAAAGCAGTTTTTCATAATCTACCGGACTTCCCCACATCTTCCACACCCTGCTTTCCTTTCAATAAAAATAACAGCAAATTGTTACCTTGTTTCATGCGTTTTTTGTACTTTCATCTAATTATATTTTAAGTTTAGGGTACTTGTTGTTATATCGCCTTTTTTTAATCAATCCTGAAAAGGTTACTCTAAACTTTGGTCTTTTCATAATTATATCCTAATTTCCACCAGTTTCAAATTTTATTGCTGAAGCTAATTTTTCCAAAACTTAGCAAATTCTCAACATTCAAATAACTTATGTTTTTGTAAATAGTCCTTAAATTTTCTCCAATCCTCTTCCATTGTTTCTTCTCCCAGATCTCGGATTCTGCCAGTCATTTCAGCCAATTCCATGTAGTCCATCAATTGCGTGTGCCACTCTTCCAGCGTGGGTATCTCTTGTGTCTTCCAGTATTTGGCAATAAGTATTCTTGCTGCTGTAGTTGCATATAAAAAGAAAGTTCTATCCTTCTTTAACACCTTCTGGCCGACAATGCCCAGGAGGAAGGCCTCTGGTTTCTTGTAAAAGGTATACTTAAATACCTTTTTTAACTCATTATAAATCATTTCCCAGAAGGCGCTCACCTTCGGGCATGTCCACCAGAGGTGGAAGAATGTCCCTTCAGCCTCCTTACATTTCCAACATTTATTATCAGACAAATGATATATCTTTGCAAGCTTGACTGGGGTCATGTACCACCTATATATCATTTTCATAATGTTTTCTTTCAGGGCATTACATGCTGTGAATTTCATACCGGTGGTCCATAACCTTTCCCAGTCTTCAAACATAATGTTGTACCCAATGTCCTGAGCCCATTTTATCATGGCTGATTTAACTATCTCGTCTTGAGTGTTCCATTTAAGCAGCAAGTTATACATTCTTGAAAGCACTTTCGTCTTTGGTTCAAGTAATTCCGTCTCTAATTTCGATTTTTCCACCTGGAAACCAATTTTTTTATCCTTTTTAAAAGTCTCTTGAATTTGGGCATAATGTAACCAGTCTCGCACCTTGTTTTTTAATTTTTCTAAGCTCGCTCGGGGGTCGCATAACTTCCAGCTGTTTTGGGACTACAACTCCCATCATCTCTAGCTAACAGGACCACTTTTTTTGATTTACAGTAAATCGATTTTTTAAAAATTTAAATTGGATTTTTAAGATAAAATGCTTTTGGAGGAAAAAATCTTTCCAAGGATTTCCTTTTAAGTTACATTCTAGTCAACAACAAATTTTCACTGTTTTTTGTGTTGAATATATGCTATATGGCATGGGTAGGCAAACTAAGGCCCAGGGGCCGGATCCGGCCCAATCGCCTTCTCAATCCGGCCCGCAGACGGTCCGGGAATCAGCATGTTTTTACATGAGTAGAATGCGTCCTTTTATTTTAAATGCATCTCTGGGTTATTTGTGGGGCATAGGAATTCGTTCATTTCCCCTCCAAAAAATATAGTCCGCCCCCCCACAAGGTCTGAGGGACAGTGGATGGGCCCCCTGCTGAAAAAGTTTGCCGACCCCCTGTTCTACATGAATGAATGGGAAAGACTCTGGAGAGAAGATATTAAGTTCACTGCACATTATAACTTGAAAGAAAATGGGATGGAAATGTTTTCTTGATGGTACCTGATCCCAGGCAAACTGGCCAAACCGTCTAAAACAGGCTTCCTCAACCTCGGCCCTCCAGATGTTTTGAGACTACAATTCCCATCCTCCCTGATGATGGGATATAATCTACAACGAAGAAGGGCATGCTGTGGAAGTCCAGGTTTGACAGCTGTTCCTCTTCAGAGCAGAAGGGAAGGGCGGACCCTCTCCGCGTACGCAGGATAGTGGACTGGGAGTCTTAGCCTGGGTAGGCAAAACTCATCCCTGTGTCACGGGATGTGCTCCCATCCGGCCCACTTCGCAGAACATGAGACATACAGTGGTACCTTGGTTCTCAAACACCTTGGTTCCCAAAGTGTTCCGGTTTTCGAACATTTTTCGAAATGCGGCTGTCGGCTATTGTTTCCGAGGTGCCCGTGCCAATAGGAAGCCGCGCCTCGGTTTTCAAACATTTTGGAAAGTCAGACGGACTTCAGGAACAGATGAAGTTTGGCACTTTCGTTTTTGCTCTTTATTTGGCATTGAGGCTTTTTTGGTTGATTTGGTTTTGTGACTGTGTTCAACTACTGATGGACTGATTGTGTGACTGTGGAAACGGATCGAATCCCCACATCCAAACAGTGACTTTAGCTACTGGTGGATGGATGATTTTTAAATTTTTTTTAAAAGTGTTTATTAATTTTCCAATAAGAACATCCAATTAACATATCAAATCCAATCAAATTAAAAATAAAAAAAATAAAATAAAAAGTCCAATTGTACTATTTTGGCAACTCCCAAATCATTAGTCTTTCCCTTCCAGCTGTTATCAGAGATACAGAAGAAAAACCTTCAAAGACTCCTTGTTGATTTATTCTTAAACGAACTGCTTGCTATGTAGCTATATATCAGACATGACGATCAATTAGCCTTTGGAATCCACCGAGTCCCCCCTCCGGGCCCTGGAGGGGGGCTGCCAGGCATCCATTTAGCCTTTTATCTCGCTCATAATGAAAAAATTCTTTTTGCAAACAGTTGCATATTTAATATTGTCTCCAATCTTTATAACCAACCACCGGTTAGCTCCTGTTTCTCTTAATTAGGGAGGTATTTCAGATATTCTGGGTAGGCGCCATTTTCTTCTTTGTTTTTGTCTTTAACAGGGATTTCAAATCTGCGAATAAGTCCCAATTATATATAAAAGTCCATCTGTGCTCACTTTTTAAAGAGCAATTTAGGCTCTTAATGAGGCTTGGCATGCAGAACCAATTGTTAATGTTAGAAGAAGAAAAAAAATACCAAGCCCCTCCAGATTCCAAACATCATGATGAGGATCTCTTTGAAGTTCGATCTTTTACACCAGAGACTGTACATACTGAAGGTTTTTTTCCAGCTTTGTCAGTTCACAGCATGTCTGTTTGTTTTTCAAATCTTTATATTTTCCCAAACAGATGCGTCCGGCTATGAGGTGGCATTGCAGGAATGTCAGTCGTCCTTTGCTCCGTGACCCAGTGCCCCTGCTGTCTGCCACATCAGCAATCTGGGGCCAACCACGGGTCGTCGAGACAGTCCTCCCCTGCCCTGGGGGGGGGGGAGGCTGCCAGGGCTAATTACCCCCATATCAGCCCTGAATTATCAGAACGGCTGGAGTCCAATCATGTGGGAGTCCGCCATTTCCCACCGCCGGAAACAGGAAGTGATTGATTAATTGATTGATTGTGTGATGGCAGAAATGGATCAAAGCCCCCCATCCAAACAATGACTTTAGCTACGGATGGATGGATTGTGTGACTGCAGAAACGGATAGAAGCCCCCCATTGTCACGGTCCAGGTTACGGGCAGTCGGAGTCCCAGCTTGGTACGTCAGGACCGGGGTAGAGGTCGAGAAGCAGGAATCAGCAGTCCAGGGGTCAGGAAGCCAAGAGTCCATGAATCAGGAAACCAGGAGTCAGGAAGCCAAGAGTCCGAGGGTCAGGAAACCAGGAGTCAGGAAACCAAAGCACAGCTAGGCGGGTAGCGTGTTGCTGTGGCAAAGAGCCAGGGGAAAATGCTGGCCTTATATACCCCTCCTGGCCCTTGCCACCAGGTGCTACGAGTCTTCTGTCAAGCCTCACCTGTGCTGCCGTGCCTTGCCCTTCCAGGCCAAACTCAGGAAGGCCCTAGTCCTGCAAGGCCCTACCAGTCACAGGGCCTGGCTCCTGCACGCACTCCTGACAGTACTCCCCCCAATAGGAAAACGGGGTTCCACCTCCGTTTAAGGACCGGGCTTGTCTGGGAACTGCCAGTGAAAGGCCCAAACCTTGGCAGGTGCATGCAGGAGGTCGGCCGGTTCCCATGATCTTTCCTCAGGCCCATAGCCCACCCAGTCAATTAGATAGTGCAGCTTGCCACGGAGCTGTTTCAAGTCCAGGATCTGGGCAACCGGGAACTCCTCATGGCTGTCAACCTGGACTGGCGGCGGTGGGGCGATGCGACCCGGAAAATAGTCTGCATGGCAGAGCTTGAGCTGGGATACATGAAACACTGGGTGGATCTTCAGGGAGGGGGGAAGCTCCAACTTGTAGGCGACCGGATTGATCTGCTGCAGGATGGTGAATGGTCCCTGGTACCTGTAGTCCAGCTTAGCCGAGGGATGTCCAGTGTGGTGGTGCTCCAAGGACAGCCAGACCTTGTCCCCGACCTGGAACGAGGGCCCCTGCTGACGCCGTCGGTCAGCTTGCGCCTTATAACACTGGGGAACAAAAAAAAATTCATTTTCTGTTGCATGAGATTTTTCAACTGTTCTTATATGTTCTTTCAATGCTGATTTCAAATCTGAAATCAATTTCCGTGTACATGCTATAGTTATCTTTCAATTTCTGACTTTTGCCGATATGCCATATTTACACTGGGGATAAGTAGACGCTGACACGTTGATCTACCCTAACCACATGGTAATTATTGTTTTACAAACTTAATTTTTCTTAATTTTTACAGTTTTGTAACCTAAATATTTGTATTTTTCAGATCAGACCATGGCTTCTTCAAGTAGACAAAAATGTGTAAACAAAAAAAAATTGTTCCCCAGTATACTGTGTATCCCAAGGGAATACATTTTTTTGCATACCTCCAACTGTACATAGATATAAATGTCATTTTCAATGCTATACATGCCATGTTCAATGCTATATAAGTCACTCACATTTATACTCATATTGTACTACTTTGACTATGTGTTTAATAACATATTGAATTCTTGCATTGTGAAAAACAAAGATTATGGTGAAAAGTGAAAAACATGAATTGCAAAAAACCTAGAGCTTACAGAACAAAACCAACTTCAGATATGAAATCAGCACGTCGAAAGTAGGTTAGAACAACTGCAGGTGTCAATGCAACAAAAAATTTGTTCCCCAGTGTAATTGGCCTTGGCTCTCTCTAGGTGCTGTACCAGTCGGCCTGTGTCTCCTGAATGTGGGAGACCTGATAATTGGCAGAAGGCACAAGAGATGCTGCCAGTGTGCAGGGGTGGTGGCACGGGTGGTACCTGAAGTTGGCATAGAAAGGGCTCTGTCCCGTGGAGGCACGGCAGGAGTTGTTGTAGGATAACTCAGCCAATGGCAGCAGATCCGACCAGTTGTCCTGATGATAGCTCAAGAAGCAGTGGAGATACTGCTCCAGAACTTGATTAACCCTCTCCGTCTGGTCATCTATTTATGGGTGATATGCGGAGGAGAGTCGCCTTTCGATACCCAGTCCCTTGAGAAAGGCCGTCCAGAACTGGGACGTGAACTGGGGGCCTTTCTGAGATCACCGTGTCCAGGAGCCCATGTAGCTGGAATATGTGTTCAAGAAACAGATGGGCCGTCTGTTGCGCTGTGGGGAGGCTTCGGACCGGGATAAAGTGTGCCGTCTTGGTGAGTGAATCCACCACCACCAGAATGTCCCTTGGACACCGGCAGGTCCACGATGAACTCCATAGAAAGCGTTGACCATGGTCTGTGGGGGGTGGGTAATGGCTGGAGGAGTCCCAGGAGTCTCTGTTGTGGCACCTTGGTCCGAGCACAAATCTCACAGGACCGCATATATTTCTTAATGTCCAACCGAACCCCTGGCCACCAGAAGGCCTGGGACAGTGGCTGCAGTGTTTTTGCGTACCCGCGATGTCTGGCGATTTGTGCGTCGTGGCACTGCTCAAGGACCTGGGTCCTGAGCAGCCCCTCCAGAATGTAGAGCCGGCCGTGATGGTACACACACCCATCCCGAACATCAAGCGGTGCACCCCCCGGTCCCGAAGGCACCGGGACGGTATCTAACCGGTCCTTGGCAAACGGATCCTGGCGCACAGCTAGGCAAACCTGTCCCTGAAAGTCCTGCTCCCAGGTTCCTTGGAGGAATTTTTTTTTTTTTAATTATATTTTTATTGGTTTACAAATAAAAAAAAAGAAAACAAAGTTGTACATTCAAACTTCTTAATTACCTCTTAATTCCATTTTTTTGACTTCCTTCAATTTGTCTGAACTTCCTTCATTTTATAACTTTTAACACAATCCTACTTATTGTTATTTATTCTGGTAGCTTCAATTTCATTGTTTATACTTATTATTAGATTTTCACATCACAGAGCTTCCTTAAAACCTACAAACGTAATCTGGTTATCACTTAGTTTTTGCAAATATTGAATAAACTTCTCCCAATCGCCTGTAAATCTTTGATCTCGTCGATTCCGAATCCTTCCTGTCATTCTGTCCAATTCCGCATAGTCCATCATTTTGGCTCTCCAATCTTCTATCGTAGGCAGCTCCTCTTGTTTCCATTTCTGGGCCATCAATATTCTTGCTGCAGTCACTGCGTATAAGAATAACTTCTCTTTCTTGTTTATCTCATTCCCTGTAATACCTAGTAAAAACGCTTCTGGTTTCTTAGTAAATGTATATTTCAACATTTTCTTCAAGTCATTATAAATCATTTCCCAGAAGCATTTTACCTTCTTACACTCCCACCACATATGAAAAAAAGTGCCTTCCTTTTCTTTACATTTCCAACATTTGTTACTTATCTTATACATTTTTGCTAACTTTACGGGGGTTATATACCATCGATACATCATCTTCATAACATTTTCTTTTATAGCAGTACATGCAGTAAATCTTAAACCATCTTTCCAAAGTCTTTCCCATTCTTCCATTTGTATATTATGTCCTATATCTTTGGCCCAATCAATCATCACAGATTTTACCTCCTCATCCTTCGTATACCATTCTAGCAATATCTTATACATTTTTGCTAAGATCTTACAGTCATTATTTAATATGTCAGTCTGAAATTTGGATTCTTTATCAGCAAAGCCCCTTTCATTTAAATCTTTTCTAAACATCTCATTAATTTGAAAAAAATGCAGCCAGTCATTCACATGATTCTTAACTTCTTCAAATGGTCTCATTTTCCATTTTCCTTCACTTTTACATATTAATTTCTCATATGTTACCCAACCCCCTGTCATATTGACTTTCTTCACGCTCATCGCTTCCAGTGGTGATAACCAATAAGGAGTTTTTTGTTCCAACAGATTTTTGTATCTTTCCCATACTTCAATCAAGGACCTTCTTATAATATGATTTTCAAAACCTTTGTGGACCCGTTTCTTATCATACCACAAGTACGCGTGCCACCCAAATCTATTATCAAAACCTTCTAAGTCTAACACATCCGTATCTTGTAATTTTATCCATTCCTTTAACCAACAGAGGCAAGATGCTTCATAATATAATTTCAGGTCTGGCAGGGCGAAGCCTCCTCTTTCTTTTGCATCTGTTAAAATCTTAAATTTTATCCTCGGCTTCTTACCGGAGGATAAATTTTATCTGTTAAAATCTTAAATTTTATCCTCGGCTTCTTACCGGCTTCTTTCCTTGGAGGAAATTGGTCGGGGTCAACATGGGCGCTGGCTCTGAACCGTCATCCTCAGAGCCCGAATCCCTCTGGGAGAGAGCGTCGGCCTTCCCGTTCTGGGCACTGGGACGATAGGTGACCTGGAAGTTAAAGCACCTGAAGAGCAGGGCCCAGCGCGCTTGGCTTGGCTTGAGGCATTTCATGGCTTGGAAATGTTCGAGGTTCTGATGATCAGTGAGGAGCTGAACCGGGTGCCGGGCCCCTTCCAGCAAGTGACGCCATTCCTCGAACGCCACTTTAAAGGCAAAGAGTTCACGGTCCCAAATATCATAATTCCACTCCGCAGAAGTAAGCTGATGGGAGAAGAAAGCACAGGGGTGAAGCAACTGCTGTGGCCCCTGCCTTTGAGACAGCACGGCCCCTATCGCCCGGTCTGAGGTGTCCGCCTCCAGCACAAAGGGGAGCTGTGAGTCTGGAAGGGCCAGGATGAGGGCAGAGGTAAAAGCCTCCTTCAGGAGCTTGAAGGCCTCTTGCGCAGCTGGCGTCCACTGGAACACGGCGTCATTCAGGGCCAGGGCGCAGATAGGGGCAACCAGATGCAAAATTCTTTGAATGAAGTGGCGGTAGAAGTTGGCAAACCCGATGAACCATTGTACCCCCTTTACATCCCTGGGGGGGGCTCCAGTCCAGCACTGCCTGCACCTTTCAGGGGTCCATCTGGAGGCCTGTAGGGGAGATGATGTAACCCAGGAACTCCATGCACTCCTGGTGGAACGCACACTTTTCCAGCTTGGCATACAGCCGGTGCTGCCTAAGATGCTGCAGGACCAGACAGACATGCTGGTGATGCTCCTCTGGGGACGTTGAAAATATCAATACGTCATCCAAGTACACGACTGCTGTGATTCTAGACAGTCAAGAGTTAACACTCCAGGAAGCCTTCTGATTCACTGGGTGCACTGCCTGTTAGTTTCTGTTTCCTCACTGAGCAGCTGCTTGCAGTCCCAGGACTGTTTACATTCCACAGAGTCCAGATACTGTTGGATTCTCACGGGAAAGGGAGACGGGATGTGATGTTACTGGTTTCCTGTTTCCTTTGTTCTTTCGTTCCCTTTGTTCAGTTGCTCTCTGCTTCTCACAGAGAGGAGATGTGTTTATCTTTGCGCTCTGCATAGCTTAGTTATAAAGTATAGCAATGTAGCCCGTACCTGTCTCATCCTTCTGCTGTGGCGTTGTGGCATTGTTTTAATGCTCTGCTGGGCTCAAAGGAAGATGAGCCTTATCAGCTCGGACGACCGGAGCTGAAATTCGATACTGCCTACATGATCCGGGCATTTTCCTTTTTTTTTTTTAATGATTTTTTATTGAATTTTAACAAGAAAAAAGGTTACAAAAAACATCAACAAAAAAGACATAACAACAAACGATAGAAAAAATAAACACCAGAAAAACCCCAAAACCAAAAATTCCACATAAAAACAGGAACAAAAAACGGAAAAAAGAAAAAATACAGATAAAAATCCCTCCCTTCAATTTCTATCATTCTTTTACTTATTTTCCTGACTTCCTCTCACCTCCCTCTTTGTATTCCATTAAAAAAATTATTCAGCAAATTCGTACCCTCTTATCTTACCCTTAATTATATGTCCTCATATGATATTACTTCATATTTTCATTTATAATCAAACCATTCTTTCCAATTTTTATTTCACCTTATTACTCAGCCACTTCATTTTTTACATTAATTTCATTAATTTTATCTTATCCTCAGATCTCTAAAAATTCTGAAATTTTAACCATATTTAACCTTTCTGCAAAAGCCAATTACTTCCTTTCCAACATCTCTTAGTATTTCCTTAGTATTACACTAATTCCATAAATATAGATTAATTACAAAAAACATTTCTCATTCTAAGTTTATCCAACGTCCTTTTTCCTGGTTCCGGGTGATGTCAGTCCTTATGTCATCATATCCTCATCAGTCAGGTGTTCTAATGTCTAAAGCTCTCAAGTCACTTCCAAGCCCCCCCCCCTGCGAGTTTTCTTGTTTTTGCTTATGGTTGCATACATCCTTGTTCCCTGTTGGATTCTTTCGCATTTTCTTCTCTTTCTCTTTGGGGAGCCAATCATCAGGGAATTCCGTACAGTAATATTCTTCATTTCCTTTTATCCAATTATCCCATTCCCCGGTGTTGCACTCCCCAGTATTTAGTTTATAATCCAAAGAGTAGTTGTTCCAAACAAGATCTTCCACTTGTTTCACAGTCCCACCAGAGATAGAAATTTTCTTAAATCCAAAATTCAACCAGTGTCCTCCAAATTCCATCTCCCAGTGTTGCAGCTTTTGGTCATGTAGGACTTGAATTCTCTGTGTCTTTTGAGATACATTCACAATCTCTTCCATCTTTCTCTGCCCTTGCACTTGCTCTGTCAAGCCAGAGTCCTGGGTAAATTGTTGTGCAGTTTCTGTAACTGCATTTCCCATTGGCACCTCTTTGCTGACTGCAGCTGTTATGTAGTCCAACTTTTGATTCATCAGAGACACTTTCTCATCCAGCTGTCGCAGCCCATCATATATTTTGTCCAGGGCAGATAAAACTTCCTCTCTAATCATTTCTGTCAAGGTCGAGGAGCTGGTCCCACGGTCTATTTTTCCCAGTTACTATGTTCTCTTTATAAGTTGACACAGACACACTGGTAGACTTCCTCTAGGGGGTGTAGTTACTTTTTAGCATCCATTTTTAAAATGTATCCAACAAGGAAGAAAGGAATTACTTTCGATTTTCTGATATTTTATTTCCTTTCAATATAGAACAAACAGGCAGAAAGCAGCGTTGGAATTATTTTTTCCCTTTTCCCTTTTCCATATTCAAATTGTAAGCATCACCGACAGTTTCTTTCCTGTCATTCCGTCCCCAGGTTAGGGACAATGGAGACTTACTTTCTTAACTCACTTACTGCAGGATTAGAAAGTCAAATCCCCCCCTTTCATCCTGCTGTCTAGGGGGATTTGGTAGTAAAGATGCAGGAAATTTCAGGCTTTCAATTTATCCGGCTTTTAGCTTGTAAAATCTTTGCTTTAATCTTTATACAAAGAACGGGAGGCGGACTTCCTGTTTGCGCCTTCCCGTCTCGGGTCAAATTCAAAGGTATATTTTTAATCCAAAGTTTCAATTGTCCTACTCACAGGTTGTTGTTTAAAATCCGAATTGTCACAGGAAAAAGGACAGCGCTCTCCGACATCAGCTGTGCAGCTTCGCTCCGCAGAAGTAGCGATTGACTCTCAGCACCACGCCAACCCCCGTCTCACTCCGGAACCCTTTAGAGGGTTCCTTTGCCGAACGGGGGGGGGGGGCCGCAAACGGTGCCCGCCGAGTCCCACGGCCGCCGGCTTCTTCCGCCTGCGGTTTTCAAAAGGGTCCCCGCTTCACTGCAGCGGTAGACCCGATTTCTGTGGAGCTGTCTCGCTCTAAGTCAGAGGGAATCCGCCATTGTCGGAGGCGCCGCCTCCGGAAGTCCCCGGGCATTTTCCTTTGATCTGTGCTCTGGGGGGGGGGGCTGAGCTCTCTCTGGAGAGCAGTCTGAGAATGTGGGCGAGGTAGTTTCGTTTTTGTTAGAGACAGGAAGCTGCGAACATGCAGCTAGATTCTGTAGGTTTTCTTTTCTGTTTGTTATGCTTCTAAATAAAGATTGATAGATTAGAAACACTGGCGTCGCACTGAGTTATTGAAGACACCACGTCGACACAGACAAGCCATTTTATGCTGTGTGTGAACTCTGCTATTATCCGGCAACTGAGAAGAGTGGCAGCACGCGAGTTGTAGCGTGTGGGTGCCACTGAAGTTTGTCGGAGTGCCAATAAATCAGATTTATTGCAGGGCCGTTGCAGCAGACTCAGTGGGTCAAAGGATTTGTGACCCAGAAACTTTAACAATGACCATGAATCGTTCCAGTAAGTCACGAAAAACATCATTTACGAAGTGCTGGAACGTGGCCGGCACATTGCACAGTCCAAAGGGCATGACCCGGTACTCAAACTGGCCGTACCGGGTTCGGAACACTGTTTTCCTCCCGGATCCGAACCAGGTTGTACGCCCCGCGTAGATCCAACTTGGTAAAAACCTTCGCATCCTGCAGCCTCTCGAACAATTCAGGAATTAACGGCAGGGGGTAGCAATTCTTGATGGTAACTTGGTTCAGCTTTCGGTAGTCGATACATGGACATAGCCTGCTGTACTTCTTTTTAACGAAGAAGATGGCGGTCCCAGCAGGGGACGTGGAGGGGCGAATGAAACCCCTGGCAAGGTTGTCGTCTAGGTACTCTTGAAGGGCCCCTAGCTAAGGAGCCGACAAGTCATAAATGCGGCTGAAGGGAATCTCTGCTCTGAGCTGCAAGTCAGTAGGGCAATCATAAGTCCGATGGGGTGGCAACACCTCTTTTTTATAATAATTTTTATTAAGTTTTCCATTTTAACAATCCAATCCAATCATATTAAATATTCCAAATTATGCAAATACATATAATAAAGTCCAAATATTTTGCCAAATTATAAATTTTTGTTGGGGCGTCTCATGCTTCAAGTTCAGTGGGGTCCAATCATCTTATGTTTCTACTGCTTTGAGTGTCCAATAGTTCCTTCTTTAAATGTTCCTGCTATTATCCTTCTTTCTTTCATAGCCTCTGAGTTGTTTCCACAGGCGAGCTGAAATGAGCAATAATATGCTTCTGTGTGAACTTTGTATGACTCTCTTTTTTCCCCTGCAGTTGGTAAGTCTTTTATTTGCAGTATGTCCTCACATGCTGGTGTTTATGTTAAATCAATCCAAAAGTCCTTCTCTAGTGGCAGACACCATCTTCTCTCAATTCTGAGGAAATAAAATCTAGGCTTTGCTCATTAATTTTCTGAGACAGGTTGCACCAAACATTAGACTTTCCAGGGGAGGTTTGCCAAATCGGACTTGAAATACAGATATAATAACAAAGTAAGAGCTCGCCTCCCCCTATGACTATTAATCTCTGCAACTCAGTCTGTCTCATAATGGCGGATCCAGATTAAAAGTGCGTCACAGACATCAAATTATCATAGTCCTTAATTTCCTTCCCCTCTTTCCCATTTTCTTGTCTGGATGGTCTCCTTTCAACAGGCGTTCCCATCCCCTTCTTCATTTTGTATTTCTGTTGGTCTTAATTAACTAAGAGAAATAGAAAGAAAGAAAAAAAAGGAAAAAAGAGAAAAAGAAAAGAAAAAAAAAGAAGAAGCAAAGAAAGAAAAAGTTCTTTCCCACCCCTAGGGGGTCGCTCAACTGTAATTTAGGAAATTTCTTTGTTTTCCCAATATAATACCTTTCTGGCCCCACACAGTGGCGCTTTACTTGCATTCACTCTTTTAGTTCTTCAGTATGCAGTCTCTTTCCGCTCACCACTAGGGGGTCAGTTTGGTGAGTCGTTTACAGTCACAAAAAGCAAATGAGGGAAGTAGAAAATTCTCAAGGTTTAGATCAGGAAATGGGGATAATATGCGAGGCGGGTTCAAAACCGGGGCAGAACAGGTGGGAGGGGGAGTCAAAGGCAAACCAAAAGATTATCACGGAGAAGCAGCAGGATCCAGCGAGAGCGTAAAATCTTGCCACAATACTGTGTTTAAGTCTTCTTTCTTTCCTTTTCTTTCCACTTAACTGTTTACCCCCCGTTTATGTAGCAATAGGTTAAATATTTAAGGCGCCCAGGTTATCTTCTCCTAGATGATTTCAGCTGTGTACCACTTTAAGAGGAAAACGGGAAGTGGATCACACAATGGCGTCGGGAGGTACCACTCTTTTCCAAATTTCTCCTCTTGCAATTCACTTTCTACTCCCCAAACCTCACGCCGTGTCCGCCCCTCTCAATAGCAAACTCAGCTTTCAGTCAATTAAGCACCAAGTAACAAAGGGAAACAGTTTCAGCTTGAACACATTATACGGTGGGGGGTATATACAAAATGCCGTAACTCGATATAAAGTCTCATTTAAATATCCTAGACTGGGTGAAAAATTACCATCCCTTTCAGTCGCTGGTGTAGCGCACTCCGACCAGGGTAGAGCAGAAATGTTTCTGTCCGCTTTTCTAATATACAGCTATTTTCAATCAGTCCCTTGCCTCAGAGTTTTACACTTTGTATCTGAGGTCTCTCCGCAACGCCCACTCGGCAGTTACAGTCTTACTCCCTCTCCTCTCCCAGTCTTCCGTTACACGCCCATTACTCTTACCGCTAAAGCAAATTCCTTCTTCTTTCATATCATAATATCTTTGTTACGCTGGTTTCTTTAACTTAAATTCAATCCGTTATTGTTTTAGTTATGGCCCAGCTTCTTAATTGTTGTTGGAGGCTTGCTGCTTTCACTCGGAGCCTGAGGCTTCACAACACGGGGTCTGTTGCTTCCCTTTCATGCTGCAGCTCCAATCCTGTTCTCAAACTCGATTTAAAATGTCCGAAACAGGAGAGCACCGGCAGCACCGCCAGGTACCTGTCCCCCAAGATAATCCTCTTGGGGTTTTGAGGTCACCGGAGCCTTCGTGACACCTCTAGACCCCCGCGTTGTTTGAGACCCCCCCGGAGGGCAGCCTCGCGCTCCTTCCTGTGGCTGCGGTTTGATGGCTGAAATAAGGAAAGAGCTTAAACATAATGAACAATATATTGAGAAAAAACTACTGGAAGTACAAGACTCATTGAATAAGAGATTAGAGGGGGTGGTGGGAGAGTTAACAGGAAAAGTAAAAGATTTATCTCTAAGATCTAAAGCACTTGAAGACTCAATGAAAAGGGTTCAAAAAGATACTAAAGAAAATAAGAAAGATATGGACAGGATTAAGACAGAGGTGAAGGAGATAAACAAAATACAGGAAGAGTTACTGGATAGTGTTGCGATGACTCAAATGAGACAGAAACAATCAAACCTGAAATTTAGGGGGATCCCTGAGGAACCTAATGAAAACATACGATCTAAACTGGTTAGAGAATTGGCAGTTTGGTTAGATATGAAGGAAGAAGACATTGGATATTCAGTTGCAAATATTTTTCGGATAAAAACAAAATCAGCCAAAGCCAGAGGGAAGAAACTGCCAGGAGATGTCCTGGTTATGTTTAACTCTCTGGATATGAGAAATGAAATACTAAAGTTAAACTATAATCAAAAATTATGTATTGAGGGAAGGCCAATTATTATATTTAAAGAGATTCCTTCGAGATTTCTTCGTAAGAGAGATGTTTATAAAAAACTAACTAACCAATTGAAGAAGAACGGGATCCAATATAGATGGGAGTTCCCAGAAGGGATTTCATTCTATTTCAAGGAAAAAAGATTCAAACTATCCAGCTCACTAGAACTGGACAAATTCGCAAGAAGATATGAGAAGGAACTGGGAAGGTTGGGAAGGGGGGATCCAGAAGGGGTGCAAATGGGGGAAGAGAGGGGTGGAGGTGAAGAAAGTTGAGAGGGAGAAGAGGGGAGGAAAACCTAGACGAAGAAAAAGAGGAAGAGACAGATAACAAGGAACAGTAGACCTAACTTAGGTTTGACCACTTACTGATTGTACATTAAAAATGACTTTAAAAATAACCTCGTGGAATGTGAACGGGCTCAATAATAAAAATAAAAGAAACCAAATTGCTCATGTATTGCTTAAAAAGAACCTAGACATAATCTGTCTACAAGAAACTCACGTAACAAAAAAACATAAAATAATTTTAAGTAATAAGAGATTGGGGTTGGACTTTGTGGCATCGGATAATGTCAAGAAAAGAGGAATGGTGATATATATAAAAGAAAAATTGGATCCAAAACTAATACATAAAGATGAAGAGGGGAGAACGATAGTAGTACAGATTACCCACCAAGGAGAAAAGATAATCATGGTTGGGATATATGCACCCAATGACAAAAAAAATCACCATTTTATTTTGAATTAGGTAATAAATTGCTAGAATGGATGGACCAACAAATGATATTGATGGGGGACTTTAATGGAGTGGTTCTCCCAAACCTGGATAGATCAATAAGAAAACAGGAAATGAAGGAGGGCAAATTACCGAAAACCTTCTTCAAATTAGTGGAAAATTTGGGATTAATTGACGCATGGAGATTTAAAAATCCCACGATAAAACAATTCACTTTCTTTTCAAACCCAAATCAAAGCTGGGGGAGAATAGACCATATTTGGGTCTCAAAGGAATTGACGCAAAGAGTAATTAAGACCGAAATCCTCCCACAAACTTTATCTGATCACAATCCAGTATATATGGAGGTAAAAGGAAAAGATTTCAGAACATTAAGATGGAGAATGAATGAAAATCTATTCAATGACCAAAAGATAGTAAATAAAGCAAAAGAGACAATTGAGGAATATTTTAAGTGGAATTTGAATAAAGAAACATCTCTTGAAACGGTGTGGGACGCTGGGAAGGCTGTCATGAGGGGTTTCCTTATTCAGAAAAATAGCATCTCAAAAAAGAGAAAAGAGAAAAGGAAAGAAGACATCTTGCTATATCTCATGGAGAATGAAAGACAATTAACTATTAAACCAGGAGATGAAACACTGAAACAAAACATAAAGATGTTCCAAGCCCAATTTTCTATGATAGTGAACCAGGAGATTGAATGGAGGATTAAAATGATGAAACAAAAGAACTTTGAATCAGCAAATAAGATAGGAAAATATCTGGCGTGGCAATTAAGAGAGAGGAAACAACAAAACACGATATGTAAAATAAGGGATGGAGAAAGGATAGTGGAGGACCCAAAAGAGATAAAGAAGATATTTCAGAAATACTATAAGGAATTATATAAAAGAGAAAAAGAGATAGATAATGAGATAGAAGATTACTTGAAAAAATACCAATTGCAACAGATCACGACTGAGGAAAGAGAATATCTAAACCAGACAATTACAGAGGAAGAAATTAGGAAAGCAATAAAAAAAATGAGAATAGGGAAAGCGCCGGGGCCAGATGGTATCTCGGCTAAATATTACAAAATATTAAGTGACCAAATTTCCCCAGTGCTATGTGAAGTCATGAATAATGTATTAAAAGAAGGGAGAATTCCAAACACCTGGAAAGAAGCGTATATTACCTTAATCCCTAAAAAAGATACAGATGGTTTAGAGGTAAAAAATTATAGACCTATTTCGTTATTAAATAACGACTATAAATTATTCGCAGGCGTACTGGCGGAAAGGTTAAAAAAAGTCTTAAATAAAAGAATCCATAAAGACCAAACGGGTTTCCTCCCGGGGAGACAATTGAAAGACAACGTAAGAAACGTGATAGACATTATTGAATATTTGGATAGTAGAATAGACAAACAGGCGGCGCTGATTTTCATTGACGCCGAGAAGGCATTTGACAACGTCTCCTGGCGTTTCATGAAGGAAAATTTAAAAATGATGGGAATTGGTGAAGGATTTAGAAAAGGTATTGACGCTATTTACCAAGAGCAGAATGCCAAACTTATAATAAACAACAATATATTGGAGGCCTTTGATATTGCCAAAGGGACTAGGCAGGGCTGTCCCTTATCTCCTTTGTTATTTATAACAGTGTTGGAAGTGTTTAATAAAAGGTTAAGGGAAACACCGGAAGTTAAAGGAAATAAGGTAGGAAATAAGGAATTCAAAATAAAAGCATTTGCAGATGACTTGATATTAACATTGGAGGATCCTAAGAACAGTCTACAAGAAGCCTTACAGAAATTAGAGGAATTTGGAAAAGTAACAGGTTTTAAGCTTAACAGGAATAAGACCAAAATGATAACAAAAAATATAACCAAGGAAGATATAGCAGAGTTAGAACAAAGGACAGGAATTACGGTTGTTAAGAAGGTAAAATATTTAGGAGTGTGGATCACAGCAAAAAATATAAACTTATATAATTACAAGGCTACTTGGAAGGGTGTCAAGAAAGACTTAGAAATCTGGGAGAGACTGAAACTTTCCTTCTTAGGGAGGATCTCAGTTATTAAAATGAATGTCCTGCCCAGAATGTTATTTCTGTTCCAAACTATACCAGTAATGAAAGGACTAAAGCAGTGTAAAGATTGGCAAAGGATCCTAGCGAGATTTATTTGGCAGGGGAAAAGATCAAGAATAAAAATGAAAATACTGGTAGACAAAAAAGAAAGAGGGGGTTTTTCTTTACCAGATTTGAGTCTATATTATGAAGCAGCTTGTTTAACGTGGGTGAAAGACTGGATAAAGCTAGAGAATGCTGATATCCTGGATTTTTTTTATTTTTTAAAAAAAGATATTTATTGAAAGAATTTTTGAATATGAGAAAAAATAAAAAATAAACATACGAAATAATAAGCAGTTAAAAACACGCATTAATTTTCAATAACATAACTTCCATACCCTTATTTCCTCCGACCTCCTCATACTTCTCTTCTTTGTATTCCATTTCAGTTTGTTAATTCAGCAAATCCTTACCATTAAACTTTTACCCATTTATAATCCTTTTTTCATATCTCCTAAAGCATTTCAGCTGGAAACCGCTTAGTTTCTATCCAACATCTTTCTAACATTCATTAATTTTACAATATTTCTTTAAGTAGTCTTTAAATTTCTTCCAGTCTTCTTTCACCGACTCTTCTCCCTGGTCTCGGATTCTGCCAGTCATTTCTGCCATCCTGGATTTAGAGGGCTTTGATAACAGGTACGGGTGGCACTCGTACCTGTGGTACGAAAAGGTGAAAGTTCATAGAGGCTTTCTAAATCATATAATTAGAGGATCATTATTTCAAGTATGGGAAAGAAATAAGAACCTGCTGGAAAGGAAGACTCCATGGTGTATCTCACCAATAGATGTCCTAACTGTCAAAAAAACTAATATGGAGGGGGGAAAAGCCACCTATGAAGAACTTATCAATAAAACGGATCAGGGCATAAAACTTAAGCCCTATGAGGAGGTAAAGAACGTACTCACGGGATGGCTGCAATACCATCAAGTGAATGATCTGTTAAAAGATGATAAAAAGAAACTGGGATTTGAAGATAAAAAATCTAAATTTAATGTGGAAATCATTGAAGGCAAAAACAAAACATTATCTAGGATGTATGACCTCTTACTGGAGTGGTATACAAAAGACGAAGAGGTGAAGGAGGCTATGATAAAATGGGCCATAGACATTGGTTATAATATTGACTTTGTAAAGTGGCAAGAATTGTGGAATGTAAATGTAGTGGTTGGGAGTTACTCGTGCGTAATCCTGCTCCGTTTGAGCGTCGGATTGCCTGGTTAAACCCTCCGGACTGCGCAGCCCATCTTAGCGTGGCTGCCCTTAGTCACTCATAGAATCTGTCTGTGGGCGTTTCTTAAAGCGTTGCCAACATAAGAGTTGTTTGACGCCCAATCGTTTCCGCCTCTCACTGCGCGGGAGTCTCCTGCGCAGGGTGTGCGTGGGCAGCGGGGTGCTTGGGCTCTCCTCGCTAACTTCCAACGAAGAGTCCTGGAGCCCCTGCACCTCCCTGTCCCGTTGCTCTCCCTGATCCCTGGTGTTACACTCATTCTCTTCCCCTTCTTCCCGGCTGCGTCTCCCTCTAGCGCTTGGACCTTCCCCTGCAGAATCTGAGACCCTTTCCTTCTCCCGTGCCTCTGATGGCAGTTCCCTGACAGTAAATATGAAATTCACGGCGTGTGCGGCATTAAGGGAGAATCTCTGGAAGATGATTTATAGGTGGTATCTCACACCAGTTAAATTGGCCAAGATTTACAAGCTGAAGAATAAGAAATGCTGGAAATGTGGAGAGGGGAATGGTGAGTTCTATCATATGTGGTGGACATGCAGGAAAGTAAAAGGCTTTTGGGAACTGATCAACAATGAGCTTAAAAGGATTTTTAAATATACTTTCCCCAAAAAGCCTGAAGCTTTCCTGCTAGGAATAGTTGGCAAGGAAATTAAAAAAGAGGACAAAAATCTGTTTCCATATGCCACAACGGCCACTAGAACTATGTTAGCCCAAAGCTGGAAAACAGAATTAGTACCTACTATGGACGACTGGCAGAACAAGATGATAAATTATGCTGAACTAGCTAGAATAACAGTAAGAGTAAGAGACCAGGATGACCGGAAGTTTCATGAAAATTGGAATAAATATCTGACATATATAAGAGATAAGTATAGAACTTTGATGACTCTGGCAGGGATAGAATAACTCTAACAGTGTTTGGCAAATATGTAAAGGAGATCAAACACGTAACTTTAGAAATTATCTGATACTTACCAATAAAGTGAAGGGAAGTCTGAGGCTCGGCGGAGCCTAAAATAACTGTGTACTATATATATGACTCTTGTAACAGCTATGTTATATGCAACTTATGTAATCTAGACTGTATATATGTATAATCAATGAAAATTAATAAAAATGTATAAGCAAATAAAATAAAATAAAATAAAAGTGTGTCACAGAAGAGTCTTTTATCTTCTTCCAAGTATTTCAAAGAACAAAGGCTTTAGTTAATATTATTAATATTTATTAATATTATTATTTCCACACAGTTTATATTTTCCAATCTCACTTGCTATAAGTAATGTAGACGGTTCTTCTGGGGGGGGGGGGGCATTGTTAGGTATTATCGTAGTAGAAAAAGAAAACGTTTTATCCCCCCTCCTTTCCGTTCCGTTCCAACATACCGGTTTAGATGTTATTCTTTGATGTTATTTTTCTTCCTCCTGTCACTCTTGACACCTCAGTGGCTGTAATTGGCAGATTAATTACCCTTTCTTCGCCCGAAGCATGTCCAAAATTCTTAAATCCAATCTTTTATCTTAAGAAATGGAACTTGAAGCGCTCACAGAGACAGCGTTCAGGAGCTCCGAACTCCCTCGAGGGCTTTCCATCCAGTGCCCCCACCCCTCCTTCTTTACGAACTCGGGGGTGGTTTGTGGGCAGCCGCGGATGAGAACACATCTTCCCTTCCACCGGGAAGAATTTGGGAGGCTGATTACTCCCATCTCAGCCTCTAAATTACCTCGTGGGAGCTGGAGAGATGGTATTGTCGGCCATCTTCCAAGGCGCCCCTAGCGGAGCCCTGGGGGTGGCAACACCTCAGCCTCTTTCTTCTCGAATACGTCTGCCAAATCCTGGTAGTGCCAGCGTCCGGTGGCCCTGTCCTGTCTGGGGTGGTCCCATGCAAAGTGGAAGAAGTGGGGGCCAGTCGGTGGGGGTTCGCGGGTTCCGGCTGTGATGGAGGCAACACAGGGGGCTGGGCACAGACGTCATGGCAGAAAGACGATGAGAAACACAGTGTCTGTTGAGCCCAGGAAATGGCATGCCAGACCAACCAGAGTCTCCCGAGGACCACTGAAAAAATGTGGGGTCTGAACCAGTTCAAATGTTAATAGTTCCTGGTGCCGGTGTGCCACCAACATGGCCAGCGGGCAGGTGTGATGGGTAATGGGTCCCAGTGTGAGGGGGTCCCGTCCAGGCCAACCACTGGAACAGGTGATGCTTTTACTACAGATGGTACCTGGTGCTTCTCGGTGACACTGATGTCCATGAAGACGGCAGAGGCTCCAGAATCAATCATTGCCTCCAGGGCCAGCATGCCCCACTGGGAAAGGAGAATGCGGATAGGGAGCAGGGAATAGGGGGGCACAGCGACTGGGCCCCGGCTGAGCCCCTCCTAGCACAGCCGGGGCTTGTCGTTTCCCGGTGTGAACCTCTTTGCCGGGCACCCTGACACGAAATTGCCTCCCTCTCCGCACTACAAGCACAGTCCCAGGGCCCAACTCTGGCTTTTCTCTTGACTGGAGAGAGAGCAGCGGGCCGCACCCACTTGCATGGGCTCCTCCTCAAGCCCCACCGCCGCATTGGGCTCTGGGGGCCCCCTCGAGCGGCGCTTGGAATCACTCTCAGACAGGCGCGTATCGATGTTAATACAAAGTGTGATAAAGTCTGTCAGGGCTGCTGGGGGGGGGGGTCGCTTGCACCAATTTGTCTTTGAGGCATGGATGAAGTTCCTGGCGGAAGTGGAACTAACGGGCAGCTTCATTCCACAGGGTGTCCTCAGCCCACCAACGGAACTCTGCGGCGTACTCAGTAACCGAGCGAGCACCCTGCCAGAGGTTCTGCAGGGCCATCTCAGCGGTCTGGGCACGGTTCAGCTCCCCGAACATGCCCTCCAGGGTGATGATAAAGTAGTCTAGATTCCCCAGCAGGGGGTTGTTGGCCTCAAGATATGGAGTAACCCAGGAAGGTGCCAGACCCACAAGCAGGCTAACCATGAAGCACACCTGGCTCCATGGAGTGGGAAAGTCTGTAGCGCAGGTGGCAAACATCAGCCGGCACTGGCTCACAAAACCCTGAAGGGATTAAGTTTGAGGACCAAGGTTTAGTGAAGTTTTTAATGTTTAATGCTGTATTGTGTTTATTAATTATTATTATTATTATTATTATTTTATTATTATTATTATTATTATTATTGTTATTATTATTAGGTATCACTGTACTCAACTTGCCTTGTGACAGCCCAGTTCCATGATGCTAGGAGCATGGGCAAATCTCACTCGCCATTGCAGTAGCATGGGCCACACTAGACCTGGAGGGGTTGCTGTGCTAATACAGTGGTCCCTTGGTTCTCAAACTGAATCAGTTTTGGAAGTCTGTTCCAAAACCAAAGCGTTCCAAAACCAAGGCGCGCTTTGCCATAGAAAGGAATACAAAACGGATTAATCTGTTCCAAATTTTGAAAAACAACCCCTGAAACAGCCATTGAACATGAATTTTACTCTTTAATGAGACCATGGATCCGTAGCATGAAAGCAATCATCAATGTACTGTACTATAAAAGAAATAAGACAGTATGGTAGATGATAAAAATTAAAATTACCGTACTTTTCTGTGTATAAGACTAGGTATTTTTACTAGAAAATTCATGTAAAAAATTGGGGGGTAGTCCTATACACGGATACAATCTGTGCTGGTCCCGGGGGGAGGTTACCGTGAGGCGTGGTCAGAGACCGGTCCTGGGTCGAGGGTCTGGAGACTATCCACCAAGGGCGAGGCGGGGTCCAAAGCGAGGAGCCGGGCAAGGTCGGGAACTCTGGAAGAACAGGTCTGGGTGCTGGCAGAAACAGGTTTCCAACGATGTTGCTCCCGCAACCTGAGACCGGGCAGACTGGCCTTTATCTTCTCTGAGGCCAGGGGCGGTCCCGGCCCACAGGTGACCCGCCTCTCCTGGCCTTAAGGCGAGCACTCCTCCTGAGAGAACCCAGTTCCCTCCGCCTCTCTGCCCTCAGCCTCTGCAGCTCAGGAGAGGCTGGAGGGTTACTGGACCCAGGGGGATGCTCACCTTCCCCTGACAGGGCTGGGAGAGGCGCACCTGCAGGCAATGGGTCCTCAATCACCTCCGGAGCCAGAGTGGATTCATCTGGTGTCTGCTCCTGAGGATCCGGCACAGGTGCAGGCCCTTCAGATTCAAGGCCCCGCCCCAGCTCAGCCGGCCCTGGAGGCGGGGACTCCTGTGCAGGCTGGGGTTCCTCCGGTTCAGCCTCTGAATCGGATTCCCAGGCCATCACACCATCCCCCCTCCCAGGCCCCCCCTCAACCGAGGGTCTGGACCCGGCTTGTTGGGGTACGCCGCATGGAAATCACGGAGGCAGGCAGGCACATGGACGTTGGCTGCTGGTTCCCAGGAACCGTCCTCAGGTTCATACCCCTTCCAGTCTATGAGATACTGCAGAATTCCCCTGCGGTATTGGGAGTCCAGAAGGCGTTCCACCTCGTACTCAGGCTCCCCCTGAACCAAAACTGGCTGCGGTTGGGGACGGTTCGGGTGGAACACGTCGGGCGGGGCCACCGGACTCAGAAGGGACCTGTGGAATACTGGATGAACCTTCAGGGTTGCGGGCAACCGGAGACGGAATGCCACAGGCGAGACCTGGTCCATGATGGGAAACGGGCCGGTGAAACGGGCGTCCAGCTCCAGCGAAGGCCGAGAGGGGTGGAGGTGACGAGTGGAGAGCCATACCGGGCCTCCAACATGGAGTTCCGGCCCCACCTGGCGGTGGCGGTCGGCCTGGGCCTTGTATGCCTCCTTGGCCTGGCGCAGTTGCTCCATCAATAGTTGTTGCTGAGACTGGAGCTCCTGAAGCCACTCTGTCACCACAGGGACTGCGGATGCCGGCAGCACATCCGGGAACAACCGCGGATGGTAACCGTAACTGGCCTGGAACAGGGTCTGCTGGGTGGATGCAGTCACCGCGTTGTTGTAAGCGAACTCCCCAACGGTAGGTGGTCAACCCAGTCATCCTGCTGGTAGCTGCAGTAACACCGGAGGTACTGCTCCAGCACCGTGTTTGCCCGTTCCGTCTGGCCATCGGTCTGTGGGTGGTAGGCTGACGATAGACAGACCTCTGTCCCGAGGGTCTGGTGCAACGCTCGCCAGAAACGGGATGTGAACTGAACGCCCCGGTCGGACACCACACGCTCAGGTAGGCTATGCAGGCGGAAGACATGCTGAAGGTATAGCTGAGCGGTTTACTTTGCTGTGGGTACGGATGGGCACCATCTTAATGGGCACAGTGCACCATCTTAGTGAAATGGTCGGAGAAAACTAGGAGGCAGGTACAGCCATGAGACGGGGGTAAGTCCATCACAAAGTCCAGCGAAACCGTGTGCCAAGGATGTGGTGGGACTGGCAACGGCTGAAGTAGGCCGGGGGGTTGTCCGGTAGGGCCCTTGGCCCACCGGCAGACGTCACAACCAGTGACGTAGCGAGCCAAGTCAGCCTTCAGGCGGGGCCACCAAAACTCGCGGCTTACCAGATGGGTGGTCCAAGACAGCCCAAAGTGTCCCGCTGCTGGGGCATCATGGGTCATCCGGAGAACCTCAGCCCGCAGTGGCCCTGGCGGGATGTACAGGCGACCGTGGTGCAGCAGAAGGCCCTGGTGCAAGACCAGCCCCGGATACTGAGGGCATGACCCTTTGGCCAGTTCCCGGAGTCGTTCCTGGGCCCAAGCGTCGACCCGCTGCTGTTCCCGCACCCTAGCCTGCAGTGGATCAGACTCCTGAGTGGCCAGGAACGCAGCCGGTGGTAGGATCGTGGTTGGTACTGCTTGCTGTACCGTGTCTGCCATGTCTTCAGGTTTCCGGGACAGGGGATCCGCCTTCTGGTTTTGGGAGCTAGGGATGTAGCGGATCCGGAACTGGAACCGGGAGAAGAACAACACCCACCGGATCTGCCTTTGGTTCAGTTTGCGGGTGGTCTGGAGGTACTCCAGGTTCCGGTGGTTGGTTCTCACCTCCAACGGGTGTCGTGCCCCCTCAAGATGGTGGCGCCAGACCTCAAAGGCCACCTTGATGGCCAGTAGTTCCCGCTCCCACACGGTATAGTTACGCTCCGCCGGAAGGAGCTGGCGGGAATAGAAGGCGCAGGGTAACAGTGGAGCATCAGTTCCATGCTGCTGGGACAAGACGGCACCGAGAGCCGTGCTGGAGGTGTCAGTCTCTACCACAAAAGGTCGAGAGGGATCAGGATGTTGCAAGATCGGTGCCCTCTGGCTTTCAACCCCTGAAACGCCTCCTCTGCCTCCTTGTCCCAGGAAAATGGCGTCTTGGGGCGCAGCAGCCGGGTCAACGGGGTGGTGCGATGAGCATAATCTGCAATAAAGGTCCGGTAATAGTTGGCGAACCCCAGGAATCGCTGTAGGTCCTTGCGGTTCCGAGGTGCCGCCCATTCCTGAACCGTTGCCACCTTCCCAGGATCCATCTGCACCCCATCTGGAGAGAGTTGGTGACCAAGGAAGTCCACTGAGCGCTGCAGCACAGTCCAGACATGACCCTCGTGGCAAGCTGGGTCATGGGAGAAAATCAGAATGTCATCTAAGTACACCACCACGTACTTGTCTAGCAAGTCCTGGAACACGTGTTTGATGTACCGTTGGAACACAGCAGGCGCGTTGCACAATCTGAAGGGCATTACCAGGTATTCGAACTGCCCATACCGGGTCCCGAAAGCTGTCTTCCACTCATCCCTGGCTCGGATCCGAATTAAATTGTAGGCCCCCTGGAGGTCTAGCTTGGTGAACACCTGCGCCCCTTGCACCCGCTCCAGCAACTCCGAGATGAGGGGCAAGGGGTACCAGTCTGGGATAGTAATCTTGTTCAGGGCCCGGTAATCATGGCAAAGACGAAGCTCCCCACACTTCTTCTTAACGAAGAGCACTGGAGCAGCGGTGGGCGAGGTGGAAGGCCGAATGAACCCACGCTTCAGGTTCTTGCGAAGGACGTCCTGCAAAGCTTCGTGCTCTGGCTCCGTGAGAGTATAGGCGACTCACAGGCAGGGGCGCCCCGGGCTGGAGGTCTATGCCGCAGTCGAAAGACCGATGAGGTGGCAGCTGGTCTGCCCCCCGTTCCTCGAACACGTCTTGGTAGTCCTGGTAGACAGCAGGGAGCGTTGACACAGCCTCCCCAGTGGGGGCAGCCGCTAGCATCTCGGACCGAGCATGGGGACACGGGTCTGGGAAGTGCACAGTCCGATTGACCCAGTCAACCTGAACATTGTGAGCCTCCAGCCAGTCCATCCCGAGCACCAGGGGAAACCGGGACATGGTAGCAATGTCCAAAGTTCGCATCTCCCGGTGCTGCTGGTGACACAGAACCAAGCGCTGTGTCTCCTGAGTAACGGCGCCCGAGTGCAGGAGCTGCCCGTCAATTGCCTCCACCTGTACCGGTTCTGACTTATCCTGGAGTGGCACCTGATGATGGGTGGCAAAGGCAGAGTCCATATACGAGCAGGTTGCCCCTGAATCCACCAGAGCATGGGTGAGAATCCAGGGCCCGTCAGGGGGTATAGGCGCACTGGAACCATGAGGTGTCGCAATTCCACCGGTGAGGGCCCCTCTTGCATGGTTTGGGACCCCGGGTATCCAGGGCCTTCGACTACCGGGGTTGGCAGTTTCCCTGCGGCCTGCATCTTCTCGGGACAGGATCGGGCGTAATGTCCACTCCCACCGCAGTAGAGACACAGGTTCCCCTCCCGACGCCGCGTCTTCTCCGAGGGGGAGAGGCGAGTTCGCGCTGCCCCGAGCTGTGCTGGCTCATCCGGCAACTCGGCTGTGGCCGTGGACCTGCTGGGAAGGACTGGAGCCAGGAGCCGGGAGTGCTGGCGGTCCCAGGCCTGGCGACGGTCCTCCAACCGATCGTCTATCTGCAGGCTCCGCTGAATGAGGACGTCCAGCGTGGTGGGACGATCCATTGTGGCCAGCTGGTCCAGTATCTCGTCCGACAGTCCCTCGAGATACTGGCCCCAAAGTGCAGAGTCATTCCAAGACAAGTCCTGTGCAAACAGCCAAAATTCTGTGGCGTAGGCGGCGGCTGTGGACTTGCCCTGTCTCAACCGACGAATCACCCAATTGGCTTGGCTCCCCTTCAGAGGGTTGCGAAACGCAGTCTCCAAGTGGTTACAGAACCCCACATGGTCTGTTAGCAAAGGAGTCTTGCCGGAGCAGTGGCAAGGCCCACTTGGCCGCCTGGTCCTTTAACAAACTGATCAAGAAGTGCACCTTGATGCGATCGTCAGGAAAATTCTGGGCTCGCCCCTGAATATACAGCTTGGCCTCGACGAGGAACATGGGAAAGCTGGCCAGAGACCCATCAAATTTCTCTGGCAGGGCCACTGGGTACTTGCCAGGAACTGGGGCGTCGGCGCCAGGAGCCGGTAAGGCGTCCAACTGCTGCCGAAGCACCGTAACCACATTGCTTAGCTGCTGAACGGTGTGAGTCAAGGCCTGGTTCTCCTGGGCCAATGCCACCAACGCAGCTGTCTGATCGGCCATGGCTTCCGGCTCTTCCCCAACGCACCCCAAACTGTGCTGGTCCCGGGGGGGGGGAGTTTACCGTGAGGCGTTTCCAACGACGTTGCTCCCGCAACCTGGGACCGGGCTGACTGGCCTTTATCTTCTCTGAGGCCAGGGGCGGTCCCGGCCCACAGGTGACCCGCCTCTCCTGGCCTTAAGGCAAGCATTCCTCCTGAGAGAACCCAGTTCCCTCCGCATCTCTGCCCTCAGCCTCTGCAGCTCAGGAGAGGCTGGAGGGTTACTGGACCCAGGGGGAGGCTCACCTTCCCCTGACAGGGCTGGGAGAGGCGCACCTGCAGGCAATGTGTCCTCAATCACCTCCGGAGCCAGAGTGGATTCATCTGGTGTCTGCTCCTGAGGATCCGGCACAGGTGCAGGCGCTTCAGATTCAAGGCCCTGCCCCGGCTCAGCCGGCCCTGGAGACGGGGACTCCTGTGCAGGCTGGGATTCCTCCGGTTCCTTCCAGCTGTGTTTTTAGGGTATGAGAAGTATGTGAATTCCTTCTTAAATGGATTTTGAGTTCTCCATACATCATCTATACTCAACATTTCTGTTAACTGAAAGAAAGTTGTTGGTAATTTCATTTGTTTCCTTTTTGGGGTCTTTTTAGTTCTGTCCAGATCTGGGGCTACCACCCCATTCTGGTCCCCTAATAATATAATCTTTTCTCCCACATACTCCAATAGTTTCCCTTCTAAGGTTTGGTAAAACTCACTCTTCTCATTTGGAGCATATATACCAATGGCTATAATCCTTTCTCCTTGTACATTTATTTCTATCACTACTACTCTTTGTTGTGAGTCTTTAAAGATCAATTTTGGTTCCAAATAGGATTTAGCGTAAATTACAATTATAAAAAATAAAATCCACAGTCACACAAAATGCATCCATCTATCAGTAGCTAAAGTCATTGTTTGGATGCAGTCACACAATCAATCCAACAGGAACTGAACTGGGTTCTGCACAGTCACAAAAACAAATGAACCGAAAAAACCTTAAAAAAAACAAACCGCCAAATAGAGCAAAAACCAAAGCACCAAACATCATCTGTTCCGGAATTCCGTTGGACTTCTGAAATGTTCAAAAGCCAAGGCGTGGCTTCTGATTGGTGCAGGCGCCCCGGAAACAATCGCTGACAGCTGCGTCGGACGTCCAGCTTCCGAAAAACGTCCAGAAACCGGAACCCTTCCTTCCAGGCTTTTGGCGTTTAAGAACCAAGGTACTACTGTACTGCAGCTAGACCTGCTGCTGGAAATTTGAAAAATTGTGTTCTTTCTGGGACACTGGTGGAGATCCCTTGTGGGAACCATATTGGGCCTGTCTGCCAAGGAGGTACAAATCACATACCTACACGGCAGTCAATTTTGCTCGGATTCTATTTGATTCTATAAGAAGCTGGAATGCCTTCCCTCATACCCCTATCCCCCCACTATATTGCATTTCAAACACAGCTGCTCTGTTGTTTTCTTAAAGTCCTGCACATCATGCACCCACTGTTGACTTTTCTTACATTTATTTTATTATGATGTGTGCTTCCACTTCCGCACGCCAGCCTCCCGAGGAAATTGCACAGTACAAAACATGAGTAGGCAAACTTAGGTCTGTTGGCCAGATCCGGTCCCATCTCCTTCTCAATCCGGCCCTTGGATGGTCCAGGAATCAGCGTGTTTTGACATGAGTAGAATGTGCCCTTTTATTTAAAATGCACCTCTGGGCGATTTGTGGGGTATAGGAATTTGTTCTTCCCCCGCCCCCTTCAAAATCTAGTCCGGCCCCCCACAAGGTCTGAGGGACAGTGGACCAGCCCCCTGCTGAAAAAGTTTGCTGACCCCTGGTTTAGAGTCTCTCCTTTCCTTCTCTCTCTGTCTTCTTTCCCCACCTGCTTTCTCCCTCAGTGATCTGTTTGCCCTGCCAAATTCCCAACTTTACAGAATCTCCCCTCTATCCCTGTTCAGCTCCCAGCAGCGCTGTCAGTTCCCCGGCCCACATACCCAAAGTTCCCATGTGCCGCTGCAGCACGGACCGACTGAAGGCGGCCGCCTCTCTGCCAGGAAACATTTCGCCAGAAACGGCACAGGTGGGTCAGCTGCATTTGGGTTCCGGGCAGGTTGTTGGTTTAATAAAAATACCAATGGCTTCCTCAAAGCTGATGGATCTCTTGATAGTTTTGATAGGACGATAAAAGCACTTCTCTCACAGCAGTTTTAAGGATGATGTTCCAGATACTATTAATGGTACAGGCCTGTTTCTGAACCTTGATTTCTATTTTTGTAATAAATTGTCCAGCAGCGCCTTAGAGACCAACTCAGTTTGTTCTGGGTCTAAGCTTCCGTGTGCAGGCAGACTTCTTCAGATAGACAGAAACAGAAGTCCCTAGACCCTTATATATAGTGGGAGGGAGGGGTGGGGTGGGGTTTTCTCTCGGAAGGGTAGTAGGAGATGGGTGATTTTATGCTTCCAAAACAGAAACCTTCCTCTGCTGTGGGACTCATAGCCATGGTAAAGGCTTGTAATATTGCAGGGTGCCCCCTGACCTCGGCTGACCAGCACTCTGAGCTTTACAATGCATTGGAATGCATTGACCTTATAAGGAGTTATGTTCCCCCCCCCTGGGCAGTGTAACCCTATATGGTTTGTGGGTGGGTTAAAGCCATGACCGGGTGAGGTAACGTGAGAGATTGGAATGTAGCCATGCGGCTGGAGAGGAACAAAGAGTAATAAAGGACTGGAGGGAGAGGAGAAGTCTGAAATGAGCTGTCCTCCGTCCATGGAAATATTGCTGGCCTCTGTGTCTTTATTTTATGCCAAAAAGCACGATTTGTAACGGCTGGCTCCGACAAGTGGTGCCCTCTCTGAGGAAAACTTAAAAGTGTGAGGCAACTTAAAGAAAAGAGGCAAAATTAAAGCAAACAGTCTGAGGCAGACTAAGAGGATTTTTAAAAGAAACCGTGAGAGGTTTTTCTATCCAAGCAGTGGATATCATCGGCTCACCACGCCCGGCAAGGGTTGCACAGCGCTGAAGCATCTTAGGATCCCTGGTGAGTCCGATCCCTTCTATTATATTGATTTTTGAAAAATGGGCAGCTCTTTGTCTAATCCCCAACAGAAGTTTTTAAAAGACTTAAAATTTCTCCTCTCCTCCAACAAATTGGAAGTTCCGGAGGGTGATTTGATACAGCTCATTCTGTGTATTGATGAACATTATCCCTGGTTCCCTTTGAATGGAACATGTGAATTAAAACATTGGGACAAGATTGGTGAACATTTTCATGAGCTCCCCAGCATCAGTACTCGGATTTTAAATGCATGGTGCAAGGTTCGATATGCTATGGGTTCCTTATCACCAAAAAATATCTCCCTGGCTGCATTGCCAACACAACCTCCAGCTTCCTTAATCCAGCCTGCTGTGTTAGAGTCTGCTGTGTTAGAGTTTGTTCCAATCCTTGCCCTGCCAGCAGCTCCAGACCCCAAACCTCCGGACTACAGTTCCTCACCAGAGGACCCAATCCTGCAAAAATACCGTGGTCTGGCTGGAAATAATCCAAATCTTTCAGAGGCAGGACCAGCTACCCCTTTTCAACGTGCAGTCCTTGCCTGTTCCTTATCTCAGGATACCATGGCATTCCCTGTCATTGTGCCCCCTGCTGGTGCTCCAGCAGGAACTCAACCTTTTGAGCACCAACCTTTTGACTTTAAAATCTTGAAAGAGCTTCAATTGTCAGTAAGGACAAATGGACTTCAAGCCCCATTTACACAGGGTCTTTTGGAAGCCACATTAGCCCAGCCTTTGGTTCCAGATGACATCAAGCTTTTGGCACGTACAGTTTTACCCCCATCAGCTGGTGTTTTGTTTGCCCACGAATGGGAAACTGCCTGCCGTTCTTATGCTCCAGCCTTGTTACAACAAGTCAGAGGAAATAATCCAAATATTACCCTCGCAGATGTCACAGATGGCATGATGGGGCGTGATCTTTTCGCTCAGGCTTCAGTACAAGCCACACTGCTGCAGATCTTATTGAGGGATACTGCTCTTGCTGCTAAACAAGCAATGAGAAAAATCCCAGAACCCACTAGTATTCAGTCAAGGTGGGGTTCAATCAGGCAAGAGGCAAGAGAATCATATTCTTCCTTTATGGACAGGCTGCTTACAGCAGTGAGTCATCAAATTGAAAATCCTGAAGCCAAACAAATAATCATCAAACAATTGGCCTTTAAAAATGCCAGAGGATTGTAAGGTTGTGTTGCAACCGATAATACACAATCCTGCCACAGACACAGCAGCCATGCTTCGCATTTGTCAGTCTGTAGATACAACCACCCACGAGATTCATCTGCTGGCAGCAGCGCTCAATGAAAACCAGCCTGTAGCCACCGATACAATGTTTCCAGCGTGGCAAACCAGGATCACCGATACCTCAGTGTGGGTAGAACGGTGGCCTCCACCAAAAGAAAAATCCGCAGCAATGGCACCATCTTGTTTCTGAACAGCTTATTTCTGAACAATTGACTTTCAGCCACATTGAACCATCTTCATCCCACTGGCTCCAGCAGACAGGGAACGGTTTGCTTTTACATTGCCAGTATATCACAATTCGCAGCCCACCCAACGATATCAGTGGGTTGTCCTGCCTCAAGGCATGCGGAACTCCCCTACACTTTGTCAACATTTTGTGGGTGAAGCATCGAAACCTTTCCGCATGCGCCACCTAGAGGTGCTGCACACAAGCTGCATCTGGCAGTGTTTGCTACACCATTGTTGCCAACAGGAATTTTATATGCTCAGGCGGAAAAGAAGAAAACTATCTGCATTATAGAATGGCTACATCTACCGCACACCCCACCAAAAAACATTTATTCCGTAGTTGAATCCACATCAGACATTGTTATCAAAGGACGTTCACGAGCAATAGCTTTGAGCGGTTATGATGTTGCATCAATATATCTTCCCTTCTCACAGACTGAACAGCAGCATTTATTCATAACTAATGCTGCCATGCAAATTGCTTTAGCTGATTTTATAGGTGTCATCATTTTTAACCCTCCAAAGGATGACAGTTTGACATTTCTGACACAGGTCACCTATGTTTTGGCTACCCCCTTGTCTCTCACACCTCTCCCCTCTGCATTGACCCTTTTCACGGATGGAACAAGAAGTAGGGGAGTAGTGACGTGGGAGGAGGGAGGAAAATTGAAATGTTTATTTACCCCTCCACAGTCTTCTGCTCAGCGAGCTGAGCTAGAAGCTGTGATTCTTGCCTTTCAATCCTTTCCTACTCAACCTTTCAATCTTATTGTGGATACTCAGTATGTATATCGCCTTTTTGCTATTTTACCAATATCTTGTATAACTCCTTCCTTGGATTCTGACTTGTTTTCCTTGTTTCTTACCCTGCAGGCCTTACTTCAGCACAAATAGAGTTCCCTTATTATGTTGCACATCTTCGCTCCCACACATCGCACCCAGGGTATTTAGCAGAGGGCAATGCAAGAGCAGATGCGGCTTTGAGGGACATTTCTGCCTTTTCTCTCTTTTCTGATCCTATACTATGTCATAACACCTTTCACCTTCCTGCGAAAGCATTGGCAAAGCAGTTTTCTATTCCTTTGTCCCAAGCAAGGGATATAGTTTCCCAATCTGCTTCTTGTTCTAAATCTCAGCTGGCCATTCCTTTTGATGCTGTCAATCCTAGGGGCACGTCTGCATTGGCGTGTTGGCAGATGGATGTCACACACACACCTGTGTTGGCTCCACTCTCCAAGGTTCACCTCACGGTGGACACCCACTCTGGATTCATATGGGCTACGCCCATGAGGGGGGAAACAGCTCGGCATGTCATTCAGCACACTATCCGCTGTTTCTCAGTCATGGGTAAACCTGCGCGTATCAAAACTGATAATGGTCCAGCTTATATTTCTAAAACATTTTTCGAATTTTGTAAGTTGTGGAATGTGAAATTAACTCATGGCATACCCTTTAACTCCACAGGTCAAACTATAGTGGAAAGAGCACACCTGACGTTCAAAACACTATTGCTTAAACAGCTTGGCGGCCGAAGCATACCAACAGCAGATATCCCTTCGGCTGTTCACCAAGTTCTTTTTGTACTTAACCATCTTTTTATATCCACATAATAGGACCCATACCCCTGCTGAATTGCATTTTAGGAAGGAGGAGGCACTCCCCCGCCCCTTGGTGGTGTACCGACGCTTGCCTGATCCCGCATGGCATGGACCTGTCCCGCTGATCACGTGGGGACGAGGGTACGTGGCAGTGGACATCGAGGACAAGCCTTTGTGGGTTCCAGCTCGATGCGTGCGGCCATGGCGAGCCCCTTCAACTGCGGAAGTGCCTTCCTAACCATTTGCCTTGCCATCCTTTGCTGCACCGTTATACAAGGAAGAGAAGCGGACGACCCAGTCCAGTTGAAACCACCATATTTCACCTTATCGGCTGGCAAGCAGCTGTCATCAGAATCCTACTCTGGCTGGCAGCATCCACGGCTCAGCCACTCTCAAACTATAAGAACAGCATTGTTGAATAAGACTTTTAAGGGAGAAAATTATCATAAGATATGGAGGGATAATATTTTTGTACAAGATATGTTTGCCAGTTTATTGCATGTTTCTAGATGCTGGTTGTGTATGCACATGCCCCCTTTTGCGAGTCATTCAGGCATAATGCTTCATGATGTGCTTGTCAATGGATCTTTTCAATTTACAAATATTATATCCCCTAAGCAATCTTTTTGGCCCCCAGTACACTTGACCCTCCATGAGCCTGCACCCATTTATTTTCAAAATAAGGAGGGGAAAGAATCATGGGGCATATATCCAAACTGTCAATATACATTGAATTTCACTTTTAATAGCTCTTGTTCTCTTACAGGAACATACAATGACCAATCTCAGTGCTATAGGAGTGACACCAGTGCATGGCTAATAAACTAGAAAAGAAGCTACCATGCAGCTTGGAATCAGAATTCTTATATTCTTGGCTTCCGGATGGAAGTTGGCTTCGACATTTATTGATTTTAGTGATCATTATAGTAGTTATTTGTGTTATTTTGTGTTGCTGTATACAATGCATTCCTTCTTTAATTTCTGTATGTACTGCATGGTTCTCCAGTCCGCGGCCCGCTTCTGGTCTCACAAGATTCGCCTATCGCGCTCGATATAACCGTATTGGTACTGATTAATTAAATAAAGAAAGAGGGCATGTGGGAGTCATGGCCATGGTAAAAGCTTGTAATATTGCAGGGTGCCCCCTGACCTCGGCTGACCAGCACTCTGAGCTTTACAATGCATTGGAATGCATTGACCTTATAAGGAGTTATGTTCCCCCCCCCCCTCTGGGCAGTGTAACCCTATATGGTTTGTGGGTGGGTTAAAGCCATGACCAGGTGAGGTAACGTGAGAGATTGGAATGTAGCCATGCGGCTGGAGAGGAACAAAGAGTAATAAAGGACTGGAGGGAGAGGAGAAGTCTGAAATGAGCTGTCCTCCGTCCATGGAAATATTGCTGGCCTCTGTGTCTTTATTTTATGCCAAAAAGCACGATTTGTAACGGCTGGCTCCGACACTCTGCTTGTCCATATTGAGAGGATTACATCTTCTTAATACTTGTATTCAATAATAATAACACTTGGCTGTCGTGTGCAGGCAGACTTCTTCAGATACAATGAAAGCAGCTGTCTTCTTACGAAAGATTTTCAGAAAGAGACTTGAAAGAGAAGTGGCTGAATTGCAATTTGTTACTCAACTGAAAATGATGGAGAGACCTGGTCTGAATAGAAATATTGGATTCTGGTCTCATTGCATATGCCAGTGATGGCCAAACTTGGCCCTCCAGCTGTTTTGGGACTACAACTCCCATCATTCCTAGCTGACAGGACCAGTGGTCAGGGATGATGGGAATTGTAGTCCCCAAACATCTGGAGGGCCGAGTTTGGCCATCACTGACATATGCTAAAGCTCTTATTGGTCATCTGCATACTATCCCTTGCTTTTTACTGTCAGACTAATTGCAGTCATTAACAGTCACCAACAGGTTGACCATACCCATTGAGTCCTACTACCCTTCGGAGAAAAACCCCACCCCACCCTCCCACTATATATAAAGGTCTGGTGACTTCTCCTCCCACTGTATATCAGGGTCTGGGGACTTCTGTTTCATTGTATCTGAAGAAGTCTGCCTGCGCACAACAGTCAAGTGTTATTATTATTCAATACAAGGATTAAGAAGATGTCAATCATGGAGGCACAGGTCTGTAATCCTTTTTTACCGAAAGGTTCAGCCTTGCTGGCATCCTCTCAATATGGACAAGCAGAGGAAGGTTTCCTTTTGAGAACCATAAAATCACACATCTCCTACTACCCTTCTGAGAAATACCCCACCCCACCCTCCCACTATATATAAGGGTCTGGTGACTTCTGTTTCCGTGTACCTGAAGAAGAGTACCTGCACACAAAAGCTTAGACCCAGAACAAACTTTGTTGGTCTCTAAGGTGCTACTGGACATTTTTATTTATTTATTTCGGCTATTTTTGGTCACCTGCATACTCTCCCTTGCTTTTTCCTGCAAGACTAAATTGCAGTTGTTCACAGTCGCCCACAGGTTGACCAAACCCATTGAGTTCTACTACCCTCGTAGAAAAACCCCGCCCCACCCTACCACTATATATCAGGGTCTGGTAATAATAATAATAAACAATAATAAACTTTTATTTGTATCCCACCCTCCCTAGCCGAAACCGGGCTCAGGGCTGCTAACACTAAATATGAAATTACCTCCTGAAAACAAGATTCAAAGATAATTAAGATTAAAAGATAATTAGATGGCTTTCTCAGGATTAGGGTTGGGAACAGTAAACTCTCATCAGGCCCAACTGTTTATGCTGTTGTTATATGGGCCTGTGAGAATGCTGGGAGGCCTCTTGTCATACTAGTTCTTATACGGACTTCTGTTTCCGGGTATCTGAATAAAGGCGCATGCACACGAAAGCTTCAACCCAGAACAAATTTCGCTGGTCCCTAAGGTGCTACTGGACCACTTTTTAATTTTTTAATTTACGTATCTGAAGAAGTGTGCCTGCACACAAAAGCTTATACCCAGAACAAACTGAGTTGGTCTCTAAGGTGCCACTGGACCATTTTTTTATTTATTTTATTCGACTGCATCAGACCAACACAGCTACCTACCTGAATCTTATATTTTTCTGTTGGTTTACTCAGTCTTTTTCAATTACTAATATCTGTTCAAACTGAAGAGCTAATATACTTAACAAGAAAGTTCTTACAGGGCTGGAGGGAGATCCTTAAATAATAATAATAATAATAATACAGTGGTACCTCGGGTTACATAAGCTTCAGGTTACATACGCTTCAGGTTACAGACTCTGCTAACCCAGAAATATTACCTCGGGTTAAGAACTTTGCTTCAGGATGAGAACAGAAATTGTGCAGCGGCGGCGCAGCGGCAGCAGGAGACCCCATTAGCTAAAGTGGTGCTTCAGGTTAAGAACAGTTTCAGGTGAAGAACAGACCTCCAGAACGAATTAAGTTCTTAACCCGAGGTACCACTGTAATAATACAGTGGTACCTTTGGTTGCGGACAGGGATCCATTCCGGAGCTCTGGTCAGATCCCAAAGTTTTTGCAACTGAAGGTGTCTGTTCTGCACAGGTGCACAGTGTGGTAGAGCACTTTTGCGCAGGCGCACACTGCGAAACCCAGGAAAATGCTTCCACCTTTGCCACGTGCGTATCCCAAAGGATACGTAACCAGAGGTGTGCGTAAGTAGAGCTACCACTGTAATAATGATGATGATGATGATGATAATAATAATAATACTTTTTAATAATAATGATGATGATGATGTATTATTTATACCCCACCCATCTGGCTGGGTTTCCCCAGCCAATTTGGGAGGCTCCTAAGAGCAGTGTGTCTTTCAGGTAGCGTATTTGAAGTCCAATACTATCATCATCTATGAATTAAACTTAGAAATCCTTCTGTTCCATGTGTTTGGGCAGGCTTCCTCAACCTCAGCCCTCCAGATGTTTTGAGACTACAATTCCCATCATCTCCGACCACTGCTCCTGCTAGCTAGGGCTCATGGTAGTTGTAGGCCAAAAACATCTGTAGGGTCGAGGTTGAGGAAGCCTGTGTTTGGGAGATCAGGTAGGCCCTTTGGCCAGAGCTCGGAACACCTAAAGCAGCTTCACACGTCCTCTATTCAGTTGCAGAATTGTCCGAATTGTCATTGTATTTTAATATTCTGCTGGAAGTGGCCCAGAGTGGCTGGGGAAGCCCAGCTAGATGGGTGGGGTATACATAATAAATTATTGTTATTATTAATAAAAAGATGAAAGTTTTATTTATATTTATTTTATTAAAAGATGGCCCAAAAAGAACTCCCTTAGAGAATTAAGTATTTTTGTCTTAAGACAGTCTTTAAAACAGGCTTCCTCAACCTTGGCCCGCCAGATGTTTTGAGACTACAATTCCTGACCACTGGTCCTGCTAGCTAGGGATCATGGGAGTTGTAGGCCCAAAATATCGGGAGGGCTGAGGTTGAGGAAGCCTGCTTTAAAAGAATCTTTTCCCCCAATTTTTTAAAAAATAATTCCAGTAGCACCTTAAAGACCAACTAAGTATAAGCTTTCTAGGTCTATTATCATTATCATTATCATTATCATTATCATTATCATTATCATTATCATTATCATTATCATTATTGGGTAATATTACAATACAAATTGCTTGTTGCTTTTCTCATTTCCTTATGTCCTGCATGCCTTTTAGAAAGCGGCAGCTTACCAGTATGTGTCTGTTCTTCCTGCAGAAATCAGAGCCCACAAAGCAGCCCTCATCTACTGGGAGACGCGCTCCGTCGCCATCTTTGCCCAGTCCCAGGCGGTCTCCCTCTCCTGCCAGTGTGGTTAAACGCACTCCGTCTCCAACAGCAATCAGGTTTCTATTCAGCTCCTCTTCAAAACTCTTACTCTAGAGTAAAACCAGCTTGGTCCTCCCTGCCACCCTTGGTTGGTCTCCTCTTTGTCCAGAAAGGGACAATTGCGTTTGAGCTGCCTGCAGACTGTCTCACCAGAGCATGCTCTGATAATCTCCTGCTTAGACTACTGCAACACGATCTATGTGGGGCTACCTTTGAATTAATCCAGAATCACACAGGACCTTCACCGCCTTCACTGGTTCTGAATTAAAAGAGAGGTAGAGTTGGGTATCACCCGTGTATTGATGAACCCCCAGCCCAACCCTCCTGATGATCTCTCCTAGCGGCTTCATATAGATGTTAAAAAGCATGGGGGAAGAGGCACCCCACAAGTGAGAGCCCAGGGGTCCCCCCACACCACTTTCTGGACACAGCCCAGTAGTTCTTAAGGCTATTGAAATATACAATAATTTTCTAAGCTCTGTTGATCCTTATAATTTCCATGAGTAAAGATTTCTGAGCAAATTTCCTCGTATTTCACTGTTGTAAAAAAGTGCTGTAAGGGGTAGTAGACCTGGACCTATTTAAATGCAGCCTTAACCCCGGAGTCAGAACTTCCCATATTTTCTCAAGACTTAGGAGCTAAGGAGTTGCCTGCCCCAGAATATACTGTATTTTCCCATGTACAGTCATACCTCCGGTTAAATGTGCTTCAGGTTGAGCGTTTTCGGGTTGCGCTCCGCGGCAACCCGGAAGTAACAGAGCATGTTACTTCCGGGTTTCGCCGCTCGTGCATGTGCAGACGCTCAAAATGACGTCATGCATGGAAGCGGCAAATTGCGACGCGCAGACGTGGGTTGCGTTCACTTCAGGATGCGAACGGGGCTCCAGAACGGATCCCATTCGCATCCAGAGGTACCACTGTATAAGACTATATTTCCCCCCAAATTTCTTAAGTTTAAAATTGGGGGTTGTCTTGTACATGGAATGTTGCCATTATTTATTTCTTCATTTTGGGCTCCAAAAATAGGGGTCGTCTTATACACAGGAAAATACGGTGGCTGTACATGTTTCTGTGCAGTCCAGTTCTCTGATTGATCCCTTTTTCTCATCAGACAAAAGTCTCATCCAAGTTCACCCAAAAGACAGTGGCCACCATCTCCTGTTTTGGTCTCCGAGCCAGCGCCAATCCAGCGTCCTTGGAGAGAAAACTGGCTGCAGCTGCTCCCAAGAGCAAAGAAGGTAAGAGAACCTGCGCAAAAGTTGATCTGCTCGCCTGTTGATCCACCCTTCTTCCCTTCCCGGGTCTCGCTCAAAGGTTTTCCTCACTGGAAGAATGGTTGCGAGAGCCTTTGGACAATGATACATTTATCTGCTGTTACAGATGAGCTTTCAGGAATGCCCCATGACTAAATGTGGTCAAACGTGTATAACACCGTTGATTTTTGCATCTGTTGATATTTATTTTCTCAGCAATTCTAGTTGGTGAACAAAATCAGCGTAGTTTCTTAATAGTTTTCACATAAGTCCAGTCCAAGGTGGCTATGGGGTTGCGGCGTTCCTCTCACTTTCAGGCCGAGGGAGCCGGTGTCTGTCCGCAGACAGCTTTCCGGGTCGTGCGGCCAGCAGGACTAAACGGCGGCCAGCAGGACTAAACCCAGCAGGTTTCTGGCGCACGACAGAAACCAGAGTGCACGGAATGCCGTTTACCTTCCCGCCTCAGCGGTGCCTATTTATCTACTCACACTGGCACGCTTTCGAACTGCTAGGTTGGCAGGAGCTGGGGCAGAGCAAAGGGAGCTCAGCCCGTTGCCGGGATTCGAACCACCAACCTTCCGATCGGCAAGCCCAAGAGGCTCAGGGGTTAGACCACAGCGCCACCCCCGTCTCTATAGGAAGCGTAGCAGGTGATGTATAATTGGCTTTTGTTTCATCAGAATGAGTAATTAAACACAAAGATGGTTTGACTTCTTACTGACTTGCCTCTGCATATCTTCTTGCCAGCAGCCAACAGTCTCAGGGCTTTAGATCATGGGTAGGCAAACTAAGGCCCCGGGGCCAGATCCAGCCCAATCGCCTTCTAAATCTGGCCCACAAGGCTCAATTTGAAAATCAATTAGCAAATATACAGGGTATATTAGTTAAGTCTTTATTTCCCTTGTCTGATGCCTTTGGAACTGTGCTAAGTTGGCACTTCTGAAGCTTGTGGTTCTACTAATACCAAGGGGAAAAAAATTGTTTTCTCAGGTGTTGTGACCTCTGACTGAGGAAGAGAGCGGTGTAAGTTCCCCTGAAAAGTTGGTTTCATTGTGTGCACAGTTGCTTAGGGGACAAAGAGTCACTTTTGGTCCCCTGAGGGAAACTTAAAACAATGCGGAATGAATGCCTCAATTGTCTCCCCTCCTTGCCCCTGTGCATAAGGAGCACATCCTCTACCCCTCTGAGTAGGATGGACACACCCTCTGTCACCTCTCAAAAAAAAAGACATTTCGGAGATGTCTTGGGCATTTGTCTCCCTGGAGAAGGACTTAGGGGCTACCTTAGCAGAAAAAGGAGTTTGGCCCAGGCACTTGGTGGAGGCATCTCTCTCTACCAACAGCCACAGGTGAGTGGGTTGCTTGGCTGCTACATTTGATGTCAAATGCACATGATTTGGAAGCATGATTCTCCTGGAGGGCTTCCCTCCAGGTTAATGCTTTAGGCTGATTGTCGTACGACTAATCCCTCTTGCGCAAGTCTTAATCGTTCGTCTCTCCCCGCCCCTTAGCTATTATGTAGAGCACGCTCACATCAGGTACATCCAACAGGTAGATCACGGGGTGTTCCTGGCCGATCTCTGGTCTCCTCCCCCCCCCGTTGTTTTTTTTTTTAAAAGCTCGGAAGGAATGGGTTTCTGTGCAGTCAGTTTAAAACTGACTCAACCCCCCCCCCCTTTTCTTGTTTCTCCAAGAGAGCACTCTAAAATGCATAAAACTTGAGCTGTTGAGCAAATGCATAACAAGGACACAGCTGTATAAACAAACTCTCTCCTTTATCAGTCACGGCAAGGGATGACCCTGACTGTACCAGTAGAACAGAGAAGACACGTCTGTGCCTTATCTTATGTCCTGACCACAAAAGACGCACAGACCTAAGTCCGGGAAGAACGCCAGAGCGTGTTCTCGGAGATGACGACCTCTTCCTCCAAGATAAGAGTAGGAAGAAGAAGATCCTTTTATGGTCAGAAGTGTTAGGATATTTCCGTTCCACCTTAAAAGGGAGCAGGCTTTGTGAGTCCCAGAGTCTGCGCATGTCCTGTTCACAGGATGTTTATGTTTGCTGTTCCTTTCGATTTCGCAGTCGGTCGGAGACACTGACTCAGAACGGTCATGTTTTCTTTGTTCTGTTAAACGCTAAATAAAGTCTGTAAATATGCTCTTCTGCGGTGCAGCTTTCTGGCTGTGTTTCTGCTGATAAAGAGTGTGCACAAGCCCTGGAATGTGGCAGTCTATTTCTAAGGCTTCGTGTCGCTAATTGCTGGATCTGCGTGACTACGGGAGATCGATGGACGTCCGGCAGCCGGCTTGGGGCCATGATGGACTATATCTCCCTGGCAGTATTCCCAACAACAAGGTTTCGGGCCCAGATTCACAGCACCTACAGGAGAGTAAAACTGCAACAGACTGCGTCTGAGAGGTATGTTGGAAAAGCGAAAGAAAGGGAGGCTTTTCTGTTTACCTTGGAAGGAGCCTTTGAACTCCGGAAGGCTTAATTGGCCTGGGAGCCACGCCAGAGAGGCTTCGTGATTAATGAGCTGCCAAGATAAGGACTCTCTGAAGTTAATAAGACTCACGGCTAAAGCAAAAGGCTGGAAATGGAGTTTTTCCAAGCTTCTGGAGATGCTGACTGTCCAAAGTTAAATGAAAAAAATTATAAAACCTGGGCAAAATGGTGTGAAAGTTTGCTGCATCAGTTTGGGGTGTGGCATACCGTGTCTGAGGCCCCTCCGGTTCCTCTGACAGAGAAATGGAAAGGCCAGAATTCGAAGGCCATTGACGTAATAGTCTTATCCGTCTCTCTTGAGGAAATTAAGACGCTTGCTGGCAACACCACTGCACGTAAGATGTGGAATGCTTTGAAAGCTGCTCATCTGCCAGTAATCCCAGCACAGAGTTTGACTGCATCGGAGGTCCTAGCTGTTTCCCAGAATGCGAGTGAATGCAGGGATACTGAGGGCACCGGTTGCAGGCTGCAGGGGGAGCTGACCGTCACGTCATCCCAGACAGCATTCCAGCCTCCAGGGGGAGCCAAGGAGTCGGCAGCTGAAAGCTCTGTTTCTCGTGGGAACCAAGGTCATCGCCTTTGCAGAGGCCAGAAAGGCAAAGGTAAACAGAGGCAGACGCCTGCAGATGGCCAGAAGCAGAGGGAGGGTGAAGAGCCCGCACCAGAGAAAAACAAGGCTATGTTTGCTGGCACAGCTTCACCAAAGGCTAAAGGCAAGTCTGCTGGCCAGGAGCAGGGGGGCAAGCTGCAAAAGCCCACACCGGTGGAAAACAAGGGTTTGCTTGCTGTAAAGACTGCTCCGAAAGCCAAAGGCAGGTTTATTGTCGATTCAGGTGCGAGCCGCCACGTCACGAAGGATCGCCACCTGTTTATCTCCTTCAAGCCTCAGGAAGGTGAGATCCACTTGGCTGACGGAAGGACGTTGCAAATCCATTAAGTTCACAAGGAGTGTTGAGTACAATCCTAAGTGGGGGGAAAATGTGGGAATTTTCCAGAGTTACCCAGAGGAGGATGAAGGTGATGTCAAGCAAGCAGCTAAAGCTGAGAAAGCTGCTGAGGATGATGATGATGAGGATGAGGATGATGATGATCAGAGTTCGGATTCCAGTTCAGTGGGCGGCGCTGCTGCTGGTGTCAGTGACAGTGATGACACAGCAGACTACAAGAGCGCAAAGGCCTCAGTCAGACCATCTGATGCGTCTGACAATGAACTGGAAGAACCAGTGTTCACCATTGGTCGCTTTTCTCCTAAGAAAGAGGAGATGAGTCAAGAAGACTTGCGTATATTACGCAGATCTGAGAGAGCCACGAAGGGCAGACCTCCAAAGAGGTATGCTGATGAGTTTGCTAAGACAGCAACTGCTGTTCTTGGTAGCTCAGAGAAGGTGTGGGAACCTTCAAGCTTCAAAGAGGTTCAGGAGTTAACCTCTAAAGATGCTGAGCCTTGGCTTAATGCCATGAAGGCTGAAGTTGATTCCTTGAATAGGAACCAAACTTGGGAACTGGTACCGGTAGTCCCAGGAATGAGACTGGTTGGAAGCAAATGGGTCTTCAAGGCCAAGACAGACCAGAATGGCAAGGTAGTCAGACACAAAGCCAGATTGGTTGCCAGACGTTTTTCACAGGTACCAGAACAGGATTACCACGAGACCTACTCTCCCACAGTCAAATATGAGAGCATTCGGCTGATGCTCAAGATCGCTGCGGAGGAGAAACTGCATGTTACCCATCATGACATTAATACAGCTTTTTTGTATGGGATTTTGAACGAGGAGCTGTTTATGCTTCCACCTGATGGGGTGCAGATACAGAAGGGAATGGTCTGTAAACTGCGGAAATCCTTATATGGTCTCAAGCAGAGTGCCAGGTGTTGGAACACAAAACTCACTGAGACATTGCTTTCTCTAGGTTTTAACCAGGGCAAAGCTGATCCATGTGTGTTTGTCAAGGAGGAGGGGCAAAACAAACTGTATTGTTTATGTTTTGTTGATGATCTTCTGATGTTTTGGAAGAGTCAGGCTTTCTACCAAAGCACCCTAGCTCAGCTGAAGGAGCACTTTGACATGAAGGATCTTGGTGAGGTATCCAACTATCTTTCTCTGCAGGTGGAGAAGGACCAAACAGGTAATTTTCTGGTACACCAAACACAGAAAATTGCTGATGTGTTAACCAGGTTGAATTTGGTTGATGCCAGATGTTCAAGACCTGACATAGCTTCCTTGCAAAAAAGTGGGCCATCCGATTAAGTTCCACTGTCGGACTGGGGATTCAGGACCCTCTACTGTGTTTTATATAATCAGCTTTTGATTATGTTCTGTGCATATCACAATGCTCCTTCAGTTCCATTCATTCATATATTCCATTTCATTTATTCATATATTCTGTTTCATTAATTCATATATTCTGTTTCATTCATTCATGTTTCATTCATTCATATACAGTGGTGCCTCGCAAAACGAAAAGAATCCATTCTGTGATTCTCTTCGTCTAGTGGTTTTTTCGTCTTGCGAAGCAAGCCCATTGACGGATTAGCGGATTAGCGCTATTAGCGGCTTTTAGCGGCTTATCTGCTGATCGGATCAGCTGATAAGCGGCTTAGCGCTTAGAAAAAGGGGGGGAGGAAAAAAAACCAGCAGGAACTCGCAAGACATTGTCGTCTTGCGAAGCAAGCCCATAGGAAATTCGTTTTGCGAAGCACCTCCAAAACGGAAAACTCTTTTGTCTAGCGAGTTTTCCGTCTTGCGAGGCATTCGTCTTGCGGGGCACCACTGTATTCCGTTCCATTTATTCATTTGCTTCTGGAAAAAACCCTCCACAACTTTGGCACACCCAACGACAACCGATCGATCCCTGCCAGTTTTCATACACTGTGAGTAGATCGCAGTCTACTGAGAGTTGGATGTCCCTCTTAGTCTAGTGCAAGTCTCAATGGTTCGTCTTCCCCTCCTCCTCGCTATTACATAGAGCACGCTAAATGTTATGTGTCCGCTTGCTCCGTTTGACAATATTTCACTGTAGCCTTTTCCGTTTCGATCGGGGTCTGCGTTGCTCCCAGGGGGAGGGAGGAAAGAGCCAAAACGACACCGGGGTTGGTAAAGAGAATGAGGTTTTTATTCTCTGCTTTCCGGAATAGCAGAAAAACCACTGCGTGGTCAGCCACAGCAAGCACAAAAGAAACAGGAATTTCATTCAGTATATATCCCCTCCAGACACCTCCCTCCCCCTTCCCAGGAATCCAAACCTCATGAGCTCATACTCGTAAGTTGACATCCTTGAGCATCCTTGAGCAGGAACAGATCCTTGAGCAGGAACAGGAACAGTTCGTGTGTGCTAATCTTGGGTCAAGGAGAAGGTTACTGTGGGGTGCCCCTGGCGCCATCTCCGGGGGTGCAGGCTGATTGACAGGCCTGTCAGGCAAGGCTTGTGGTCAGGATGTTTACAGCCTATAAGATAAGGCCTGGATCTTCCATTCCCCTTTCACCCGGAATTGACAAGGCCATACATCATTAAGCCTCCATGGATTGATAAGGGAGACGGCTATGTTTGTACAGCCTGGTTCCTGTTATCCGGTTAATGCACTTCAGCTAATAGACTCTTGAGGAAAGAATTTCTAAAGAATTTGGGGGCTTATTGGGCCTGGGGCCTGGGGCCTGTTTTAGGTAATTCTGTGTTCAGACTTGGGTAGCCTGTCCCTTCATCACGTTTTGAGCAAATACACCCCTGGCTTCAGACAGGCATGTTTTCCTTGCAGAGCCGCCGGCCTCCTACACCTTCCTACCTGAGTTGCCACCCTCCATCTTCGGCCCCTCGTCTCTGTGGGATGTGAAACACAAGAGCAGTCAAGTACAACATTCCAAGAGAGAACATGTTTAGACATGGGGAGGGATGTTTGTCCAGCCAGCAGGTAAACTTCCTGTTTCCCTCTGGGCTGGGACAGACTTCCTCTACATGTGACTAGAGGTGGGTGTGGCCTCACCTGTGCAGGTACTGACAAAAGCACAGGGCAGGGCAGCCATCTCTCTTTCTTTCGCCACATGCATCGAAGAAGCAACATCTACTGAGTGAAAGATGCACTCTTGGCTCCCAGCCAAGAGAAGACAAAGGGACTGTCTTCTTATAAGACAGATTCCAAGTGTATGTTACTTCATTAAGCTTAAGTCTGCCTTCTGGGATCTGATTGTGAACAGAATGTGAGCAAACTCTTTTTATACTTTTGTAAAAAACTGCCGTCTCTTCTATTTTATGAGGGAATAAGGGGAAATTACCAGAATAGTTATTATAGAGGCTTTCGCGAGCCTGAGCAAACGCTGCCGTTGCAAACTTAAAATAAAGGGGAATGTTTTACTCTGCTGAAATTGGGGAACTTGTTAACACAAGTTGGATAAGGATATAATCAGACAAAATATCCTCTCCTGCATCCCTGAACATTCCCAGAGTCTCCTGCTGCCTCACCTTTCTGCCCTCAGGATTTCCAGCCCGCCTCCTCTGTTGCAAGGAAGATCCTTTTCAGATATAATAATAATAATAATAATAATAATAATAATAATAATAATAATAATAATAATAATAATATATTATTGATACCCCGCCCATCTGGCTGGGCTTCCCCAGCCACTCTGGGCGGCTTCCAAAAGAATATTAAAATACTATAATACATCAAACATTAAAAGCTTCCCGAAACAGGGCTGCCTTCAGATGTCTTCTAAAAGCCTGGTAGTTGTTGTTCTCTTTGACATCTGGTGGGAGGGTGTTCCACAGGGAAGGCGCCACTACCGAGAAGGCCCTCTGCCTGGTTCCCTGTAACTTGGCTTCTCGCAGTGAGGGAACTGCCAGAAGGCCCTCAGTGCTGGACCTCAGTGTCTGGGTAGAACGATGGGGGTGGAGACGCTCCTTCAGATATACTGGACCAAGGCCGTTTAGGGCTTTAAAGGTCAGCACCAACACTTTGAATTGTGCTCGGAAATGTACTGGGAGCCAATGTAGGTCTTTCAAGACCGGTGTTATGTGGTCTCGGCGGCCGCTCCCAGTCACCAGTCTTGCTGCCGCGTTCTGGATTAGTTGTAGTTTCCGGGTCACCTTCAAAGGTAGCCCCACGTAGAGCGCATTGCAGTAATCCAAGCGGGAGATAACCAGAGCATGCACCACTCTGGCGAGGCAGTCCGCGGGCAGATAGGGTCTCAGCCTGCGTACCAGATGGAGCTGGTAAACAACTGCCCTGGATACAGATTTGACCTGTGCCTCCATGGACAGCTGTGAGTCCAAAATGACTCCCAGGCTGCGCACCTGGTCCTTCAGGGGCACAGTTACCCCATTCAGGACCAGGGAATCCTCCACACCTGCCCGCCTCCTGTCCCCCCAAAACAGTACTTCTGTCTTGTCAGGATTCAACCTCAATCTGTTAGCCGCCATCCAACCTCCAACCGCCTCCAGGCACTACAATCCGATGTCCCGGATCCGTGCTCCCTCTCACTCCTTGGGCGACTCTTCTACTACCCCTTTCCACGCCAATTTAATGGATGGCGCCTGTTCCCCAAGCATGCTCCCTATGCCTCAGGACCTTGGGGAAGATCAGGGAGCTAAGGGTGGTTTCCCGCGCAACTTTGCTCTGGAGACTTCATGGCAGGGAGATGGGGCGGCTGTCAGCCCTCTCTAGTTCTTTAATTTCCCATCCCCGCAGAGGATCGACCCAGGCTACATTTATACCTCCTGTTCCACTATCAGTAGGAGGTTGCCAAATAACCAGCTGGTGACTATGGCAACGGACACCTTCCAAACCATGTGGTGCAGCGTTGACAACATCAGCCAGGAGCTCCAAGTGCTGAACACCCACCTAACCGATCTCTCGCACTACTTTAGCACACTGCCTCATCCTAGCGATGCTCCTCAGAATGGCCCCGAATATTATGGCTGAAAAGACCGAGATCGCCCAACCTTTCTAGATCAGGCCTTGTGTGCTTGGACCCATGTCAGACCTTGACTGGGAGGCACAAAAGCACATTTCTTGTCAGGGAACAGCTCTTCCCCATTATGCACCCATAGCTGTGAACAGCCAGGGAAGAGACTGTGGCGACCTTGTGCATTCATAATCCCTAGGTACTAGGCTGCGATCGCGTGACTTGGGGGAATGCTTGGAACCACCAGATTAATATGTCTACTTTACTCAATTTGATACTTCTATTGCCATAACACTTTGAATCAAAAAGCAATGCTGGAAGTTGTCTCCAGTGGTGTACGTGTGCAACCTTTGGCAGTAAAAAGTGTCTCTTCATATGCACAGAGCAGTCTTCTTTTATTTTAGCCATGTCTCAGCAAGTGCCATTGTCAGGGAACTGCCATCAGAGGCACGGGAGAAGGAGAGGGTCTCTGATTCTGCAGGGGAAGGTCCAAGCGCTAGAGGGAGACTCAGCCGGGAAGAAGGGGAAGAGAATGAGTGTAACACCAGGGATCCAGGAGAGCAACGGGACAGGGAGGTGCAGGGGCTCCAGGACTCTTCGTTGGAAGTTAGCGAGGAGAGCCCAAGCACCCCGCTGCCCACGCACACCCTGCGCAGGAGACTCCCACGCAGTGAGAGGCGGAAACGATTGGGCGTCAAACAACTCTTATGTTGGCAACGCTTTAAGAAACGCCCACAGACAGATTCTACGAGTGACTAAGGGCAGCCACGCCGAGATGGGCTGTGCAGTCCGGAGGGTTTAACCAGGCAATCTAATACTCAAACGGAGCAGGATTACGCACGAGTAACTCCCAACCCATTATAGCAATCTGTCTGTCACTGAAAGTTGCTCATGCGCAACAAGCAGAAGGGGGGCATCATGAGTAAGACCGGAGAAGTCGGAGCCACGAGAGGGGCGGCTGGCGGCCAATCGCTGGAGGAGAGAAACCGCAATCTGGAAGAGCACATAGCCATCCCGACGGTGAGGCTGGATGAACGACGGTCTCAGGATGCTCAGGGGAAACCCACCCCCATAGCAAGGAAGGTACCGGGACTGGTGCACAAGTTAGGGGGAAAGCCTCAAGAGTATGGGGCGTTTAGAACAGAAATAGAATATGCCCTGAAGCTGCAGCAAAACGATTTTGAAAATGATGCAGGCAAAGTTGCTTATATTGTGGGGCACTTGCAGGACGGGGCGAGGGAGTGGATTCGACCGCTTATGGCGACGCAGAATGACGCCATGGAGGATCTACCGAAATTCCTTCAGGCGATGTTCAGTAGCGATTTGCAACAGAGTGTCACCAAACGGGAACTGCTGAGCTGTAAGCAGGGAGACGGGTCATTTAGAGACTATTGGTCACGTTTTGCCATGATAGTTCATCGCCTGGGGTGGCAGCTGGACTCGGAGCCCATACAAATGCTATTTGAGGAGGGGTTGTCACCAACGGTCAAAGATGAGCTTTCGCGCGCACCCCGCCCAGAGTCTATGGATCAGCTAACCAAGGCGTAAGACAGGAAGCGCGGGCTCAAGAGAGGCGGGAAGGGAGAGAGCAGTGTTGTCATGACTACCGCATTCCTAGAATACCTAGGCAGCCTTCCCCGCTGGCGGAGCCAATGGAAATAGGCGGTGCGCGCGCCCAGGAAGTTTCAAACTCCAGCGAGAGTCGCAGAAAGGAGGGAAAGGATGTAAAAATGACCAAGAAATGTTTCCTTTACCAACGGCCAGGACATTTTGCCAGAGTCTGCCCACAAAGAAAGGCCTGGCAAGGAATGGTGGGGGCCGTGGGGGGCGAGGAGGAGGAACCCCAGACTCCGGAGCAGGGAAACGGAAACGCTTGGCTGCCGATCAGCGGGCACAGCAGCCGAGCCAACAACCAATGAATGTGCCCAAACCAGATTCTCCAAGAGCCGCAATTGCCATTGAGGTGGTACTAGAACTCCCTAATGGGCACCCAGTGAAGGTTCAGGGTATGCTGGACTCAGGAAGCTCATGCAATTTTTTTAGCAGGGACTTTGCCTTAGAGCATCAGCTTCACCTGCTACCTTTGGATGCACCTCTGCAAGTCACCACCATTGATGGGAGGGAACTGATTGGGGGGGAAGTTACACACCAGACCCCACCTATGAGAATGAGAGTGTCTAGGCACTCAGAGACAATTGCCTTCCACGTTGCCTCATTAGCGGGTCCCCCAATAATATTAGGGATGAGCTGGCTAGCGCAACATGATCCGGTGGTGCCGTGGCATCAGAGGACCGTCAGCTTTGGGTCTGACTACTGCCTGCAGCACTGCCTAGGGGGGGAAACGCCAAGGATGAGCGTAGCCAGAGTGGCAAGCACTGCAGTGGAGGGTAAAGGGGAGGTGCCACCACAATATGCTGATCTGAAGGAGGTTTTCAGTGAGAAGGAGGCAGATAAACTGCCACCCCACAGGCTGTTCGATTGCCAGATCAATTTGCTCCCTGGGGCGCAGCTGCCGGTGGGTAAGCTGTATGCCATGTCAGACAGGGAGATGAAGGAGTTACGGGACTTTATCGACAAGAACCTAAAGAGAGGGTTCATAAGAGAGTCAAAGGCAGTGGGGGGTAGTCCAGTATTTTTTGTGGACAAAAAGGGCACTGATAAACCGAGACTTGTAGTTGACTTCAGAAGGGTAAATTTGGTGTCAGAACCTGTGACTTTCCCTATGCCCAGAATCGACGACATTCTGACGAGAGTGAGGAAGGGAAAGATTTTTACCAAGCTGGACCTGAGGGGGGCTTACAACTTAATCCGAATGAGAGAGGGAGATGAATGGAAGACCACCATCTTCACACCCCTGGGGGCCTTTGAATATCTCGTTATGCCTTTCGGATTACAGTCAGGCTCCGCCTGTTTTCAAGCGTTCATGCACCACGTGTTGGGGTCTCTGCTTTACAAGAACTGTGTAGCATTCCTGGACGGCGTCTTAATATATTCAGAAAATGAGGAGCAACATGTGAGAGATGTCAGGGAAGTGCTGCAACGATTGCAGAAACACCAGTTGTGGGTCAAGCTAGAGAAATGTCAGTTTCATGCCCGAGAGGTGGAGTTCCTGGGGTACAAGTTATCTGACAAAGGCTTAGCCATGGACCCAAGCAAGGTGCAAGCCGTATTGGAGTGGAAAACCCCTAAGACACGAAAGGATGTGCAGAGATTCCTAGGTTTTGGCAATTTCTACAGGAAGTTCATCAAGAACTTTGCACACTTGACAGCCCCAATCACGGACCGTCTCAGTAGTAAAAAGAAGTTTGTGTGGACGGAGGAAGCCCAGCGATCCTTTGAAAGCCTGAAGAAGGCGTTCACGTCGGAAGAACAATTACTACATGTGGATTTGGAGAAACCACTGCGGTTGGAGACGGACGCGTCAGACAGAGCTATTGGGGCGGTTCTGTTGTAGCCAGGACTGAGCAAGCAAGAATGGAAACCGTGTGCCTTTTTCTCGAGGAAGCTGAGCAAGTCGGAACAAAACTACACCGTGTACGACCGAGAGCTGCTAGCGATTTACGCCGCCTTTCGTCGGTGGCGCCATTTTTTGATAGGGGCGCAGCGCAAGATCCAGGTCTGTACAGATCATAAGAACTTGGAATACTGTCGGACAGCACGGGTGCTCAACCAGAGACAGATTCGCTGGGCGCAGGAGTTTTCCAAGTTTTCCTTCGAAATCCAGTATGTGCCTGGCGAGCTAAACATGAGAGCAGACGCTCTCTCGCATAAACCGGAGTACTTCGAAGGAGAGGGGCCGCTGGAGACCCGCCACGTCATACCTGAGGACCGATGGGTGTGGGGGGGAACTCTAGTGGGCACAAGAGAACTGGCAGGACTCACTAGGGACGATGAATTTGCACGAACAAAAATCAGGGAACTCCAAGATGGGCGGGGAGCACCAGAGGGGTTTGAGGAGAAGGAAGGGGTGTTGTACTACAGGGGGGCGATGTACGTACCGGGGGAGGCTTTAAGAAGAAGGGTACTCAAACAACTACATGACACCCCCACAGCGGGGCACTTTGGGCAACACAAAACCATGATGCTGGTGACCCGACAATTTTGGTGGCCACGGGTGAGGGAAGATGTACGCGAATATGTAAGAGGGTGTGACCGCTGCCAGAGGGCCAAAGGGGAACGCACGATGCCAGCAGGTTTGCTGGAACCCTTACCCACGCCAAACAAACCCTGGGAGGTGGTGTCAATTGATTTCATGACGGATTTGCCCAAATCGAGGGGAAAAACAGCAGTGATGGTAGTAGTCGACTTGCTAACCAAAATGTGCCATTTTATCGCCTGCTCACATGCGGTGACGGCAGAAGAAACGGCAAGGTTGTTTGTAGAACACATTTTCAGGCTGCATGGCGCCCCCTTGAGGGTTTTATCTGACCGCGGAAAACAATTTACTTCCCGGTTCTGGAGGAAGCTCATGAGCCTACTGCAAGTCGAGGTCAGCTTCTCGACAGCGAGACACCCAGAAACCAATGGGCAGGCGGAAAGGGCCAACAGTGTACTCCAGCAATACTTACGCTGCTACGTTAGCGAGAGGCAGAATGATTGGGTAGAGAAACTAGCGCTAGCAGAATTTGCGTACAATAATGCTGAACATTAGCCCCTTCTTAGCCAATTATGGGTGTCATCCCAGGGCATTCCCGGGTAATGAGGAACAGAGCTGGAGTGTGCCTGCAGCTGAACAGTTTGTGGAAGAAATGGAAGCGTTACATCAACAGCTCAAGATGAACCTAGAAAGGGCCAAGGCCAATTACAAGAAGCAAGCAGATAAACACCGAAGGGAAGGGGAAACCATTAGGGTGGGGGATCGCGTGTGGTTGTCCACTCAAGGGTTACCCTTTAAGGGAGGGTGCAAGAAGTTACAGCCCAGAAGACTGGGGCTGTTTGAAGTTATACAAAGCCCTTTCCGCCCTTGCAGCGGAGAGGGTGTTGCGGGCAGGATCCTCCCACATCCGCGGGGGCTTCCCTTGCCCCCGCGAGACTTGGGGGAATCCCCGGGCGTGCCTGCAACCCAGCCCGCCAATGGGCGGGCGGGGGAGGCGTGGCCCGGGCTATTTAGGGCCAGACACGCCCGGGGACCGCCCTCTTTTCCCCTTGCCCAGCTGACGAGCGGTTTTCCCATCCCACCCACCCTTAGATTAGCTAGACTTGGCCTTGCTACGGACTCCGGTTGGTCGCCGCAAGGGGCCTGGTAGGAATTTTTCCAAGTTGGCACAATTTCCTGCCTTTTGGTTTTTTCGCCTACCTCGTAGCAATCGTCACAACTTTCCCGGCATTGGCGGTTAGGCATTGGCATGGGGCAATGGTTAGACAAATGGAGGGGGGAAGGAAGCGCCATCACCTTCCCCCAATGTGAAGGGGTAGTCCGGTAGAGGACTCCGGGGGGCGTGGCCTTGTCCGAAGCCTTGTGAGGTAGGGCCCCCGGCACGCCCCCGAGCGGTGACACCCGTGGGATCCTAGTTGGCATACTTCAACAGGACTCCCGCGGTTTGTGTTCAACCCTTCCCGGTCACCAGGCCGGGTAGTCGATAGGAGCCAATGCCTAAGGCCAATACCTTCAATTTCCGTAATCAATAAAGTTGTGGCCATTTACGCCCATTAACCTTATATCATTGTGTCCGTGTCTTCATTTCATTGGGGGAGGTAACTTGCCACGCAACAGATAAACCCTGTGGCGTTCAAGCTCAGGTTGCCCAACAACATGAAAATACATCCCGTGTTCCACAGGTCCTTGCTCTCACCACACAGAGAGGGGCGGGAATTTGAGGGGCGGGAGGTAGAAGTCTTGCCACAACCACAGGTAGAAGAGAAGGAACACCAGAGCTCGGCTGCAGAGATAGTGGATTCAAGATGGCGAGGGCGGCAGGTGGAGTACTTGGTGGCGTGGGAAGGAGAGCCCTGGTCGGAAAACACGTGGGTGCCAGCAGAGGCAGTTGGCGACGAGCATATGGTGGAAGTGTTCCACCGACGGTTCCCAGATAAACCCAAGCCCTTAGAGCGATTCTGGGAGGAACAGTTCGGCACCACAGAGGAGGAAGAGAGTTTCGAGGGGTTTTCAGAATCCGAAGAAGAATCGGATTGGGAGAGTCATTCCTTGGGTGGGAACCTTAGCAGGTGGGAAGAGGTGTTCACACCCACAGATGAGGAGGACACCTCATTTCGGGGTTTCCTTGGCTCGCCGACCAGAGAAGAGGCTGCAATAGAGCCCCCGGGTCGGAGGGGAAGTGAAGGGGGCCCTGGGAGGGAGGTGGATGTCAGGGAACTGCCATCAGAGGCACGGGAGAAGGAGAGGGTCTCTGATTCTGCAGGGGAAGGTCCAAGCGCTAGAGGGAGACTCAACCGGGAAGAAGGGGAAGAGAATGAGTGTAACACCAGGGATCCAGGAGAGCAACGGGACAGGGAGGTGCAGGGGCTCCAGGACTCTTAGTTGGAAGTTAGCGAGGAGAGCCCAAGCACCCCGCTGCCCACGCCCACCCTGCGCAGGAGACTCCCGTGCAGTGAGAGGCAGAAACGATTGGGCGTCAAACAACTCTTATGTTGGCAACGCTTTAAGAAACGCCCACAGACAGATTCTACGAGTGACTAAGGGCAGCCACGCCGAGATGGGCTGTGCAGTCCAGGAGGTTTAACCAGGCAATCTAATGCTCAAACGGAGCAGGATTACGCACGAGTAACTCCCAACCCATTATAGCCATGCATATTAAAACACTGGCGATCCTTCCAAACAATATCTTGAGAATTTAGAACAGTAGCCCTGTCCATGATAATAGTCCAACCGTATTTTTCCGTGTATAAGAGAAGGGTTTTTAACCAAAAAAATAGGTTTAAAATTGAGGGCTCGTCTTATATACGGGTAGTGCTGAGGGGTGTTTTCTTAATTTGGAATACCCCAAAATAGGGGGCATCTTATACATGGGGGCGTCTTATAGACGGGAAAATACTCTGTATTGTGTTACATGTTCTATAGGATAAGGGTCGGTGGGTTGATCTGCATGGGTTCTGCATTATTCAGACTTGAGAGCAAGAAACTTTTGAGCCCAGGAGCAACTAAGAGTTCTACAAGTCTCTCAGCTGCTTTGCTGTCTTAAATTCATAAAGAATGGTGAAAGTTAAACTAGGGGTTGGGAACTAAATTGGTTCTCGGACACCAGAAAGAGTTGGGATGGCAGGGAGGACATAGATAGGAAATAAAATAAAGATTTTGCTGCAGGGGGTGTGGGGTTCTGGAATGAGTTGTCCCTCTCACTTCCATTCCCTGCAGAAAATGGACCTTCACAGTCGGTCCAATGTAACAGTCTATGTTCCCTATAGTTATAGTTGTTCTGAAGTCATGGAGACAAGCTCCTAAAAGCATGGGGAGGCAAACTAAGGTCCAGGGGCCGGATGTGGCCCAATCGCCTTCTCAATCCGGCCCATGGACGGTCCAGGAATCAGCGTGTTTTGACATGAGTAGAATGTGTCCTTTTATTGAAAATGCATCTCTGGGTTATTTGTGGGGCATAGGAATTCGTTCAGCCCCCCCACAAGGTCTGAGGGACAGTGGACTGGCCCCCTGCTGAAAAAGTTTGCTGACCCTTGCCTAAAAGGCAAAGATGCATGTAGACTGCTATAGATGAAGAGAGACTTTCCTCTTCCTTCTGCCAGTTTATGAAGAGTTCCGACTTACACTTTCACGGGCTTTTTCCTCATACAAACCTTTGCCTCTTCAGTTGGGAGCCTCCAGGCACCATGCATTTCTGTCTATAAGACGCCCCCTTGTATTAGACCCCCCCTCTATTTTGGGGACTCAGATTTAAGAAAATGAGGGGAGATGGCCCAAAGTTGTTGAGCTTCTCCCCCCATGCAGCTACGGGCAGGAAACTCCCTATCTAGGGAGTGTGTCCCGCACAGCAGCATTGGGGGAAGTTACGCTCCTGTCAACTGACGGGTGGGTGCGCCACTTCCCCCCTCCCCCATGCCACTATCCATGTATTGGACGACCCCCATTTTTGGACACAATTTTTGAGTCAAAAAACCTCGTCTAACACACGGAAAAATACGGTCATACGAAAGAGAGACTGAGTGGTATTTCCCCTCCTTCCAAAAAGTTGTCTTCCTAAAAGCTGGCATTGCAAGATGGTTCACAGGCCTCCCAGATCCTGTTCGTTGATGCCAGCACTTCAGCATGCCTTTGCTTCTTGTGCTTGGCTTTGTGTTTGCTTTTTAAATGACCATCTTTCCTTTCCAAGCGATTGGCTCAGGTGATCTTGCTCTGCTTCAGGGAAAGGTGTGTGTGGTTTTTTCATGGTCATCCCTATGTTGTTGGACTCCATCCGCAATACACAAAGCACAACAGGCTGAATGATAATCACTCTGAAAATTTTACTGGTTATTTCCTATCGCAAAGGTCTAGTCCACTATGTGCAACCTACACAGTTCATATGCACGGTGTATATAACCTAGGGGCTAATTCTAATATTAATACATTTTTTCTTTTCATGTCTTTTTGTACTGCTTCTTCTCGTAAGTTCCTGTATAACACAATCCTTAGATAAGACTAGAAAAGTCCCCAAGGTATTGAAAACAACACAGCTGATGTAGACTGCTGGCATAAGCTGGTTGCTAACTTGGGCAGAACAAGGTTTCTGGATCTCTCCCTGAAGAGCTTCCTCCCTTCCTCGGCTGATACTAGATGTCACGGAGCCAGCTGCGACAGCTCCTGAGTTGGATGAGGAGGAGCGAGAGGGGCTGCAGAAGAGGAAGCACTGGAAGGTGTGGGAGAGCAAGGGGAGGTGGAGGTTGGGCTGCCTGATGTTAGGGAGCCCCAGCACCACTCCAGTTCTAGCACAGAGGAAGAGGGCACACCACTTTTAGCTGCTCAGGACAGGAGGGGGTTAAAGCGTAGGGAACGACACAGAGGTATGAGATTACCCAGATTGCTTTGCTGGAGGTGGAGCCGAAAACCCGTACTCCCAGGATCTGCTGCCAATGACTCGGACACGTGAAAAGTGTCAGGAAAAAGCAGCAATGCAAAAGCCAGCTACAGGTGGCTGGAATGCAAAACAGGATGTTGTGGTCTGGAACTGTACTAGTGGAGAAAGGGGGCAGTCTATTCTCCGTACTGAGCACCGGATGTTAGCTCAGAGTGTCATCTGACCTGTACTGGAAGTACAGGGGTGGAGTTGTGACTCTACTGCTGGAGTCTGGAGAGTACAGACACGTTTCTCTGTACTGCTGAATGACAGGAATAAAACATGTAAATAGGACTCCTGTCTGTCTCTTTTCCCCTCCCTGGGGGAATGCAGGGAGGGAGAAGGAGGAGGGTGTGTTCTTCTCACGTCTGAGGAGGATCGCCGATTTACGACCTTGCCTGCCGGGAGACGCAGACGGGAAGGTCAACGAGTATCTCAGTCGGTTGCCCGGGGGGGCCAGTTACCTCTGACTGCGAGCTGAGATACTGACAACTGGTAGCAGATCCGGTGGTTTTGATTCATCGTAAATCTGCATGAGAGGTTGATGGATCGTTCATCCTCTGCACCAAGGGAAAGCAAACGTCTGAGAGCAGCCAGAAGCTGAACAGACGGCTGGTGGAAAGAGGAGGTGTTTTCCAAGCAACGGAGCCCCAAGGTATGCTGAATTTCGGGCTAAAAGTGTGAACGCAGATTGATTCATTCTCTGGTTCACAGAAGCTGCGTTTGGGAAAAATACAGCTCTGATAGAAGAGGCCTGCAGCTTGGCAGCTCAGTCTGCATTCCAGGAATTCTTGTGGTTTGATAAGCTTTCCTGTTCAGAAAAAGTATGCACAGTTGCTAAGCAACGCCCGTCAGAGACGTGGAAAATTACTGACTGCGCAGATGGCTCTGAGAGAGAGCCTGGGAAGTTTGTTTTGGCTACCTTCGTTGCTGTGCAAGGACTGAGAAACAGCTTGCAGTTTGCCTGCCAGAGTAGGCAGAAAACAACCCAGCAAAGGCTATTGGATTTTAGCAGGCTGGAAAGTGAGAGTAGAGGCTTGGATTCAAAATGGATGCCAAGAAGGGGGAAGGCCTGCCTTATCCATCTCCCCTGAATAATGACAATTATTCATCTTGGTCTGTAAAGATGAAGGCCCTGCTGCAGAATCAGAGGCTCTTTGGGGTAATTGAGAACCCCATCCCTGCAGCACCAACCCGAGGTTGGGAATCACAGAATGTAAAGGCCAGGACAGCTATAATTCTGTGTGTCTCAGATGACCAATTGGTGCATATTCAGCATTTAGAATATGCACAAGAGGTTTGGGAAACGCTACGTAGAACACATCAGAGGGATGCTGGTTCTTCAGCGTTGCTGTATTTTGAGAAGTTGACCAATCTGAGGCTTGCGCCTGATGGGGATGTTCAAGTGCACCTGACAGAGATGAAATTTCTGCGCCAACAGATGGTGGAACGCAATTTCCGTCTACAGGAGGAAGTGTTTTGCTTCATGATGATAAACAGCCTTAATATGACTTACAAGGTTGTTGCCAGTCAGCTTGGTTCCCTACCGGCTCAGCATCTCACCGCAGAGAGGGTGTGTGCCGTCGTTTTGAATGAACACGACCGACTTGCTGCACTGGAAGTGAAGGACAGGGGGAGGGAAGAACAGAGTTCAAATCTCCCCACTGCTGTTGCTACTGGAGAAAATGCTGTAGCATTAAGCGCTGTCCGGTGTTACAATTGTGGACAGGCTGGGCATCTACAGCAAAACTGTAAAAAGCCACGCCAGCCAAAAGGAGCCAAGAGCAGCTCTGCGAAGCCTGAGGCGTCAGGCAAAAGCCGTATCAAGTGCCAGGTGAAACCTGCGAAGGCTTTGATGTCGAAAGGAACCACGCCAGATGTTGGGAACGCGTTTGTAATCGACACGGGTTGCACAGTTCATATGTGCCCACACAGAGAACTGTTTTCAACGTTTAAGAAGCAAAGCTTCACTGTGAAACAGGCCAATGGTCAGGAGTTGGAAGCGACCGGGATTGGGACTGTGTATCTTGAGAGTCTGAACTTGACTATAAACAATGTGTACCTGGTTCAAGAATTGAGTTTCAATCTGCTGAGTGTGTCGCAGATTGCAAAGAAAGGACTGAAACTGTCCTATGATGATAAAAGCTGCAAGATCTTCAAAGATGGAGAACTGTATCTTTTTTTTTTTTTTTATAAAATTTTTATTGGTTTTACAAAATTTTAAAAAGACAAACAAACACTAAAAGTGACAAACATACACGTATAGTTTCAAACATATTTTCATATAAACCTCTTTTCTTGGACTTCCCCATACCCCCCCTCTCTGCATCCCAATGTCCATTCTTCAATTAGCAACTCCCAATTGTTGCTTTCAAATCTCTGTCATCTTAGTCCTCTTTTATATTCTAACCTTATATCCCTGTACCCCTTTGTTTCTGGAAACCACAACATTTTAGCATTCATTAAGTTTGTAGTAGTCCTTAAGGTAACTTTTAAATTTTCTCCATTCTTCTTCCACCGTCTCTTTTCGTTGGTCACGGATTCTGCCTGTCATCTCGGCCAATGTCATATAGTCCATCACTTTCATCTGCCATTCTTCCAGAGTGGGTAAGTCTTGTGTCTTCCAATACTTTGCGATGAGTATTCTTGCTGCTGTTGTAGCGTACATGAAAAAAGTTCTATCCTTCTTTGTCACCAATTGGCCGACAATGCCCAAAAGAAAGGCCTCTGGCTTTTTAGAGAAGGTACATTTAAGTACCTTTTTCATTTCATTATAGATCATTTCCCAGAAGGCCTTAATCTTCGGGCATGTCCACCAAAGGTGGTAGAAGGTACCTTCAGTCTCCTTACACTTCCAACATTTGTTGTCGGGCAAATGGTAGATTTTTGCCAGCTTGACTGGGGTCATGTACCACCTATAAACCATTTTCATGGTGTTTTCCTTTAAGGCATTACATGCCGTAAATTTAATACCGGTGTTCCATAACCATTCCCAGTCAGCTGACATAATGTTATGTCCAACATCCTGTGCCCACTTAATCATAACCGATTTGACTGTTTCATCCTGTGTATTCCACTTCAACAACAAGTTATACATTCTAGATAAATTCTTAGTATTGGGTTCTAGCAGTTCGGTTTCTAATTTTGATTTTTCCACTTGGAAACCGATTTTCCTGTCCTGTTTAAAAAATTCCATTATTTGGCGATATTGGAACCAATTTTCTACTTTGTGTTTCAATTTCTCCTGACTTTGTAGTTTGAACTTATCTCCATCCTGTTCTAAAATTTCCCAATACTTCGGCCATCCGACCTCCATATTGAGTTTCTTCACTGCTTTAGCCTCCACTGGTGACACCCATCTAGGGGTTTTATTTTCCAATAGATCTTTGTATCTTATCCAAACATTAATCAATGCTTTTCTGACAATGTGATTTTTAAAGGCACTGTTGACTTTATCATACCAAAGATATGCATGCCAACCAAAAGCATTATTGAAACCTTCCAGATCCAAGATGTCCGTGTTCTCGAGGAGCATCCATTCTTTCAGCCAGCAAAAAGCTGCTGCCTCATAGTACAATTTTAAGTCCGGCAGGGCAAAACCCCCTCTTTGTTTAGCATCTGTCAGTATCTTAAATTTAATTCTGGGCTTTTTGCCCTGCCAGACAAATTTCGAGATATCTTTGTGCCACCTCTTAAAACATTCCATCTTGTCAAGAATTTGCAAGGTCTGAAACAGAAATAACATTCTAGGCAATACATTCATTTTAATCACTGCAATTCGGCCTAACATTGACAATTTCAACTTTGACCATATTTCTAGATCTTTTTTAATTTCTGACCAACATTTTTCGTAGTTATCCTTATACAAATTCACATTCTTAGATGTTAAGTAAACCCCTAGGTATTTCACCTTCTTGACCACAGTCAAACCTGTCTCCTCTTGAAATTTCTCCTTTTCCATATCTGTTAAGTTCTTCCCTAAAACTTTAGTTTTTTGCTTATTCAACTTAAATCCAGCTACCTGGCCAAACTGTTGTATTATTTCTAAAACCTTTTTCGTACTAGTGTTTGGCTCTTGCAAAGTCAATACTAAGTCATCTGCAAACGCTCTTAACTTATAGTGTTTAGCTCCGACCTGCACACCTTTGACCTGCTGGTCATTTCTTATCATGTTCAGCAACACCTCCAGAACTGAGATAAAAAGTAATGGGGAGATCGGGCACCCCTGTCGTGTTCCTTTTTCTATCTTAAGTTCCTCAGTCACAACATTGTTTACAATCAGTTTAGCTTTTTGTTCAAAATATATTGCAGCCATACCATTCTCAAAACCCTGGCCTACCCCCATCCCATGAAGATTCTTCCTCATAAAACTCCAAGAAATATTGTCAAAGGCTTTCTCCGCGTCCACAAAGATCAATACTGCTTTAGTGTTTATGTTCACCTCTAGCTTTTCTAGAATGTCTATTACATTCCTTACATTATCTGCCAGGTGTCTTTTAGGGAGGAAGCCTGCTTGGTCCCTATGAATCTTCTCCATCAACACTCTTTTAAATCTTTTTGCCAAAATGTCTGCAAAAATTTTGTAATCCACATTGAGCAATGATATTGGGCGGTAGTTCTTAAGTTGGGTCTTTTCAGTCTCTGACTTTGGTATGAGTGAAATATATGCCTCTTTCCACGATTCAGGTGCCCTTTTTCCCTCAAGGATCTCATTACAAACTTCTCTTAATGGTTGAGTCAACCATTCCTTCAGCGATTTGTAGTATCTGGAAGTCAGTCCATCTGGTCCCGGAGATTTGCCCAGTTGCATATTCTGAATGGCAGCCTCTATCTCTTGTTCTGAGATTCTCTGGTTCAAATCCATCTTACTTTGATGAGAGATGTTTTGTAGTCCATATTTTCCAAGGAATTTGTCTATATCCTCTTCATTTTGCGGGCCTTGAGTGTAGAGTTTTTTGAAATAACTTAAAAAGCAGTTTCTAATTTCATTGGGTTTAGATATATTCTTTCCGTCGACCTCTAGGCTTGTGACTGTACTTAATTTCTGCCTTTTCTTCAGTTGCCAAGCCAAAAGTTTGCCACATTTATTTGCTGATTCAAAAGTCTTTTGCTTCATTTGCTTTATCTTCCATTCAATCTCTTGGTTCATCAATTCCATATATTGTGTTTGGTATAACTTAATCTCTCTTAAAATGTCCTGAGACTTTGGTTTTGTTCTTAATTTTCTCTCTCCTTCCTTTATCTTTTCCAGGATCTTTTCTTTTTTCTCATTTTGTTTTTTCCTCTTTATTGAATTTTGTTGAATCAAAAATCCTCTCATCACCGCTTTACTTGCATCCCAGATCACTCTTTTCTCCACGTCGGTCCTCAAATTTATTTCAAAATAGTCTTTTAGGGTCTTTTGGGCCTTCGTGAGAATCTCCTTATCTCGGAAGAGGGTGTCATTCATTCTCCATCTAAATTGACCAGTTATTGCGAGTTTCATCTCCATCTTCACGGCGTTATGGTCGGAGCAAGTTTTTGGGCAGATTTCCACTTTCTTGATCTTTGGGGCCATTCCACTAGTAATCCAAATTTGATCGATTCTGGTCCAGGTCATCATTGCTTGGGAGAAGAAAGTTCCCTCTCTCTCCAGAGGGTTCCTTGTTCTCCATATGTCTATCAAGTCCATATTTTCTGTCATTTCGAAAAAAGTCTTAGGGAGTCTCCCTTCCTTGCTAACTGTTAGTCTTTGTGCCTTGTCCATATTAGTGGAGACCACGCCATTCATGTCTCCCATGATTATCATATTGTAATCCAAATAGTCGGTGAGGGTTTCATGGAGTCTCTTAAAGAAGTCAGATTTGCCTTCATTTGGTGCATAAATTCCGACCACTAAGAATTTTTCTCCTTGTATTTGTATCTCCACTGCCAAGTATCTCCCTTGTTCGTCTTTAAATATCATTTTTGGGGCCCATTTCTCTTTCACGTATATTACAACTCCTCTTTTCTTGACTTTATCTGATGAAATAAATTCTTGTCCTAGCCTTTTATTTATAAGTAGTCTCCTGTGGGCTCTGGTTATATGAGTTTCTTGCAGACATATCAGATCCAATTGTTGTCTGTTCAATATATGAAATACCTGTCTTCTCTTCAAAGGCCCATTGAGCCCATTACAATTCCAACTAAGGAATTGCAAAGCCATCTTGTTATTTTTCTAAACTCCTCCCACAGCTCCGAGTTGTTGCTCTTCCTCTGTTGGTGGTAGTTTTTGTCCAGTCGAGAGATTCAGAATCTCTAGTGCTCTCCTCTGTTCTGCAAGTGGGTCCACAGTCCCCTTCTGGAGGTCCTCCTGATTTCTTGCCAAAAATTTGTCCTTGTCTTGAATTGTCTTTATTTTCACCTTCTTTGCCTTGTAGTCGAATGACAGTCCTTGTGGGAACTCCCACCTGAAGCGGATAGAATTTTTCTTTAGCAAAAGAACCAAATCCTTGTAGAAATTTCTTAAATCCAGAATATATTTTGGGATGTCTTTAAAGATCTGTACAGCTGAGTTTCCGATTTGCAGGGCCTTTTCAAAGTGTAGTCCTAGTATTTTGTCTCTTTCCTCCTTGGATCTGAGTGTGATCAAGCAGTCTCTCGGAGTCTTTCTGTCTTGCTTTTTACCCAGTCTAAAGGCTGTCGTAATTTTAACTTCGTCTTCCTCAAGGTCCCAACAGTCCACAAACTCCCGTGTCAGATATTCCACAAGGTTGTCTCTTTCATTCTCCGGGATCAGTCTTAATTTTAAATTCCTCTCTTTTCTCTGTAACTCCCACAAGGCCAAAGTTGCATCATGCTCATAAACCTTCTTGGCAATCGGCTCTAATTTCTCCTGTGTCTCTCCAGCAGTAGCTCTAGCTTCTTCAGCAATTTGGCGCGTGGTGGCGTTTTCCTCCACCAATTTATTTATAGATTCTGTATTTTGGTTTAATCTTACTGATATTTCTGTTAATTTTTGTGTGTTCTCTGAAGTCTGTTTTGTCAAAGACTCCAGAGTTTGGTTTATCTTGAGCAGAGCATCTGTCACAGCTTCCATAGAGGCGGCTGTACCTTTATCTTGTCCTGTTGTTCCTACTGATCCGGCTGTTGCGCCTGAAATTGAGCCTCTTTTCTTTGTCTGTTGCTGCTGCAGCTGTTGTTGTTGTTGTTGCTTGGTCTTAGCTCTTGTAACTATCTCTTCTTGTGAGCCACTCATGTCAAGGTCAATTCCCACGGGATCTGTTCTCCGTTGGAAAATTCCACTGTCTTAGGCCGTGCCGAGCTTACTTTATCCTCTAGAGGGAGCAAATCAAGATGGCCATAGAGCAAAATATCCAGATACAAAAACAAAGGAGATTATCCAAAGATGTAAAAAAGGAGATTAACACAGTCAAAGTCAGTATTACTAGAAACTTATAACTTCAAATTGCCACAGTTGCCCAATTTATGCTGTTTCTTCTTGTATTATACAGTAACCAGGCACTGTGGAAACTTTGTATCAAAGTATCACTTCACAGGGAAAAGTCAGTTCAGTGTCCTAGGAAGGCAGACCGTTTCATGCTTTCAATAGGTGAGACAGCAGAGGTTTTTTACTTCATATAGATCATGCAGATATTGATCTCATACGCCTCCCCTCTGCTCTGCTAGCTAGAGGGGAGATCAAAGGTCTAAATGTCCGGTTTAGCTGATCAAAGAGCGGGTTTCAACGGATGCGAGTTCAGAGTTCCGTTGCTTTCACTTTCATGCAGTCGGGGGGAGGCAGACTTCCTTAGTTTAAATCTCCCCGTTTTCAGCTCAATTTTCAAGATTAAAAGGGGTCCCGATTATTTTCCAATTCTTACTCACGGGAATTCAGTCCAAATTTTCTTTTCAGGAAGGAATCGGCGCTCTCCGCTTATGGCGACGCGGCTTCACTTCGCAGGCTGGGTAGCGACTCTCAGCACCGCGCTCACTCCCGATGTCGATCCGTAGCCTTTAAAAAGGCTCTTTCACGGTACCGGGGGGCGCAAAGGTGCCCACCGAGTCTCCTTGTTCTCAGGCTTCAGCGCCTGGGATTTTAGGGGTCCCCCGCTCGCCGTAGCGGGTAAGACCCGAACTTGCGAAGCAGTCCTTCTCCGGAGCTCGGAGCTAGGACCGCCATTAAGCGCTGGCACCGACCGGAAGTCCTGGAGAACTGTATCTTACTGCCAGAGAGAAAGATGGACTGTATTTGTTAACTTTTGATCAAAGTGATTACATGAAATGTAATTCTTCTGATTCTAACATAATCTCTCTTGCAGGTGTGAGCACCAGGAAGGTGACCAAGAAGGTCGACAGGGCATTTCAGCGGGTGTATGCTGATGTGATTGGTCCTCTAGAACCATCTAGAGGCGGTGCGAGATTTTACCTTGTGTGTGTGGATTGTTTTACTAATTATTCTTGGGTTTTTATGATGGAGAAACCACAAGAAACCTTAGAAAGGTTTCAGGAGTTTTGTGACAAGGTTAAAAACGTGCATGATGCTAACATTGACTGTCTCTTCACAGATGAGAAGCCAATTTTTCTGTTACAGAAGTTTCAGAAGTTCCTGGATGAGAAAGGGATAGACCACAAGGTTGCTGTTTCGGCAGAAGCGTGGAACAGGGGGGTCTGTGTGAGGGTGAACAAAGAATTGCAAAAGGGGATGAATTCGCAATTGCTGAGTTCACATTTGCCACATGAATATTGGGCGGAGTCGTTAATGTCCTATGTTCACACGTGGTTGAGAAAAGTCTCAAAAGAGTTGGGAAGTTCTCCTTTTGAGAAGCTGTTCCATAGAAAACCTTCTGTTGCCTATTTTAAGGTTTTCGGGTCTCATGTGAGAACAGAAGCTCCAGGTGGAGTGAAGAATGCCAGAGGCATTTTTGTGGGTTATGAAAAGGGTCTCTACAGAGTAATTTTGTCTGAATCTGGTCAGGTGATTCTCACAAAGTTTCTAGAGAGTGCTCCAGAACAGGAGCGGGTAACAGTACACACATTTCCCACAGAGGACAATTCAGATGATGATGATGATTTTACTGATTACACAGATTACAGTGGTACTGATGATGACAGTGATAGCTCAAAGAGCTCAGTTGTAACAGTCATTGAGAGGAAATCTCACATAATGGATAGACCTTCACAGGTGAAGGATGAACCACTGTTTGCCATTGGTACTGGTTCTCAACAAAGTCCAGAGGTTGAACCAGTGAGCAGAGAGGATCAGCACCTCATACGCAGGTCTGAGAGAGTTACAAAGGGTGTACCACCAAAGAGGTACTCAAAAGAGTTTGCTAACTTAGCTGTTGCATGTGTTGCTATTGTTAACAACTCAAAACAGGTTAAAGCAGTGTCTAAGTCAGAGACAAAGACACAACAGAGAGCTGCTAGCCAAGGTAATGCAGATGCACTCATTCCTTGGAAGCCAGACAACCAGAGAGGTACACTGGGGAAACCAGTGGTGGGGAGTTCCAAGGGTGGAACTGAAACAACAGGGGACTGTTATATGTATAACAACTGTTTGTTTTCTTCTCTGGATCATGTTTTGCACATTGATGCTTTTGGGGGAGGTTGTCAGGAAAAAGCAGCAATGCAAAAGCCAGCTGCAGGTGGCTGGAATGCAAAACAGGATGTTGTGGTCTGGAACTGTACTAGTGGAGAAAGGGGGCAGTCTATTCTCCGTACTGAGCACCGGATGTTAGCTCAGAGTGTCATCTGACCTGTACTGGAAGTACAGGGGTGGAGTTGTGACTCTACTGCTGGAGTCTGGAGAGTACAGACACGTTTCTCTGTACTGCTGAATGACAGGAATAAAACATGTAAATAGGACTCCTGTCTGTCTCTTTTCCCCTCCCTGGGGGAATGCAGGGAGGGAGAAGGAGGAGGGTGTGTTCTTCTCACGTCTGAGGAGGATCGCCAATTTACGACCTTGCCTGCCGGGAGACGCAGACGGGAAGGTCAACAAGTATCTCAATCTCAGTCGGTTGCCCGGGGGGGCCAGTTACCTCTGACTGCGAGCTGAGATACTGACAAAAAGATGCTCTGTACTTTGTAAATAATTGTACAATAAAGACTGTAAATACCACTGCCGTCAAGCCGAGGGATTTATTGCGAAGGGCAAACCTCCCTCCTTTACACTAGATTGTCAATGTGTATAACAGGTACATAAGTAATTGTACATGAATAATTGAGATACCTTGGGGGCATACTGGACTAGCCCTTTGCGATAGGAAATAACCAGTAAAATTTTCACAGTTATTTTGTTAATTTTTTTTTATTGATTTGACATTTTCAAAACAAATTTCCAATATCTATACTAAACATTCATTTTTTTTCAACCCCCCCCCCTTGACTTCCCTCAGCTTCCATTTCTGGTTTATTACGTCAAATGAAACATTCTGCTGTTTGTATATAATAATATGTTATCACATTGTTATATTTCTTGTTTGGTGTAAATAAAGTTGTAAATGTTTATTTAAATCAGGCTTCCTCATCCTCAGCCCTCCAGATGTTTTGAGACTGCAATTCCCATCATCCCTGACCACTGGTCCTAGCTAGGGATGATGGGAGTTGTAGTCCCAAGGCAGCTGGAGGGGAAGTTTGGCCATGCCTGATCTAGAGCCGTGCTGGCCCAACTCAGCCCTCCAGCTGTTTAGGGACTACAGTTCCCATCATCCCGGACCACTGGTCCTGTTAGCTAGGAATGATGGGCATTGTAGTACTAAAACAGCTGGAGGGACAAGTTGGGCCATGCCTGATCTAGGCATAGGCCAGGCACAGGCAAACTCGGCCCTCCAGATGTTTTGAGACTACAATTCCCATCATCCCTGACCACTGGTCCTGCTAGCTAGGGATCATGGGAGTTGTAGGCCAAAAACACCTGGAGGGCCGAGGTTGAGGAAGCCTGATTAAAATCCTGCCAACGAGTCCCCCTGCTACGCTCATCCCCCTGCTACGCTCTGTGCATTGTGGCAACGGTATTTGCATAGCAAGGTATTGAACTCGTTTTGACTTGGTATTGAACTCGTTTTGACTCCAAGGGCCATTTTTACCCGGGGGTGCCAGATCCGGCCAATTCTGGGGGGCGCTGGGCTCCCGACGCCGACTGCGCCCTGGCAGCTGTGTGGCTGGACTCTGGCGTCGCTCCGAATTGGCGTTAGCCGGATCTGGTGGAGAAGGTGGTCATACAGGGCCGCTCCCTCCCGCGGTGGCGATTTGCCTTGCTCCACTTTTGTGACACCCCGCCCGCCTGCTAGCACAGCCAAGCAGGTACCAGGGCGCTGGCACCACTATCCCATGTGCACCGGACGCGCCGGAGAAGGCCCTCTGCCTCTGCTAGCATTACCCACCTCGACCCACTACTCCAAACGGGCAGCCAGAGAGGGAGGAAAAATTCCAGGAGCCCCGCCACATAGCTACGGGCTGCGGAGCCTGGCGCATATGTGGCTTTTCCATGGTTCCATGCTGCCTGGCGGTCTGCAGCCAGGGCGCGCAGGCGTGGAGGCCACCTGGCACGCTTGGCTTTGCCTGGGCGGGAACGCGTGTTATTGGTTTCAGAACTCACAGGGTTAAGGAGTTCTGTGTGACGTCTCTTACCTGAGGCGTGGTTAGAAACTCTTTGGGAGTGGTTTGACTCTGAGAGTTTCAGTCTGGTTTCGCTTTTGCGAAGAAAGGATGCAAGATGTGTGCTTTGTCACCCGGACAGATTTAAGATCTGGTTTACTTCATGATTAAAGGCTAAGAAGATAAGGAACGCCTGGTGTGTCTGAATTATTGCTGCAATTGCTTCACCGCTGTGTTTATCTCTGCTACCGGCAAGAGGGAGAGGCAGGAAGGATTTTTGTATCAGCACGGACAGACAGCAGAGCTGCGCAAGGGGAAGCGTGCTGGACATGTCTGTTTTTCTTGGCACATATGGCAACTTTGACCTCTCCGTTGCCATAGGTTATGGGCAGTTTGCCAAAGCTTTGAAGCATTGCAGGAACGTCCCACATGTGGGGGATGCCAGCAGGAAAGTTGCTGGGGCCAGCCGGAGCTGTCTTTGAGGCTGGAAGGAGCTTGCTGGGAGGAGAGCCGATCTGCCGGAGGCCGGAGGAAGCTGATGCTGTCGTGAGTAAGCTTACCCCGGGGGAGGAGGAGATGGCTCAGTCCCAGGAACATGGCTTTGAGCTTAAGCTGCCATGTGAAAAGTTAACAATCCAAACGTGGTTGGAGTGGAGTTATTTAGCAGAGTTGTCCCTAGTTGGAGCCAATCTCTGGGAATTGGTCACACCGATGTCTACGTCAGCTGGGGCTGTTGCAAGCCAACGTGAAGCTGAGGAGTGTGTGATGGCGTTTTTGGCTGACAACGTAAGTGCTGATTTGAGGCCTATAGTTCTGGATGCAAGGAAACCTGCGGTCGCTTGGCTAGCTCTACAGGAAGTGTGCAACGCTGGGGGCGGAAGCAAGGGCCGGGAGATGGCTGCATCAGAACAGGAGAGGCAAGAGAGCACTGACCACCTTCGTGGAAGCCGGTGCACAGCTGGGAAAGGCTGTGGGACCCCAGAGGGGGGCAAAGGGACTTTTGCCACTGCTGCTGTTGCTGCCAGTTTTGCAGAGTCTAAAAGCTGCGTAGGTGATGCAACGTGTCTGCGTGAGGAGCTTGGAGAGAGGCAAGCTGCTGGGGGCCCTTTACCGACCACTGGGGGTGCAGGAAAGCGTCCTGGGAGCCCTGGGAGCAGTGGGGGGGCGGTGGGCAGTAAAAGCACAGAGAAGCCTCTTGTTCCAAAGGCTGCCAAGAGTTGTTTGCGTCGAAAGTCGAAGCCTGGGAAACAGAACAGAGCTAGATGCGTCAAGGTCAGCCATCTGCTGCAGAGGGAGATAACGCCTGCAGAGCTGTCTGGGAACTCTGAGATAAGTCCAGTCTTCGGAGCAACGGAAGAAGTTGCGGTTTCGGACGCTGCCAAGGACAGAGGGGGCAGCGGGACGTTTGTTGGCATGGCAACGCTACAGAACAATTCCAGCAGGGACACAGCTGTGAAGTTTATAATCGACAGTGGAGCCAGTCACCACCTGATTGGAGAGACACCTGCTGGGGGGCTGCGGGACTGCAGGGCTGTTTTGGATGGGAAAATTGTGCAGTTTGCAAACGGTTTCCAAAAGCATGTTTCTGACATAGTTGACGTGTATATTCCTTTTTTGCAGGCGCAGCTGGAGATCTACGTTGTGCCGGGGATGCATTGTTGTCTGTTATCTGTACCAGCTCTTGTAAAAGAAGGGTACAAAGTTTGTTTTGAAAATAACACCTGTTCTATTTCCAGAGGGGGGAAGCTGCTTGTCGACGTGGAGGGCAAGGAAAATCTCTTTGTTCTGGAGACACCTCTGGAGGGTGGTGGGAATGCAGGAAAAGCAAAGGCGCAGTGTGCTAGTGTTCCCAGCCATGATTCATGCAGCAAGGTTCAAAGGTGCAGGTTTCCCGGGGTAAAGAGGGTAACCACAAAACCTTTTGAGTTGGTTCACACAGACCTTACAGGGCCAATGAAGTGTGAGAGTCTGGGTGGGGCCAGGTTTCTGCTAACGATGGCAGATGATTTTTCTCAGAATTTATGGTGTTTTTCTCTCAGGTCGCAGAGAGAGGCGGCGCAACTGATCCAGGATTGGGTTGCGGAAGTGGAACTAAGGTTCTCCACCAAGGTGCAAGAGTTCAGGAGCGACCGTGGGTCACAGTTCACTGGGTCTGCTCTGAAGGAGTTCTTCAAGGAAAAGGGAATTCGTCACCAGGTGACGGGTGCAAAGTCTCCTCAAGAGAGAGGCTTGGCAGAGCACAGGAGTGAAACACTGGCTGAAGTTGTCAGGGTTTTGCTGTGTGACTCTGGGCTGCCTCAGAGCTTTTGGAGTGAGGCTTGGAAATTTGCCAGCTTTGTTTTTAACAGGTCCTACAATCACGATGTAGGTGACACACCGTATTTTCTGTTGCACAAGCAAAAGCCACAGGTGCATTTCTTCCGTTCGTTCGGTTCCAGGGCTTCAGTGCCGATACCAACAGCGCAACGGAAGGAGGGTGGTCCTAGGTGTCAGGACATGATCTTCTGTGGGTATGATCCTGCAACGAATGGGTGGAAGTTTGCATACCCAGAGGGTGATCAGACCAAGCTGCTGGTCAGCAAGCATGCTGAGTTCTTTGAGCAGGGTGGTTGGTCACAGCCTAGGTATGATTCTGATTTTCTCTCAGAATGCTTGTCCGATTCTGAGGAGGAAGAAAGGGAGGAAGGAGAGTCAGAGGCGGAGCCTGTTGCTGAAGACCAGGTTGCTGATGATGGTCAGGCACAGGGGTGGGTTTCTCCACAGGTTAAGAGGGAACCCAAAAGCGAGCCTTCATCTCCTGTTAGCCAAGTGCAGGAGGTCCGAAGACGCAGCAAGTCAGAGGGGGAGTCTTCTGAGCTTGCTGGAGACACACTTGCTGACCCCAGTGGGTCAGGAGGAGCGCCCGAGGTTGTGCTCCGGCGGTCAACTCGGACCACAAAGGGGGTTCCACCGGAAAGGTTTCAGGTCACCAGTGCGTGGGTTGGTTTCGCACAGTGTGATTCTGGGAGTGTGGAAGGGATTCAACAATTGCCTGGGATAGATGCCAGTGGGAGGCAAAAGGCAATGGGAGGTGAGTTGAACTCAAAGAAGTCTGTAAATAGGGGTTCACAGTTTCCCTCAGGGTTCGAGACGAGAGGTGGTGTTATTGGTTTCAGAACTCACAGGGTTAAGGAGTTCTGTGTGATGTCTCTTACCTGAGGCGTGGTTAGAAACTCTTTGGGAGTGGTTTGACTCTGAGAGTTTCAGTCTGGTTTCGCTTTTGCGAAGAGAGGATGCAAGATGTGTGCTTTGTCACCTGGACAGATTTAAGATCTGGTTTACTTCATGATTAAAGGCTAAGAAGATAAGGAACGCCTGGTGTGTCTGAATTATTGCTGCAATTGCTTCACCGCTGTGTTTATCTCTGCTACCGGCAAGAGGGAGAGGCAGGAAGGATTTTTGTATCAGCACGGACAGACAGCAGAGCTGTGCAAGGGGAAGCGTGCTGGACATGTCTGTTTTTCTTGGCACATATGGCAACTTTGACCTCACCGTTGCCATAACGCGGGAAGGAGTTGGTCCTGAGATCAGTCGTGTTCAAATTGGGGGGCGCCAGGCGGGTGTTTGCACCCGGCGGCGCATATTCAAAAGCATGAGCATGACCAATGGGGTGGGAGGGCCACAGGTTCCTCGTCTTCATTCTGTTTTGTGGCTTGACCCTGTCATTGATGTCCGTGCCACGCAGGGCTTTTTTTTTCCAGCTGGAACTTGCCAGAACTCAATCCCAGGTGGGTTCTGGCACCTTTCCATTGCCATTCTTAGAAGAGAATGAGGGAAGGGTTCGTGGCACCTCTTTTTCTAGAAAAATGGCACTGGTGCTGAAATCATGGTCTGTTTTTACATAGGTACATAGGTACATTACAGGGTGGGTGAAAATCAGTGGTTTTTATTTTTAAAAAAACAAAGAAACCCGGATTTAAAAAAAATTAAATTGGATTTTTTTTATTTAAATCTGATTTTTTTTAAAAAATCAGATTTTTAAAATAAAATTTTTTTGGAGGAAAAATCTTTCTAAATATAGTTTTCTATTTAAGTAACATTATAGTCTAGAGGCTGTTCTTCAGGAAATAAGGATTTGTTTTCAGTTTTTCATGTGTGCTAAAACTCAGTCTTTTAAAAAAAATATGTTTAACTACATCAGTTAACCAACATGGATACATATGCTATCATGATATTGGTTTAGTTAAATAAATTGTTATGAAGGAAATGATTATTTATCTCCTTCCATTCAAGTACAGCAGAAAAGTTGTCCAAATAGAAAAAGTTAACTTATTAAACCTCACCATCATTTCGACATTATCTGTCAATGTATTTCTAAGAGTAGAGCCAAATCAGTCATTTTTTATATAACAGTGAAAACTACTCTGGAAATTTATGATTCCAAAAATGAAACCTTCCTCTGGTTGTCAATATGAAGATGATGCCAGCAAGGTTGAACCTTTCTGCAAAAATCATTTAAATCAAGTCTTACTGACTAGTGATTTAAATTGTGATTTAAATTTATTTGATTTAAATCCTATCCATCCTGGTACATTAGGTAAAAGAGGAACTGTGAAGCCCTTGCCTGGCTTCAGGAACCAGACAGCCGCTTGGCATGCTGTCTCAATCACTCAAATGCTGACAGGAGCAGATACCTCAAGGCTAGCTTATTTTTCTTCATTGTCCAACAAGGAAGGGCTGTTGCTTAGTGGTAGAGCAGGCACGTCCAACAGGTAGATCACGATCTACTGGTAGAATAAAAAAAAAGCTCAACAATTACTGCCTCCTAAAAAAAGCTCAACCACTCTGGCTTCCACAAAAAGCTGAACAACTTAGCCTTTCCAAAAAGAGCTCAACAACTTTGGTTTCCTAAGAAAAGCTGAACAATTTTGCCTTTCCCAGAAAAGCTCAGCCACTTTTGCTTCCTAGCAAAAAAAGTAGGCTATCTAATTAAGTTCCACTGTCGGACTGTGGATTCAGGACCCTCCAATGTGTTTTATATAATCGGCTTTTTAAAAAAAAAAAAAAAAAATTATTGCATTTTTTCCAGATAGAAATACAAAGTCAGATATAAAAAGAAGTAACAGAAAAGAAAAAAAGAAGAAAAAAGAAGAAAATCATCTTTTCAAAACATTTTTTCCTAACCAACCGGACTTCCCCACGTCTCCCTCACCGTGCGTTCTTTGCAATAAAAATATCAGCAAATTATCACCTTGTTTCGTGCATTCTTTTGTTCTTTCAGCTAGTTATATTTTAAGTTTAAAATACTTATTGTCAATATACTCTGAAGACATATGTAATATTATTTTAAACATTAATTCCTTCATTAATATAACTTAATTTCCCAAACCATCAAATCTTATTGCTAGAGCTAAATTTTCCAAATCATGTGAAATCTTAACATTCATATAACTTATAAAATTTTTGTAAATAGTCTTTAAATTTTTTCCAATCCTCCTCCATTGCTTCTTCTCCCAAATCTCGGATCCTGCCAGTCATTTCGGCCAGTTCCATATAGTCTATCAATTGCGCCTGCCACTCTTCCAGGGTGGGTAGATCTTGTGTCTTCCAGTATTTTGCGATGAGGATTCTTGCTGCTGTAGTTGCGTACATAAAAAAAGTTCTATCCTTCTTTAACACCTTCTGGCCAACAATGCCCAGGAGGAAGGCCTCTGGTTTCTTAGGGAAGGTGTACTTAAACACCTTTTTTAGCTCATTATAGATCATTTCCCAGAAGGCCTTCACTTTTGGACAGGTCCACCAGAGGTGAAAGAATGTCCCTTCAGCCTCCTTACATTTCCAACATTTCTTATCAGACAGATGATATATCTTAGCGAGCTTGACTGGGGTCATGTACCACCTATATATCATTTTCATAATATTTTCTTTCAAGGCATTACATGCCGTAAATTTCATACCGGTGGTCCATAACCTTTCCCAGTCTTCAAACATAATATTGTACCCAATGTCTTGACCCATTTTATCATGGCTGATTTGACTGTCTCATCCTGAGTGTTTCATTTAAGCAGCAAGTTATACATTCTCGAAAGTACCTTAGTCTTTGGTTCTAACAGTTCTGTCTCTAGCTTCGATTTTTCCACCTGGAATCCTATTTTTTTATCCAGCTTAAAAACCTCTTGAATTTGAGCATAATGAAACCAATCTTGCACCTTATTCTTTAGTTTTTCATAGCTCTGTAACCTCCAATTATCTCCATTTTTTTCTATCATTTCCCCATATTTCAGCCAGCCGGCCTCCATATTGGATTTTTTTCGAGCCTTGGCCTCCACTGGTGATAACCACCTCGGGGTCTTACCTTCTAATAAGTCTTTGTATTTTGTCCAGACCATAAATATTGCTTTTCTGACAATATGGTTTTTGAACATTTTATGAGTCTTTACCTTGTCGTACCACAAATATGCATGCCAACCTAAAGAGTTATTGAAACCTTCCAGATCTAGGACATCAGTGTTCTCTAGTAGTAACCAATCCTTCATCCAGCAGAAGGCTGCAGCTTCATAATATAACCTTAAGTCTGGCAGGGCAAACCCCTCTCTTTCTTTTGCATCAGTTAGTATTTTAAACTTTATTCGGGGCTTTTTGCCCTGCCAAACAAACTTTGAGATATCCTTCTGCCACTTTCCAAAACATTCCACTCTGTCCACGATCTGTAGGGTTTGAAACAAAAACAGCATCTTTGGCAATACATTCATCTTTATAGCTGCAATTCGACCCAACAAGGAAAGTTTCAATCTTGACCAAGTTTCTAAATCCTTTTTAACTTCTGACCAACATTTTTCATAATTATCTTTAAATAAGTTCAAGTTTTTGGAAGACAAATTGACCCCCAGGTATTTCACTTTTTTAACCACATTTAACTCTGTTTCCTTCTGAAACCCATCTGTTTCTAAAGGTGTCAAGTTTTTCCCCAAGACTTTAGTTTTTTGCTTGTTCAACTTAAATCTCGCCACCCGACCAAACTCATGAATCAATTCTAAAACTCTTTTTGTACTGGGTTCTGGCTCCTGTAATATTAAAACCAAATCATCTGCAAAAGATTTCAGTTTATATTGTTTCACTCCGACCTGTACTCCTTGCACCAGCCGGTCCTCCCTAATCATATTCAAAAGCACCTCCAGGACTGAGATAAATAACAGGGGGGAAAGAGGGCACCCCTGTCGTGTTCCTTTTTCAATTTTAAACTCTTCTGTCACCACATTGTTCACTATCAACTTAGCTTTTTGTTCTGAATAAATTGCTTCTATACCATTTTCAAACCCCCGTCCCACTCCCATCCCTTCCAAGTTTTTCTTCATAAACTTCCAGGAAATGTTGTCAAAGGCCTTCTCCGCGTCAATGAAAATTAACACTGCTTTAGTATTAATGTTGGTTTGCAAAAGTTCCAGAATGTCAATAATGTTCCTAGTATTATCAAACAAATGTCTGCCTGGGAGAAAGCCTGCCTGGTCCTTATGGATTACTTCATTTAACACCTTTTTAAGTCTATTTGCCAAAATATCTGCAAAAATTTTATAATCCACATTTAGGAGTGAGATGGGACGGTAGTTCTTAAGCTGGGTCTTCTCAGTTTCCAATTTAGGTATCAATGTGATGAAAGCTTCTTTCCACGTTTCCGGTGCCCTCCTCCCCTCCATAATCTGATTGCAAACCTCCATTAGTGGTTGTATCAAATAATCTTTTAATGTCTTATGGTACTTGGAGGTAAGTCCATCTGGGCCTGGAGATTTGCCTAGTTGCATATTCTGAATGGCACCCTCGACTTCCTGTTGTGTTATTCTGTAGTTCAAGATTGTTCTCTTCTCCTGAGATAGTTTTGGTAAACCGTTAACTTTTAAAAATTGGTCTATCTCAGACACTACCTGAGGCCCTTGCGTATACAGTTTTTTGAAATATTTCTGGAAACACTTTCTAATTTCTTCTGGATTCTGAATATTTCTCCCTTCAACCTCTAAATTAGTAACAAAGTTCAATTTTTGTCTTTTTTTCAACTGCCATGCTAGCAGTTTTCCACATTTATTCGCCGATTCAAATGATCTTTGTTTCATTTGTTTAATTTTCCATTCCACTTCTTGGTTTATCAATTTCGCATATTGTGCTTGATGGAATTTAATTTCTCTTAAAACCTCTTTTGATTTTGGTTTTAGCCTCAGTTTTTTCTCTCCATCTCTTATCTTCTCTAGTATCTTGTCCTTTTTTCCATTCCAGAGTTTTTTCTTGATTGTATTCTGTTGTATCAGAAACCCTCTCATTACTGCTTTACTTGCGTCCCAGATTGTTCTCTTTTCCACCGAAGTATTCAAATTAATTTCAAAATAGTCTTTTAAAGTTTTTTGGGCCTTCTTCACAATCTCCTGGTCTCTTAGTAGGGTGTCATTCATTTTCCATCTGAAGGAACCGATTGGAGTAAGTCTCAGTTCCATTTTCAAGGCGTTATGGTCGGAGCAAGTTTTTGGGCAGATTTCCACTTTTCTAGTCTTAGGTGCCAGCCCTCTAGTTGTCCATATTTGGTCGATTCTTGTCCATGACAGGTGGGCCTCAGAAAGGAATGTTCCTTCTTTACTATATAATCGGCTTTTGATTATGTTCTGTACATATTGCAATGCTCATTCCGTGTCATTCATTCATGTATTCCGTTTCATTCATTCATGTACAGTGCTACCTCTAGATACGAACAGGATCTGTTCCGGAGCCCCGTTCGCATCTAGAGGTAAACGTAACTAGTGACGGCACATCTGCGCGCGTCGATTTCCGCTGCTTCTGTGCATGCGTGTGACGTCATTTTGAGCGTCTGTGGATGCGCAAGCGGCAAAACCCGGAAGTAACGCGCTCCGTTACTTCCGGGTTGCCGAGGAGCGCAACTCGAACGCGCTCAATTCGAAGTGTATTTAACCTGAGGTATGACTGTATTCTGTTTCATTCATTCACGTATTCAGTTTTGTTCATTCATACATTCCATCTCATTCTTTCATACATTCCATTTCATTCATTCACTCATTCTGTTTCATTCATCCATTTGCTTCCTAAAAGAAAGCTCCACAACTTTGGCTTCCCCAAAAAAGCTCCACCACTTTGATCCACCCAACGACAATGGGTAGATCATGGCCAGCTTCTTTTATACTGGGAGTAGACCACAGTCTCTTGGGAGTTGGACGTGCCTGTAAGGTCCTGGGTTCAATTCCCAGTCGCATCTCTAGGGGGTGCTGGGAGGCAGCCCTGATTGAAGAGCCGCTGCCAGTCAGTGTGTAGACACTGCTGAGCTAGATAGGCCCAATGGTCTGACTTGGTAGAAGGCAGTTTCCTAGGTCCCTATATGAGCTTGCCTTATACTGAGTTAGACCACTGGTCATGTTGGCCAGCATGGTTTGAATGATGGCGGTACGCCAAGGTCTCAGCAGGAAGCACCCGCTCACTACCCAATGTGATAAAAATCAATGATTTTTTTTAAAAAAATAAAATCATTTTTTTTATTTAAATCAGATTTTTTTGATTGAAATCAGAATTTTTTGATTTAAAATGCTTTGGGAGGAAAAATCTTTCCAAAGCTTTTAAATAATAATTATTATTGAGTTTTATAAGCAGGAATGATGTTCTACAAATAAGTCGACCCAGTTTTCTCCTCTCAGTTGTCTATCACAAAAATAGCATAGATTCAGGTAGGTAGCTGTGCTAGTCGGATGCAGTCAAAATATATAAAAAAATATAAAAATTGTCCAGTAGCACCTTAGAGACCAACTAAGTTTGTAATAATAATAATAATAATAATAATAATAATAATAATAATAATAATAATAATAATAATAATAATAATAATAATAATAATAATTTAATATTTGTACCCCGCCCATCTGGCCGGGTTTCCCCAGCCACTCTGGGCGGCTTCCATAGAAACCAAAAATACACTAAAATATCACGCATTAAAAACTTCCCTGAACAGTGCTGCCTTAAGATGTCTTCTGAATGTCAGGTAGTTGTTTATCGCTTTGACATCTGATGGGAGGGCGTTCCACAGGGCGGGCGCCACTACCGAGAAGGCCCTCTGCCTGGTTCCCTGTAACTTGGCTTCTCACAATGAGGGAACCGCCAGAAGGCCCTCGGAGATGGACCTCAGCGTCCGGGCAGAACGATGGGGGTGGAGACGCTCCTTCAGGTATACTGAGCCGAGGCCATTTAGGGCTTTAAAGGTCAACACCAGCACTTTGAATTGTGCTTGGAAACGTACAGGGAGCCAATGTAGGTCTTTCAAGACCGGTGTTATGTGGTCTCGGCGGCCGCCCCCAGTCACCAGTCTAGCTGCCGCATTCTGGATTAGTTGTAGTTTCCGAGTCACCTTCAAAGGTAGCCCCATGTAGAGCGCATTGCAGTAGTCCAAGCGGGAGATAACTAGAGCATGCACCACTCTGGCCAGACAGTCCGCGGGCAGGTAGGTTCTCAGCCTGCGTACCAGGTGGAGTTGGTAGACAGCTGCCCTGGATACAGAACTGACCTGTGCCTCCATGGACAGCTGTGAGTCCAAAATGACTCCCAGGCTGCGCACCTGGTCCTTCAGGGGCACAGTTACCCTATTCAGGACCAGGAAGTCCTCCACACCAGCCCGCCCCCTGTCCCCCAAAAACAGTACTTCCATATTGTCAGGATTCAACTTCAATCCATTAGCTGCCATCCATCCTCCAGCCGCCTCCAGGCACTCACACAGGACCTTCACCGCCTTCACTGGTTCTGATTTGAAAGAGCGGTAGAGCTGGGTATCATCTGCATATTGATGGACACCCAGTCCAAATCCCCTGATGATCTCTCCCAGCGGCTTCATATAGATGTTAAAAAGCATGGGGGAGAGGACGGAACCCTGAGGCACCACACAAGTGAGGGCCCAGGGGTCTGAACACTCATCCCTCACCACCACTTTCTGAACACGGCCCAGGAGGAAAGAGCGAAACCACTGTATAACAGTGCCCCCAGCTCCCAACCCCTCTAGACGGTCCAGAAGGATGTTATGGTCGATTGTATCAAAGGCCGCTGAGAGATCCAGCAGAACTAGGAAACAACTCTCACCTTTGTCCCTAGCTCTCCGGAGATCATCAACCAGAGCGACCAAGGCAGTTTCAGTCCCATGATGAGGCCTGAATCCCGATTGGAAGGGATCCAAATGGTCCGCATCCTCCAGGCGTGCCTGGAGTTGTTCAGCAACCACTCGTTCAATCACCTTGCCCAAGAATGGAAGATTTGAGACTGGGCGATAGTTGGCCATACTGGTCGGGTCTAAAGATGTTTTTTTAAGAAGCGGTTTAATGACCGCCTCTTTCAGCGGATCTGGGAATGTTCCCTCACAGAGGGTAGCATTCACCACCCCGCAGAGCCCATCACCCAGTCCTTCCCGGCTTGCTTTTATTAGCCAGGATGGGCAAGGATCAAGGAGACAGGTGGTTGGTTTCACGCGTCCAAGCAGCCTGTGCACATCCTCGGGGGTAACAGATTGAAACTGATTCCATGCAACTTGACCAGACAGGGCTCTAGCACTCTCCCGCCCCAGCCCTGCTCCCGCGGTGGTGTCTAGCTCCTTCCGAATATGAGTGATTTTTATCTGCAAAAAACTTTGCAAAATCGTTGCAGGAGATCTTGGGGTCTTTACAAGGCCCCGGTGGTAAAGGTGGTTCCGTTAAATTGCGGACCACCTGAAAGAGTCTCCTGCTACTATTTTCTGCAGATGCAATAGAGGCGGTGAAGGTCTTCTTCGCCGTCACTATCGCCACTTGGTAGGCTCAACGTTGAGCTCTAACCTGTGTCCGGTCAGATTCGGAGTGAGTTTTCTGCCACCGATGCTCTAGCCGTCTCAGCGATTGTTTCATCGCCCTCAGCTCCGAAGAAAACCACGGGGCTGTCTGGGCACCATGCAGTCGGAGAGGGCGCTTCGGAGCCAGACAGTGGATAGCCCTGGTTAACACTGCATTCCAGCGGGCCACCAGGGAATCAGCTGAAAGGCCATCAACATGGGATAAAGTATCCCCTACCACTCTCTGGAAACCATTTGGCTCCATTAAGTGGCGGGGGCGGACCATCCGAATTGGTCCCACCTCCTTGCAGAGGGGAAGGGTCACGGAGAAGTCCAGTTGCACCAGGAAGTGATCTGACCATGGCACTTCTTTTGTTTCACTTTTACTTAGTGTCAGATCACCCACGTCACTAGAGGTGAACACCAGGTCTAAGGCATGTCCATGACTATGAGTTGGGCCAAACTTATTCAGGGACAGCCCCATGGAGGCCATGCTTTCCACGAAGTCCCGAGCGGCCCCTTGTAAGGTAGTGTCAGCATGGATGTTAAAATCCCCTAGGACAACCAAACTAGGCGTCTCCAGGAGAACATCCGCCACGACCTGAAGCAGCTCAGGCAGGGAATCCTTGGTGCAGCGGGGAGGTCGGTACACCAAAAGGAATCCTGTACTGCCCCTATTGCCCAACTTCCAGAACATGCACTCAGAAAACTGGGTCTTCCCAGTAGGACGCCTGATGCAAGCTAATGACTTCCTAAAAATCACTGCAACACGCCCCCCTCCCCGCCCACATGACCTGGGTTGCTGTGCGTAAGAGAAACCTGGTGGGCAAGCAGCGGCAAGGACAGGCCCATCTGCTTCCTCCAACCAGGTCTCTGTCACACATGCCAGGTCAAATCCTCCATCCGCAATCAGGTCGTGGATGGCAGTGGTTTTATTCATCATTGACCTGGCATTACACAGCAACACCTTTAGGTCATGTGGGTTTCCCCTGTTGATTCCAGTATCCATCCGGTCAAGGCCAGACCCGGAGGCAGGGATAGTCTTCAAACAACGACTAAACCTGCCTCCTCGGTAATGACATGGACTGGTCTTAGCGTAACTCCTCCTCCTGCCCATGATCACCGAGATCGGATGTCCCAGTGCTTCCCCCCCCTGTGGAACTTGTCCCAGCCATCGTGTTGGCTGGGGCCCCACTCCCAGGCAGCCCTAATCCTGCCCCTTAAAAACAAAACAGAAACTATACAGAACCAATAAAACAACAAAAAACAAAAACAGAACAATTATACTAAAATTAAAATTAATCCCCAACCAAATATCCATCCCACCCACCCACCCCAACAAAGGAAAAAAGGAACTAAAGAAATAAAAATTTAAATTGCCACCGACTGCTTGAGGACATTTTAAAACACATTAACCACTTGGAACAGGGAAGCAATGGCAGAACACTTCCCACACTTCCCCAAAAGTTTGTTCCAAATAAGGGCCTGGGCCACGCCCCCTGGGCCAGTTGGAAAAGGCCCTGGAAGGGAGCAGGCCCTGCAGTCCTCCCCACAGCCGATAATAAATGTTGATAATTTTCTGTTTAAGTGACATTATAGTCCAAAGGCTATTCATGTGTGCTAAAACTCAGTCTTAAGTTTTTTCTTTTAAAGAAAATCGTTTAACCACATCAGTTAACCAACATTGATACATATAAATAATAACAATAAAAATAAAATTTTATTTATATCCCGCCCTCCCCAGCCGAAGCCGGGCTCAGGGTGGCTAACAACAATAAAATAATACAACATTCTAAAATCATTTCATTATAAAATTAATTCAAATCAAATTGATGGCAACCATTGGGCTAGAGATTGCCAAAGGAGGGAGTCAGGCTGTGCCCTGGCCAAAGGCCTGGTGGAACAGCTCTGTCTTGCAAGCCCTGCGGAAAGATGTCAAGTCCTGCAGGGCCCTTGTCTCTTGTGACAGAGCGTTCCACCAGATCGGAGCCACAGCCGAAAAAGCCCTGGCTCTGGTTGAGGCCAGCCTAACCTCTCTGTGGCCTGGGACCTCCAAGATGTTTTTGTTTGAAGACCGTAAGTTCCTCTGTGGGACATACCAGGAGAGGCGGTCCCGTAGGTACGAGGGTCCTAGGCCGTATAGGGCTTTAAAGGTTAAAACCAGCACCTTAAACCTGATCCTGTACTCCACCGGGAGCCAGTGCAGCTGGTATAGCACCGGGTGAATGTGATCTTGCAGCGAAGACCCTGTAAGGAGTCTCGCCGCGGCATTCTGCACCCGCTGGAGTTTCTGGGTCAGTCTCAAGGGCAACCCCATGTAGAGCGAGTTACAATAATCCAGTCTGGAGGTGACCATTGCGTGGATCACAGTGGCTAGGTCAGGGCGAGAGAGGTAAGGAGCCAACTGCTTAGCTTGGCGGAGATGAAAAAATGCCGCCTTTGTTATAGCTGCAATCTGCGCCTCCATGGAAAGGGAGGTGTCGAAGATTACACCCAAGCTCTTAACGGACGGTGCTGGCACTAATTGCGCCCCCGCAAGAGATGGGTCCCTTCCCAGCCAAAGGACCTCTGTCTTTGAAGGATTTAACTTCAACCGGCTCCCACGTAACCATCCAGCCACAGCTTCCAAACATCTGATCAGTGTGTCTGGGGCCGAGTCAGGATGGCCATCCATCAACAGATAGAGTTGGATGTCATCAGCATACTGATGGCAGCCCAAACCAAAACTCTGGACAAGCTGGGCGAGGGGGCGCATAAAGATGTTGAAAAGCATCAGGGAGAGTATCGCACCCTGAGGCACTCCACACACCAAGGAGTGGCGCGATGACAGTTCCCCTCCAAGCACCACCCTCTGTCCCCGACCAGAGAGAAACGAGCGCAGCCATTGAAGGACTGTGCCCTGGATACCCACGTCGGCAAGGCGGTGGTCCAGGAGTTCGTGATCGACCATGTCGAAGGCTGCTGACAGGTCTAGAAGAATCAGCAGCCCCGACCCGCCTCGATCCAGCTGCCTGCGGAGATCATCTGTTAGGGCGACCAGAGCCGTCTAGGTCCCATGACCAGCGCGGAAGCTGGACTGGAATGGCTCCAGAGCCGATGTTTCATCCAGAAACCCACCAAGCTGTTCAGCAACCGCTCTCTCAATCACCTTACCCAGGAACGGAAGATTTGAAACCGGGCGGTAATTGGATAGATCTAAAGGATCTAATAATGTTTTCTTTAAGAGCGGACGCACCACTGCCTCCTTCAATTCCCCTGGGAATGTCCCGGTGCCAAGGGAGAAATTGATAATATCCCCTAGGGGGGTCCGCACCTTGTCTGGACACGCTCTAATCAGCCAGGACGGGCACGCGTCAAGAGGACAGGTGGTGGGCTTTCCAGCTCGGAGGAGTCTGTCCACATCGGCTGGGGATATCCGGTCAAAGTGGTCCAATATTGGATCTGAGGACAGTCAAGGGGCCTCCAGTTCCGTTATTGTATCCAAATTGGCAGGGAGGTCACGGTCACGGTGGAGCAACTGAACCTTCTCCGCAAAAAAGCTCGCAAATGCCTCACAGCTGTGTATCAAATTATTATTTAAATTTGGCTGTCCCTCCAGGGATGTTAAAGACCTAATTATACTAAATAATTGCGCCGGGCGAGAGCTAGGGGATGCAATGGAGGCCGAGAAGTAAGACTTCTTAGTGGCCTTCACTGCCATCTCGTAGGTTTTCATAAAAACCCTGTAAGATGTTCTTGAGGCTCTGTTGTGGGCACCCTGCCATACTCGCTCTAGCCGTCTGAGGTTCCGCTTCATTTTCCGGAGCTCCTCAGTAAACCAGGGAGCCCGGTTTCTGCGGGGTCGCAGAGGGTGCTTAGGTGCGCTCTCATCAATGGCTGCCAGGAGCTGGGTATTCCAGCCCTCAACAAGCTCAGTCAATGAGTCGCCAGGGGGAGCAAGGTCCCACAAGGCTTGACGGAATCTATAAGGGTCCATCAGCCTCTGCAGGCGAGCCCAAATCGGCTCGCCACCTAAGCAGGGTGGGGTGGAAAGTCAATCCTGGCTTTCAGAGCGTAGTGATCAGACTATGGCACCTTCATCAAAGGAGACATGATCACGTCTATACCTACGCCAAAGATCAAATCGAGCATGTGGCCTGCTTGATGTGTGGGGCCCGAAACAAACTGGGAGAGCCCTAGTGTCGCCATGGAAGACACCAGGTCCAGAGCCTGTGAGGAGGGAGTGGCATCAGCATGGATGTTGAAGCCCCCCAATACCAATAGGTTAGGAAACTCCAAGGCCCAGCCGGCCACTGCCTCCAGTTGGCCTGACAGGGTGGCTGCTGGTGCGCTACGTAGCCGGTACACCAGCCAGACAGCCAGGCTCTCCTCACACTAGGCCAACACATTCAATGCTGGGGATCAATTGCGATGGTAGAGCCCTGAAAGAACAATCTTCCCGGATTAATAATGCCACCCCTCTATCGCCCCCCAGGCCCACAGTCCACGACTGGAGGAGGACGGAGAAACCCGGGGGCACCATCTCTCGTAAGTTAACTGTTTCCCCTTCGCACACCCAGGTCTCCATCACACAAGCCAGGTCGATCCCCTGCGAGGTAAAGAAATCTTGCAGGGTGGCGGTTTTGTTGCCTATAGACCTGGCATTGCACAGCACCACTGACAGAGGTGAGTAATCCTTGCTCACCCTACCCTCGTCCATCGGGATGGGGCACAGATTGGAAAGGGGACGAGCATATCCGTATCTCAATCCCCTTCGCCTATGACATCTGCCCCCACCGCCATACCTCCCTCGCCCCTCCACGGTAGCAATCCCAAGCCTCATACTAGCCTCTATTGATGTTATTCTTTCCCAGCCTAGTTGTTCTGCTTATAGTATCAACAACTCGATAACTCTAATTAGTCGAGTAGAACAAGCCAGCAAAGCGGCAGGAAAGAGATACAGAGAGCTACCTCTCTGATTATATGAAACTATTATATTCTTTGTCAGCCTACTATAATAATATTAGACAAACCAATTAATTAAATTAAAAAATAAACCCCAAAATATTCCACAGCTAAACACTACTACCATATAACGTACATAAAGGAAGAAAAAACACCTAAATAACAGGAGAACAACAATCAAGCATCTAACAGTAAGCAAGCAAAAACTTAAATATTATCATGAAACAATGGACAAATATTATCATGAAACAAAGGACTAAAACAAATGGCAAAGGAAGGGGGAGGGGGGAAAGGGGGGGAATGGTTCTTGTAGCAGACGAAGTTCTTGTAGCAACACAAAGTTCTTGTAGTGTAGCACCCTGCTTGTGGTTAACGCTTAGCTGGAATGAAATATTCAACGCAGCAATAAATTAAAATAATAATTTATTTGTCAGACAAATAAATGAGAGACACAGTGGTATATGGATACCAAAGCTCTGCCCCTCCAGCCCTGATGGCCAGCACTTATATTCCCTCAGCCCAGCCCCCTTGCTCCTCCTTTGGCTGCCTCTGTCCAATCAGCCTGGTTGAAATTCCTATTGGCTGTTTGCTAGAACCAATCATAAAAGATACACCCATTTCCTATTACCTTTTATGGGAGACAAAGAGCTATATTTCCTTCTATCCATAAATGGCAGACAAGTAGCCATATATCTTATATTTGCCTCGACCAGGCACCTTAATTACCAGATCACCTTTTGCCCTATTGCCCTATTACCCTATTCACTCCAAAACAGATGGCTAATGGTTTTAATTTTTATCTTAAACAGAGATCTTGGGTTCACCTTCTCACACACCATCAATGAAATAAGAATCTAACATAAGAATCTAACATTTCTTACTTTCTAAATCCTTTGCATAATTACATTTAAGCCAATATATTTCATACATAACATAGATTTTTAGAAGGAAAGGAACTTAGTAAAAACAGTTTCCAAAAGCAACCCCTTAAATTTACACCCCCCTTTCAAGCCAGCTGCTGTTGCTATTAGCTCTTGCCCTTTAACCTTAGGAAGATGTGGCTCGAGTCTGATGGGAGGCACATGGTATTTCTGTTAAACAATAAATCTCACTATTTACCAACTCTTAATTGTGTTTTTGCAGCTTGATTGTATTCTGTAATATGTAGGGTCACTGTAACCTTTGCCCCCAGCCTGTAATTTTCCTATTACAACTTTGAGAAGCTTGTCTCCTGCTACTGCTATAAATCAGAGGGGCCTCTGAGCAGGAAGACAAACATCTGCCAAAGCACCCAGCCAGCTGCTTTATGCCTGGCATAAAACATACAAACATTTGCAAATATATTTTTTAAAGCTCATTTTAAAATGCAGGCCTTGATCTGATGCCTCAGTAGCATCATGTTTCAGCTCGAGTCTGCTCGAATGATCTCTGAATCTGCCAACCTGAACAACCAGGCGACATCGGGGCATGGGCAGAGGAAGGCGGGGCAGGCTCAGTAAATGCCTGTTCGATGTCAATGCCATGCCCAATGGTCTCAGGGGGCCCTCCTCTTGCTGTTGCGCTAGCATTTGTAGTGGCAGAGAAGGTGTTCCTCTTGGCATCAGGAGTCCTCTGGTTTCCCCCACAGCTGGTGTTCTCAGGGCCACAGGATGATACCTCTCCTCTGCTACAACCAGCTGCCAGCCCTGTGGCTTAAGAGTCTCTGGCGTCTTGAGGGTGGAACCCCCCTCTCTGGCTTCCCTAGATGCCTTTCAATTGAGTCATCTGCAGAGTAATATATCTTGACCCAGGCTCCATGCCGAGCACTCAACCAGTCTGTCTCAGTCCAGGAGCACCGCTGGCATGCAAGACAGCCGGACCCACAGCTGGGAGGACAGAGCAGGCACACAGCACAGTTGGACCCACAAGCCAGAAGGGCAGAGGCAAGCCCAAACGGAACATTCCTGCAACACAGCTTCACCTCCCTTAGTTCATTTAAAACGCCGAGCCAAAACCTGAGTCAGAGTCAGTTCGGAAAAAGTTCAGAAGATTAATTAAATTGTTTAGAGTTACGAGTCCTTGAAATAGGCTGGGCGGCGGCTGTTAAGCTGTTCGACTTCGTTAGATCTAATTTACAGCGCCAACTTCACAGGTTCTCTGATATAAAACCCCAGGTTGCCAAACTTTTGATAAGAAGAGGGTTAAAAGATTAAAAAGTTGAAAAGTTAAAAAAGCTAAAAGGAGTAGGAGCCCCCAACATCTAATTGAGGAGCTTTAACAGGTGCATCTTACCCCAGCGCCATCTTGATTAAACTTGTTATATGCTATCATGTTATTGTTTTAGTGAAATTAATTGTTTAAATTGTTATGAAGGAAATGATTATTTTTATCCTTCCAATCTAGTACAGCAGAAAAGTTGTCCAAATAGAAGCAGTTAACATATTAAACCACACAATAATTTCATAATTATCTTTCAGTGTATTTCTAATAGTTTAACCACATCAGTTAACAAACATGGATCCACATGCTACCATGTTATTGTTTTAGTGAAAGAAATGGTTTAAATTGTTACAAAGGAAATTGTCAGGGAACTGCCATCAGCTCAGAGGCGAGAGGTGGAAGGGCAGTTGGGTTACAGGGAGCCTCCAAAGATCATGAGAAGCAGCACTTCCTCTGTGGAGGAGGGAAGCCACGCCTCCAGTGGGGAAGGGATGCAGGGCTCAGAGTATGCAAGGGAGAGCCAGAGCACTGAGCCTGAAATAAGCGGGGGGGGGGGGGGGAGGCAGGTCCCCCTCTGCCCACGCCCTCTCTGAACAGTCGGTTTACGCGCAGAGAGGGGAGGCGTAGGATGGGGGTCAAGAGACTCTTCTGCTGGGAAAAGTTTAAGGACCGCCCACTCCCAGATTCTGCTAGTGACTGAGCAAAACATGGAATTGAGACGTTCTGCACTGTGAATGTTTTTGCATCAATAATAAAGACTTTGAAAAGACCAGTGGGGGTCTTGCCTGTTCGCTCTCGAGCAACCACACCGGCACACATAACAGAAATGATTATTTTTCTCCTTCCAATCAAGTACAGTGGACGCTCGGGTTTGAACGTGATCCGTGCAGGATGCACATTCGCAACCCGCAGTGTTTGCAACCTGCAGCGGCGCATCTGTGCACGCGTGTGTTGCGATTCGGTGCTTATGCGCAAAGCGCAATTTAGCGTTTTTGCGCATGCGCAACCGCTGAAACCCGGAAGTAACCCGTTCTGGTACTTCCGGATTTTGGAGGGTCCGTAACCCAAAAAAACGCAACCTGAAACGTCTTGAACCCAAGGTATGACTGTACAGCAGAAAAGTTGTCCAAACAGAAACCGTTAACTTATTAAACCTCACCATCATTTCATCATTATCTGTCAATGTATTTCTAAGAGTAGAACCAAATCAGTCATTTTGATAGAACTGTAAAAATTTATTCCTCCAAAAAGGAAACCTTCCTCTGGTTGTCAATATGAAGAGGATGCCAGCAAGGTTGAACCTTTCTGTTTAAAAAATGATTTAAATTACGGTAAGTCTTATTGACTAGTGATTTAAATCGGGATTTAAATTGATTGGATTTCAATCAAATCCACCCTGGTCTTTATAACTTGATAAGGCTTGAACTGGAGGTCTTCTACCTCCATTGCATGTACCGTTCCACAGAGCTATGGGAACTCCTACATCAACTCGAGGGGTTGTGCTAATTGGCCTCTTGTTCTTTACTTAATTGAAGGCGAGGATCACCTTACTCTACCTTCAGGATCTCCTCCTCCTTCTTTTTCTCCTCCTTCTTTTTATTTTTCTCCCCCTCCTCCCCCCCTCCTCTCTTTGGCGATCCCTTGTAGCCAAGTCAGATTGTCTTCCATAAACACGGTTTTAACAGTGAGTCTGCAAGTGACTGTGCAGCCCAATTCTGGATCCACACGTCCTTCCACAGTGGGGACATTGGTTTCCGGGCGGGAGTCGATACCGGTGAGGCTTCCTTCCTCTTCGCCCGTTTCTCCCTTGCGTCCTGAGTTCGAGTGTCTCCAAAGCCCAGGACACCTTTGGTCAAGGCTGTTCTCCCATTGGAGCCCCCCCCCCCCGGCCAGTGTTTCCCAGTTTTCAGTGTTATACTACGTTTTTTCAGCTTTGCCTTGAAATCTTTCAACCTCACTAAGAATTTGTCAAGAATGTATAACTTGTTGCTGAAATGGAATACACAAGATGAAACTGTTAAATCAGCTATGATTAAGTGGGCACAAGACATTGGTCATAATATTATGTTTGCTGACTGGGAACAGTTGTGGACCACCGGTATAAAATTTACGGCATGTAATGCCTTAAGAGAGAATATTATGAAAATGATTTACAGGTGGTACATGACCCCAGTCAAGCTTGCAAAAATATATCATTTGCCTGATAATAAGTGTTGGAAATGTAAAGAAACTGAAGGTACTTTTTATCACCTTTGGTGGACGTGCCCGAAGATTAAGGCTTTCTGGGAAATGATATATAATGAAATGAAAAAGGTACTTAAATGTACTTTCCCCAAGAAACCAGAAGCCTTTCTCTTGGACATTGTCGGCCAATTGGTGCCAAAGAAAGACAGGACTTTTTTATGTATGCTACTACAGCAGCAAGAATTCTCATCGCAAAGTATTGGAAGACACAGGATCTACCCACTCTGGAAGAATGGCAGACGAAGGTGATAGATTATATGGGACTGGCTGAAATGACTGGCAGAATCCGAGACCAAGGGAAAGAGATGGTGGAAGAAGATTGGAAGAAATTCAAAATTTATCTTAAGAAATATTGCAAAATCAATGAATGCTAAAATGTTGAGGGTATAGAAAAAAGGGGATTACAGCTGTAAAAGGTTAAGTAAAAGAAAAGAACAAGGGAAAATTAGATAAACTTAAGGGGGAGGATTTGCTGAAACTAATTTGGAAATCGGGATGCAGAAAGGGGAGGTAAGGGGAAGTCGGTGAAGTAAGGTTTAAGAAATAAGGATTTGAAATTATACATGTTTGTTTATGTGTTTGTTTGTATTGTGTATTGTTTGTGTTTATACAAATTGTGGAAAACCAATAATTTTTTTAATAAAAAAATAATAAATGAAATCTTTCAACCTCTTTTGTGGACCACCAGCACGACGCTTTCCATTCTTACATTCGGAATAGAGGAGTTGCTTTGGAAGATGATACGCAGCACGACTGGTCAAAAGTTGAGGTTGAAGAATCATTGCTTCAACACTGGCAATCTTTGCTTCTTCCAGTACGCTGGCATTAGTTCGCCTGCATTCCCAAGTGATGTGTAAAAATTTCCAGAGACACCTTTGATCAGGGTTGCCCAAACTTTTTTCAAATAGGGCCAGATTTGATGAAGTGAACATGTGTGAGGACCAACCAAAGTTGCTGAGCTTTTTTTAGGATTGAAGTTACAATTTTACCCCGAAGTTGTTGAGCTTTTTTTAGGATTTTACCCCATGACATATATATATATATATATATATATATATATATATATATATAGACTTTGGAGGAGTTGGCAATGGCGTTGATAAGTGGTCCATGTTTAAAGACTATTTATGGAAGTATTGTAAAATTAATGAATGTTAGAAGAATGTTGGAATGAAGTTATATGGCTTTAGCAGAAATGTTATAAGGAATTAAGTATAAATAGATTAATAGAATATTAAAGGAAAAAATAAGGTTAGAATGTGTTAAGATAATTATAGGATAGAAAACAGAGGAAGATGGAAAGGAATTGCTTAAAGAAGGTGCAGAAACTAATAAACAAGTGGCTGAGATTTCAGCAAAAATTGACTTGAACACTAAAAGCATCAATGAATTGGCCTTTCTCCTGGGCATGGCCGGCCAATTGGTGTCAAAGAAAGACAGAACATTTTTTATGTATGCTACAACAGCAGCAAGAATACTCATCGCAAAGTATTGGAAGACACAAGATCTACCCACCTTGGAAGAATGGCAGATGAAGGTGATAGACTATATGGGACTGGCAGAAATGACCGGCAGAATCCGAGACCAGGGAAAAGAGACGGCGGAAGAAGATTGGAAGAAATTTAAGAACTATCTTAAGAAACATTGTAAAATTAATGAATGTTAGAATGATGCTGGTTTAGAAATTAAGTGGATTACAGTTGTAAGGATTAAGTTAAAAGAAAAGAAAGGTTAAAAATTAGATAAATTTAAGGGTGAGGATTTGCTGAATTAAAATTTGAAATTGGAATGCAGAAAGGGGAGGTATGAGGAGGTCGGAGAAGCAAGTTATAAGAAAATAAGGGTTTGAAATTATACTTGTTCTTTTTTTTGTTTGTGTTTGTTTGTATTGTTGTGTTTGTCTGTATAATTTGTGAAACTTTAATAAATATATTTTTTTTAAAAAAAGGAATTGCTGAAACAATTAATAGAAGTGGAATACAAAAAGGGAGGTGTGAGGAGGTCGTTGGAAATAAGCGAATGAAAGATAAGATATTGAAAATGTTTGAGGTGTTTTTAAACTGTTTTTGTTTGTTTTTGCTTTATTTGTATTTGTATTGTTCTTTTTCTTTTTTTGTTTGTTTGTAGTGTTGTGTTGAAATTGTTGGAAAAGTAATAAATATCATTTTAAAAATAAATAAATAAATTAAAGATAGAAACGTTTGGTTGATAAGGCTAGAACTTCCCTCCTTGACTAATGACCGCTCCCCGCTTAAAATGGGGGGCGCCCTTTGCGTGGACGCGCGCAGCCCCTAGGTCTGGAGCGGCTCCATCAGCATAGGCTTGGCTTGCCTTCCCTCAGGTGGGATACCTGGAGGTCTCCGCCTACCTCAGTCAGTTGTCCAATCCCACCTGGGGGAAGCGTTGCCAAGGAGACCAGGCCAGGTAGGGGAGGGATTACCTGCTCACACAATAGAGGGAGGATCTTACCTGGGAATCCTCACTTGGCTCCAGAGCTTCTCCCACCCTACCCACCCTCAGTTAATGTCTTATTTTGCAGGTTAACTTTTCTTCACAGGTATGCGGGCGCTGCTACGTCAAGGATGCTTGAGCCAAGGTCTACCCACATTTGAAATTTAATAAAGTTGTGGCCAATTTAATCCCATAGCACGTTGTCTTGAGTTGTTATTCCACATGACGGTGGGGGGGGGGGGGACCGCTCGGGATCTGGGGACTCCGCCTGTCCACGCAGTGGTTTTCCAACTCAATCTCTGGTATGCATTTTGTTCTTATTATTATTACTGTTAAATCATAATCTTAAAAAACTATTTGTGAATTGCATTAAGTAATAAATGATAATTTAACCTACAAAGCTTCTTGTAACCCTACTAGTGATGTCAATTGTTTACAGTTGTCTTTTAAATACAACATAAATTTATTCCAGTCTTTCAAGAAATTCTGGCCCTGCCAGTTCCGAATTTTCCCAGTCAATTTCGCCAGTTCAGCATAGTCCATTAATTTCATCTGCCTCTCTTCTTTCTTTGGGATCTCTTCTTGCTTTCATCGTTAGGCTAGTAATATTCTTGCTGTGGTTGTAGCATCTAAAAACAATGTTTTATCTTGTCTAGGTATGAAAGGTATTGTATTTTTCCCTGTATAAGACTATATTCCCCTCCCCAAGCTTAAAATGGGGGGGTTGTCCTATACATGGAATGTTGCCATTATTTCTTTCTTTATTTTGGGCTCAAAAAAGAGGGGTCATCTTTTTTTAAAAAAAAAATAATTTTTATTAACAGGCCAATCACATCACATTATCACATTGATTCCAAATTATACAGCCAAATTTTAAATTTTGTTGGGGGTACCCATACATCAAGCTCAGCTCGAGTCCAAAACAGCATCACTTATCTTACTGCATTAATTAGACAGTTCTCTCCAGTTTGATCCGGAAAGTCCTTTGTTACTTCTTTTCTCTTCTTGTTGTTATCATAAATTTCCTTTCTTTGCAATCTCTGATGGTTTTCACAAGCAGGATAACAGCAGGCATTCTATGTGGGTTTTGTACTTTTCCAAAAATCATGTCGATCCGGGACAGCCTCTGTACAACGCTTACAGGCTTACCAAATAACAAAAGAGGGGTCATCTTATACATGGGGGCGTCTTACATGGGGAAATGCGGTAAATCAATAAGGGGCAGTCATTCAATCCATCCGTAATATTAGCTATTCTGCTTTCATATTGCCATTCCGTTGCTGTTAAGTTGTGAATAGTGTGTCTAAAAACGTAAATGCCTCTGGTCACCTGTGCTTTTGTTGGTTTTTTTTATAAAATATTTATTAAGATTTTCAAAAAAATTACAAAATAGAAAGAAAGGAAAAAGGAAAAGGAAAAAAGGAAAATACAAAATAAAAATGGTTAAAAACAATTCAGTCCTTCCATCACATATTATCATTTGCGTATTTCCCAGACCTCCTCACGCCTCCCATTTCTGTATTCCAATTCAAATTTTTAATTCAGCAAATCCCTCCCCTCTTCAATCATCTTAAACTTCAATTTTAAAATATTATAGCATTAAATTTTTACCTATTAATAACCATTTTCTCATATTCTCTTATAGCAGTACAGCTAAAGACCACTTAGTTTCTATCCAACATCATTCTAACATTCATTACCGTATTTTTCGCTCTATAACACGCACCCGACCATAACACGCATGTAGTTTTTAGAGGAGGAAAACAAGAAAAAAATATTCTAAACGAAACAGTGGATGTATGATTTTTGTGGTTCATACTGTGGCCACAGACATGTGATCTGACGGTGAGTTTGGGGTAGCCCAATGCAAAAATCCTGAGGATCCATGTGGATCCATGTTTGTAACAATGTTTTTGCACCACTGCAGCCCCAGGCAACAGTGGGTGCGTAAATTTTTTTGGTACAAACTGTAGCCATGGACATGCTATGTGACCTGATGGTGAATTTGGGGTGACCCAGTGCAAAAATCCTGAGGATCCATGTGGATCTGTGCTTTGTAACCATGTTTTAAGTGGGGAGGGAAGGAAAAGCACTTAAGGGACAAGGAGCACGCGTGGAGCAGGCTCTGCTTCTCTCTCCCCCCCCCCCCTTAGCAAGCTGAAAAACTTTGCTGAAGGGACAGAGAGCCTGCTTGCTTTAAAGGAGCCTGCCGGACAGGAGCCGCTTACACGAGTGTAAGTGGCTCCTGTCCGGTAGGCTCCTTTAAAGCAAGCAGGTTCTGCTTCTCTCCCTCCTTAGCAAGCTGAAAAACTTTGCTGGAGGGACAGAGAGCCTGCTTGCTTTAAAGGAGCCTACCGGACAGGAGCCACTTACACGAGTGTAAGCGGCTCCTGTCCGGTAGGCTCCTTTAAAGCAAGCAGATTCTGCTTCTCTCCCTCCTCCCCCTCCCCCCCACCCTTAGCGAGCTGAAAAGCAAAGCGGGAGGACACTGAAAATCTTGCCTGCTATTTCCAGCAAAGCGGCAGGAAAGAGATACAGAGAGCCAGCTTGCTTTAAAGGAGCCAACCGGACAGGAGCCGCTTACACTCGTGTAAGCGGCTCCTCTCCCACTTTGCTCCTTTAAAGCAAGCAGGCTCTGCTTCTCTCCCTCCCCGCCCCCACCTTAGCGAGCTGAAAGAGCGAGAAGAGCCGCTGAGTGGGGATGAGGGAGAGAAGCAGAACCTGCTTGCTTTAAAGGAGCCAACCGGACAGGAGCCGCTTACACTCGTGTAAGCGGCTCCTCTCCCCTCTCGCTTTGCTCCTTTAAAGAAGCAGGCACTCTGTCCCTCTCTCCTCCCCACTCAGCGGCTCTTCTCCCGCTGGAAACCACGGAGGAGGGAAGCATTCGCTCCGTAACACGCACAGACATTTCCCCTTACTTTCTAGGAGGAAAAAAACGCGTGTTATGGAGCGAAAACTACGGTAATTTTGCAATATTTCTGTAGATAGTCTTTAAATTTCTTCCAATCTTCTTCCACCGACTCTTCTCCCTGGTCTCGGATTCTGCCAGTCATTTCCGCCAGTTCCATATAGTCCATCACCTTCATCTGCCATTCTTCCAGGGTGGCTAGATCTTGTGTCTTCCAATATTTTGCAATGAGTATTCTTGCTGCTGTTGTGGCATACATAAAAAAAGTTCTGTCCTTCTTTGGCACCAATTGGCCGACTATGCCCAGGAGAAAGGCCTCTGGTTTCTTCAAGAAGGTATATTTAAATACCTTTTTCAATTCATTATATATCATCTCCCAGAAAGCCTTAATCCTTGGGCACGTCCACCAAAGGCGAAAGAATGTACCTTCAGTTTCTTTACATTTCCAACATTTATTATTGGGCAAATGATAGATTTTTGCAAGCTTGACTGGGGTCATGTACCACCTGTACAGTGGTGCCTCGCAAGACGAAATTAATTCGTTCCGCAAGTCTCTTCGTCTTGCGAGTTTTTCGTCTTGCGATGCACGGTTTCCCATAGGAATGCATCAAAAATCAATTAATGCGTTCCTAGGGAAACCGCCTTCAGACCAAGACTGTCCCGCCTTCAGACAAGACCGCCTTCAGACAAGACTGTCCCCGGACCTCTTCTGAAGGCTGGGGGGGGGGACAAGGGCTTTTCTTCCCACCCCCAGCATTTTAAAAAACCCCGGGACAGCGGAGGACTTCTCCGCTGTCCGGGGCGATTTAAAAGCCCCTGGGAAGGCAGGCAGGGGGGACAAAGACTTTCGCCCCCCGCCCGCCTTCAGAAGGTGTTCCCGCCCCGCCGCCCGGTTTCGGAGCAGCGTTCCGAAGCCCGGCGGCGGGGGCAGGTGTTCCCTCCCCACCACCCGGCTTCGGAGCATCGTTCCGAAGCCCGGCGGCGGCGGGAGGAGGCGTTCCTGCCCCACCGCCTGGCTTCGGAGGAGGTCCGAGGACAGTGGGGAAGACGCGCTGCGCTTCCCCGCTGTCCCGGATATTTCCCTATGGGCTGTCGTCTTGCGAAGCAAGCCCATAGGGAAATTCGTCTTGCGAAGCGCCTCCAAAACGGAAAACCCTTTCGTCTAGCGGGTTTTCCGTCTTGCGAGGCGTTCGTCTTGCGGGGTACCACTGTATATCATTTTCATAATATTCTCTCTTAGGGCATTACATGCCGTAAATGTCATACCTGTGGTCCACAACTGTTCCCAGTCAGCAAACATAATGTTATGTTCAACATCTTGTGCCCATTTAATCATAGCAGATTTGACCGTTTCATCCTGGGTATTCCATTTCAGCAGCAAGTTATACATCTTTGACAAAATCTTAGTTTTAGGTTCTAACAGTTCTGTTTCTCGTTTTGATTTTTCCACCTGGAAGCCAATTTTCTTATCCAAGTTGTCAGGGGTTTAGGAGCAGAGGCACGGGCAAGGGAGGAAACAGAGAGCGAAGGGGAGGAGGCAGAAGAAAAGATGAGTGATGACGACGACCCGAGATCTCCTAGTCTTTCCAGTGAATCAGAGGATTCACAGAAAGGAGCACCAGTGGCCAGGGCAAGGGGGGAGTCTAGGGGGGCACCCCAGGAAGATAGAGCCAGAGGGGACTCAGGGGGGAGCAGCTGGAAATCGGGACCAGCGTCACCGCCAGGAAGCAGGGAAGAGGAAGGGAGCCAGGGGGGAAGCGCTGGCAGCTCACCACAGGAGGGAGGGCATGAGTCAGGAGTGGCCACACCTCCATCGGGGAGCGAAGAAACGGTTAAGAGGAAAGTGGAAGGTTGGGCGCGCGCGCCAAGTTCAAATGCAGAGGAAGGCGGCGCAGTAAGCAGCCCCGAAAGGGAACCAGGTCCTAAAGCCCGGCGCAAGGAGGCAGGAGGGTCCGGGTCAGCGTCAGAAGAATCCCGGAAGGAAGAAGCCCCGGGGGGTAGAGGGACCCAGAGGAGGACAGTCAGGCGGAAAAGGTGGAGCAAGGCTAGGATATTAAGTTGGTGCACACGGGGCGGAGACTCAGACGGAGCTTCGCCGATCTAGCTACTAGACGTAGAGTTGCGCGCAGCAGCGTGAGAATGGAAACTGTAATTCAATAAAGACTTTTACTTAATGATCGCTGGCTAGCGTGATCCTCTGTGAGCTAGGATCTTCAAGCAGCTCTGACAGTAAGCTCCGTCTCACGATTGTGGGCATCTACAGCCTCGAGGAGGGGAGAGAAACAGGTGCCTACTAGCGAGCTCACGAACGGCAGACGACATGACGGCTGAGCAGCAGATAGAGGAACTCAGAAAAGCAGGGCACAACTGAATGCCGAGGCTCTCGCATCCAGGAAGAGAGAGGAGGAGGCAGCTGCCGCCTGCAGGGATCTCCAGGTCAGGTTAGACGTGCTGACAAAGCAGACACCCCGGCAGGAGGGAATTGGGTTGGCGAGACGGACAGGCGGGCTGGTCTCTCACTTCGATGGGAACCTGCAACAGTATCCCAACTTTAGAGCCGACGTACTGTGCGCACTGCAACTGCTGCATAAAGACTTTAGAGATGAGCAAGAGAGAGTGGGATTCATCATGTCCCATTTGCATGGGGATGCTAAAGCATGGCTACGCAATTTATGGAGAGATAAGGATCCGGCGCTCCAGAATGCAGATGCCTTTATTAAAGCGATGGATGGGTGTTTTTTATCAAGTATTGACGTGGATCTTGCACGGAAGGAGGTGCATGGGCTGAGACAAGGGAGGGCCAGCGTCAGGCAGTATCATGCCCGCTTTTTCGCCTTGGTCAGTGCCCTGGAATGGGACAGAGATTCGGCTCCTGTAAGAGACCTCTTTTGGGAGGGGCTGCACAACTCGATTAAAGATGAGATCGCGAGGGGGGAGAGACCCCGAACCACCCAGGAGGTCGTTCAGAGGGCACTGGCAGTGGGGGTGAGGCTGGAAGAACGTCCGTGGAGCAGGGACGAAGGGCGTGGAGGGCGCGAACCAGCCAGGGGCCCCTCCTTCCTTCCCAGAGAAGCAGCGCGGGCGCAATCCATGCCTCCGCCAGGAGGAGGAGCCGAACCTATGGAGGTTGGAGGTGCAAGGGCTCAGTCAGCAACCAGAGCCCTAGCACCGGCAGCAGTGAAAGCGAAGCCTCCTAGAGGGAACAGGAAGTGTTACGTCTGTGAGGAGCCAGGGCATATGGCAAAAGAGTGTCCCCAGAGGCTCCACAAGCTTACTGCAGCCTCGGCAATGGTGACTGCAGCAACGCAGCAAGGGGGACCACAGCAGGGAAACGACGCAGTCTGGCTGGAGGAAGAGGCCCTGGGGCCCAGCCAGACGTGTTAGTGACGCAGTCCCCAGAGGTTTTACAGCCCGTGAACCCCCTCCCGCCCAAACCAGTGGTGAGGCTCACCGCATCTCTCCAGCTGCCCAATGGAATCACCACTGACGTGCCCATCACAGTTGACTCGGGCAGCAACGCGGACTTTATAGGGCAGGACTTTGTCGACAAGCACGCTATACAGTTGCTGCCGGCCACACTGCCCCTGCAGGTTGTCACGGTGGATGGCAGGGAGTTGCTAGGGGGGCAAGTGGTGAAGCAGACGCCGCCCATGGCGATGCGACTTGGAAATCACAAAGAAATCATCAGCTTCAATGTCACTCAACTATCGGATACGCCCATTGTATTGGGAATGAGTTGGCTAGACAAGCACAGCCCAACGCTGGCTTGGTACCAGAGGCAGCTGATCTTCGGCTCTTCCTTTTGTGCTGAACACTGCATCGTGCCCCGGCAGGAAGGAGAGGAAGAGGAGTCACAGCTGCTGCTAGGCACGCTGCAAGCGATTCCCCACAAGTACGCAGAATTTTTGGAAGTTTTCTGCGAGAAGGAGGCAGACAGGCTACCCCCTCACAGACCATATGACTGCAAGATTGACCTGCTGCCGGGGGTGGCGCTGCCTAAGGGGAAACTGTATTCCATGTCAGAGGACGAGCTGCAGGAACTCAAACAGTTCATAGATCATAATTTGGAGCGCGGTTTCATCCGAGAGTCCAAGGCAGCGGGGGGCAGTCCAGTATTCTTTGTTAAAAAGCGAGACACGCCCCAAAAAAGACTGGTCGTGGACTATCGCATTTTAAACAATGGGACCAAGCCGTCGGACTTCCCCATGCCCCGAATCGACGACCTCCTGGCGAAGGTGCGGAAGGGGAAAGTGTTCACCAAGTTAGACCTGCGAGGGGCGCACAACCTCATTCGTATGCGGGAGGGAGATGAGTGGAAGACGGCCATGTTCACGCCACTGGGTACCTACGAATACAGAGTTATGCCCTTTGGATTGCAAAATGGCTCCCACGTTTTTCAAGCTTTCATGCATCACGTGTTGGCGGGACTTCTCTACAAGACGTGCGTCTGTTTCTTAGATGACATCCTGATCTTTTCGGAATCGCAGCAGGAGCATGACAGACACGTCAAGGAAGTGCTGACCAGACTAAAGCAACATAGGCTCTACGCCAAGCTGGAGAAGTGCCAATTTGACGTGACGGAGGTGGATTTTCTGGGCTACAAGTTGTCTGACAAGGGGCTCGCCATGGACAGCGCCAAGGTTCGCGCGGTATTGGATTGGAAGAGTCCACGCAACCGGAAGGAGGTCCAGAGGTTTGTCGGCTTTGCGAACTTCTATCCCAAGTTTATCAAGGGCTTCGCTATGCAGACAGCGGCCATCACAGACACGCTTAGCTCCAAGAAAAAGAAGTTCGTTTGGACAGAGGAGGCGGAGCAGTCCTTTCAGGCACTCAAGCGTCTCTTCGCGTCGGAAGAGCAGCTGCTTCACGTCAACCCCAGCAGGCCGATGAGGGTGGAGACAGACGCCTCGGACAGAGCCGTGGGGGCGGTCCTGCTGCAAAAGGACCAGCAGGGGGTGTGGCGACCGGCAGCGTTTTACTCCAGGAAGCTCAGCAAGTCCGAGCAGAACTACACCATCTGGGACAGGGAGTTGCTGGCCATTCATGCAGCGTTCAAAGCGTGGAGGCACTTCCTGATCGGCGCCAAGCACACGGTGCAGGTTTGCACGGACCACAAGAATCTGGAGCACTGGCGCACGGCACAGTTCCTAAACCAGAGGCAGATACGTTGGGCTGAGTTTTTTGCGAACTTCGACTTCCGCATAGAGTATGTCCCGGGGGACACTAACATCATGGCGGACGCCCTCTCCCGTAAGCCACAGTATCTGGAGGACGCAACGCCAGCGGCCGCCATGCACATCTTCGCACCAACAGTATGGGCGTGCGCCGCGGCCACCGTGGACCTGGAGGCGGTGCGACGAGCGTTGCAGGATGACTCCTTCGCGCAAGCAAAGATGGCAGAGGTGCAAAGGGGCACGGCTGCGGCCGACGGTTTCCAGCTACGAGATGGATTGCTCATCCGTAAAGGGGCCATCTACGTGCCGGGAGACGACCTTCGCGCCAAGGTGCTGCAGCAGCTGCACGACGCGCCCACGGCCGGGCACTTTGGCAAGGAGAAGACGGTGGAATTAGTAGCCAGGGATTTCTGGTGGCCTGGAATGAGAGGGGAGGTCGCAGACTACGTGGCGAGGTGTGACACCTGCCAGAGGGCCAAACCAGTACACAAACCGCCGGCCGGACTGTTGGAACCGCTGCAAACTCCGGTCGAACCTTGGGAAAGGGTGGCCCTGGACTTTGTCACGGATCTGCCCAGCTCGAGGGGCAAGACGGCAGTGCTGGTGGTGGTGGACCTGTTTTCCAAGATGGCGCATTTCATTCCGTGTGCTAAGGTGGCCACGGCGGAGCAAACCGCCAAACTGTTCATAGACCACGTGTTCAAGGTTCACGGTCTGCCACGGTCTATTCTGTCCGACCGGGGGCGGCAGTTCATCTCGAATTTCTGGCAGAAGCTGATGGGCTTCCTGAACGTCAAGATCAACCTGGCGTCGGCGAGACACCCGCAGACCAACGGGCAAGCGGAGCGGGTCAATGCCATCATGCAGCAGTACCTGAGATGTTATGCAAATCAACAGCCTGCGACGTGGGTGGATTACCTGCCGCTTGCCGAGTTCGCCTACAACAACACGAAGCACGTGTCCACGGGGGTCACGCCGTTCTTCGCCAACAACGGGAGGCACCCCAGAACCTTCCCGGGACTGGAAAGAATGGGGGAGGGGGAGCCGCAGACAGCAGATGCGTTCGCGTCGGAGCTGCAGGAAGTCCACGATCAGCTGAGGCGCCACCTGGAGCTGGCCAAGCACGCATACAAGGTACAAGCGGACAAGCACAGAAGGGTTGGCGAAGAGCTCCACGTGGGAGACTGGGTTTGGTTAGCAGCCCACGCAGTGCCGGCCAGGTCGTTGGCCAAGAAGAAACTAGGGCATAAACAACTGGGGCCCTACCAAGTCGAAGAGCAGGTCAACCCAGTAGCTTTCAGACTGGCACTTCCGGAGGGTTCCAGAATGCATCCGGTATTCCACAGATCGGTGCTCACTCCCTACAAGGCACCGCACAGGTTCCAGGAACCCGGAACGGCGCCGAGTCCGGTCAGAGACAGAACAGGGCACGCGGGAGTGGCACAGAAGGAGCGCATCAACGAAGTCACGGAGATTTTGGACTCCAGATGGGGGGAAGAGGGGGTAGAATACTTTCTCGCCAAGGAGGGCACCCCGGCCAGTGCGAACAGCTGGGTGCCGGGCTACGCCTTGGACGAACCTCTCCTCAAAGACGAGTTTCATGCCCTCTTCCCCCATAGACCTATGCCAGCAGACTTTTTCGACGACTGGCTTTTCACGCCCACGCTTTCGGCCATCACTTTCCGGGGCTTCGACTCGGACGAGGACCCGACACAAGACGTCCGTTCCCCGGAGGGGTCACCCTCGGGATCTGCATCAGAACCCTCGTATTGGTGGGACGATAGACCAGAGGAGCAGTTCCGCAGACGGTGGCTGGAAGGCCCAGGACGAGCAACACCGCCAGGAGGAAGTGAGGGAGAGACGGACATGGACGTTTTCGGGGACGACCCTGGTTTCGAGCACGGCGGCACAGAGATGGAAGCGGAGGTGACCGTTGTCGACGAGAGCAGGGAGGAAGACCCGCGAGACTTCAGATGGAGGCCCGCCACGGGAAGCGACCGATATCCGACGTTCGTCCCTTTGCAACAGCAGCCCCCAGCTCCAGCACCGGAAGGAGGGGAGGGGGGAATGGGGGGCTTCGAGGGGGGGATGGATGTCAGGGGTTTAGGAGCAGAGGCACGGGCAAGGGAGGAAACAGAGAGCGAAGGGGAGGAGGCAGAAGAAAAGATGAGTGATGACGACGACCCGAGATCTCCTAGTCTTTCCAGTGAATCAGAGGATTCACAGAAAGGAGCACCAGTGGCCAGGGCAAGGGGGGAGTCTAGGGGGGCACCCCAGGAAGATAGAGCCAGAGGGGACTCAGGGGGGGAGCAGCTGGAAATCGGGACCAGCGTCACCGCCAGGAAGCAGGGAAGAGGAAGGGAGCCAGGGGGGAAGCGCTGGCAGCTCACCACAGGAGGGAGGGCATGAGTCAGGAGTGGCCACACCTCCATCGGGGAGCGAAGAAACGGTTAAGAGGAAAGTGGAAGGTTGGGCGCGCGCGCCAAGTTCAAATGCAGAGGAAGGCGGCGCAGTAAGCAGCCCCGAAAGGGAACCAGGTCCTAAAGCCCGGCGCAAGGAGGCAGGAGGGTCCGGGTCAGCGTCAGAAGAATCCCGGAAGGAAGAAGCCCCGGGGGGTAGAGGGACCCAGAGGAGGACAGTCAGGCGGAAAAGGTGGAGCAAGGCTAGGATATTAAGTTGGTGCACACGGGGCGGAGACTCAGACGGAGCTTCGCCGATCTAGCTACTAGACGTAGAGTTGCGCGCAGCAGCGTGAGAATGGAAACTGTAATTCAATAAAGACTTTTACTTAATGATCGCTGGCTAGCGTGATCCTCTGTGAGCTAGGATCTTCAAGCAGCTCTGACACAAGTTATATGCCTCCATTATCTGATAGTAATGTAGCCAGTCTCGCACTTTATCTTTTAATTTCTCAAAACTCTGCAATTTCAATTTGTCTCCTTCTTGTTCCAAAATTTCCCAATATTTTGGCCATTTAGCCTCCATATTAAGTTTTTTCTGAGCCTTCGCCTCCATTGGTGATAGCCACCTTGGGGTTTTATTTTCAAGTAAGTCTTTATATCTTGTCCAAACATTAAACAATGCTCTTCTGACAATATGGTTTTTAAATGCTTTATGTGCTTTAACCTTGTCATACCACAAGTATGCATGCCACCCAAAAACATTATTAAAACCTTCTAAATCCAAAAGGTCTGTGTTCTCAAGAAGCAGCCATTCTTTCATCAGGTCACCTGTGCTTTTGGTGACTAAGGTGGGCTGCCTTGGAAAGTCAGAAGGACACCCAGTGCCGGATTTACGTAGAAGCTCAACAAGCTCTAGTTTAGGGCCCCACTCTCTTGGGGGCCCCCCAAAAAATTATTATTTTTTTAATAAGATATTTATTAAGATTTTCAAGAAATTACAAAAAGAAAAAGAAAAAAGAAAAAATACAAAATACAAAATAAAAATAGTTAAAAAACAATTCAGTCTTTCCATCACATATTTTTCATTTGCTTATTTCCTGGACCTCCTCACGCCTTCCTTTTCTGTATTCCAGTTCAAATTTTTAATTCAGCAAATCCCTCCCCTCTTCATTCATCTTAATCTTCAATTTTTAAATATTATAACATTAAATTTTTACCTGTTAATAACCATTTTCTCATATTCCCTTATAGCATTACAGCAAAAGACCACTTAATTTCTATCCAACATCATTCTAACATTCATTAATTTTACAGTATTTCTGTAGATAATCTTTGAACTTTTTCCAATCTTCTTCCACCGACTCTTCTCCCTGGTCTCGGATTCTGCCAGTCATTTCTGCCAGTTCCATATAGTCCATCACCTTCATCTGCCATTCTTCCAGGGTGGGTAGATCTTGTGTCTTCCAATACTTTGCAATGAGTATTCTTGCTGCTGTTGTGGCATACATAAAAAAAGTTCTGTCCTTCTTTGGCACCAATTGGCCGACTATGCCCAGGAGAAAGGCCTCTGGTTTCTTCAAGAAGGTATATTTAAATACCTTTTTCAATTCATTATATATCATCTCCCAGAAAGCCTTAATCCTTGGGCACGTCCACCAAAGGCGAAAGAATGTACCTTCAGTTTCTTTACATTTCCAACATTTATTATTGGGCAAATGATAGATTTTTACAAGCTTGACTGGTGTCATGTACCACCTGTATATCATTTCCATAATATTCTCTCTTAGGGCATTACATGCCATAAATTTCATACCTGTGGTCCACAACTGTTCCCAATCAGCAAACATAATGTTATGTCCAACATCTTGTGCCCATTTAATCATAGCAGATTTGACCGTTTCATCCTGAGTATTCCATTTCAACAGCAAGTTATACATCTTTGACAAAATCTTAGTTTTAGGTTCTAACAGTTCTGTTTCTAATTTTGATTTTTCCACCTGGAAGCCAATTTTCTTATCCAAGTTATATGCCTCCATTATCTGATAGTAATGTAGCCAGTCTCGCACTTTATCTTTTAATTTCTCAAAACTCTGCAATTTCAATTTGTCTCCTTCTTGTTCCAAAATTTCCCAATATTTTGGCCATTTGACTTCCATATTGAGCTTTTTCTGAGCCTTCGCTTCCATCGGTGACAACCACCTTGGGGTTTTGTTGGGTGTAGTGAAGGGTTAACTTTCCCCCCCCCCCCCAGTCTTTTAGCCAAAATGTCTGCAAAAATTTTGTAATCCACATTAAGCAGGGATATGGGGCGGTAATTCTTGAGTTGCGTCTTTTCAGACTCATTTTTCGGTATTAGTGTAATATAAGCTTCTTTCCACGACTCTGGAGCTTTTTCCCCCTCCAAAATTTCATTGCAAACCTCCTTTAGTGGTTGTATTATTCACTCCTTCAAGGATCTATAATATTTTGAGGTTAAGCCATCTGGCCCTGGAGATTTGCCCAACTGCATATTCTGAATGGCACCTTCCACCTCCTGTTCTGTTATTTTGTAATTCAACAGTAACTTATTTTCTTGAGAGATTTTTTGAAGTCCATTTATTTTTAAAAATTGGTCTAAATCAACCTCATAATAATAATAATAATAATAATAATAATAATAATAATAATAATAATAATTTATTATTTATACCCCGCCCATCTGGCTGGGTTTCCCCAGCCACTCTGGGCGGCTTCCAAAAGAATATTAAAATACTGTGATACATCAAACATTAAAAGCTTCCCGAAACAGGGCTGCCTTCAGATGTCTTCTAAAAGTCTGGTAGTTGTTGTTCTCTTTGACATCTGGTGGGAGGGCGTTCCACAGGGAGGGCGCCACTACCGAGAAGGCCCTCTGCCTGGTTCCCTGTAACTTGGCTTCTCGCAGTGAGGGAACCGCCAGAAGGCCCTCGGTGCTGGACCTCAGTGTCCGGGTAGAACGATGGGGGTGGAGACGTTCCTTCAGGTATACTGGACCGAGGCCGTTTAGGGCTTTGAAGGTCAGCACCAACACTTTGAATTGTGCTCGGAAACGTACTGGGAGCCAGTGTAGGTCTTTCAAGACCATTGTTATATGGTCTCGGCGGCCGCTCCCAGTCACCAGTCTGGCTGCTGCATTCTGGATTAGTTGTAGTTTCCGGGTCACCTTCAAAGGTAGCCCCACGTAGAGCGCATTGCAGTAGTCCAAGCGGGAGATAACCAGAGCATGCACCACTCTGGCGAGGCAGTCCGCAGGCAGATAGGGTCTCAGCCTACGTACCAGATGGAGCTGGTACACAGCTGCCCTGGACACGGATTTAACCTGTGCCTCCATGGACAGCTGTGAGTCCAAAATGACTCCCAGGCTGCGCACCTGGTCCTTCAGGGGCACAGTTACCCCATTCAGGACCAGGGAATCCTCCACACCTCCCGCCTCCTATCCCCCAGAAACAGTACTTCTGTCTTGTCAGGATTCAATCTCAATCTTTCTGTGGCCCTTGTGAATATAACTGTTTAAAATACCTCTGGAAGCATTTTCTAATTTCCACTTGATTCTGAATGTTCTTTCCTTCCACTTCCAAGTTAGTAATGGTGTTGAGTTTTTGTCTTTTTTTCATTTGCCAGGCTAACAGTATTCCACATTTATTAGCCGATTCAAATGTCCTTTGTCTCATCTGTTTAATTTTCCATTCTATTTCCTGATTCATCATCTTCATATATTGAACTTGGTATAACTTTATTTCTCTCAGAATCTCTTGTGACTTTGGTTTCGCTCTCAGTTTCTTCTCACCCTCTTTTATTTTTTCCAAGATTTTATCTTTTTTCTCATTTTGAGTTCTCTTCTTTATTGCATTCTGTTGAATAAGAAACCCCCTCATAATTGCTTTACTTGCGTCCCAGATTACTCTTTTTTCAATAGTAGTGTTCATGTTTATCTCAAAATAGTCTCTCAAGGTTTTTTGGGCTTTCTTAGTAACTTATTGATCTCTAAACAAGGTGTCATTCATCCTCCATCTGAAGGAACCGGCAGGTGTTAGTTTCATCTCCATTTTCACAGCATTATGGTCGGAGCAAGTTTTAGGGCAAATTTCCACTTTTCGAGTCTTAGGTGCCAATCCTCTAGTTATCCAGATTTGGTCAATTCTTGTCCATGTCAACCGGTGTGAAATTCACGGCATGTAATGCCTTGAAAGAAAATATTATGAAAATGATTTACAGGTGGTACATGACCCCAGTCAAACTTGCAAAAATATATCATTTGCCAGACAATAAGTGTTGGAAATGTAAAGAAACTGAAGGAACATTCTTTCACCTTTGGTGGGCGTGCCCAAGGGTTAAGGCCTTCTGGGAAATGATCTATAATGAACTAAAAAAGGTATTTAAATATACCTTCCTTAAGAAACCAGAGGCCTTCCTTTTGGGCATTGTCGACCAGAGGGTGTTAAAGAAGGACAGAACTTTCTTTATGTATGGGACAACAGCTGCAAGAATACTCATTGCAAAATATTGGAAGACAGAAGATTTGCCCACCCTGGAAGAATGGCAGATGCAACTGATAGACTACATGGAATTAGCAGAAATGACTGGCAGAATCCGACACCTGGGAGAAGAGACAGTGGAAGAGGACTGGAAGAAATTTAAGGACTATCTGCAAAAGTACTGTAAATTGTATGAATGTTAGAATGATGCAGGATACAAAGATAACTTGGCATTAGTAACTTAGCGGAAAGGAGTATGAAAATAACCGAACTATAAGAACAAAGGTGAAATTCGAATAATATTATGTCAAGCTTAAATATTTAAATATTTGATAACAAAGGGTAAAATTGGAGACATAATAGTTGAAAGGTACAAATTAAAACAAGATTTGAGAGAAGGTGAAGTATTGCTGAACATGATTTTGTAAATGGGAACACAGGAAATGGAGATGTGAGGGAGTCTGAAAAGAGGGTTATGGAAATTTGGTGTATGAAACCTAACTATGTTGTATGTCTTTTATATGATTTTTCTTGTTCTGTGTGTATTTTTTCATTTTGGTGATGGTGTCTTTGATTGTTTTTGGGTTGTGTATGTGCTTGGTGTTATATTGTTTAAAACCTTTAATAAATATTTTATAAAAAAATAAAAATAAAAAAATTCTTGTCCATGTCAGTTTGGCTTCAGAGAAGAAGGTCCCCTCTCTACCCAAGGGATTCTTTATTCTCCATATGTCAATCAAGTCCATATTGTCAGTCATCTCAAAAAAGAAAAAAATTCCTTCCAATAGCACCTTAAAGACCAACTAAGTTAGTTCTTGGTATGAGCTTTCGTGTGCATGCACACTTCTTCAGATTCTGTGTATCTGAAGAAGTGTGCATGCACACGAAAGCTCATACCAAGAACTAACTTAGTTGGTCTTTAAGGTGCTATTGGAAGGAATTTTTTTATTTTGACTATGGCAGACCAACACGGCTACCTATCTACTATCTCAAAAAAGGTTTTTGGTAGTCTGCCATCTTTAGTAACTAACTGTCTCTGCGACTTGTACATATTTGTAGATACCACTCCATTCATATCTCCCATCATAATAATGTTGTAATCCATATAGTCTAACAATGTCTCATGCAACTTCTTAAAAAATTCAGATTTCCCCTCATTTGGTGCATATACTCCTACTATCAAGAATTTTTCTCCTTGTGTTTGGATTTCAATTGCCACATATCTTCCTTGGTCATCTTTAAAGATAAATTTCGGTGATAGGCTTTCTTTGGCGTAAATTACTACTCTCTTTTTAACCTTGTCCGATGAAATGAACTCCTGGCCCAATCTTTTATTAATCAATACTTTCCTATGAAGCCTTATCACATGTGTTTCCTGCAAACAAATCAAGTCCAATTGTTCCTTTTTCAATAAATGAAAAACTTTTTTCCTTTTCTCCGGGGAATTAAGTCCATGAATATTCCAACTTAATAGTTGCAGGGACATGATGTATTTATTTTACTTTCCTCCAACTGCACCAAGTAGTTGTTCTTGTTCTGTCGGTGGTACCGCCTTCTCTAACTTGTCCAATCCCAAAGGTAGTGGTACTATGTCTTGTATTCCTGGTTTTAAGGCTCTTAGCTCTTCTTCGGCTTCTTTTTGCAGATCTTCTCCGTGTTCTTTCAGAAATTTTTCTTTATCTTCCACTGATCTTATTTTGAACTTTTTCCCTTTAAAGGTAAAAGATAGGCCTTGGGGGAATTCCCACCTAAAGATGGTTCTGTTTCCTCTTAGCAGGGCCACTAGATCTCCGTAGTTAGACCTAAGATCCAAAAGATGTTTAGGAATATCCTTGAATATCTCCACTCTTGATTCACCTATTTTCAAGGTCCTTTGGAAGTGCAGACTTAATATTCTGTCTCTCTCCTCTCTTGATCGGAGGGTAATCAAACAGTCTCTCACTCTGTTCTTTCTCCCCCCTCTTCCGAGTCTGAACGGAATATCTAGAAATCCAACTTGTCTGAGTCTAAATTCCAAAAGTCTGCAAATCCTTGCGTAAGAAAGTCAATCAAACTGTCCTTCTCAAGTTCAGGTACAGCCCTAATCCTTAAATTTGTCTGTTTTTCTTTCAATTCAATCATAGACAGCAAAGACTTATGGTCCTCAAGCTGCCTACAAATCGGTGACATCTTTTCCTCTACAGCCAATGCTTTTTCTTTAGCTTCTTCAGCTATTTTTCAGTTCAAAGTAGATTCCTGCAGCAGTTTCTCAATAGATTCTGTATTTGAGGTCACCTTCTGCCCCAAATTATTAATGCTTGTAGTGTTTTGATCAATTTTAGTTGTCGCTTCAGCCACTTGTTTGCTCAACTTTTCCAAAGATTCAAAAATTTTATCTAAGGCTGTAGCTAAACCCCCCTCAGCTGCCATTCCTTTAGACGCCACCTGGGCTGGATCTTCCCCTGGTGGGGCAGGGAGGCCAGGTGCTGACGGTCTATGCTGCTGCAGTCTAATTTTACCAGATCTTGTTGTTTTTTCCTGAGTCAAGTCTGCCATAACACTTTATCTAAGGATCAAGGTCAGTCCCACAATTACTTGTTTATGGTGGAAAATTCCCCTTTGGTATGGCCAGTTTAGAGTGGAAAATTCCCTGGCCAATTGTAGCAATTTCAAAGTTCCTCTAGGGGGACACAATAGCAGTTCCAGTTTGTAGCAATAAAATAGCTATTCCAACTTTCGAAATTCCCCCCTTTAGTCAAAAAGAGCAACAGTTTCAGATCAAGTAAGACTTTTCAGAATCAAGGTATCCTTCTTACCGAGCTAGCTGTCAAAAAGTTACATTGTCCTTTGACAGCGCGTTTCCCAATACGGCAGTTTCAATGTCCCTTGACAGTCCGTTCCCAGGCATTAAGTGGTGGTCTTAGTTCCCTTTCTCTCTTCTTTTGCGGGCAAAAGATACTTCCCCTTCTCCCTCCCCTCTCCCCGCACCGCAGGGAGGGAATTCTCTTTTTGTTGATGTAGGATTTGAGTCTTTTTCAACACGGTTTTCAGGCTCTTTGCTTTGACAGCCTTTGCTTTTATCTATTTACATAAAAGGAAGGCGGACTTCCTTTTTACACCTTCCCACTTCGGTGCCGAATTACTCCTCCCCCCCCCCTTAAGTTCCCCGATCTTCAGACTTAACCTACTCACGGGTAGTTGTTTCTTAGCCGAATTGTCACAGGAAAAAGGTCGGCGCTCTCCGGCAACAGCTGCACGGCTTCACTCCACGGAAGAAGCAGTTGACTCTCAGCACTGCGCCAGACTCCCCGCTTCGCTCTGGAGCCCTTTCCAGGGTTCCCTCGCTGATTGGGGGGCGCTAAGGGTGCCCGCCGAGTCCCACGGTCACAGGCTTCACCCGCCTGTGATTTTCAAGGGGGTCCCCGCTTCGCCGTAGCGGCAAGACCCGAATTCCGCGGAGCTACTCCCTCAGAACTAGAGGGAATCCGCCATTGCCGATGGCGCCGCCTCCGGAAGTCCCAAAAAAAATTAAAAGGGGAAAAAAACCACTGGTTGTACATTTCCAAAATAGAAGATAAAAAACAAATAAAATAAAACTGACCTACAGCAACAGTGTTTTGTGTTGTGTAGGCTCCTATTTGCTATGTGCAAATGGCTTTAGAGACCTATTAGGTCCCTAAATTACCATATAGTAGGAGTCAGCAAACTTTTTCAGCAGGGGGCCGGTCCACTGTCCCTCAGACCTTGTGGGGGGCCAGAATATATTTTGAAGAAGAAAAAACAATGAATGAATTCCTATGCCCCACAAATAACCCAGAGATGCATTTTCAATAAAAGGACGCATTCTACTCGTGTAAAAACACACCGATTCCTGGACTGTCCGCAGGCCAGATTTCAAAGGCGATTGGGTTGGATCCCGCCCCCGGGCCTTAGTTTGCCTACCCATGCTTTATGGCCTAACAGTGATATTTGGCATTTGGGGTCACTTTCATTTAATTGTCTCACACGGTGGTGGCCCGACTTGGCCCCCTCCAGCTGTTTGGGGACTACGACTCCCATCATCCCTAGCTAACAGGACCAGCGGTCAGGGATGATGGGAATTGTAGTCCCCAAACATCAGTCCTGTGCTGCTTCTACAGTGGAGCTCAGCAAAGTGTTCCTGACTTCCTCCCCATCCCCTTTTATTTATTTGAACCCCTCTGTGGGGGATTTTAGGAGGGAGATACCATGACAGGCCCATGACCCACCAACGTGTCTTTTGTAGCCGAGAGAGGATTTTGAGCCAGGTCTCTGTCTAACCTAATGGTGGCCCAACTCGGCCCTCCTGATGTTTTGAGGCTACAATTCCATCATCCCTGACCACTGGTCCTGTTAGCTAGGGATGATGGGCGTTGTAGTCCCAAAACATCTGGAGGGCCGAGTTTGCCTATGCCTGATTTAGCCCAAAAATTTCTCTTTAACCCCCCCCCCCCAAGGTAGTTTCATAATGAATCTAGAGGCTAACTTTGGGAGCAACTGTATGATGAATGCAATCCTGTATGTGCCTACTCAGGAGCAAGCCTCCTCTGTGGGATTGGTTTTCCCAAGGAAATATGGACAGGATTGAATTGCAGGGCTGTCTGCACTTTTCCCAAAATGCAAGTTACTAGTAAGAAGGGAATGTGTCAAGAGTGTGTGCAGGAGCCAAGCCCTGTGACCAATAGGACTCTGCAGGACTGGGGCCTTCCTAAGTTTGTTCTGAAGAGTCAAGGCGTGGCCGCACAGGTGAGGCCGATTGGTAACTCACAGCACCTGGTGGCAAGAGCCGGGAAGGGATATAAGGTTAGCATTTCCCTTCGGCTCTTTGCCACAGCGGCACGTTCCCTGCCTTGCTGTGTTTGACTCCTTGCTTCCTCACCCTTGGACTCTTGGCTTCCTGGCTCCTGGCCTTCCATTTCTGCTCCCACCCCTCCATCTTGCCCCCGGTCCCAACATCCCCAGCCGGGACTTTGACCGCCCGTGAACCGGACCGTGACAGAAAGTCTAGCTCAGACATAGGCAAACTCGGCCCTCCAGATGTTTTGGGACTACAGTGCCCATCATTCCTGACCACTGGTCCTGTGAGTTAGGGATGATGGGAGTTGTAGTCCCAAGTTTGGCCACCACTGCAGTCAGAGTTTAACCACTACTCCTTGCTGGCATTTGAGGATCTCCAAGTGGGGAAAGGAAAGGGCCAGATTTGTTGCTGTTGTTGTTTAGTCGTGTCCGACTCTTCGTGACCCCATGGACCAGAGCACGCCAGGCACTTCTGTCTTCCACTGCCTCCCGCAGTTTGGTCAAACTCATGCTGGTAGCCTCGAGAACACCATCCAACCATCTCGTCCTCTGTCGTCCCATTCTTCTTGTGCCCTCCATCTTTCCCAACATCAGGGTCTTTTCCTTTTTTTTTTTTAAAAAAAAGATATTTATTACTTTTCGAACAGTTTCGACACAACACTACAAACAAAAAAGAAAAAAAGAACAATACAAATACAATACAAAAACACTACAAACAAAACAAAACAAAAACAAACAAAAACAATTTAAAATCACCTCAAACATTTTCAATATCTTATCTTTCATTCGCTTATTTCTAACGACCTCCTCACACCTCCCTTTTTGTATTCCACTTCTATTTATTGTTCCAGCAGTTCCTTTCCATCTTCCTCTGTTTTCTATCCTATAATTATCTTAACACATTCTTGCCTTATTTTTTCCTTTAATTTTCTATTAATCTATTTATACTTAATTCCTTATAACATTTCTACTAAAGCCATATAACTTCATTCCAACATTCTTCTAACATTCATTAATTTTACAATATTTCTATAAATAGTCTTTAAACTTTTCCCAGTCTTCTTCCCCCGACTCTTCTCCCTGGTCTCGGATCTTGCCGGTCATTTCCGCCAATTCCATATAGTCCATCAACTTCATCTGCCATTATCCAACACTTCAGTGCTTTCAAGAAGCAACCATTCTCTCAGCCAGCAAAAAGCAGATGGTTCACAACAAAGTTTAGGGGTCTGGCAGGGCAAGTCCACCTCCTTCTTTGGCATCCATCAATATCTTAAATTTTACTCGTGGCTTCCTGCCCTGCTAAACAAATCTAGAGACGTCCCTCTGCCACCTCCTGAAACACTCCATCCCATCCAAAGCTTGCAATGTTTGAAACAAAAGCAACATCCCCGACAACACAGCAACCCTCATCCCCGCCACAGCAACTCGGCCCAACAATAACAACTTCAGATTTGTCCATATTTCCAAATCCCCCTTCTCTTCAATCCAACGTCCTTCACAGTTATCCTTGAATAAATTCACATTTCTGGCGGTCATACTTGTTCAGTTTCTGTTAATTGATTCTCATGGGAACTTACAGATTCTGGCTTCACACAATTAACTCAAGGCAGTGTCAATTTACTCTTGGCAGAAAGCCAAGGTCTGCTTGACCTAGAAACTACTAACTCTGATTGGTTAACGACCAGCACTCAACTCTGTTATCTAGAAATGCTAGCACAGTTTGGTGTTAGGTGTGTTAGGAGTAGAAGTGCTGTGTATGGTAGAGAGAGAGAGAGAGAAAGAAAGGATTTATTTTGCTTTGTTTTGTATGCAGAAACTCTGCTGGTTTTATTTTTCCTTTTAATAAATCCTGTAAATAGTTATTCTGAGTCTAGCTGACTAGTCATTTCCACCTCGACTAGCTTCTTCGCTGTGCAGGAAAACTCTGCTACGTTTGGGCTAAAGCCATTAGAGCTATGCCTGACACTTCAAAGTTCCATGAGGTTATGGGCATTGTGCTGTCAGCCTGAGTTGGGGTGGTGTCAGCATCAACGGTGTTGGTTCCAGTAGTCCCATAAGTTGTTGTTCCTGTTGGTGCAGCAGATGGACACTGGCTGGTTCCTGACTGTTGTGAGCTGGTGATGCAGTGGACACAAGGACAACAGCTGCAGCGTGTGAGTGCTGGGTGCTGTGGTTCCTGTTTTCTCTCTCGGTGGTCGTGAGTAGCTGGTTCCGGGTTCCAGGGACATCGCTCTCAAGATGGCCTCACAACCAGTTCAGATGGCTTTTGAGCGTATGAATGACTCCAATTACTTGCTGTGGTCGGAACGCATGCAGGCAGTGCTGCAGAGGGATCGTCTCTGGCAAGTGGTGAGTAAGTTTCCTACGAAGCCTGATGATGAAGACCTCGATAAAGACCAAAGAGCAAGGGCCATAATTGTCTTGGGGCTGGAAGATTCCCAGTTGTCGTATGTGAGGGGGATTCAGACAGCTAGAGGTGTGTGGCAAGCACTTAAAGAACTCCATGTGCATGAGACAGCGGTTTCCAAGCTGTTCATTCGCAAGGCATTGTACAAGGCAATGTTACAGCCTGGGGTTACAATGCAGGAACACCTACACAGTTTACAGTTAAAGTTTGCTGCGCTACAGGAAAGAGACTGTGCGTTAGACCAGCAGGAGAAGGTGGCTATTATTTTGAGTTCTCTCCCGGAAAGCTGGGATAATTTAGTTTTGTCTCTAGAAGGCATACAGGAGCATGATTTATCAGTCAGTTACGTTACTGGGCGTTTGATTGAAGAATGGCAGAAGAGGCAAGAGAGGTCGTTGGCTGCAGAGACTTCTACTGGTGGGCGGTTTGGAAGGAGTTCTCATGCCGTGCCAGAGGTGAAGCAAAAGCAGCGTACTGGTGAGGAGTCAGCGTTTGCTGTTAGGCGTTGTTTCCGATGTGGGTCTTCACCGCATCTAAAACGACAATGTCTGGAGTTGGTCAAGTCTCAGTTGCCGGTGCAGGAGCAGAGACGAGATCAGCAGCAGCAGCAGCAGCGTAAAAAGAAATTCTTCAAACAAAAACAGTCGGCTCAGCTGGTGACCGCCGAGGTCAAGATTGCTGATGAGAAACAAGCTGTCTGGGTTGTCGATTCGGGAGCGTCTTGGCACATCGTAAATTCAGATGAATTGTTTGTTTCCAAGAACTCAGCACAGCGCAGCCAGGTGGCTCTAGCAGACGGAAGTACTTCCAAAGTGATTTCGGGGGGTGCAGTTTTTGTTCCTTGTCTTCGTGAATGCCTGCAAAATGTACTTTGTGTGCCTTCATTAAGGAGCAATCTGATGTCTGTAGATTGTTTGCTAAAAGCTGGGTTTAAAGTGTATTTTGAAGGAGACAGTTGCATTATTAAGAAGGCTGGTGAGATTTTAGGCACTGCTAAGTCAGAGGGAGGCTTGTTTTGGCTTAAAGCAGGATCTCAAGTTGCAGCAGTAGTCAGTAAATCTCAGCCTGCAGTGAATAACAAAGCTATACATGACAACTGTGTGCACTTATTGCATAGGAAAATGGGGCATGCTTGCTGGAAAAGTGTACTAAAAATGTCTGAATTGGCTGATGGTAATTTAAAGAGTTGTAACAAGTACCTTGATTGTAATGTTTGTAAAAAGGTTAAAACCCACAGAGTCTCTTACCCCAGAAGTGACAGAGTTAGTGAGTCACCGCTACAGCTGGTTCACATGGATGTAATTGGTCCATTTGCTGTAAGCAGGGGTGGAGCGCGCTTTTCACTAACAATTGTGGATGACGCCACACGTTACTCTTGGGTTTTTCCCATGAAGAATAAGGGTGACGTGTTCACTAAGTTTAAAGGCTGGGTGGCATCTGTGGAAAGATTTCTGTCCATTAAACTCAAAAGGATACAGACGGACAGAGGTGGCGAATTTATGTCAAATGCTTTTAGCGATTGGTTACAAAAGCGTGGCATTGGGCATAGAAAAATGAACGTTTTTTCCCCAGAGGAGAATGGCGTTGCAGAGCGAAAAAACAGATCTTTACAAGATATGATGTTTGCCATGCTTGATGATGCTGATTTGCCCATGTCTTATTGGGGGGAGAGCATGCTCACCGCGTGTTATCTCCAAAATAGGCTCTTTCATCAAATAATAGGTACAACTCCGTACTTTAGAATGTTTCAGAAAAAACCTAAAATTGACCATTTGCATGTGTTTGGATCAAAAGCCTGGGTATTAATTCCAAAACAAATGAGAAAGAAGGGAGATCCTAAGACCAAACAGTTAGTGTTTGTGGGTTACCAGGAGCTGGGAAAAGGTTTCCGCTTTGCTGAAGGGACAAATGGCATTGTGATCTCCAGGAATGCCAGTTTTTGTGAACATAGTGGCTGGGAGAGACTACATGCCAATACTGAGGTTTGGTTTGAACCTTCCCAGGAGCTTCATGACTCTGAAGGTAAACATAGAGAATCAGAGTCTGAGGGGGAGGAAAGTTCAGATAAGAGCTCTCAAGAAAGTGGAGTTAGCCAGAGACCAGTTGCTAAGCAGCAAAAGAGAGGTCGTAGTTCTGAGGAGGAAAGTGGGTCAGAAGAAAAATTTTCTCCCAGAAGATCTAAAAGACAAAACAAAGGAGTGCCTCCGGTGCGTTTTTCTCCAGATACTGCTAATGTGTTTAGTGTAATTGCAGAGCCCAAGAGTTTTCAGGAGGTGTTAAAGTTACCAAAAGAGGAGGCAGAGCTCTGGAAACAGGCAATGGAGGAAGAGATGTCCTCTCTGAATGAGCATAAGGTCTTTACACCAGTAGCAGCGCCCGAGGGGGCAAAGATTGTAGGCTGCAGGTGGGTGTACAAACTTAAACCTCTGGTGACAGGAAAGTACAAATACAAAGCTCGTTTAGTGGCTCAAGGATATTCTCAGAGGCCTGGAAAAGATTATGACGAAACTTTTCCCCCTACTGCTAAGGGGGACAGTGTAAGGCTGATTTTAACGCTTGGAGCAAAGAGAAAACTCCTGTTAAACCATTTTGCTATCCAGACTGCATATTTACATGCATCAATATCAGAAGACCTGTATCTAGCCGAACCGCCTGGTTATGAGACAGGTTCCAATAGAGTGTTGAAATTAAACAAAGCTCTATATGGTCTCAAACAGGCTGCAAGATCTTGGAACAAATGTTTCAATGAGGCCTTAGTGTCATTTGGTTTCAAGCAGAGTACAGCTGACAATTGTGTTTATGTACGTGGTACAGGCAGTGATCAAGAGTTTTGTCTGATTTATGTAGATGATGTATTGTATGCCTGTAAAACAGATAAACAAACTAAAAGGTTTGCCAAGCAATTGTCCAGTAAGTTCAAAATGAAAGACTTAGGCCCGGTTAGGACATATCTAGGGTTGGAAGTGTGCTGGGCCCAAGATGGCAGCTGCCTAATTAGTCAGCAGAACAAAGTTAAACAACTACTGACTACATACAGGCTGCAGGATTGCAAAGGGGCAGCGGTGCCTATGGATCCAGGTTTCATAAAAGCACTTCATATAGATGAGAGTCCTGAATTTGAACATCCTGATGTATATCACTCTGTAATTGGAAGTTTATTGTATCTAGCACAGTGGTCCAGACCTGATATTAGCTACGCAGTAGGCATATTAAGTAGATTGGTCTCAAAACCCACACTAAATGCCTGGAAAGGGGTAAAACAAGTTCTGAGATACCTCAAACAGACAATTGGCTATATGTTACAATTAAATTCTTCTGAGGACGAAATGTTGAGTTGCTACTGTGATAGTGACTGGGGAAATTTGCCAGATAGAAAATCTGTCACAGGGCTAGTCATAATGGTTGGTGGAGCTTTAATCAGCTGGCGGTTACGCAAGCAAGACGTTGTAAGTGTGTCATCAACGGAATCTGAGTACGCCGCATTGAGTGAATTGTGCAACGAGGTGATTTATTTCAAGCATTTGTTAGCAGATTTAAATGTAAATTGTGGAGAACCAGTACGAGTTTACATTGATAATCAAGCTTGTATAGCCTTAAGTAAAACAGAGGGTTTCAAATCACGTTCCAAACATATCTCTGTAAAATACCAAAATGTATGTTGCTGTGTACAAGATAATATAATCACATGTACTTATGTATCAAGTGAAGAAAATGTAGCAGATGTATTAACTAAACCATTGGCAAAGATAAAGAACAAGCAAATGTGCAAGGGTTTAGGTTTGCTGGAAAAATAATCTCCTACATAGGTGTTATTTGATGTTAATTGTCCAGCAGAATCTGTGAGGGGGTGTTCAGTTTCTGTTAATTGATTCTCATGGGAACTTAGATTCTGGCTTCACACAATTAACTCAAGGCAGTGTCAATTTACTCTTGGCAGAAAGCCAAGGTCTGCTTGACCTAGAAACTACTTACTCTGATTGGTTAACGACCAGCACTCAACTCTGTTATCTAGAAATGCTAGCACAGTTTGGTGTTAGGTGTGTTAGGAGTAGAAGTGCTGTGTATGGTAGAGAGAGAGAGAGAAAGAAAGGATTTATTTTGCTTTGTTTTGTATGCAGAAACTGCTGGTTTTATTTTTCCTTTTAATAAATCCTGTAAATAGTTATTCTGAGTCTAGCTGACTAGTCATTTCCACCTCGACTAGCTTCTTCGCTGTGCAGGAAAACTCTGCTACGTTTGGGCTAAAGCCATTAGAGCTATGCCTGACACTTCAAAGTTCCATGAATACTAACCCACAAATACCTCTCTTTCTCAACCGATGTTAGTCCTGTCTCCTCCTGAAACTCTGTCAAGCTTTCCTTTTCCTCAGGTAGGGCTCTGATCCTCAAATTCATCTGTTTCTCTTTAAGTTCAGTCATAACAAATGTCGGCTTATGTTCATCAAGTTGTCCTTGTATGGATGGGACTCTCTCTCCAGTTGTATTGCTTTACATTCAGCAGCAAGGGTTTTCTCCTTGACTTCATCCGCAGTTTGCCGTATCAGAGTAGATTCCTGTATCAATTTCTGGGTGGTTTCTGTATTGGTATTCACCTTTTGTCCCAGATTATTTAAACTTTCTACAATTAAGTCTATTTTAATATTTGCAGCATCCACTTTCACATTTATCACGTCTGTTTTCTTGTGAAGCTGTTCCAGCGAATCGTTTATTTTCACTAATACAACCGCTAAGGCCTCTTCTGTCGACATTCCGTCTGTTTTTTCCTTTCCATTTGCCATAACACTTAAGAGACCCAAGGTCAATCCCAGAGTCTCACAATTCTTTATCTTGCAGCTGGAAATTCCCGTAGCCCAACTCCTGTAGAGCAAACAATTTCAAAAGCTTCCACTAGGGGAAAACAGTTTCTATTTGTATTAGTCAGTACTGTCCTCTTTTAAACAATGTTCCAATAATCCAAAGTTAGTTTCAGTTTTCAGTTACTTTTACTCCTTTTTTTTTTTTTAAACAGCCGGAAACAGTAGAAACAATGTATTCCCTTGTTTAGCTACCTGTCAATGAACGTTCTAAACGCTGTCAATGAACATGCCAAAAGACATCGATCCTGCTAGCAGCCCGTTTCCAGGGTCTGAGCGGCGGTATTTTAACTCTCTTGACTCTCTCTTACAGGCATATTCAGTCCACCACTCCCCCCCCTTCTCCTGTCTCCAAAGGGGGGGGGGTTAGTTATTTACCGATGGAGATTTAGTCTTTTTACAAAAGGCTTTCCAAGACTTCAGCTTCATTGCTTTAGCTTATTTACAAAAGGGGAGGCGGACTTCCTGTATTGAACCTCCCCGTTTCGATGCCAAATTAAACGTTTAAAAATCCAATTCTCCCACTTCAGCTCTACTCACGGATAATTACTTTAGAGTAAAATTGTCCACAGGAAAAAGTCAGTGCTCTCCGGCAACAGCTATGCGGCTTCGCTCCGTGGAAGAAGCAGACGATTCGAAGCACCGTGCCGCTCACCCCACGTCGCTCCGTATCCCCGAAACCGGGTTTCCCCGCGAGTAGGGGAGGCGCAAAAGGTGCCCGCCGAATCCCACGTTCACAGGCTTCTCCCGCCTGTGATTTTTATGGGTCTCCGCCTTCGCTGTGGCGGTACAGACCCAAATTCCCACGGGGCAAATTCCTCCCGATCAGAGGAATTCTGCCATTGCCGGAGGCACCAACCCGGAAGTCCACCATCAGGGTCTTTTCCAGGGAGTCTTCTCTTCTCATGAGGTGGCCAAAGTATTGGAGCCTCAACTTCAGGATCTGTCCTTCCAGTGAGCACTCAGGGCTGATTTCCTTAAGAATGGATAGGTTTGTTCTTCTTGCAATCCATGGGACTCTCAAGAGTCTTCTTCAGCACCATAATTCAAAAGCATCAATTCTTCGGCAATCAGCCTTCTTTATGGTCCAGCTTTCACTTCCATACATCACTACTGGGAAAACCATAGCTTTTACTATACGGACCTTTGTTGGCAAGGTGATGTCTCTACTTTTTAAGACGCTGTCTAGGTTTGTCATTGCTTTTCTCCCAAGAAGTAGGCGTCTTTTAATTTTGTGGCTGCTGTCACCATCTGCAGTGATCATGGAGCCCAAAAAAGTAAAATCTCTCACTGCCTCCATTTCATCCACTTCTATTTGCCAGGAGGTGATGGGACCAGTGGCTATGATCTTCATTTTTTTGATGTTGAGCTTCAGACCATATTTTGCGCTCTCCTCTTTCACCCTCAATAAAAGGTTATTTGATTCCTCCTCACTTTCTGCCATCAAGGTTGTGTCATCTGCATATCTGAGGTTGTTGATATTTCTTCCGGCAATCTTAATTCCGGCTAGGGATTCATCCAGCCCAGCCTTTCGCATGATGAATTCTGCATATAAGTTAAATAACCAGGGAGACAATATACAGCCTTGTTGTATTCCTTTCCCAATTTTGAACCAATCAGTTGTTCCATGTCCAGTTCTAACTGTAGCTTCTTGTCCCACATAGAGATTTCTCAGGAGACAGATGAGGTGATCAGGCACTGCCATTTCTTTAAGAACTTGCCATAGTTTGCTGTGGTCGACACAGTCAAAGGCTTTTGCATAGTCAATGAAGCAGAAGTAGATGTCTTTCTGGAACTCTCTAGCTTTCTCCATAATCCAGCACATGTTTGCAATTTGGTCTCTGGTTCCTCTGCCTCTTCTAAATCCAGCTTTCACTTCTGGGAGTTCTCGGTCCACATACTGCTTGAGCCTTCCTTATAGAATTTTAAGCATAGGACTTCCGGAGGCAGCGCGAAACGGCAATGGCGGTCCTCTTCAGTCTCTGAAGAGGGGCTCCGCAGAAAAGGGTCATTCGCTGCGGCACAGCGACGACCCACCAAGAAAAACCACGGGCAGAGTGAGCCCGTGGCCGTGGGACTCGGCGGGCACCTGGAGCGACCCCCAAAATGAAGAAGGGACCCCGTAAGGGGCTCCGGAAGCGCGGAGGGGAAGCGGTGCTGTGAGTTCATCGCTCTTTCTGCGGGAGTGAAGCCGCGCGGCTGCTGCTGATGAGCACCGACCTTTCTTCCTGAAACATCAGGCTCCAAACTACTTACTCGTGAATAAGGATCAACTTTTATGGGACTAAAAATATTAAATTTGGCTGAAAGCGGGAGACGAAAAACAGGAAGTCCGTCTCCCGGCAGTGCTTAAGATCAAAGGCAAAGAATTTGACAAGCTGGAAGCAGTTTAAAAGGATCACAAATTTGGGACTATCTTGCGCTAGTGGAATTGATTTTTTAAAGGGGTAAGACAAGCCTCTTTTCTCTTCTTTCTTAAGAGTATTGGATTTTAATTGGGACTTTCCTCCTTTCTATGGATTACAAAAATTAAGACACCAAACATCGGACTGACAGGGAAAAAAAGGACTGTTGTTGCGGAAAATGTATATAAATTAGAAACTGTTACAGTTGAGTGTTACTGGAAGATACAATTAAGGAACTGTAACTTGCACCTTTCAGGAGAGACTTTGTTACAACTTGGGAAGTGCTCTGTAAGTTAAAAAAAGTTTAAAGGAATATTAGCAAATTGTATGGGACTGCAGGAACTTTAATGGTGGACAAATTTATTTCCTTCTTTTTTGAATTGCAACAATACTCCCCCTAGTGGAGTTTTGGATTTACAATTGCCTGGGAACAAACTTTATTTTGACTCTCTGTTGCTTTGTTATTTACATTTGGGAACTGTCTTTCCCATGGGGTAATACACAATTTGACCTTGACTCATAGACAGATGTGGAATGAGTGGCCAACCGAAAACAAGAGCTGCAAAAACGAAAGCAAGGCAAGCCCAACTTCTGCAAACAACCTTGACTACTCAGACACGTAGATCATCGGTCCCAGCTGTTTTAGGAATACAAGAAAAGGAAGCTGAGCAGCCAGCATCAGAGGATATGGCTGAAGGAGGGTCTGATACCTTCTTAAAACAAATGCTAGAACAATTTGCAATCTTGAACAAGAAGGTAGATGACCAATCGGCAAAAATTGATCAAGCTACATCCTCTATTACAAAACTGTCTGACCAAGTTGCACAACATTCACAAGTAATTGGGAATTTTAAGGAAGCAACTGTAGAAAATCGGAAACTGGCTGAGGCAGCTAATTTAAAGGCAGACCAAGCAAATCAGAAGGTTGAGGCCATAAAAGGGGAGGTAAGGCCACTCCACAAGCATATTAGTGACCAGCAGGCCTACCTGTCTATGGTGGAATTGAGAAATCGGGAAAATAATTTGAGATTAAGAGCTATCCCAGAGCTTGAGAAAGAAGATTTGATTGACTATTTGACAGTAGAATTTTCCAAGTTCTGGGGTATAGAAGTAGACAAGGATTTTAAAATAACAACCGCGTTTAAGTTGGGAAGAGCTGCAAGGAGGGACAGGCCCAGAGACTGTTTGATTATTCTGAGATCCAAGCAGGAGAGAGACAAAATATTAGACCTCCATTTTAAGAAATCACTGGATATTCAAGGTAAAAGAGCGGAAATTTACAGAGATATACCAAAACAACTTTTGGACCTTAGAACTGCTTATACTGATTTAGCAAGACTACTGAGAGGCAACGCGATTCCTTACAGGTGGGAGTTCCCCCAAGGTCTATCTTTCAACTACAAAGGAAAGAAAGTTAAAATTAAAACAACAGAAGACAACCAGAAGTTCCTGCACGACCACGGAGAGGACTTGCAGAAGGGAATAGCAGGTCCTTGGCCACCGCCACAACCTGGAATAGTACCAACTCCTACACCTCCGGGTCCGGACGAAAAGAAGGACACCCCATAAAAAGGAACAACAGATTGATTCAGGATGTCTCTGCAGCTGTACAGCTGGAATATTCATGGAGCAAATTCCCCAGAAAAAAGAAGAAGGATCTTCCATATTTTGAAAAAAGAACAATTGGACATCATTTGCTTGCAGGAAACACATGTGACTAGACTCCACAGGAAAGTGTTAATCAATAAAAGACTAGGCCAAGAATTTATTTCTTCAGACAGAGTTAAAAAGAGAGGCGTGGTGATCTATGCAAAGGAGAACCTGTCACCGAAATTTTTGTTTAAAGATGAGCAAGGAAGAATCTTGGCAATTGAAATACAAACTCAAGGAGAAAAATTTTTGATATTAGGAATTTATGCACCAAATGAGGGGAAATCGGAATTTTATAAGAAGCTACATGAGACATTGCTGGATTATCTGGATTATTCCAACATCATCATGATGGGTGATATGAATGGGGTGGTCTCTACTCACATGGATAAGTCACAAAATCAAAATCTAACCAAAGATGGCAGACTACCATCCGGCCGGTTCCTTCAGATGAAAAATGAATGACAGCCTACTAAGAGATCAAGAGATTGTAAAGAAGGCCCAAAAAACTTTAAAGGACTACTTTGAAATCAATTTGAACACCTCGGTGGAAAAGAGAACAATCTGGGACGCAAGTAAAGCTGTAATGAGAGGGTTTCTGATACAACAGAATACGATCAAGAAAAAATTTTGGAACGGAAAAAAGGATAAGATACTAGAGAAGATAAGAGATGGAGAGAAAAAATTGAGACTAAAACCCAAATCAAAAGAGATCTTAAGAGAAATCAAATTCCATCAAGCACAATATGCGAAACTGATAAATCAAGAAGTGGAATGGAAAATTAAACAAATGAAACAAAGATCATTTGAATTGGCGAATAAATGTGGAAAACTGCTAGCATGGCAGTTGAAAAAGAGACAAAAATTGAACTTTGTTACCAACTTAGAGGTTGAAGGGAGAAACATTCAGAAACCAGATGAAATTAGAAAGTGTTTCCAGAAATATTTCAAAAAACTATATACGCAAGGGCCTGAGGAAGTGTCCGAGATAGATCAATTTTTAAAAGGTAATGGCTTACCAAAACTATCTCAGGAGAAGAGATCAATCTTGAACTATAAAATAACACAACAGGAAATCGAGGCTGCCATTCAGAATATGCAACTAGGCAAATCTCCAGGCCCAGATGGACTTACCTCCAAGTACTATAAGATATTAAAAGACTATTTGACACAACCATTATTGGAGGTTTGCAACCAGATTATGGAGGGAGGGAGGGCACCGGAAACGTGGAAAGAAGCTTTCATCACATTGATACCCAAATTGGAAACTGAAAAGACCCAGCTTAAGAACTACCGTCCCAACTCACTCCTAAATGTGGATTACAAAATTTTTGCGGACATTTTAGCAAGTAGACTTAAAAAGGTATTGAATGAAGTAATTCATAAGGACCAGGCAGGCTTTCTTCCAGGCAGACACTTGTTTGACAATACTAGGAACATTATTGATATCCTGGAACTCTTGCAAACCAACATTAACACTAAAGCAGTGTTAATTTTTATTGATGCGGAGAAGGCCTTTGACAACATTTCTTGGAAGTTTATGAAGAAAAACTTGGAAGGGATGGGAGTGGGACGGGGGTTTGAAAATGGTATAGAAGCAATTTATTCAGAACAAAAAGCTAAGTTGATAGTGAACAGAAGAGTTCTGTGTCTGATGGTGACAGAAGAGTTCAAAATTGAAAAAGGAACACAACAGGGGTGCCCCCTATCCCCCCCTATTATTTATCTCAGTCCTGGAGGTGCTTTTGAATATGATTAGGGAGGACCGGCTGGTACAAGGAGTACGGGTCGGAGTGAAACAATACAAACTGAAAGCTTTTGCAGATGACCTGGTTTTAACACTACAGGAGCCAGAACCCAGTACAAAAAGAGTTTTAGAACTGATTCATGAGTTTGGTCGGGTGGCGGGATTTAAGTTGAACAAACAAAAAACTAAAGTTTTGGGGAAAAACTTGACACCTTTAGAAACAGATGGGTTTCAGAAGGAAACAGAGTTAAATGTGGTCAAAAAAGTGAAATACCTGGGGGTCAACTTGTCTTCCAAAAATTTGAATTTATTTAAAGATAACTATGAAAAATGTTGGTCGGAAGTTAAAAAGGATTTGGAATCTTGGTCAAGACTGAAACTTTCCTTGTTGGGTCGAATAGCAGCTATAAAAATGAATGTGTTGCCAAAGATGTTGTTTTTGTTTCAAACCCTACAGATCGTGGACAGAGTGGAATGTTTTGGAAAGTGGCAGAAGGATATCTCAAAGTTTGTTTGGCAAGGCAAAAAGCCCCGAATAAAGTTTAAAATACTAACAGATGCAAAGGAAAGAGGGGGGTTTGCCCTGCCAGACTTAAGGTTATATTATGAAGCTGCAGCCTTCTGCTGGATGAAAGATTGGATGCTTTTAGAGAACACGGATGTCCTAGATCTGGAAGGGTTTAATAACTCGTTAGGATGGCATGCATATTTGTGGTACGACAAGGTAAAGACTCACAAAATGTTCAAAAACCATATTGTTAGAAAAGCAATATTTATGGTCTGGACAAAATATAAAGACTTATTAGAGAGTAAGACCCCGAGGTGGTTATCACCAGTGGAGGCTAAGGCCCGAAAAAACCCCAATATGGAGGCCAGCTGGCCGAAATATGGGGAAATAGTAGAAAAAAATTGGAGATAACTGGAGGTTACAGAGCTATGAAAAACTAAAGAATAAGGTGCAAGATTGGTTTCATTATGCTCAAATTCAAGAGGTTTTTAAGTTGGACAAAAAAACAGGATTCCAGGTGGAAAAATCGAAACTAGAGATAGAACTGTTAGAACCAAAGACTAAGGTACTTTCGAGAATGTATAACTTGCTGCTTAAATGGAACACTCAGGATGAGACAGTTAAATCAGCCATGATAAAATGGGCTCAAGACATTGGGTACAACATTATGTTTGAAGACTGGGAAAGGTTATGGACCACCGGTATGAAATTTACGGCATGTAATGCCCTGAAAGAAAACATTATGAAAATGATATACAGGTGGTACATGACCCCAGTCAAGCTTGCTAAGATATACCATTTGTCTGATAATAAATGCTGGAAATGTAAGGAGGCTGAAGGGACATTCTTTCACCTGTGGTGGACCTGTCCAAAAGTGAAGGCCTTCTGGGAAATGATCTACAATGAGTTAAAAAAGGTGTTTAAGTACACCTTTCCTAAGAAACCAGAGGCCTTTCTCTTGGGCATTGTCGGCCAAAAGGTGTTAAAAAACGTTCTATCCTTCTTTATGTATGCAACTACAGCAGCAAGAATTCTCATCGCAAAACATTGGAAGACTCAAGATTTACCCACACTGGAAGAGTGGCAGACGCAACTGATGGACTATATGGAATTGGCCGAGATGACTGCCAGGATCCGAGATTTGGGAGAAGAAGCAATGGAGGAGGATTGGAAAAAATTCAAGGACTATTTACAAAAACTTTATAAGTTATATGAATCATAAGAATTCGCAGGATTTGGAAAGGTTAGCTCCAGCAACGAGATTGGGTGTATATGAAACTAAGTTATATTAACGAAAGGACTAACGTTTAAATATAACATTATATTGGTTTTTGGAGTAAATGGATAATAAGTAATTTAAACTTAAATGCAACTATCTGAAAGTACAAAAGAATGCGTGAAACAAGGTTATAATTTGCTGACATTTTTATTGTTAAGAATGCACGGTGAGGGGGATGTGGGGAAGTCCGGTAGATGATTGAAAAAAAGTTCTGAAATGATGAATTTTTCTTCTTTTTTGTTTTCTCCATTCTTGTTTCTTTGTATGTCTTTATCTGGAAAAAATGTAATAAAAATATTTATATAAAAAAATAAATAGAATTTTAAGCATAACCTTGCTAGCGTGTGAAATGAGTGCAGTTGTGCGGTAATTGGAGTATTCTTTGGCACTGCCCTTCTTTGGGATTGGGATGTAAACTGATCTTCTCCAATCCTCTGGCCACTGCTGAGTTTTCCAAATTTGCTGGTATATTGAGTGTAGCACCTTAACAGCATCATCTTTTAAAATTTTAAATAGTTCAGCTGGAATACCATCACTTCCACTGGCCTTGTTATTTGCAGTGTTTTCTAAGGCCCATTTGACTTCACTCTCCAGGATGTCTGGCTCAAGGTCAGCAACCACACTACCTGGGGTGTACGAGCAATCCATATCTTTCTGGTATAATTCCTCTGTGTATTTGAAATATACTCAGAATCGAGAGTGGATTTCATGCTCTTTATTCAGCTCATAGTGGTGAGGAGGAAGAATGAAAGTCCCCTCAAAGTATCTGCTTTATATACATTATTTACACAATGGGCTGCATGTGATTGGCTAATTCCGGAATTCTCCTGTAGGCCAATCAGGTTGTGGATTCACTTCTATCTGGAGCATGATTGGGTGGTTCCTGCCGACCAATCATACTGCTGCATTGTTCTAGGACCAATCAGACTGCTGCATTCTGAATCCTATTGTTCTAGGACCAATCAGACTGCTGCATTTTGGATCCTATTGTTCTAGGACCAATCAGACTGTTGCAGTTTGGATCCTATTCAACTCAGTACATAACAGTATTCTTGCCACCTCTTCTTGATGTCTTCTGCTTCTGTTAGGTCCTTACCACTTTTGTCCTTTATTATGGTAATCTTTGTACGAAATGTTCCTTTCATTTCTCCAATTTTCTTGAACAGATCTTTGGTTCTTCTCATTCTGTTGTTTTCCTCTATTTCTTTGCATTGCTCGTTTAAGAAGGCCTTCTTGTCTCTCCTTGCTATTTTTTGGAAATCTGCATTCAATTTCCTGTATCTTTTAGCATCTCCCTCGCATTTGGCTTGCCTTCTCTCCCCCGCTATTTGTAAGGCCTTGTTGGACAGCCATTTTGCTTTCTTGCATTTCCTTTTCATTGGGATGGTTTTCGTTGCTGCCTCCTGTATAATGTTGTGAGCCTCCATCCATAGTTCTTCAGGCACTCTGTCCAGCAAATCTAAATCCTTAAACCTGTTCCTCACTTCCACTGTGTATTCATAAGGGATTTGATTTAGATTGTATCTTACCGGCCCAGTGGTTTTTCCTACTTTCTTCAGTTTAAGCTTGAATTTTGCTATAAGAAGCTGATGATCTGAGCCACAGTCAGCTCCAGGTCTTGTTTTTGCTGACTGTATAGAGCTTCTCCATCTTTGGCTGCAGAGAATATAATCAATCTGATTTCGATGCTGCCCATCTGGTGATGTCCATGTGTAGAGTCATTTGTAGAGTCATTTGTAGAGTCCATGTGTAAAGGGCCAGATAGGCGGGGTCAAAATAAAAAATATTATTATTATTATTATTTAATTAATTGAGTCTTGTCGTTATCTAAGTGGCGTGACTGTTCTTTGACAGAGAATAGAAGAAATAATGAGGAGGACCCGGAAGGCAGAGCAGAACGATGCCAAGGTAAATGCCTTCTGACGTCAGCTAAGGCATTGGTTGCCTCTGATTTCTGTTGTTAGTGTTCAAGGAGAACGTTGTTGGCGCTTGTCTTAAAAAAATTGGTTTTCTCTGAGCTTCCACAGCCGCACCCTGATTTGAAGCTGATATGCTGTGGCAGATTTTATTTTATTTTATTAGAATTTTTACTGGTTTTTGCACATATTTTCTTTTTTTTTGGCAAATATTTTTTATTACATTTTCTATAAAAACTTCCATCTTTCCATTTTCCACATCACGTATTTTAGTTTGTTGAACCTCCCTCCACTCCTCTGACAGTCATCCATAATAATTCTCCTATTTACACATTTCTTAATATATAGTATCACCTTTAAGTAATTTCTTTATATCCTTATTTACATTTTTGCGATATTCCTCACTTTTCACAAAGCCTCTTTAAAACACACTAGCGTTGTATTCTCCTCACATATAGTTTTCAAATACTCTCTAAATTTTTCCCAATCCTCCAAAAACTTATGGTCTCTTTGAAGTCTAATTTTCCCCGTTAGTTTGTCTAATTCCGCATAATCAATTAGTTTATTTCTCCATTCGTCCAGAGTCGGTACTTGTTCTTGTTTCCACCTTTGAGCTATCAGCGTCCTCGCGGCAGTTATTGCATATTGGAAAAGTTTGAAATCCTTCCTTTTAATTTCCCTTCTGGTTATCCCTAGTAGAAAGGTCTCTGGTTTCTTAACAAAGCTATATTGTAGCATTTTCCTTACTTCATCATATATTTTTCCCCAGAAACCCTTCACTTTCTCGCATTCCCACCACATGTGCATAAACGTGCCCTCTTTCTCTCTACACCTCCAGCATTTATTATAGATCTTATTATGCCCAATTTAACCGGTGTTAAGTACCATCTATATACCATCTTCATGGCATTTTCTTTTAGTGTTATGCATGCTGTGAATTTCAGATTTTGATTCCATATCTTTTGCCACTCTTCCAGCTCTATACTGTACCCTAGATCTCTGGCCCAGTGGATCATGACCTCTTTCACCTCCTCATCCATCGTATGCCATTCTAGTAGGATTTTATACATTTTTGATATGATTTTACGATCATTATTAACAATTTCTGTTTGGAACTTCGAATCCTTTTCCTCATACCCCTTTTCTTTCACCTCCTTTTTAAACATATTACTTATCTGCCAATAGTGCAACCAGTCCCGTACATGTTCTTTCACTTGTTCATATCGTTTAACTGTCCATTTGTCCCCTTCTTTGAATACCAGGTCTCCATATGTGACCCAGTTACTTCTCATATTGAGTTGCTTAATTCCCATCATCTCTAAAGGGGATAGCCAATGTGGTACCCCCCTTTCTAATATATTTTTATATCTGATCCATACTTCGATTAGCGATTTCCGGAATATATGATTTCCAAAAGATTGATGACCTTTTTTACCCTCCTGCCATAAATAAGCGTGCCACCCGAACCTATTGTCGAATCCCTCTAAGTTCAATAATTTCGTGTTTTTGAGCTTTATCCAATCTCTTACCCAGCAAAGACATGATGCCTCGTAATACAACTTCAAGTCTGGCAGGGCAAATCCTCCTCTCTCTTTTGCATCCGTTAGCAGTTTATATTTAATTCTCGGTTTTTTGCCCTGCCAGATATATCTTGAAATCGATCTCTGCCACTCCTTAAAAATTTTAACTCCTCTTAATATTGGGATCGTCTGAAATAAAAATAGTAATTTGGGAAGCACGTTCATCTTGATCATTGCTTATTCTACCCCAAAAGGATAGTTTTAACCTTCCCCATCCTTCCAGGTCCTTCTTAATTCCTTTCCATATCATAACATAATTATTCTGGTACAGATCAATATTTTTTGGTGTAATGCCCATTCCGAACTTCAGGAGGAGGGGGGGTTGCGGGCTCACGACCCCGCCCACTCTCACTCCCGCGAGGCTGGCGCCAGCCTCGCGGGGTCAGGGAATTCCCGTAATTTGCATCCCCCGCAGCGCCAGCCAATCGGCTGGCGGCAGGGGCGGGCCTCCCAGAGGCCACTTAAGGTCGGGGCAGCCCTTGGCTCGCCCCTTTTTCCCTAGCAGCTGACGCAGTTTGGATCATCCCCCGTCGCGTTCCTGTGCCCCTAGCTAAGTTTCTTGGTTCAGCCCCTTGGCAAGCCTGCAACCGATTCTGTTCCTTCGTGGGATCCCGCAAGCGGATAACGCTTCGGTTCGGCCGGCGCTCTCGCAAAAAGGACAGCAGGATTGGATCACCTACCTAGCGAACGGCTGCGCCAACCTCCAGGAGCCGCCTCAGAGCCGGCCGCGCGCCACCGAGTGCTGTTGTTGCGGGCACTTCGCGGGAGCGGCGATCGTGAGCTGCTGCAGCGCTCACGGAAGGTTTATCCAGCGGGGGCGGGGGCTCGGTAACAGCAGGAGCTTTGGCGGGGAGTGGGGCACGGAACGGGGGAGTGCCTGTGGATCCTTTTAGTACACTTCTTTACCCTCCCTGTGTTGCTGTTAGTCACTCGATTTAATTTTGTCCCTCCCCGCTCCTTTACTCTTTACTTTCTGCATCCTTGGTACACTGTGCTGCTTTGCGTAGGATCCCCTCAGCGGCATTTCCTTGAACGCAGGCGTCCTGGTTGCCTTAACGACGACCTTGCCGGCCGCCATTTTGCTGGTACCACGTGGCGTCTGCGGCCGCCATTTTAAGTGAGGCATTTCAAGCAAAAGGGGCTCAGCTTACAGCCTCCCCTCGCAGACCTTCCACTATTGTAACATCTGCTTTGCCTGGCAATTCCCCCTGAGGATTCTCCGTACAATTTAATTTTCGCGAAAGCATCACTCATTGTTGTGGCCTTATTAGAAGCTTATTAATTTACCCTTCGCCTAGCCCAACTGCCGCTTGCTTTATTTTCTTATAATTTTGATCTGATTGCCTGCTGCGCAATAACTCATTACGCAGCCTCTGCTTATTCATTTATCCTTTGCGTGGATCGCTGGGCAGTTGTTTGTCTTTATTTGTTATTTGGTGGGTCTCTCTGCTTGCCTGCCTTAACCTAGCTGGTTTTCCGGCCGCTTTCCCAACATTTACAAGTATTTAGCTTGCATTCTGTAATTCTGTCGTTTGTTGCCAATTTGACCTGAGCTGAGTTATACTGTGGTAGTTTTACACAGGATATCTAAAGGGATATTTGGTGGTTTATAAGGCTATTCTCAACTTGTTAGTCAATTGTATTTGGTGCTAATAGATAAATATAGAATACCTTACTGGGGCGGCAGGAACTAGCTGGCCCCATTGACCGCAATCCCCGTTGTTTTCCTTGCTTTTCATCTAGCTCATCTAGCGTTGCCATAGGAACGCGTGTGTTGTGGCACTGAAGGTTTCCTATTGCTGCTGGTTGGCTCGTTGGTTACCATAGAAACCCTATTACCTTGCCAGTCAGCAGGACAATTTAAGGCTAACGACCGGTAATTAGAGCTATTGTTTCCTGGCAGCTTAATCTGGCTGTGTCCCAGCCAGCTATAGCAAGCTAGATTGATAGTGATATAGTCCCACTCACTTAAATATATATAAATAACTAATCACACATATAGAAATAAATAAATAAATAAATATAAATAAATAAATAGGAAATAAATAAATATATAGATAAATAAATACAAAAAAATAAAAATAAAAATAAAAATAATAATATATAAAAAAATATATAGATAAAATATAAATAAAATAGACACTCGATTGGCTTCGCCCCTCCCCGAGGCGCGGCTTTCGGCTTGCACATGGAGAACAACAGCAACCCCCAACAACCTCAGCTTGGCAATGCCTTAATGCCAACAGGCCCTGGTAACCCGCAGGTCGTGGCTCAGCTCTTTTCCGCGCTGCAAGCATTCTACGCGCAGTGCAGAGCACCTATCACTCCCTCCCCGAACATCGTCGAGTTGTCACAAGATTGCATACCAGACACCCCCCCCAGCCAGCAGGGTCAGGATGGTCCTTCCACTAGTGCAGCTAACGTGGTTGAGCAGGCCCCCAACAGGCCACGGACGCGCTTACAAGCTGCCAAAACTCAAAAATCTAAATCAGGTCCACTAAAAGGCAAGGCACCAGCTAAAAAACCTAGGTCGAGCGCACAAAAGGCTAGGCCGGCGGTGGCCTCTACATCGGCCCCGCACCAGGAGGTGATTGACGTTCCCAGTGTTTTCCAGGATAATCCTAGACAACCGAGCACCTCGGAGGAGTCATCTTCCGAGGAGGAGCTGCCCCCTCAGCAGGTGGCCGCTGCCTGCGACCCGGCCCCCCGTGACGACGCACCACGGGGTGGAAAGCGGAAGGCGAAGAAGAAGCATCGGTCGAAGAAAAGCAAGAAGAGGGACACTTCGGACTCCGAGGAGGAAACAGGTACCTCTTCATCAGATGGGGATAGTGACGCCCCAATGGAGACATATTGGGGGGAGGGGAGGAAGTTGGAGCTCCCCAGTGGGTGCATGAACGAAGGGCCAACTCACACAGGAAGGCATTTAATGGCACACTTGACTGGAAGGATGGGGCTCTGGTCCCAGACGTTAAAGTCTCAACCAACGCTGCCACTGACTTTATTCTGGGGGAACCACCTCTCTAAGAGGAAGAGGAACAAGATATTGAATGGCAATTACGTTGATATGTTTTCCTTGCTGCCACCAGCCCAGGTAAAGGGAAAAGGGGAGAAAATTAAGTACTATGGGAAAAGGAGGTACAGGGTACCCCGGGTAGAACGATCTTTTGAGAATTGGCTTAATGGCTATCAGGTGTTTATGGCTGTGGTGTCAAGTTGTTATCCTAAGAGGGGCGCGCACCTCGTGTCCTACCTGGCTCACGTCAGGAGGGCACGGGAGCAGGCAGGTGATGAAGCTGCTTTGGCCTATGATGAAGACTTTCGGAGGAATGCCTCGCTACTGTCTTCAACGCGCTGGGACCAAAAGGACAACAACTGCTGGTTTGAACACGTGGGGCCCAATATCGAGAAGAAAACCGCTCAACAGCCAAAAGCTGGTAAGGTGGAGACCCAACGCCGTAGACAGTGCTGGGACTTCAACAAGGGTACCTGTCAGCGCGTTACCTGTAAGTACCTGCACGAATGCGAGAGGTGCTTAGGCAGCCACTCTGCAGTCAACTGCTTCAAAGGGAGGCAGCAGCCCTTTCGGGGGGGCAGGGGTCATCTCTCCCGGGGAAACAGGGGTGGCTCCGCCGGACCTGCAGCCCCCGCCCAAGGGCCAGCTGGGGCTCGGTACTAACATCTCCCTAGGCCTCGCGTGCTCTCCGATAAAATTGGAGCCCTTGAGAGCACTCTTGAAGTTCTATCCAAATAGACGTGCAGCTCAACTACTTGAGGAAGGGTTTTCCGAAGGTTTTAGAATTCCGATTGCTTTTACACCCAATTCCAGTTGCCCCCCTAACCAGAAATCAGTGTTAGAAAGGCCTGACATCGCGCTTAAAAAGATACAGAAGGAAATTACAGCTGGCAGGGTAGCCGGTCCATTCGCAACTCCGCCTATTGAGGGGCTTCATATCTCCCCGCTGGGTATTGTCCCAAAGAAGGCCCCCGGTGAATTTAGAATGATACACAACCTGTCCTATCCCAAAGGAACTTCGGTTAATGACGCCATTCCCCAAGAGATGTGCACGGTGAAGTACTCTTCATTCGACCAAGCTGTGCGGTTGGTGCGGAGCTTTGGCAGGGGCGCCTTTTTGGCAAAATGCGACATCGAGTCAGCATTTCGCTTACTCCCGGTTCATCCGGAAGACCACCGCTGGTTGGGTTTCAAATTCCAGGGAGCATACTTCATTGACAAAGCTATGGCCATGGGTTGTTCTATTGCTTGTGCTGCGTTCGAGACCTTCAGCACGTTCTTGGAATGGGCCCTAAAGTTTAGAACTGGCTCTCTAGGGGTGGGTCATTATCTTGATGATTTTATTTTGGTGGCAAGTGACGCTGGGGAGTGCAGGTCTCTCCTCATCGCTTTCGAGTCCTTAGCCAGGGAGCTGGGGGTTCCTCTGGCAAGCGAAAAAACTGAGGGTCCGGTCACGACCATGACCTACCTGGGGATTGAACTCGATACCGTAGCCCAAACCTCGCGCCTACCAGCTGACAAATTGGTTGCCCTGAGAGAGCTTATCGGCCAAATGCTGCCTTTAAAGAAGGTCACCTTGAGGCAAATTCAATCCCTCCTGGGGCACCTCAACTTCGCCTGTCGTGTAGTTTCCCCCGGCCGTCCCTTCTGTGGCCGCTTAGCTAAGCTGTCCACGGGTTTGCGGTCACCCCATCATAGGGTACGCCTTTCCAAGGCAGTAAAGGCAGACCTCCTCGTCTGGTTGCAATTCTTGGATGGTTTCAATGGTATATCGCTTTGGCAAGATACCTTGGCGCTTCAGTCAGATTTCCAGGTACATTCGGATGCGGCTGGGTCCCTTGGTTTTGGGGTTTACTTCAGGGGCCAGTGGTGTTGTCAGGGGTTCAGGAGCAGAGGCAAGGGCAAGGGAGGAAACAGAGAGCGAGGGGGAGGAGGCAGAAGAAAAGATGAGTGATGACGACGACCCGAGATCTCCGAGTCTTTCCAGTGAATCAGAAGATTCACAGAAAGGAGCACCAGTGGCCAGGGCGAGGGGGGAGCCTAGGGGGACACCCCAGGAAGATAGAGCCAGAGGGGACTCAGAGGGGAGCAGTTGGAAATCGGGACCAGCGTCACCGCCAGAGAGCAGGGAAGAGGAAGGGTGCCAGGGATCAAGTGCTGGCAGCTCACAACAGGGGGGAGGGCACGAGTCAGGAGTGGCCACACCTCCATCGGGGAGTGAAGAAACGGTCAGACGGAAAGTGGAAGGTTGGGCGCGCGCGCCAAGTTCAAATGCACAGGAAAGTGACGCAGTAGGCAGCCCGGAAAGGGAGCCAGGTCCTAAAGCCCGGTGCAAGGAGACAGGAGGGTCCGGGGGGTCGGCGTCAGAAGAATCCCGGAAGGAAGAGACCCCGGGGGGCAGAGGGACCCAGAGGAGAACAGTCAGGCGGAAAAGGTGGAGCAGGGCTAGGATATTAAGTTGGTGTACAAGGGGCGGAGACTCAGACGGAGCTTCGCCGATCTAACCATAAGACGTAGAGTTGCACGCAGCAGCTTGAGAATGGAAACTGTAACTCAATAAAGACTTTTATTTAATGATCGCTGGCTAGCGTGATCCTCTGTGAGCTATGATCTGGAAGCAACTCTGACAGTAAGCTCCGTCTCCTAAATTGTGGGCATCTACGGCCTTGCGGAGAGGAGAGAAAGCGGGTGCCTACTAGCGAGCTCACGAACGGCAGACAATATGACGGCCGAACAGCAGATAGCGGAACTCAGAGAAGCAGTGTCACGACTGAATGCCGAGGCTCTTGCATCCAGGAAGAGAGAGGAGGACGCAGCTGCCGCCTACAGGGATCTCCAGGTCAGGTTGGAAGTGCTTACGAAGCAAGGGCAACTGACACCCAAACCGGAGGGGATTGGGTTGGGGAGACGAACAGGCGGTCTGGTCTCTCACTTCGATGGGAATTTGCAACAGTACCCCAACTTTAGAGCAGATGTAATGTGTGCACTGCAACTGCTGAACAACGACTTTAGAGATGAGCAAGAGAAGGTGGGATTCATCATGTCCCATTTGCATGGAGATGCTAAAGCATGGCTGCGCAATTTGTGGAGAGATAAGGATCCGGCGCTCCAAAATGCGGATGCCTTTATTAAAGCGATGGATGGGTGCTTTTTATCAAGCGTAGACGTGGATCTTGCTCGGAAGCAGATACATGGACTGAAGCAAGGGAGGGCCAGCGTAAGGCAGTACCATGCCCGCTTTTTCGCTTTGGTCAGTGCCCTGGAATGGGACAGAGATTCGGCTCCTGTAAGAGACCTGTTTTGGGAGGGATTGCACAGCTCGGTTAAAGATGAAATTGCGAGGGGGGAGAGACCCCGGACCACGCAGGAGATCGTTCAGAGGGCGCTGGCGGTGGGGGTGCGTCTGGAAGAACGTCCGTGGAGCAGGGACGAAGGGCGTGGAGGGCGCGAACCAGCCAGGGGCTCCTCCTTCCTTCCCAGAGAAGCAGCGCGTGCGCAATCCACGCCTCCGCCAGGAGGAGGTGTGGAACCTATGGAGGTTGGAGGTGCAAGGGCTCAGTCAGCAGCCAGAGCCCTAGCACCGGCAACAGTGAAAGCGAAGCCTCCTAGAGGGAACAGGAAGTGTTACATCTGCGAGGATCCACAGCATATGGCGAAAGAGTGTCCCCAGAGGCTCCACAAGCACACTGCAGCCTCAGCAATGGTAACTGCAGCAACGCAGCAAGGAGAACCACAGCAGGGAAACGACGGAGTCTGGCTGGAGGAAGAGGCACTGGGGCCCAGCCAGACGTGTCAGTGAAGCAGTCCCCAGAGATTTTACAGCCCATGGACCCCCTCCCGCCCAAACCAGTAGTAAGGCTCACCGCATCTCTCCAGCTGCCCAATGGAATCACCATGGACGTGCCAATCACCATTGACTCAGGAAGCAATGCGGACTTTATAGGGCAGGACTTTGTCGACCGGCACGCTATACAGTTGCTACCTGCCACGCTGCCCCTGCAGGTGGTCACGGTGGATGGCAGGGAGCTGCTAGGGGGGCAAGTGGTGAAGCAGACGCCACCAATGGTGATGCGACTTGGGAATCACAGGGAAATCATCAGCTTCAATGTCACTCAACTATCGGACACACCCATTGTATTGGGCATGAGTTGGCTGGACAAGCACAGCCCGACGCTGGCTTGGTACCAGAGGCAGCTGACCTTCGGCTCTTCCTTTTGCGCTGAACACTGCATCGTGCCCCGGCAGGAAGGAGAGGAAGAGGAGTCACAGCTGCAGCTAGGCACGCTGCAAGCGGTTCCCCACAAGTACGCAGAATTTTTGGAGGTTTTCTGCGAGAAGGAGGCAGACAGGCTACCCCCCCCCCATAGACCATATGACTGCAAAATTGACCTGCTGCCGGGGGCGGCGCTGCCCAAAGGGAAGCTGTATTCCATGTCTGAGGACGAGCTGCAGGAACTCAAAGAGTTCATAGATCATAATTTGGAGCGCGGTTTCATCCGAGAGTCCAAGGCAGCGGGGGGCAGTCCGGTATTCTTTGTTAAGAAGCGGGACACGCCCCAAAAAAGACTTGTAGTGGACTATCGCATCTTGAACAGTGTGACCAAGCCATCGGACTTCCCCATGCCCAGAATCGACGACCTCCTCGCAAAGGTACGGAAGGGCAGCGTGTTCACCAAGTTGGACCTGCGAGGGGCGTACAACCTCATTCGCATGCGGGAAGGAGATGAGTGGAAGACAGCCATGTTCACGCCCCTGGGCACCTACGAATATAGAGTTATGCCTTTTGGATTGCAAAATGGCTCCCACGTTTTTCAAGCTTTCATGCATCACGTGTTGGCGGGGCTCCTCTACAAGACGTGCGTCTGTTTCTTGGATGACATCCTGATCTTTTCGGAATCGCAGCAGGAGCATGACAGACACGTCAAGGAAGTGCTGAGCAGGCTACAGCAACATAGGCTTTACGCCAAGCTGGAGAAGTGCCAATTCGACGTGACGGAGGTGGATTTCCTGGGCTACAAGTTGTCTGACAAGGGGCTCGCCATGGACAGCGCCAAGGTTCGAGCAGTGTTGGATTGGAAAAGCCCACGCAACCGGAAGGAGGTCCAACGGTTTGTCGGCTTCGCGAACTTCTATCGCAAGTTTATCAAAGGCTTTGCTATGCAGACAGCGGCCATCACGGACACGCTCAGCTCCAAGAAAAAGAAGTTCATCTGGACGAGAGCAGGGAGGAAGAACCGGAAGACTTCAGATGGAGGCCCGCCACGGGAAGCGAACTGTATCCGACATTCGTCCCCCTGACAAGGCAGCACCCAGCTCCCGCACCGGAAGGAGGGGAGGGGGGAAGAGGGGGCTTCGAGGGGGGGATGGATGTCAGGGGTTCAGGAGCAGAGGCAAGGGCAAGGGAGGAAACAGAGAGCGAGGGGGAGGAGGCAGAAGAAAAGATGAGTGATGACGATGACCCGAGATCTCCGAGTCTTTCCAGTGAATCAGAAGATTCACAGAAAGGAGCACCAGTGGCCAGGGCGAGGGGGGAGCCTAGGGGGACACCCCAGGAAGATAGAGCCAGAGGGGACTCAGAGGGGAGCAGTTGGAAATCGGGACCAGCGTCACCGCCAGAGAGCAGGGAAGAGGAAGGGTGCCAGGGATCAAGCGCTGGCAGCTCACAACAGGGGGGAGGGCACGAGTCAGGAGTGGCCACACCTCCATCGGGGAGCGAAGAAACGGTCAGACGGAAAGTGGAAGGTTGGGCGCGCGCGCCAAGTTCAAATGCACAGGAAAGTGACGCAGTAGGCAGCCCGGAAAGGGAGCCAGGTCCTAAAGCCCGGCGCAAGGAGACAGGAGGGTCCGGGGGGTCGGCGTCAGAAGAATCCCGGAAGGAAGAGACCCCGGGGGGCAGAGGGACCCAGGGGAGAACAGTCAGGCGGAAAAGGTGGAGCAGGGCTAGGATATTAAGTTGGTGTACAAGGGGCGGAGACTCAGACGGAGCTTCGCCGATCTAACCATAAGACGTAGAGTTGCACGCAGCAGCTTGAGAATGGAAACTGTAACTCAATAAAGACTTTTATTTAATGATCGCTGGCTAGCGTGATCCTCTGTGAGCTATGATCTGGAAGCAACTCTGACAGGTGTGCACAGCGTTGGCCTCCCTCCTGGCAAGGAAAACCAATTCTACGAGACTTGACATTCCTAGAATTCTTCCCCATTGTAGTGGCAATCCACTTGTGGGAGGACCAGTTCAAAGACCATAGGGTTTGTTTCTGGACGGACAACCTAGCGGTCGTGTCAGTTTTGAATAAACAGTCATCACATTCTCCTAGGGTAGCTTCCCTTTTACGGTACTTTGTCCTCTCCTGCCTGCGGCTGAACCTTCACGCTTCAGCCAAGTTCGTCCCCGGTATTGATAATAACATTGCGGATGCTCTATCTCGTTTCCAGATGGAACGCTTTCACTCATTGGCGCCGGATGCGCAGCAGCAGCCGCAACCATTCCCGGAGCACCTCTGGAGTATTGGCAACGAGAAGCAATAAAGGGAGTATTGTCTGCGCTAGCGCCCTCCACCCTGAGATCGTATAATAAGGCATGGCTAGACTTTACATCCTTCCGCATTAAAAAGGAGCGGTTCAAGCCAGGCAGGCCACCGTCCAAGTCGGAAGTCATAGAGTATTTGGTCCATCTTAGAGATCTTGGTCGGGCCCCCAAAACTCTCAACATTCACTCAGCAGCGATATCCTTCTTTTCTAAAACCTTGTTTTCCGTTGATCCCTGTTCGCATTTTGTGGTACGGAAGATGCTTGAAGGCTGGCGTAGGTCCAGGCCCCACGGCCAGGACAGGAGAAGACCCATAACTCTAGACATACTCACCCAAATTCGTAGGAAGCTGAGGGCCCTGTGCTGGTCAAGATTTGAAGCCAGATTATTCTCTGCAGCGTTTTCTTTCGCTTTCTTTGGCGCCCTACGCATAGGCGAGGTGGTCTGTGAGGACAGCTCAGACTCTAAGGGGGCTATTGCTGGAGGACGTAACCGTGGCCAGTGCACATGTGTTAATAAAAATCCGTAGCTCAAAGACGGACTAGCTCAGGCGACTCAGAAGGCGGGCCCTTGCCCCGTTAAGGATGCCAGGAAATACCTGTGTGTAAGACCAAATTCTAATGGCCCCTTTTTCTTACACTCAGACGGTTCCCCCTTATCAAAACAACAGTTCACGAGGGTCATGCGTAAAGCAATTGCCGCCATCGGGCTTCCTCAAGAGGAGTACGTCGCGCACTCCTTTTGCATTGGGGCGGCGACTACCGCCGCCCATATGGGTTTACCGGCTGAGAGAATTATGGATATGGGGCGTTGGAAATCTAATGCATACCGGGGTTATATCCGGAAGCCCTTCTAAATTACCCTCAAACCCCCCCCCACCCCTGACACTCCTCCTGATCCGGTTCTTCAATTTCTCATTTCAGGTTCTGATGTGGTTCGACTATGGGTTATCGGCCACAGCATCGTATATTGGGCAAAACGGCGTGCTGAACATAGGGGCTGGGATACTGAGCTACGATTACCCAGCAGGGTGCAAGTGTCGTGGATCACTAGGAGGGGTATGCGTTGGGAGGAGTTTCTCCCAGCTGTGTCCAGGAAAATCGCTGCTGAGGGTCCTCCCACTGCCTTGGTCATCCAGCTGGGCGAGAATGATCTGCCTTATAGGAAAGGGGTGAACTTGATGTGGAACATTATCAATGACCTGGAACTGTTGAGGGCATCTCATGGAAACATTGCAATAATTTGGTCTTCCTTGCTGGAAAGGCGATGTTGGCGGGACGCGGAGAAACCCGTTGCCGTGAATAAGGCAAGGAGGCTTGTGGAGCGCGCGGTAGCGCGTAGGGTGGCCGCGTTGGGAGGACGGGTCATCCAGCACCCACGCATACGATTTGACAAGGAAATGCTTTACCGCTGGGATGGCGTGCATCTATCTGATGCTGGCAATGATATTTGGTTAGCGGATATTTTTCAAGGCATTAGGGATTGGTTACAGGCTTGAGGGTATTGGCGGCGAGCCGGCTTACGGCTCGGGTGGCGGTAGGCATTGGCCGGGGTATTGTATTGTATTGTCATGCAAATGAGGTTGGGGGGGGAGGAACGCCATCACCTCCCCCAATGCTTGAAGGGTAGTTCGTTAAAGGACTCCGAGGGGCGACGCCTCGTCCGAAACCTACGGAGGCTAGGGCCTAAAGCGCCCCCCGAGCGGTAACCCCTCGGGGAGCGCCTAGGGATACGCATCTCGGGTGGCTCCCCCTGTTGGTGTTTAACCCTTCCCGGTCAGACCGGATAGTCGGTTAGGGGCCAATGCCTAAAGCCAATACCCTTCTTACCTGTAATCAATAAAGTTGTGGCCATTTACGCCCATTAACCTAAATTCTGTGTCCGTTGTCTTTATTTATTCCACCGTGGGGGGGAGGGATTAGCCACGCAATCCAAATTCCGAGATATTTAACCTTTTTAACAACTTCAATTCCCATTTGTTGTTGGAACTCTTCAATCATTGATTGCTCCATATTTTTAGTTAGAATTTTAGTTTTTTTCCTATTTAATGTGAAGCCTGCCACTTCCCCAAATTTACCAATTTCCTCTAACACTTCCTTTACGCTGGTCATCGGGTCTTCCACCGTAATGATCAAATCATCAGCAAAAGCTTTGGTTTTGTATTCATTTTGGCCTACCTTCACCCCTTTTATCCTTTCATTTTTCCTAATTGAATTCAGTAGGATTTCTAGGACCAATATGAACAGCAGGGGTGAGAGCGGGCAGCCCTGTCTAGTCCCTTTTGATATTTCAATTTCTTCTGTTATCACGTTGTTCACTATCAGCTTCGCTCTTTGTTCGGTGTATATGGCCTTTATTCCGTTGTAAAAATCATCCCCGATCTCCATATTTTCCAAAATTTTCAGCACGAAATCCCATGATATGTTGTCGAATGCCTTTTCGGCATCTACAAACATTAATATTGCTCGTCTCTCAATCCTTACTGACAGATATTCCAATATGTTTATTATGTTCCTCACGTTATCTCTCATTTGTCTGCCAGGAAGGAAACCCGCCTGGTCTGCATGGATAATACTCAGTAATACCTTTTTTAGTCTCTTTGCCGTTATTCCTGCATAGATTTTATAGTCCGTATTCAATAAGGAAATCGGTCTATAATTCTTTACTTGTGTTGTATCTGCATCTTCTTTGGGGATAAAGGTTATATACGCCTCTTTCCACGTCTCTGGGATCTCTCTTTCTTTTAAGATGTTATTCATTACCTCTTTTAGTGGTTTTATCAAGTCTAATCTCAATTCTTTGTAGTACCTTGCTGTAAAACCATCTGGTCCTGGTGCCTTCCCGTTTTTCAACTCTGCTATGACCCCCGTAATCTCCTCATTCTCTATCGGAGTATCGGTTTTTACACATATTTTCATACATAACATCACAGTACGCAAAAATAAATGGAATATTTGGCTCCATTTTTGGACAAATACTTGCCTTGTATTGCATCTTAAGCTGTTAGTCAATAGCACCATTTCTGCATATTCCTGTAACTTACTTTGTCAATCCGATATAGTTAGAACTTTCCAGTTCATTGCTACCACTGTTCGAGCTGCAGCCATGGCATATAGGAAAATTTCTCTTAGATTTTTCGGAAATATCTCTTAGGTCTTTGGGATAAATAGAAGAGATATTTACGAAATCATAATAGTGATATAATGTCTATGGCAGCATTTGATGGACCTTGTCTAATGAAACCCATGAGAAATAAGAAAACGGTACAAACTGTTGTAAGAATGCATTAGAAAAATATATAAAGAACAAGCTAATAGTGACAGGTACATTCATTATCAGAATGAGAGTATACACCGGGAAATGATAGAAAACCAAGTTACACTCTTTTAATTTATGTTAATAAATAGATGAGAAAATAAAAGAGATATTAAAAATATAAATTGAGTTTAATGTCTGTAAAGATATAGAATACAGTGGTACCTCGGGATGTGAACGGGATCCATTCCGGAGCCCCATTCGCATCCTGAACGGAACGTAAGACGGGACAGCGCGTCTGCATGTGCAGCTTTTCGCCGCTTCCGCGCATGCGTGTGATGTCATTTTGAGCGTCTGCGCATGCGCGAGCGGCGAAACCCGGAAGTAATGCGCTCCGTTACTTCTGGGTCGCCGCGGAGCGCAACCCGAAAGCGCTCAACCTGAAGCGTATTTATCCCGAGGTATGACTGTATTACTTGTAGATGGTTTTTGTTTATACGGTTTATATTTTTGTTTATTCAAGAAGATGTACACCTTATTTGTTATATAAGATTGTCAATAAGGCATCAATAAAATTTAAAAAGAAAAAGGAAAGAAAAGAAACGTTTGGCTCCATAAGCCTGTGACTTTCCCCCTCTCCGATTGATGGCTTTCAAAAATATTCTCTTCATATTGCAATCTCCTACCTTTCTTCTTACTATTAAATCGTCGTCTTATATATAAACTAAAAAAACGAGGATAAGTAACGAATGGTAATTTTAACTGGACAAAACTTCCTGCGACCCGACTAGCGATGTAAGTTTTTTACAATTGTCTTTCAGATATAACATAAATTGTCCCACTCTTTCAGAAAAGTCCAATCCCGCTGGTTTTCCCCCATCAGTTTGGCCAATTTGGCATAGTCCAATAATTTCATCTGCTGCTCTTGTCGGCAGCTTTTAAGGCAGAATACTCTTCCTAGAGGCAAATACGGGTTGCCTAAGCGGTGAATAAAAATGATTGCATATTAGGGAAAAGTATTCTGGCAACCTCCCTCTTGCAGTCTTTTGAGACTACAACTGACAGCTTTAATTATTATTATTATTATTATTATTATTATTATTATTATTATTATTATTATTATTTATTTCTACCCTGCCCATCTGGCTGGGTTTCCCCAGCCACTCTGGGCGGCTTCAAACAAAAGATTAAAATACAACAATTAATCAAATATTAAAAGCCACTCTGGCCAGCTTCTAATAATTATAATAATTATAATAATTATAACTTATTATTTCTACCCTGCCCATCTGGCTGCACTCTGGGCAGCTTCCAACAAAGATTAAAAATGCATTAAAACATCAAACATTCAAAACTTCCCTAAACAGGGCTGCCTTCAGATGTCTTTTAAAAATAGGATAGTTGCTTATTTCCTTGACATCTGATGAGAGGGTGTTCCACAGACCGGGGGCCATCACCAAGAAGGCCTGGTTCCCTGTAACCTCGCTTCTTGCAGGGAGGGAACTGCCAGAAGGCCCTCAGGAGAGGGATCCCGGCGTCCGGGGTGGAGACACTCCTTCAGGTCTACTGGGCAGTTGAGGGCTTTCAAGGTCTGCACAGAAACTTTGAATTGTGCCTCAAAACATATTAGGGGCCAACGTAGGTCCTTCTGAAACCAGTGTTATGTGGTCTCAGTAAGACTTGAATTGAAATCTTTTATTTTACAGAAAAGTTCAACCTTGCTGGAATCCTCTTAATATTGACAACCAGAGGAACGTTTCCTCTGCTGGGCTGTTGAAAGCATTCAAGGTCCACACCGACGGTTTGAATTGTGCCTGGAAACGTCCCGGGAGCTAATGTAGGTCTTTCAGTACCGGTGTTATATGGTCTCAGTCAGACTTTATTTTACAGAAAGGTTCACCCTCGCTGGCATCCTCTTAATGCACTTTGAATTTTGCCCGAAAACGTACTGTGAGCCAACTTAGGTCTTTCAGGACTGGTGTTATATGATCTTGGAAAGACTTGATTTAAATCCTTTACAGAACGGTTCAGCCTTGCTGGCATCCTCTTAATAGTGACAACCAGAGGAAAGTTTCTTCTACTGGGCCATTTAGGGGTTTCAAGGTCTGCACTGCCACTTTGAATTGTGCCCGGAAACGTCCCGGGAGCCAATGCAGGTCTTTCAGGACCGGTGTTATATGGTCTCTGTCAGACTTTCTTTACAGAAAGGTTCAACCTTGCTGGCATCCTTTTCATATTGACAACCAGAAGAAGGTTTCCTATGGCTTTTGATGTCCTTCAGATGCCAACTGGGCACAGGGCTGTCTTACAACCAGCAACTCATCTTGCAACTGACTTTCTGCTACCTCTAACACAGACCAACGACAAGTCCAATGTGGAGGATGAAGGTGTCAAAGAAGACGAGCTGGGCCTTGAAAAGCAAGATCAGCCTGGTAAGGGGCAGCCCTGCAACTGTTTATCACAGTTTAAATCCCTAGTCAGGAAAACTTGAATTAAAAATCTCTTTCTTTACATAAAGGTTCAGCCTTGCTAGCATCATCTTCATCTTGACAAGCAGAGGATGGTTTCTTTTTTGGAATGATAAATTTCCAGAGTAGTTTTTACTGTTATATCAAAAGTGACTGATTTGGTTCTACTCTTAGAAAGACATAGACAGATGATGATGATGAAATGATGGTGAGGAAGGAGAAAATGAATCATTTCCTTCATCACAATTTAAACCATTTATTTAACTAAAGCAATAATATGATAATAACAATAATTTAACTACTACTACAGTGGTACCTCTAATTACGAACTTAATTCGTTCTGGAGGTCCGTTCTTAACCTGAAACTGTTCTCAACTAGAGGCGTGCTTTCACTAATGGGGCCTCTTCCTCGTCTTCCGCCCTCTCCCAAACCATTTTGCCATTCCCAAATATTTCAGAGCAGTGCCTTAGGTCAAAACGAAACCAAATGTATTTTTGTATGATCACTCTTTTCGTTTTGGCAGAGACAATCCTTTGGACAAGCATGATGATGCCGGGTTTCCCCCCCTGTGCAAACCAATGCCTGTATGTAAACACATATTCACTGTTAAATGAATTTTCCAGTTGAAAGCAGCCTGCGGTTGGTTTTTAACAGATTATCCAAAACTGTTGCTGTCGGCAGGGAGGAATGCAGAGATTTTGAAACTGACTTTGTATTGACCTGTTCTTGGTCTAATAATAATAATAATAATAATAATAATAATAATAATAATAGATTCAGGTAGGTAGTTGCGTTGGTCTGATGCAGTCGAAATAAATTAAAAAATTGTCCAGCAGCGCCTTAGAGACCAAAGAAGATTGTTCTGGGTATAAGCTTTCGTGTGCATGCACACTTCTTCAGATACACTGAAACAGAAGTTCCCAGAACCTTATATAGAGAGAGAGGGTGGGGTGGAGTTTTTCTTCACAATTACTGTTAAGAGTTTGGGTGTAATCTTCGACATCTATGGAGGCGCAGGTTGCAGCTATAACAAAGGTGGCATTTTTTCATCTCTGCCAAGCTAAGCAGTTGGCTCCTTACCTCTCTCACACTGACCTAGCCACTGTGATCCACACAACGGTCACCTCCAGGCTTGATTATTGTAACTCGCTCTATGTGGGGCTGCCCTTGAGACTGACCCAGAAACTCCAGCGGGTGCAGAATGCTGTGGCGAGACTCCTTATGGGGTCCTCACTGTGGGATCACATTCACCCGGTGCTATACCAGCTGCACTGACTCCCGGTGGAGTACAGGGTCAGGTTTAAGGTGCTGGTTTTAACCTCTAAAGCCCTATATGGCCTAGGACCCTCGTACCTACGGGACCGCTTCTGCTGGTATGTCCCACGGAGGACCTTACGGTCTTCAAACAAAAACATCTTGGAGATCCCGGGCCACAGGGAGGTTAGGCTGGCCTCGACCAGAGCCAGGGCTTTTTTTGGGAAAGGCAAAGTTGTTCAGCTTTAGGAAGCAAATGAATGGATGAAACGGAAGGAATGAATGTAACGGAAGATATGAATGAATGAAACCAAATTAGCATAGCGATATACACAGAACATAATAGGAAGCAGTGGTTGTTGAGCTATTTCTATTCTTTCATTCTTTTTTTAAAATTTTGGGAGGGGGGAGATCCCTGAGGGGCCAGAGATTGACCAGGAACGCCCTGCAATCTACCAGTAGATCGTGATCTACCTGTTGGACGTTCCTGTTCTACATGATTCTGTTCCATAGACATGGTACAGCCTAGTTTGCGGGACAGGAATGTTTGGAAATCAGGCGCAAAATCAAAATCAATTGGGCATTTCTCTGAAAAGTGGCCTTTGTCCCAAATTTCTTGGCGTCTTCCGGCGTTGTGAACCTCTGCCTTTTCCCCTTGAAGAAGGAGATGCCCTCTGGGAATTCCCACCTATGTACTATCGAATTTCCTTTTAGGGCTTCTACAACAGGTTTATATTTCTCTCTTCAATCGCCTGGTTGGGATTATCTTTTTTTTAAAAAAAAATAATTTTTATTAACAGGCCAATCACATCACATTATCCAAATCACATTAGTTCCAAATTATACAGCCAAATTTTAAATTTTGTTGGGGGTACCCATACATCAAGCTCCGCACGAGTCCAAACATCACTTATGTTACTGCTTTAATTAGACAGTTCTATCCAGTTCAATCCAGATAGTCCTTTATTACTTTCTTTCTCTTCTTGTTCTTATCGTTTATTCCTTTCTTTGCGATCTCTGATAATTTTCACAAGCAGATTGAAAACAGGCATCCTTTGTGTGGGTTTTGTACTCTTCAAAGATCATATCACTCAGGGACAGCCTCTGTTCAACGCTTCCAAAAAATAAATAAATTAATTGTGAGGGTTTGATTAGCTGCTTGTGCGTGAAAACGTGCTCCCTCAGAGTTTGTGCGACCCCACAAACCTCCGTGTGTGACGGAGCTCCTCAGACATGTCTGCTCTAGTCACTAGTAGAGTCCGACAGTGGCTGTCTGCGGAAGCGTTTCCAGCAAAGAAGTTCCTTAACGGAAACGCGTCTCCTGGACTCACGGCGTGACAGTTTCCTGCGAGGTGTGGGTCTCCCTATGGGAGACTCCGATACCTCCCCACTGTTCTCGCTGGAAGCCTCCCTGAGCCCTCCCTCCTGCTCGCATTCCCTCAGAGACCCACTCCTCCCCCTGCTGGTCCCTGCTTCAGCAGTTGAGTCTCTTTCATCCTGCCTGAGTCCCTCCACCACCTGATGCTCTGATGGCAGTTCCCTGACATCCACCTCCCCTCCAGGGCCCCCCTCACCCCCTCCCAATTCCTCCCCCCTGGGAGGTGAAGGGCTAAAACCCCGAAACGAATCTTCCTCATCTTCTGACGTCTCGAACAATTCTCTCCATCGATCGTCGTCCTGGCCAGCTGAATCCTCCTCCTCTTCAGAATCTGGGAACCCCTGCAACTCCTCTTCCTCGTCGGTGGTGGCAAAGTATTCCCTTCGGAACCTCGCTACAGGCTGAGGTTTACGTGGGAACCTCTGATGAAAAGTCTCTATTAAAACCTCGTCATTGACATCCTCTGCCCTAACCCAGGTGTTTTCCGACTCCGGTTCCCCTTCCCACATTACCAAATACTCTACTTGATCTCCCTTCCACCTGGAATCGAGGATCTCCGCTACATGGTAGCTGTGTTCCTTCTCCTCCATTGCTGGTCCCCTAGTGACCCTCCCCTCACTGTCTCCTCTATACGGTGACAGCAACGACCTGTGAAAAACTGGGTGCAGCTTCATGTGGTTCGGTAACCGGAGCCTGAAAGCCACTGGATTGACCTGCTGTATGACTTCAAACGGACCCAGCCTTTTGGGTCTTAATTTCTTACAACCTCCTTTGAATGGCAACCCTTGGGTTGACAGCCACACCTGGTCCCCCACCCTGATGCTTTCACCTTCCCTTCTGTTTTTGTCTGCCTGCCTCTTATATTCCTCCTTAGCCCTGTTTAAGTTGAGTTGGAGCTGGCGATGGATCGCTTCCATTTCTTCCACGAACTGTTCTGCAGCTGGAACGCTCCAGTTCTCCCCCTCCCCCCCTGGGAAGGCTCTGGGATGGCACCCGTGATTAGCCAAAAAGGGGCTCATCCCCGTGGACACGTTCTCTGCATTGTTGTAGGCAAATTCTGCCAACGCCAGCTTCTCCACCCAATCATTCTCTCTGTCATTAACATAACACCTCAAATATTGTTGGAGAACCCCATTTGCTCTTTCCGCCTGCCCGTTGGTTTCAGGATGACGGGCCGTCGAGAAATTAACCTCTACATGCAGTAAGCTCATGAGCTTCCTCCAGAACCTGGAAGTAAATTGTTTCCCTCGGTCTGAAACCACCCTCAAGGGGGCGCCATGCAACCTAAACACATTCTCTACAAACAATTTGGCGGTTTCTTCTGCTGTAACCGCATGTGAGCAGGCTATGAAGTGGGCCATTTTAGTTAACAGGTCTACTACAACCATGATGGCTGTTTTCCCTCTAGACCTTGGCAGATCAGTCATGAAATCTATTGCCACTGCTTCCCACGGTCTCTCAGGTGTGGGCAGTGGTTCTAATAAACCAGCCGGCGCCTGCCTCTCCCCCTTGGCTCTTTGGCATTGTTCACACCCTCTCACATACTCCCGCACATCTTCCCTGACCTTGGGCCACCAAAATTCCCTGGTAACCAGCCACATGGTTTTGTGTTGCCCAAAGTGCCCTGCTGTGGGGCTATCGTGCAGCTGCTTGAGTACCTTCTCCCTCAATTCCCCTTCAGGTATATATAACGCTCCCTTATAATACAATGCCCCATTTCTCTCCTCAAAACCACCGGATTTGTCTTCCTCCCCTCTGAGATCCCTGAGTTTCCCCTGGGCGTATGCATCCTGCACCGTACCCTCTACCAATTCCCTTTGCCCCACCAAAGTCGCCCCACACACCCAGCGGTCCTCTGGAATGATATGGGTTTCTTCGGGTGCTCCCTCCCCCTCCAAATATTCAGGTTTGCGTGAGAGAGCGTCCGCCCTAACATTCTCTGGGCCTGGCACATAACAAATCTCAAAGTTAAATTTGGAGAACTCTTGGGCCCATCTCAACTGCCTTTGGTTGAGCACTCGCGCCGTTCTCCAGTACTCTAGATTTTTATGGTCCGTGCACACTTGCACTTTATGTTGTGCACCAACTAGCAGATGCCTCCATCTCCGGAACGCCTCATGAATAGCAAGCAGTTCTCGGTCGTACACCGTGTAGTTCCTCTCGGATTTGTTCAGCTTCCGCGAGAAGAAGGCACACGGACGCCACTCTGACTCCTCCTTCCCCGGCTGCAGAAGAAGCACCGCCCCTATGGCTCTGTCAGATGCGTCTGTTTCAACCCTTAGCTTCTTTCGTAAATCCACATGCAGAAGTTGTTCTTCAGAGGCGAAGGCCCTTTTCAGTTCCTCAAACGCTCGCTCCGCCTCCGCCGTCCATACAAACTTCTTTTTACTGCTGAGACAGTCAGTGATGGGCGCCGTCAGATGGGCGAAGTTGCGGATGAACTTACGATAAAAGTTTCCAAACCCTAGGAACCTCTGCACATCCTTCTTGGTTTTGGGTGTTTTCCATTCCAGCACTGCCTGTACCTTGCCGGGATCCATGGCCAATCCCTTGTCTGACAGGCGGTACCCCAGGAATTCCACCTCCTTGGTATGGAACCGACACTTCTCCAGTTTGACCCACAGCCTGTTGGCTTGCAGTCTGCTCAACACTTCTCTGACGTCTCTCACATGTTGCTCCTCATTCTCAGAATACACCAACACATCATCTAGAAAGGCAACGCAATTCTTGTAGAGCAAAGGGCCCAGCACGTGGTTCATAAAAGATTGAAAACACGCGGAGCCGGCTTGTAATCCAAATGGCATAACGAGGTATTCAAACGCCCCCAAAGGGGTAAACATGGTGGTTTTCCATTCATCCCCTTTCCTTATGCGTATCAGGTTGTACGCCCCCCTTAGATCCAGCTTTGTGAAAATCTTTCCCTTCCTCACCCTGGTCAAAATATCATCAATTCTGGGCATAGGGAACGCCACCGGTTCAGTCACTGCATTCAGCCGCCTAAAATCACATACAAGTCTCGGCTTGTCCGCATTTTTTTTGTCCACAAAGAACACTGGGCTCCCCCCTGCTGCTTTGGACTCTCTGATGAAGCCTCTCTTCAGGTTCTTGTCAATGAACCCTCGCAACTCCTGCATTTCCCTGTCTGACATGGCATACAACTTGCCCACGGGAAGCTGTGCTCCAGGGAGTAAATTGATCTGACAATCAAAGGGTCTATGAGGTGGTAGTTGGTCAGCTTCCTTCTCGCTGAACACGTCGCTGAGATCTGCATACTGTGGTGGTACCTTCACCTTCCCCATTACTTCAGTCCCTGCTAGGGTGGCTTGGGCCCCTGCTGAACCCTTTTCCCCTTTGCAGTGTTCTAGGCAATGTGCTGAACCAAAGGACACCACTCTTTGATGCCAGCCAACCAGCGGATCATGTAGAGCTAGCCAGCTCATTCCCAAAATAATGGGAGCGCCTCCCAGGGTGGCCACATTAAACGCTATCAGTTCTGTGTGCCTTGCCACCCTCATTATCATTGGGACAGTCTGCAAGCGGACTCCTCCTCCCAACAACTCCCTGCCATCAATCGTGGTCACCTGCAGGGGGTTGCTTAAAGGGATGGTCTGTATCTGGTGTTCAGCAGCAAACTCCTTGCTCATAAAATTGCAGGAGCTGCCTGAGTCCAATAGCGCCTTTATTTTTAGGGGGTGCCCATTCTGCAGCTCTAGCGACACTTCAATCACTAGAGCAGGTCGAGGAGCTTCTGGCACGGGCACTTTCACTGCTCTTTGGCCTGGCTGCAGTGCCCCAATTGTGGCAACCAGGCGTTGGCTTTTACCTGCTCCGCTCCCCCTTCTTCTCCCCCCTCAACAGCTCCCACCATCCCTTGCCATTCCTTCCTCTGGGGGCAGACTCTGGCAAAGTGGCCTGGCTGTTGGCAGAGATAGCATTTCCGGGGGCCCTTTCCCTCCTTCTTAGCTCCCTCGCTGGTTTTTGAAAATGCGCGCGCGCGCGCTGTTCCGATTTCCATCGGCTCTGCCGGCGGGAAAGCTGGCTCAGGAATGTCTGGAATGCGCAACTCCTTCCAACGTTCCCCTCTCCCTTCCCGCCTCTCCAAGGCTCTTGCCTCCTGCCGCGCTCCTATGGTCAGCGCAGATTTGGTCAGCTGATCCATAGACTCCGCCCTGGGGCTCCGTGCCAGCTCGTCTTTCACCCCCGAAGAAAGACCTTCTTCAAATAGCATTTGAACGGGTGCCGCCAATAAATCCCAACTCAGTCTGTGAATCAGCATGGTAAACTCAGTCCAATATTCACGGACAGATCGACTTCCCTGCTTACAAGCCATTAGCTGTCTGCGTACCACCCCTTCCTCAATATCGCTGGAAAACATGATATCCATTGCACGAAAGAACTTCATTGTGTCCTTTAGTATCTCATTGTGCGTTGCCATTAGGGGTCGAACCCAGTCTCTAGCCCCTTTCTCAAGATGCCCAATTACAAAAGCAACTCGCGATTCCTCATCAGGGAACTCATCGAACTGCACATTAAGGGCATATTGCATCTCTGTCCTAAAAGCATGGTAGTCCTTGGGGTCCCCCCCAAATTTCTGCACCAATCCTGGTACCTTTCTGGGGAATTGAGTGGCTCTCCCCTTCTTGTCTGCATCCTGAGCCCTTCTCTCCTCCAGCCTCGCCGTCTGCAGGGCCAGTTGAACCTCCAACGCTCGGTATCTATCTTCCAAGCTTGGACCAGCTCCAGCCCCTGCTCCTCCGGTTCCGGTTGGTTCGCTCATGATGCCTTCTCTTGCACAGGCAGCGTACAAAGACTGTCGGACTGCTGTGAGGGTTTGATTAGCTGCTTGTGCGTGAAAACGTGCTCCCTCAGAGTTTGTGCGACCCCACAAACCTCCGTGTGTGACGGAGCTCCTCAGACATGTCTGCTCTAGTCACTAGTAGAGTCCGACAGTGGCTGTCTGCGGAAGCGTTTCCAGCAAAGAAGTTCCTTAACGGAAACGCGTCTCCTGGACTCACGGCGTGACAGTTTCCTGTGAGGTGTGGGTCTCCCTATGGGAGACTCCGATACCTCCCCACTGTTCTCGCTGGAAGCCTCCCTGAGCCCTCCCTCCTGCTCGCATTCCCTCAGAGACCCACTCCTCCCCCTGCTGGTCCCTGCTTCAGCAGTTGAGTCTCTTTCATCCTGCCTGAGTCCCTCCACCACCTGATGCTCTGATGGCAGTTCCCTGACATTAATCTTTGGTCTGTCCTTTACTTTTCCCAGGCTTGCCAAATAAATCAAATGAATTAGGGGGCTCTGTCAGATCAATCTTGCGTTCCAACATTCCTACTCTTTCAAATGATCCTGATTCTCCTCCCCCTGTCCTTCTTTCACCGGCAAGCCTGTCTTGGCGAGACACCATTTTTTAACTGCTTCATGAAAATTTTCCTCTTTCTCACCGTTCACCAATCCTCTCTCCTGTTATAATCCATCCCACACAGTTCTTGAATTCCTGCTTGTGATTAGTGAAAACGCAATGATCTTATTTCTATCTGGGGTGAAGGGTTATTAATATCACATCGTGCAAAGAAAAAAAAAGTTTTTTCCTCCACCCCCCCTTCATTCCAAACATACAGTCTCCTAGTGGTGATTCATCAGAAGATTTATTTATCCATCAGTCACTCCCGGTCACAGAGATCCATTAATCAGCAGTCTTATCTCTCGAACATTACTTGATATATGTGCTTCAGCTTCATTCCAATCGATGTTTCCAATTATAATTCTGAGCTGAAGCAACCAGCACGCGCTAATTGGAATCGGCGTCAGGAAGATCTGACTTCACTGAGGGCTCATGCCAAGTGTTCGGCACCCCCATCTCTCGGATCAGGGGGTGCATTGTGAACACCGCTGGCAAGGCAGTGCCCCCCCCATCTCCGGGGGGGGTAGGAAGACTGCATACTTCCCATAGCAGCCCCTTAATTACCTCGTATGGGTCAGAGAGATGTTATTGTCGGCCATCTTCCAACACACCACCTGGTGCCCCCCCCCGGTTGGGATTATCTTATGGATAATGATCTCATTTTCTTTTTCTTTTAATATAATATTGATTACATTTTTTCTTTTTCCCTTTATAACGGGGGGGGGGGGCAACTCCCAAGAGACTGTGATCTGAACTGGCAGTGATCTACCCCCTTTCAGGTCAAAGTTGCTGAGCTTTGAGGAGGAAAGCACCATTTTTAAGGGGGCGCAGGGCTTAAATGTTGAGCTTTTTTAGGGGGGCCAAAGTTGTTGAGCTTCTCTGGGGGGGGGCAGTGACCTACCAGTGATCTATTGTAGACGTCCAGTCACAATCTACCTGTTGGACATGCCTGCTTTGTAACAACCAAATAAAATTTCTTCATCACATAGATCTTTGCTCAAATTGGGCTTTGACTTCCTCCCGTCCCCCTCCCTGACTTCCAGATGTAATCACTTTTATCTGAGCATTTCTGAATCACCCTGTTTACCTTGTCCCCATACTTATGATCTCATTTTCACCCATTCTGAGTTTTTTCTTGTTACTAGTTAGTCAAACTTTGTCTCTGGTGTCCATCAATGGTTTGATGTTCCCACGCAAGGCTTCCAGGAACGGTGAAAAATAAGGGACTCCTGTCTGTATGGGACCTGCGAAGGTTCCTGCGGTCGGAGTGAAAAAACGGAATACAAACCCAGGCAAGTTGAAGCAAAGCAGCGAAGACGCTGGACCTTTATTAAAGATTTCTGCGGCAGCAGGGTCAAAGCCAGTCTCGCCAAGGAGGAAAGGAGAAGACTCCAAGCGAGAGATGTTTCTTACTTTTTATACAGTATTGAACCAAGCACACGTGGATTCCCCGTGAGACACTTCATCAGAAGTGATATTGGTAAGAATGCGTGGAGGAAATTGCATGTCACAAACGTTTGCGTTTTATTCCTTTGTGCGCATCGAGGGTTTCATTGTGTTAATCTGCGAATGCCAGGTTTTCTGGAGACGTGTCTGGACCGGACTGTGTGATGCTGATCAGATCTGCATATTGACATGCTATCACCTAGGGCAGGGACGTCCAACTCCCAATAGACTGTGATCTACTTCCAGTGTAAAAAAAAACTGGCAGTGAGCCACCCGTTGTCGTTGGATGGATCAAAGTTGTGGAGCTTTTGGGGAAAAGCCAAGGTGGTTGAGCTTTTTTTTTAGGGCAGCAAATGAATGAATGAAACTGAATATATGAAAGGACTTCCGGGGTGGCGCCATCGGCAATGGCGGACTCCCTCTGAATTGGAGGGACTAGCTCTGTGCGAAACGGGTCCTTTCCGCTACGGCGAAGCGGGGACCCTTTTAAAAATCACAGGCGGATGAAGCCTGTGACCATGGGACTTGGCGGGCACCCTTAGCGCCCCCCAACCCGCAAAGGAACCCACTAACGTGCTCCGAAGCGAAGAGGGGGAAGTGGCGCAGTGCTGTGAGTCAACTGCTATTTCTGTGGAGCGAAACTGCACAGCCGTTGCCGGAGAGCGCTGCATTTTTCCTGGGACATTTTGGCTTCTAAAATAAGCACCCGTGAGTACTTAAACTTTGAACAATTGGACTTTAAATAAGGACTTGCGAGCAGAAAGGAATTGGACTTAAAAATTTTACTTCAATTTGGTACTGAAACGGGAAGGTCTAAACAGGAAGTCAGCCTTCCGTTTCTTTGTAGACAGAATAAAGCAAAGACAACGTAAACTAGAGCTCAGAAAATCGCTTCTAAAGGATTGGCTTTCATCATTTAAAATTGTTGAACCCCCCTTCGGCAGCAGGAGAAGAAGGGGGATCTTTTCTGGACTGTTTAAACCTGCAGAAGTGAGTTTAAAGTAAAGTAACTTTCCATCGTCCTGATCTTGGAGCGGGGTGTCAGGAATGATGTTTGAAGCTCATTGACCAGAGACAAACGCTTTTGACAGATAGCTAAAAGAAGAGAAACATAGTGATTCCATTGTTTCCTTTCGCACCTTAAAGGAACAAATATTGACAAAATATCTGAAAAAAGGAAACTCTGTTGCTAGACTTGTCTTTAAAAGAAAGATTAAATAGAAGTTTTCCCCCTAGAGGGAGACTGTGAAACTGTAACCAACTCCTGGGAGCTGGCAGCTGTTACAGATTACAATCGTGGGAATAGACATCTGACCTTCAGGACAATGTATTCAGAAGCTTGTTAAGGGTTTCAGAACTCACAGGGTTAAAGAGTTCTGAGTGACGTCTCACATTCTTGAGGCGTGGTTTCAGACACTTACGGGAGTGGTTTACTCTGAGTGTGTCAGTGTGTGTCTCGTACGCTATGCGAGAGGAAGAATGTGCGAGCTTTCGCCGGGTGTGATTTATGCTGTTATGCTACACGATTAACGGCTAAGAAGGTAAGAGAACGCCTTGTGTGTGTTCTGATTTATTACCCACACACTGCAACCACTTCTATCCGCTGTGATTTCTCTGCTAACCGGCCAAAGAGGCAGGAGAGGACGTTTCCGTGTTCGACAAGGAGCCGAGGTGCGCAGCCGAAGCCTGCAGGGCTCCATGTATGGCCCTCTTGGCCGCCATAAAGCTCTGTTGTGTGCTTTTTATAAAACAAATGCCCTACTGGAACAGCTACATGAGAAGACGAATTTGATGGCTGATTCGATTAGAAATTTTGAACAGGCAGTGGGAAATTTTGAACAGGCAGTGGGAAATTTTGAACAGGCAGTGGGAAAATATGTGGAGCCCACCCAGGAATTAAATCAGGAGTGTGCCCTGACAGAACAGGCCCAACAGGAATATGAACTTTCGGATTTGACAAACGAACTTGGAAAAAGCCAGATTTGGAAAGAAAAAGTTTGGTTTGGTTTGGAAATGGGGGGTTGGATAGACCCTCCTATGCAGGGATGTTTGGACTTTTCAAGTCTGGCAATGGGCCGTGAGATGTTTGGGATTGTGGGGGCTCTTAATTTTGGAGGGATTTTGAAACATGTCTTTAAATACCACATGGAATTTAGTGTCGATTATGGAAAAGGGGCTGATCTGTCGAGAAGGGTCAAAAATATTGCTAAGCTGGAGTTCCCACGAGTGAAACGAGCAGGAGAAAAGGGAAAATACAGTTACAAATATGAAGAAGAGTTGCGGAAGGGACATGGAAGAGACTTAAGGGCCTCGGATATAAGGATACCAAGTTAATGCGCCAGATCGATGGGATAATAAGGACTGACAAAACCCGGGACCAGGAGGAAGGGACGCTGGATGAAGATTGGATTTGTTTTTATTTCTTTTTTTCACTGCTAGGACTGTTTTATAAAATTGATGAATGTTAGAAAAATGTTGGAATGAAACTACTTGGATTTAGTAAAAATGTTTAAAGAATTATGCAAGAATATTATGGTTATGAGAAGTTGGTAAAAATAAGATTTAAGTTTTAAGTAAGATAAGATTAAAATAGTTTAAGGTAATGTAATGACAGAATATTATGAAATATGGAAAGGATTTGCTGTGACAATTAACAACCAGGATACAAGGAAGGGGAGGAGGAGGAGAAGGAGGTCAAGGAAAGAGGGTAATGATAGTTGAGGAGTTGAGAATAATGGATTTGTTTTTAAATGTTTTGAAATGTTTGTGATGTATTTTTGTTTTTTTTCCCCCTCTCTTATTTTGAATTTGTATATGTATGGTTGGAAGTGGCTTGTTTTTCTTTTTTTCTACTTTGTTTTTCTTTTGTAACTTTAAATTCCCCCCCCCCCAATAAATATCATTTTTTTTAAAAAAGAAGAAACTGAATATATGAATAAATGGAATGGAATATATGAATAAATGGAACAGAATGAGCATTGCGAGATACACAGAACATAATCAAAAGTTGATTATATAAAACACAGTGGAAGGTCCTGAATCCCCAGTCCAATAATAGAACTTAATCTGTTGGCCCACTTTTTGGCTAGGAAGCAAAAGTGGCTGAGCTTTTTTTGGGAGATGCAAAGTTGTTCAGCTTTCTTTAGGAAACCAAAGTTCTAGAGCTTTTCTTTGGAAAGCCAAAGTTCTAGAGCTTTTTTAGGAAGCCAACGCTTTTGGGCTTTTGGGGGGAAGCCAAAGCTAATGAGCTTTGGGGGGGGGGAAATAGATCACTGAGGGGCCAGCGATCTACCAGGAACACCCCAATATCTACCAGTAGATCACAATATACCTGTTGAATGTGCCTGACCTAGGGCATGGGTAGGCAAACTAAGGCCCGGGAGCCAGATGCGGCCCAATCACCTTCTCAATCCAGCCCCCGGACGGTCCGGGAATCAGCGTGTAGAATACGCCCTTTGATTTAAAATGCAGCTCTGTGTTATTTGTGGAGCATAGGAATTCGTTCATTATTATTTTTTCCCCAAAATATAGTCCGGCACCCCACAAGGTCCGAGGGACAGTGGACCCAGCCCCCTGCTGAAAATGTTTGGCGACCCCTGCTTTTGATTGTCAAACAAATATGAAGGTATCATTGCTTGTGGAAAGCGACGTTGCAAAGGGCTCAGGCCGGCTGTTTCCTGGCTTTTGTGGGATTTTTGACACAAGTATTTTGCCCCACCCCACCCCAAGATTCAGCGTTATACAGGCAGAGGGCCTTCTCGGTGGTGGCTCCCTCTCCCATCAGATGTCAAGGAAATCAGCAACTATCCTGCTTTTAAAAGATATCTGAAGGCAGCCCTGTTTAGGCTTTTAAATGCGGTTGTTCCTGGTCAACGATCCTTTAAAACAGCCCCAAACTCTTTCCCGATCTTTTGCTCCCCAAGAAAGAAGAGCAAAAATTTTCTCTTTCAAAAGCAGCCGTGTGATTTCAGCCCACATCTTACCGCTCACTCAGAAGTTAGTAACCTACCGTACTTTTCAGTGTATAAGACTAGCGTTGTTTTTTTACTAAAAAATAATGTTAAAAGGGGGGGTAGTTTTATACCCGGGGGCAATCTCCCCCCCCCCATTTTCTTAATTTTGAGTCCCCCAAGATAAAGGTAAAGGACCCCGACAGTCCAAAATAGGGGTGTCTTACACATGGGGACATGTTATACACGGAAAAAGCCTGTAATTAGCTGTATGTGCTCAGTTATCAGCAAGTACTGTACTTTTCCGTGTAGAAGACGAGGTTTTATATAAGACTCAAGGCTTCAAAGACCCCTCGGTGACCACGGCTGGTGGGCGATTTGCGGCAACGCCCCCTAAAAAAAGCTCAACAACAAAAATTTTAGTCCCCCCAAAATAGGGGAAGGGAAGTGTGGTCTATGTGGATGTGCAAAGCTTCAGCCTAAATGTCAGCTGACATCCGGGAAGCATGGCAAAAAAGCAAGAGGATGCCAGCGAGGTTGAATCTTTCTGTAAAAAAAATGATTTAAATCAAGTATTCCTGACTAGTGATTGAAATCCAGTCTTCCTGAATCGTGATTGAAATCAAATCCACCCGGGTTATCAGTAAGTACATTTGGATGTGCGAAGCTTGAGCGTAAACTTTGGCGGGCATCCACAGAGCATGGCGAGAAAGCAAGAGGATGCCAGCGAGGTCAAACCTTTCCGTAAATAAAAAAGTGATTTTAAGCAAGGTTAGCAGCAGGTAGGATGCTAAGGCAGAGCTTTTATTGAACATCACGTATCGGATGGGGAGGGGGGAGATGCCAGGCACCTCTTAAGGATGGGGATGGGGAAGCTTAAAATGCGGGCAGGCAAGTGGGCAGGTTGTCTCCAAGCACACAGATCGAACCCCTCTGTGGAAGAGGTGAGGCCACGCCCCCTTTGCCCCTGGCTCCTCCCCTTACAGCTTCTTGGCGCAGGTGGGGCAGTAGACTTGCTCGCTGTGGAAGACGAAGGGCTTGTTGGCCAGCGGGATGGAGCACTTCTTGCAGTTGAAGCAGTAGTCGTGCCAGGAGTGGCCTTCATGGCTGACCACGTTGGTGCCTTTCCCGAAACCTTCCGGTTCAGAGGAGGAGCAGGGAGGGAAGGGTTAAAAAGGAAGGAGAAGGAAGCACACAGGAATAGGCAAACTTGGCCCCCCAGCTGTTTTGGGACTACAACTCCCATCACCCCTAGCTAACAGGACCAGTGGTCAGGGGTGGTGGGCGTTGTGGTCCCAAAACAGCTGGAGGGCCGAGTTGGACCACCACTGCAGTAGTCCAAGCAGGAGATCACCAGAGCAGGTGCCACTCTGGGCAGGTGGGGTCTCATCCTGCATCCCAGATGGAGCTGCCCTGGACACAGAACGGACCTGCACCCCCATGAGTCCAAAATAGGCTGAGGAGCTGGTCCTTCAGAGGCACAGTTGCCCCGTTCATGGCCAGGGGGCCCACCCACAACCAGACTTCTGCCTTGCCAGGATCCGACCTCAACCTGTTAACCGCCACCCGTCCTCCAACCGCCTCCAGGCACTCACCCCCGACCCATCACTAACCCACCTGTGATTGAGTTCTTGCAACCGCTGCATTTCTTGGCCACAAAGGACTTGTAGCAATCGACACAGTAGAATTGATCCTCCACAGCTGTGAAGCGTTGCCCTCCCAGTTTCTTGGAGCAGGTGGCGCACACAAAGCACTCAGAGTGGTATGGCTGCTCCTGGTAGGCGACCCCTCCGCAGGTGATGGCCTGGGGAAGGAAGTCAGAGGTCAAGCGCTGCTTGGACTCCTGGGGAACCATTCGTCCCAGCTGCCCCAAAACCCTGTGTCACCTGTGGAAGCTTTCTCTCTTCTGTTTAAAGCAGGGTGTATAAAAATCAATGATTTAAAAATAAATAAATAAATCAGATTTTTTTTTGGGGGGGATAAATTTGAATTTATTTGACAACCATTTGTATTTAATTTTTTTCATTCAATTTAAATTTTATTTACAGTGGTTTGCATACGTCTTGGTTTGCATATGTTTTGGATTACAAACACGTCCAACCCGGAAGGGCGTGTCCCGGTTCACAACCTTTTTTGGATGACAACCTCTTTTTTGGATTACGAACAAAAAATTTTGGGGAGGCCCCATTGACGAAAGGGCGCCTTGGGCGCCTTGGCTGTTTTGGTTTACGAATGGACCTCCGGAATGGATTATGGTTGTAAACCAACAGGGGTCGAAAAACATTTTTGGCAGTGGGCCGGTCCACTGTCCCTCAGACCTTGTGGGGGGCCAGACTATATTTTTTGGGGGGGAAATGAACGAATTCCTATTCCCCACAAATAACCCAGAGATGCATTTCAAATCAAAGCACACATTCTACTCATGTAAAAACACACTGATTCCCAGACCGCCCACGGGCCAGATTTAGAAGGTAATGGGGCCGGATCCAGGCCCCAGTCCTTAGTTTGCCTACCCATGATTTACAACATAAATCCACCACAACTCAAATCAACAAATCCACCACCATTAGACATGAACGTAACATAAAAGAAACGACAAAATAAAAGACTTCATTTATGCTGTGCATGGTCTCCTTATTTCCTTCTTATAAACTGTTTCCTTTATGAATTATTATTACAATTTTTTTTCAAATTATGACTTTAAAACCCCCACCAAGTCTTTATTTTGATTTAAATGGGATTTATTTATTTTTTAATTCAAATCGGGATTTTAAAAATAAAATCTTTGGGAGGAAAAATCTTTCTAAATATACTTTTCTGTTTAAGTTACATTATAGTCCAAAAGCTATTCATCAGGATTTGTTTTTAAGTGCTAAAACTCAGTCTAAGGTTTGTTGTTGTTGTTTAACCGCATCAGTTAACAAATGTGGATCCATATACTATCATGTTATTGTTTTAGTGAAATAAATTGTTTACATTGTTATGAAGGAAATGATTCTTTTTCTCCTTCCAATCAAGTACAGCAGAAAAATTGTCCAAATAGAAACAGTTAACTTATTAAACCTCATAATCATTTCATCATTATCTGTCAATGTATTTCTAATAGTAGAACCAAATCAGTCATTTTTTAAATAATAATTTTATTAAGTTTTCCATTTAACAATCCAATCATATCACATTAATTATTCCAAATTATACCAATACATATTACATAATCCGAATATTTTGCCAAATTTTAAATTTTTTGTTGTGGGTTCCTATGTTTCGAGCTCAGTAAGGATCCAATCATCTCATATTTCTGCTGCTTTTGATATTCACAAATCCCATCTTCCAGTCTTCTTGTTGTTATCATTTTTCTTCTTAATAGCCTCTGAGTTGTTTTCGCAGGCGAGTTAAACCAAACATTGTTATATTTCTGTGTGAACTTTGTAAGGCTCTCCTTAAATCACCACACGCTGATCCAACAGTCCTGTTCGAGTGGCAGGCGCCATTTTAGTCTGTTCCGATGTAATAAAGTCTTAAGCATCTGCTCATTAATTTTCCCAGACCAGTTGCACCATAAATCAGTCTTTCCAGGGGAGGGTTTGTTGACTCAAAGACACAATCCAAACATGATAACAAAGCAATGGCTCACCTCCCCCTCTGACTATCAATCTCGCAACTTAGTCTGTCTCATAATGGCAGATCCCGATTAAGTGTGTCATCAGAGAGCCTTTCATTTTCTTTCCATATCTTCTAAAAAGCAAAGCCTTTAGTTAATATTTTTGTTTCCACACAGTCTATTCCACACAGTTGTTTTCCAATCTCACTTGCTATCAGTCATGTGACGGTTCTTCTAGGGGAGGGGTTGTTAGGCAGTATCGTAAATAAAAGAAGAAGCTCCCCCCCCCTTTCCGTTCCGTTTCCACATACCGACATAGCTGTAATTCTTAGAGGTAATCTTCTGTTCAGTTCATTCCCGTCGCTTTTAACTTCTCAGTGGCTAGCTTAATTAGCAGTTAAAATATCCTTTCCTTCGCTCGAAACATGTGCATTTACTTTTTATATCCAATCGTTAATCTTAAGTAATGCAACTAGCGTCGCTCTCAGAAGTAGTGTCAGGGAGATCCGGAGCTCACTCGAGGGCTTTCCGTCCAGTGCCCCCACCCCCTCCTCCTTTCGAACTCGGGGGTGATTTATGGGCAGCCGCGGACGAGGCTGCATCTTCCCATCCCCTGGGAAGAAATCGGGAGGCTGATGTACTCCCATAATCAGCCCCTAAATTACCCCGTGTGAGCCAGAGAGATGGTATTGTCGGCCATCTTCCAAGGCGCCCCTAGCAGCCCCCCCCAAATCAGTCATTTTTTTTATTTAACTGTAAAAACTACTCTGAAAATTTATTATTCCAAAAAGGAAACCTTCCTTCGCTTGTAAATATTAAGAGGATGCCAGCAAGGTCAAACCTTTATGTAAAAAAAGGATTTAAATAAAGTCTGACTGACTAGTGATTTAAATCACTAGTCAGTCATGATTTAAATCACGATTTTTTTTTAGGATTTAAGTTGCTGAGCTTTTTTTAGGATTTTACCCCAGGACATATACTGCCATGCAGGCCAGATTAAATTGACCGGCTGGTCAGATTAGGCCCCCAAAACATGCCTGCCCTATCCCTTTCCCCTATCCCATGGGTAGGCAAACTAAGGCCCCATTGCCTTTTAAATCCGGCTGGCGGACGGTCCAGGAATCAGCATGTTTTGACATGAGTAGAATGTGTGCTTTTATTTACAACACATCTCTGGGTTATTTGTGGGGCCTGCTGAAAATGTTTGCTGACCCCTGCCGTATCCCTATCCCCTATCCCTAACTCCTATCTCTAGCCCCTATTCCTATTCCTAACCCCTAACCCCTATCCCTATTCCTATCCCTATCACCATCACCTATTCATTCCTATCCCTATCCCTATCTATAACCCCTATCCCCATCCCCTATCCCAGGGGTGGCCAGCTCCCAAGAGACTGCGATCTACTCACAGAGTTAAAAACTGGCAGTGATCACGATCTACCTGTTGGACATGCCTGCCCTATCCCTTGTTAGGATATTTCCGTTCCACCTTAAAAAACGGACAGGCTGTTGTGAGTCACAGCCTGCGTATTTCCTGCTCACAGGAAGTCTCTGTTTTGTATATAGCTTTTGTTCTCTCTCTGTGCCTCGACAAGCAGGCAGGCAGTCATGTTTTTTCCTTTGTTCTGACCACCGATGAATAAAGCTGTAAATATGCTGCTCTCCTGAGTGCATCTTTCGTTGTGCGAACTCTGCAAAAAGGGCGTGCATGAGTCCTGAGATGTGGACAGCTATTTCCGAGGCTCGTGTCGCTAATTGACTGATACTGTATCTACGGGAGATTGATGGATCATCCTGAGACGACGTGGAGGCATGATGGCCTTTGTCTCCCTGGCAGTATCCCAACATCCCTAACCCCATGAGCGCCACAACCCCATCGCCGCCTTGGACTGGACTGAACCATCCAGGGTTCCCTTGACCCTGACCTTATCTCCACCATATGTCCTCCGTTCAAGAACTGCACCAAGATAGGCCGCGCCGAAAGGAGAGTGGGCACATCTTCCTCCTTCTGAACCAGCGGAGGAAACCCTGATAATGAACACAGCTCCAAGCCCTTTGGAGGAAAGCCAGGATCCGAATGGGATCCAGGTAAGCGGGGGGGGGGGGGTGTCGGCCCAACTTACCTGCTTACACTTTATGCAGGTCTTGGCGAATTTCTGCTCATGGCAGGAGGTGCAATAAATCTCATCATCCTTGGGGAAGAAGCTGGCGGTGCCAATCACCTGCTTGCACTGGCTGCAGGTGAAGCACTCCTTGTGCCAGGCAGTCTTCTTGTATTCCACATTCTGGTCGCCTGCAAAGAGAGGGAGGGAAGGAGGTGGTGCTCGCTGCCAGATTGATGCAATTCATAGCGCTGAGAAAATTGTGATTCAAGAAAGGCAAGCTGACAGCTATAATAATAATAATAATAATAATAATAATAATAATAATAATAATAATAATAATTTATTACTTATACCCCACCCATCTGGCTGGGTTTCTCCAGTCACTCTGGGCAGCTCCCAATTGAATATTAAAAACACAAGACACTAGGGGATAGGGATAGGGGTTATAGATAGGAGTTACAGATAGGAATAGGGGTTAGGAATAGGAGATAGAGATAGGGATAGGGCAGGGATGTCCAACAGGTCGATTGTGATCTACTGGTAGATCCCCGTGAGGTTTTGGTAGATAGCGGTTGATGTCTGGCTCATTGCTGAAACTGACTCCTGCCATGCCCCCTCACCCCACCCTCCGTTGTTGTATGATCTCTGGAAGGGAAGACAGAGTTTTCTCTGTGTTGCTGTTTTGATCCATAGCGATCTTTTTTTGAGTGACTTTAAACCCCCCCCCCTTTTAACGGGGCTTTCCTCCTCCCTCAAAAAAGCTTGACACACACACATACAACGACAAGTTCAAAATATATGAAAGACTCTCGTGTTGTGGCGGAGGAAAGTCACAGAAACAGCATGAAAGAGGAAATGGGGATTTTATCAATGTCATAACTGACACTGCAGATTCTGCATAAGAATGAAATGAAATAATGATGAAAATTAATAATAATAATAATAAATCTCTTGGACTATATTACACTGAATATAGTGGGTTGGGGTTGGAAAAATGCTTGTGTGCTCCTCCAGGTCATAAATCCCATGTGAATCAGAAAGCCGAGCAACAGTTCGCAACTCTGCTTTCTGCAAGCAGTGATGCCTGAATGTTCATTTGACAATGAAAAGGAAACAAACCATTATTGCAGAATATTCTGCTACCAGAGATTCAGTGGGAACCCTCTGTTTCCACTTTTAAATACCCGCCGAAAACTCTATTCCAACAGACAATGAAGAATACCTATTTCCACAATAGCTACCTGATTTCTGGTTTTGATTATATGGTTCTTGCCATCTGGCTTTGTTAAGAGCTGCCTCAGCTCTTAACTATCTACCTGTTATGAAATAATAAATACTGTATTTCCCCATCTATAAGACGGCCCCATGCATAAGATGCCCTCTATTTGGGGGGACTCAGATTGAAGAAAACGAGGGGGGTGAGATGGATCCGTGCATAAGACGCCGTCTCATTTTTGACATTATTTTTAGGGGGGGGAACCTAGTCCTATAAACGGGGAAATACGATAATTTTTAATAAAGCTAGAACAGGTGTCGGCAAACTCGGTCCTCCAGCTGTTTGGGGACTACAACTCCCATCATCCCTAGCTAACAGGACCAGTGGACAGGGGTGATGGGAGTTGTAGTCCCCAAACATCTGGAGAGCCCAGTTTGCCTATGCCAGAGCTAGAAAAACAAAAAACATCTATACCTAGGTATTCCCAAAATGTAGATCTACTGTTTCACGCGAGGACTTTCGATTTTGTGTCCTCATTTACCAAAGCTGTGGTGCTTGTCATTCGCAATGGTGACGCTTATCCGACTCTACGGTGGCACTTGTCATTCCCCGTGGTGCCGTGCATGCAAAATTAACTAAATTTTGGGGGCACTGGGCGGGTTTTTGCACCCCAGCGGCGCATGTGCGAAGGGCTAAACTAACTTTTGTCCAGAAAGTTGTGATGGGGGATGAGTGTTCAGACCCCAGGGCCCTCACTTGTGGGGTGCCTCAGGGTTCTGTCTTCTGCTTTTTAACATCTACATGCAGCCGCTGGGAGAGATCATCAGGGGGCTGGGTGTCCATCAATATGCGGATGATACCCAGCTCTACCTCTCTTTTAAATTGGAACCAGTGAAAGCAGTGAAGGTCCTGTGTGAGTGCCTGGAGGCAGTTGGAGGATGGAAGGCGGCTAATGGATTGAGGTTGAATCCTGACAAGACAGTAGTACTGTTGTTGGGGGACAGGGGGTGGGCTGGTGGGGAGGACTCCCTGGTCCTGAATGGGGTAACTGTGCCCCTGAAGGACCAGGTGCGCAGCCTGGGAGTCATTTTGGACTCGCAGCTGTCCATGGAGGCGCAGGTCAATTCTGTGTCCGGGGCAGCTGTCTACCAGCTCCATCTGGTACGCAGGCTGAGACCCTACCTGCCCACAGACTGTCTCGCCAGAGTGGTGCATGCTCTGGTTATCTCCCGCTTGGACTACTGCAATGCACTCTACGTGGGGCTACCTTTGAAGGTGACCCGGAAACTACAACTAATCCAGAATGCAGCATCTACACTGGGGACTGGGAGCGGCTGCCAGGACCACATAAAACCGGTCCTGAGAGATCTGCATTGGCTCCCAGGACGTTTCTGAGCACAAATCAAAGTGTTGGAGCTGACCTTTAAAGCCCTAAACGGCCTCAGTCCTGTATACCTGAAGGAGTGTCTCCACCATGAAGGACTTCTGGTGGTTCCCTCATTGCGAGAAGTGAGGTTACAGGGAACCAGGCAGAGGGCTTCTCGGTATTGGCGCCCACCCTGTGGAACACCCTCCCATCAGATGTCAAGGAAAGTAGCAGCTATCCTAGGGAAGTTTTTAATATTTAATGCTGTATTGTTTTTTTACACTTGATTGGGAGCCACCCAGGGTGGCTGGGGGAAATCAGCCAGATGGGCGGGGTAGAAATAATAAATTATTATTATTATTATTATTAGTAGTAGTAGTAGTAGTAGTACGGGGTCGCTGGGTGGGTCTTTGCATCCCAGCAGTGCTCATACTCAAGACAGCCCTGGTTTTGTGCGCAAAGTTAAAAATGAATTCATGTTATGTAAGTATCTTGGTAAGAGAAATGTTCCATAAGCCTGCTGACCGTCCCAGGGCAATGCTCCATGATCGAGGGGGGCAAGAAGCAAAGGGGCGCAAGGCAGCCGAGAGGAGTCCTACCTGCCACGATGGGCTTCTGGCAGCCCTTGCAGTGGGGGGCCTGACCCATAGTGCACTTGTTGCACCACACTTTGTTGTGCTCCTTCAGCATGAAGGGCTCATTGACCAGAGACACAGAGCACTTAAAGCAGTGGAAGCAGTTCTCGTGCCAGTAGCGGTTCTTGAAATGCAGTTCCTGGAGGGAGGGAGGAGGAGAAGGCAGCAGAACTGGGGTTGAATCCTGACAAGACAGAAGTCTGGTTGTGGGGGGGGGCAGGTGGGGGGGACTCCCTGGTCCTGATCTATCTATCTATCTATCTATCTATCTATCTATCTATCATCTATCATCTATCATCTATCATCTATCATCTATCATCTATCATCTATCATCTATCATCTATCATCTATCATCTATCATCTATCATCTATCATCTATCATCTATCATCTATCATCTATCATCTCTCTCTCTCTCTCTCTCTCTCTTTCTCTCTCTATATGACAGCCTTAGCTTATTGAGCTTCCGTTCCAATTTCTCTACACATTTCCCCTCCACCCGATGATTTTCACTGTTTCCCATTTAAAAGCAAGAGTGTGTTGGGGGGAGTATTGCATAGAGTTTTTTTTTGTAGCTCTCCCCTACCCCAGTAACTTTTTGTACACAATAAGGATTTGGCGATCTACCAGGATCGGCCACAGATCTACTGGTAGATCATCCCTGCCTGTGTGAGAAGCTTGCCTCAAGCCAGCCGCTGTGCATTCAAAAGGGGAATGCACTCTGCTCAGCAAAGGGACTTGCTAGCACAAGTTAGGAAGAAATATATATAAAAAATGTGTCTATGTGCCCATCCTGTCTTTTTATAGTAGTGTCCAGAAAATGTATTTATTGCATAGATTGGTTATTTGTTAGGTTGATGGTGGGGTGAAAGCCATTCCATTGAATGTCCGCTGGAAGGTGCACAGGGTCTGCTGACCATGTGTCCAGAATCCAAAGGCTATTCATCAGGAAATAAGGATTTGTTTACAGTTTTTCATGTGTGCTGCTTGGGGACTAGAATGCCCATCATCCCTGACTGCTGGTCCTGTTAGCTTGGGATGATGGGCGTTGTACTCCCAAAACATCTGGAGGGCCGAGTTTGCCTATGCCTGTATTAAACAGCGGGTCCTCTCCCGCCTCCCTAAACAGCCCCACACTACTTTAGGGGGGGTGGGGAAGTGTGGGATAGAAATATCCATTAAGCCAGTGTTTCCCAACGTTGGGTCTCCAGCTGTTTTTGGACTACAACTCCCATCATCCCCAATTAGCAAGACCAGTGGTCAGGGATGATGGGAATTGTAGTCCAAAAACAGCTGGAGACCCAACGTTGGGAAACACTGCATTAAGCCAGGCATAGGCAACCTTGGCCCTCCAGATGCTTTGGGACTACAACTCCCATGATCCCTAGCTAACAGGACCAGTGGTGGGATGATGGGAATTGTAGTCCCAAAACTTCTGGAGGGCCAAGTTTGCCTATGCTTGCATTAAGCAAACAAGCAAACTATTAAAATAACCACCTTGGAATCAGCCCCGATGGGTTTCTTGCACTCGGTGCAGGTGTTTGCGCAGAACTTCTCAAAGCATTTGATGCAGCAGTGGCGCCCTTCCTTCTGCACATACTTCTTCCCATGCAGGTTGTCCCGGCAATAGTGGCAATCAAAGCGCTCTGACATGGTGCCCACCGTGTAGCTGGTAGGCCCTGTAATAATAATAATAAGAAGAAGAAGAAGAAGAAGAAGGAGGAGGAGGAGGAGGAGGAGGAGGAGGAGGAGGAGGAGGAGGAGGACTTCCGGAGGTGGCGCGAAACAGCAATGGTGGTCCTCTTTGCGCTGTGAAGAGGAGCTCCGCAGAAAAGGGTCGTCCGCTGCGGCAAAGCGGAGACCCATTAAGAAAAACCACAGGCAGAGCGAGCCCGTGGCCGTGGGACTCGGCGGGCACCAGAAGCCCCCCCAGAAACGAAGAAGGAACCCCGTAAGGGGCTCCGGAACGTGGAAGGGGGAGCGGTGCTGTGAGTTCATCGCTCTTTCTGCGGAAGCGAAGCCGCGCGGCTGCTGCTGATGAGCGCTGACCTTTCTTCTTGGAACATCAGATTCTAAACTACAAACCCGTGAGTAGGGAACTTAAAAGTATCGGGACTAAAGTGATTAAATTTGGCTGAAAACGGGAGACGCAACCAGGAAGTCCGTCTTCCGATCGTGCTTAAGAGATCAAAGCAAAAGTTTTGACAAGCGGGAAGCGCTTTAAAAAGGACTGTAAAAAGTTTGGATTATCGTGCAATAATTGAGCTTGTTTCTGAGAAACTAAAAGAGACATTTCTGTTGTATTTATATTGGACTTTTGATCGGACTTTTCCTCTCCCCTTTGGATTTATAAATGATTAAGAAACCCAAAGCCTCGGACTGCCATGTTAAAGAAGAACTGTCAAATTGCTGAAACTGTATTTAATTTGAAAGTGTTACATGCAAGCGTTACAGTTTGGATAGAAACAGGGAAACTGTTTCTTGCACCTTCTTTGAGACTTTGTTTTAACTTGGGAAAAGCTCTACATGCCAAAAGGAAGTTGAAGGTTCTTTTGAAATTTGTTTTGGACTGCAGGGACTTTAATGGCGGAAAAACCTCTTTCTTTCTTCTGAATTACAGTTGTACTCCCCCTAGAGGATTTTGGATTTATAACTGTCTGGGAACTGTATTTTGTTTTGATTCTTTGCTGCCTTGTTGTTTATACTCTGGAACTGCCTTTCCCATGGGACTGCATATAGTTTGACCTTGACACATAGACAGGTTTGGAATGAGTGGCACAGGGAAAGCAAGATTGGCTAAAACGAAAGCAAAACAATTGGTACAAACAACCTTGACTTCTCAACCACGCAGATCATCTGTCCCAACTGTTTTAGGAACACAAGAAGGGGAAGTTGAGCTGACATCTTCAGAGGATATGGCTTCAGGAGGATCTGAAACAGTCTTAAATCAAATTTTGGAACAACTGGCAATTTTAAACCAAAAGGCGGACGAGCATTCGACTAAAATTGACCAAGCCACAGCTTCTATTAGTAAACTGACTGATCAAGTTGCTCAACATACACAAGCAATTGGGAATCTCCAGGAAGCAACTGCAGAAAATCGTAAATTGGCTGAGGAAGCCAATCAAAAAGCAGAGGAAGCCAATCAGAAGGCCGAGGCAATAAAAGTGGAGGTGAAGCCGCTGCACAAACAGATTAGTGAACAACAGGCCTACCTGTCTATGGTTGAATTGAGAAATCGGGAAAACAATCTCAGATTGAGAGCTATTCCAGAACTTGAACAGGAAGACTTGATTGGTTATGTGACATCGGAATTTTCAAAGTTCTGGGGTATAGAAGAAGACAAGGACTGTAAAATTGTGACTGCTTTTAGACTGGGAAGAGTGGTGAGGAAGGACAGATCCAGAGATTGTTTGATCATTTTGAGATCCAAGCAAGAGAGAGATAAGATACTAGGCCTTCATTTTGGAAAATCACTTGTTATTCAAGGCAACAGAGCAGAAATTTACAGAGACATACCGAAACAACTTTTGGACCTCAGAGCTACATACACAGAACTAGCAAGACTACTGAGAGGCAACTCAATTCCTTATAGGTGGGAGTTTCCCCAAGGATTATCTTTTAACTTCAAAGGAAAGAAAATTAAAATCAAAACAGCAGAAGACCAACAAAAGTTTCTGAACGACCACGAAGAAGACCTTCAAAAGGGGGCAGCAGGATCTTGGCCACCACCTCTGCCTGCACCTGCACCGACACCTGCACCCTCGGGACCAGAGGACCAAAAGGAAGAGACGCCATCACAGGACTAACAGATTGATCCAGGATGTCTCTGCAGCTTCTCAGTTGGAATATTAATGGCGGGAATTCCCCGGAAAAAAGAAGAAGAATCTTTCATATATTGAAAAAAGAACAATTGGACATTATTTGCTTGCAGGAAACACATGTGACTAGGCTCCACAGGAAAGTGCTAATTAATAAAAGACTAGGCCAAGAATTTATTTCATCGGACAGAGTCAAGAAAAGAGGAGTGGTGATCTATGCAAAGGAGAGCCTGTCACCAAAATTTCTATTCAAAGATGAGCAAGGAAGAATTTTGGCAATTGAAATACAGACGCAAGGAGAAAAATTTTTAATATTAGGAATCTATGCACCGAATGAGGGGAAATCAGAATTTTATAAGAAGCTGCATGAGATAATGCTGGACTATCTAGACTATACCAACATCATTATGATGGGAGATATGAATGGGGTGGTCTCTACAAACATGGATAAGTCACAAAATCAAAATTTAACAAAAGACGGCAGACTACCCAAAACATTCTTTGAACTAACTGACAATATGGACTTGATTGATATATGGAGGACAAAGAACCCCTTAGGTAAAGAAGGAACTTTCTTTTCTGAGGCCCATTTGTCATGGACAAGAATCGACCAAATATGGATAACTAGAGGGCTGGCACCTAAGACTAGAAAAGTGGAAATCTGCCCAAAAACCTGCTCCGACCATAACGCCATGAAAGTGGAACTGAGACTTACTCCAATCGGTTCCTTCAGATGGAAAATGAATGACACCCTATTAAGAGATCAGGAGATTGTGAAGAAGGCCCAAAAAACTTTAAAAGACTATTTTGAAATAAATTTGAACACTACGGTGGAAAAGAGAACAATCTGGGACGCAAGTAAAGCAGTCATGAGAGGGTTTTTGATACAACAGAACACGATTAAGAAAAGACTTTGGAATGGAAAAAAGGATAAGATCTTAGAGAAGATAAGAGATGGAGAGAAAAAATTGAGATCAAAACCAAAATCGAAGGAGGTTCTGAGAGAAGTTAAATTCTATCAAGCACAATATGCTAAATTGATAAATCAAGAAGTTGAGTGGAAAATTAAACAAATGAAACAAAGATCATTTGAATCAGCGAACAAGTGTGGGAAACTGCTAGCATGGCAGTTGAAAAAGAGACAAAAATTGAACACAGTTACTAACTTAGAGATTGAAGGGAGAAATATCCAGAAACCCGAGGAAATTAGAAAGTGTTTCCAGAGATACTTCAAAAAGCTCTACACTCAAGGGCCGCAGGAAGAGACTGAGATAGACCAATTTTTAAAAATTAATGGATTACCAAAATTAGCCCAGGAAAAGAGAACAATCCTGAACTATAAAATAACACAACAAGAAATTGAGGGTGCCATTCAGAATATGCAACTAGGCAAATCTCCAGGCCCAGATTGGCTCACCTCCAAGTACTATAAGATATTGAAAGACTTTTTGATACAACCATTAATGGAGGTATGCAATCAGATTATGGAGGGGAAGAAGGCACCGGAATCGTGGAAAGAAGCTTTCATCACATTGATACCTAAAGTGGAAACTGAAAAGACTCAACTTAAGAACTACCGTCCCATCTCACTCCTAAATGTGGATTATAAAATTTTTGCAGACATTTTGGCAAGTAGACTTAAAAAAGTACTAAATGAAGTAATTCATAAAGACCAGGCAGGCTTTCTCCCAGGTAGACATTTGTTTGATAACACTAGGAATATTATTGACATTTTGGAACTTTTGCAAACTAACATCAATACAAAAGCAGTATTAATCTTTATAGATGCGGAGAAGGCCTTTGACAACATTTCTTGGAAGTTTATGAAAAAAAACTTGGAAGGGATGGGAGTGGGACGGGGGTTTGAAAATGGAATAGAGGCAATTTATTCAGAGCAAAAAGCTAAATTGATAGTTAACAATGTGGTGACAGAAGAGTTCAAAATTGAAAAAGGAACACGACAAGGTTGCCCCTTATCCCCTCTGTTATTTATTTCTGTCCTGGAGGTGCTTTTGAACATGATTAGGGAGGACCGGTTGGTGCAAGGAATACAGGTCAGAGAGAAACAATATAAACTGAAAGCCTTTGCAGATGACTTGGTTTTAACATTACAGGAGCCAGAATCTAGTACGAAAAGAGTTTTAGAATTAATTCATGAGTTTGGTCGGGTGGCGGGGTTCAAATTGAACAAGCAAAAAACTAAGGTTTTGGAGAAAAAATTGACACCTTTAGAAGCAGAGGGGTTTCAGAAAGAGACAGAGTTAAATGTGGTTAAAAAGGTGAAATACCTAGGGGTTAATTTGTCTGCTAAAAATTTGTATTTATTTAAAGACAATTATGAAAAATGTTGGTCAGAAATCAAAAAGGATTTAGAAACTTGGTCAAGATTGAAACTTTCCTTGTTGGGTCGAATTGCAGCTATAAAAATGAATGTATTGCCGAAGATGTTGTTTTTGTTTCAAACCCTTCAGATTGTGGACAGAGTGGAATGTTTTGGAAAGTGGCAGACAGATATCTCTAAGTTTGTCTGGCAGGGCAAAAAGCCCAGGATAAAATTTAAAATTCTAACTGACGCAAAGGAAAGAGGGGGATTTGCCCTGCCGGACTTAAGGTTATATTATGAAGCTGCAGCTTTCTGCTGGATGAAGGATTGGCTACTTTTAGAGAACACTGATGTCCTGGATCTGGAAGGGTTTAACAATGCTTTTGGTTGGCATGCATATTTGTGGTACGACAAGGTAAAGGTTCACAAAATGTTCAAAAACCATATTGTCAGAAAAGCAATATTTATTGTCTGGACAAAATACAAAGACTTATTAGAAAATAAGACCCCGAGATGGTTATCACCAATGGAGGCCAAGGCCCGAAAAAGACCCAATATGGAAGCCGGTTGGCCGAAATATTGGGAAATAATAGAAAAAATTGGAGACAATTGGAGGCTGCAGAGTTTAGAAAAATTAAAAAATAAGGTGCGAGATTGGTTACATTACGCTCAAATCCAAGAGGTTTTCAAATTGGACAAAAAAATAGGATTCCAGGTGGAAAAATCGAAATTAGAGACAGAACTGCTTGAACCAAAGACTAAGGTACTTTCAAGAATGTATAACTTGCTGCTTAAATGGAACACTCAGGATGAGACAGTCAAATCAGCCATGATAAAATGGGCTCAGGACATTGGGTATAACATCATGTTTGAGGACTGGGAAAGGTTATGGACCACCGGAATGAAATTCACGGCATGTAATGCCTTGAAAGAAAATATTATGAAAATGATATATAGGTGGTACATGACCCCAGTCAAGCTTGCAAAAATATATCACCTGTCTGATAATAAATGTTGGAAATGTAAGGAGGCTGAAGGGACATTCTTTCACCTCTGGTGGACTTGTCCAAAAGTGAAGGCCTTTTGGGAAATGATCTATAATGAGTTAAAAACGGTATTTAAGTATACCTTTCTTAAGAAACCAGAGGCCTTCCTCTTGGGCATTGTCGGCCAGAAAGTGTTAAAGAAGGATAGAACTTTCTTTATGTATGCAACAACAGCAGCAAGAATACTCATCGCAAAACACTGGAAGACCCAAGATTTGCCCATGCTGGAAGAATGGCAGACGCAATTGATGGACTACATGGAACTGGCTGAAATGACTGGCAGAATCCGAGATTTGGGAGAAGAAACAACGGAAGAGGACTGGAAAAAATTTAAGGACTATTTACAAAAACAATATAAGTTGTATGAATGTTAAAAATTTACACGATTCGGAAACTATAGCTTCAGCAATTAGAATTGGGAAACAGGAAATTATATTTTAAGTAAGAAAAGGTCAAAATCTAAGGTAATACTATGTTTAATTTAAGATATAAGTAATTGATGAAAAGTATGTTAAATTTGGAGGTATAGTATTTGAAAAGTACAAAATAAGGTATGAAACAAGGTAATAATTTGCTGATATTTTTATTATAAAGAATGCAGGGTATGGGAGATGTGAGGAAGTCCAGTTAGTTATATAAAAAAATGTGTTGAATGGTTGGTTTTTTTTCTTTATTCTTTTCTTTTTTCTCTTGTTCTTTTATCTTTTTCTTCAGTGTATGTTTCTAACTTTGTATTTGAAAATTTAATAAAATATTTATAAAGAAGAAGAAGAAGAAGAAGAAGAAGAAGTAGTTATTATTTAGGGCAAAGGAGGCAGGGAGGGAGATGTAGATATATTGATTAGTGCGTGCCTGCTAATTGATTTACAGCGGTCCGGCGCGCTTCCTCTGCGCAACTCTGCTTCTTCCAGGCACGCCTAGCAGAGTAAACACACAGCGGGAAAACTGTCACGTAGCTTCCGACAAATACACAGAGCACAGTAATGTCCATTTACTTTTTTTTTTTTATAATAATTTTTATTAATTTTCCGAACATATAATAAAACAAATAACAAAACAAAACCATACAGAACATACAAACAAATAAACATGTATAATTTCTTAAGCTTATTTTCATACACCTTCTTTCCCGGACTTCCCCATACCTCCCTTTTTCTGCATCCTTATGTTAACCCTTTCTCAGCAACCCTTCGTTCCGTTAATTCGCTCATTTTCGTTTTGCATTCTTTAAAGTTATGATTTACAGCTGCAATTCTCTATTTCTTATAACCATAACATCTCAGCCATCATCAATTTTACAACAGTCTTTAAGATATTTTTTGAATTTCTTCCAATCTTCTTCCACCGTCTCTCTCCCCTGGTCACGGATTCTGCCGGTCATCTCTGCCATTCCCATATACTCGATCACCTTCGCTTGCCATTCTTCCAGAGTAGGTAGCTGCTGCGTCTTCCAATACTTTGCCAGAAGAATTCTTGCCGCTGTGGTAGCATACATAAAAAATGTTTTGTCCTTCCTTGACACCAATTGGCCTACCATGCCCAGGAGAAAGGCCTCTGGCTTTTTCAAAAATGTCCATTTAAGGACCTTTTTAATTTCATTATAGATCATTTCCCATTAGGCCTTTACCTTCGGGCAGGTCCACCAAAGGTGATAGAAGGTACCTTCAGTCTCATTACATTTCCAACATTTGTTACTGGGCAGATGATAAATTTTTGCAAGTTTGACTGGGGTCATGTACCACCTATAGATCATTTTCATTATATTCTCTCTTAATGCATTACAAGCTGTAAACTTAATACCTGTATTCCATAACTGTTCCCAGTCATCAAACATTATGTCATGACCTATGTCTTGTGCCCATTTGATCATGGCTGATTTTACTGTTTGATCTTGTGTATTCCACTTCAGCAGCAAATTGTACATTCTCGACAAGTTCTTAGTATTGGGTTCTAGCAGTTCTATTTCTAATTTCGACCTCTCCATCTGAAAACCTATTTTCCTGTCCTGTTTAAATACCTCGTTTATCTGATGGTAGTGCAACCAGTCTCGTACCTTAGACTTTAATTTGTCAAAACTCTGCAATTTAACTCTTTCACCATCTTGTTCTAAAATTTCACAATATTTTGGCCAATTGGACTCCATATTTAGTTTTTTTATCTCTTTAGCCTCCATTGGTGATAACCACCTAGGGGTTTTACTTTCCAGCAAATCTTTATATCTTATCCAAACATTATACAGTGCTTTCCTCACAATATGGTTTTTAAAGCCTTTATGCAATTTTACCTTGTCATACCATATATATGCATGCCAACCAAATCTATTGTCATACCCTTCCAGATCCAAAATGTCTGTATTCTCAAGAAGTAGCCATTGTTTCAGCCAGCAAAAAGCTGCCGATTCATAATAAAGTCTCAAGTCCGGCAGGGCAAAACCCCCTCTGTCTTTTGCATCAGTTAAAATCTTAAAGTTTATTCTGGGCTTTTTGCCCTGCCAGACAAATTTTGATATGTCTTTTTGCCACCTCTTGAAACAGTCCATCTTATCCAAGATCTGGAGTGTCTGGAATAAAAACAACATTCTAGGCAATACATTCATCTTGATGACAGCAATTCGGCCTAACAAGGAAAGTCTCAACCTTGACCATATTTCTAGATCTTTCTTCACCTCTGTCCAACATTTATCATAATTGTCTTTAAATAAGTTTACATTTTTAGAAGTCAAGTTCACACCCAGATATTTCACCTTTTTTGTTATTGTTAAACCTGTTTCCCTCTGAAACTTGTCTTTTTCTGCCATTGTTAGATTTTTCTCTAACACTTTGGTTTTTTGCATGTTCAGTTTAAATCCTGCTACTTGACCAAATTTGTCAATTAGTTCTAAAACTCTTTTAGTACTGGTCTCTGGCTGTTTCAAAGTCAATACCAAATCATCTGCAAATGCCCTTAATTTATAGTCTTTTGCTCCGAGCTGAACACCTTCAACCAATTGGTCCCCTCTAATCATGTTCAACAAGACCTCCAGGACTGTTATGAAAAGTAAGGGTGATATTGGGCATCCCTGTCGTGTACCTTTTTCTATAGGAATCTCTTCCGTTACCACATTGTTAACGATCAACTTTGCTTTTTGCTTAGAGTATATAGCACCTATACCGTTTTCAAATCTTTGGCCTACCCCCATCCCTTGAAGATTCTTCTTCATAAAGGTCCAACAAATGTTATCGAAGGCTTTCTCCGCATCCACAAAAATTATCACTGCTTTTCTATTAATCTTTACTTCCAACAACTCTAAAATGTCTATAATGTTCCTTACATTGTCTGACATATGTCTCCCTGGGAGAAAGCCTGTTTGGTCCTTATGAATCTCCTGCACCAAAACTCTCTTCAGTCTTTTTGCTAAAATGTCTGCAAAAATTTTGTAATCCACATTGAGTAATGATATAGGGCGGTAGTTTTTGACCTGATTCTTTTCAGTCTCTGTTTTCGGTATAAGTGAAATAAAAGCTTCTTTCCACGATTCGGGTGCCTTTTTCCCTTCCAAAATTTCATTACAAACTTCCTTCAGTGGTTGTATTATCCATTCCTTCAGTGCCTTGTAATATCTAGCAGTCAAACCATCTGGGCCTGGAGATTTTCCCAGTTTCATCTTCTGAATGGCGTCCTCTATTTCTTGTCCTGTTATTTTCTCATTCAAAATCCTTTTACTTTGATCTGAAATCTTTGGTAATCCGTGCTTTTTAATAAATTCTTCTATTTCGTGCTCATTAACCGGCCCTTGTGCATATAGTTTCCTAAAGAAACTTTGGAAACAGTTATTTATCTCATTTGGTTTGTGGATAATTTTTCCTTCCATTTCCAAACTTGTCACAGTATTCAGTTTTTGTCTCTTTTTCAGTTGCCATGACAGGAGTTTCCCACATTTGTCTGCCGATTCAAATGTTCTTTGTCTCATTTGCTTTATCTTCCATTCTATCTCTTGATTCATCAGTTCCATATATTGTGTCTGATAATACTTTATTTCTCTCAAAATCTCATGAGACTTTGGTTTGGACCTCAATTTCTTTTCGGCTTCTTTTATCTTTTCCAAAAGTTTTTCTTTTCTCTCATTCTGTTTTTTCCTCTTTATGGAGTTTTGTTGTATTAGGAAACCTCGCATCACGGCCTTGCTAGCGTCCCAAATTGTTCTTTTTTCCACATCAGTTCTCAAATTTATTTCAAAATAGTCTTTCAGTGCTTTTTGGGCCTTTTTGTAAATCTCTTCATCTCTAAATAGGGCGTCATTCATCCTCCATCTGAAGGTTCCAGTTGTTGTTAGTTTCATCTCTATCTTCACTGCGTTATGGTCAGAGCAAGTCTTTGGGCAGATTTCTGCTTTTTTTATCTTCGGTACCATAGAACTAGTTACCCAAATTTGGTCAATCCTTGTCCAGGTCATCTTTGCTTCAGAAAAGAAAGTTCCCTCCCTCTCCAGAGGGTTCTTTACTCTCCATATGTCCATCAAGTCCAGTGTTTCAGTCATTTCAAAGAAGGTCTTTGGAAGTCTCCCATCGTTGGAGATTATCTGTCTCTGTGCCTTATCCATGTTAGTGGAGACAACACCATTCATGTCTCCCATCATTATAATTTTAAAGTCCAAATAGTCCATTAAAGTCTCATGCAACTTCTTGAAGAATTCCGCCTTCCCCTCATTTGGTGCATATATTCCCAATATCATAATTTTTTCCCCTTGAACTTGTATTTCTATTGCCAGGTATCTTCCTTGTTCATCTTTAAAGATCATTTTAGGAGCCAATTTCTCTTTTGCATAAATCACAACACCTCTTTTTTTAACTTTATCTGATGAGATGAATTCTTGTCCAAGCCTCTTGTTTATAAGTAGTTTCCTATGTGTCCTGGTCACATGCGTTTCTTGTAGGCAAATTAAGTCCAATTGCTCTCTTTTCAAAATATGAAAGACTTGGCGCCTCTTCCTGGGGAGGTTAAGACCATTACAATTCCAACTAAGAAGTTGCAGAGACATTTTGGTACTATGTACCTACTCCTCCAACTGCTCCAAGTTTTTGTTCCTCCTCCGATGGTAGTAAAAGTCCAAATGAGAGATTTGCAATATCTGTCGGTTCTTTCTCTACTGTTGTGTCTACTGTTCCTTTCTGTAGATCCTCCTGGTTTCTTTCCAAAAACAATTCTTTGTCTTGAACTGTTTTTATTTTGATCTTCCTTCCTGTGTAGTTAAAAGACAATCCTTGTGGGAACTCCCACCTGAAAGGTATGCTGTTCTTCTTCAGAAGGTAAACCAAATCTTTGTAGTAGGCCCTCACCTCCAAAATGTATTTAGGGATGTCTTTGAAGATCTGAACTTGACAGTTCTGGATTACAAGAGCCTTTTGGTAATGTAGATTTAGTATTTTGTCTCTTTCTTCTTTAGATCTCAATGTAATCAAGCAATCCCTAGGCTTCTTGCCTTGCCTTCTGCCCAACCGGAAGGCCGTTGTTATTTCAAATTCTTCCTCCTGAAATTCGTCCTGCCAAAATTCCAGAATATTTTCTGTGAGGAATTCTGCAAGACTGTCTTTCTCCTCCTCTGGAACTGATCTTAATTTAAGATTTTTCTCCTTTCTCTGAAGTTCCCACAAAGACAGGGTTGCATCATGTTCATTCACCTTTTTTGTGATTGGTGCAAGCTCCCTCTTAGTTTCTTCTGCTGTGTCTTTTGCACTTTGAGCAATCTTTCTTGTTTCTGAATTTTCTTGAATAAGCTTATTTATAGAGTCTGTATTAGAGGCTACGCTTGCCGTGTTCAAGTCCAATCTTGTTGTCAGGTCATTCAATTTTTTTGTATTCTCCGCTGACTGCTTTGTTAGTGCTTCCAAAGACTGGTTTATTTTGAGCAATGCCTGTGTCATTGACTCCATAGATGCAGTTGGTGCTTTTTCCTGTCCAGCTGGTATTGTGCCTTGCATAGAGCCCCTTTTCTTTTGAGTTTGCTGGGTTTGTTTTGCTTTGGATCTAGTTGTTATCTCATCTGGTTGGCTACTCATGTCCTCAAGGTCAATTCTCACAGGAAAGGCTTAGAAGTGGAAAGTTCCACTCTTTCCCTCTCACAGTAACAAATTTTCTTTAAGTCCTCTAGAGGGAGCATTTAATTGTATCCAGTTTAGAAAGTCAGAGACACATAAAGTAAGGAACAAAGAATCCAAAAACAGAGTCCAAAAGTCCACAGTCAAAACACTTTTTACAGATTTAGTATTTTGTCTCTTTCTTCTTTAGATCTCAATGTAATCAAGCAATCCCTAGGCTTCTTGCCTTGCCTTCTGCCCAACCGGAAGGCCGTTGTTATTTCAAATTCTTCCTCCTGAAATTCGTCCTGCCAAAATTCCAGAATATTTTCTGTGAGGAATTCTGCAAGACTGTCTTTCTCCTCCTCTGGAACTGATCTTAATTTAAGATTTTTCTCCTTTCTCTGAAGTTCCCACAAAGACAGGGTTGCATCATGTTCATTCACCTTTTTTGTGATTGGTGCAAGCTCCCTCTTAGTTTCTTCTGCTGTGTCTTTTGCACTTTGAGCAATCTTTCTTGTTTCTGAATTTTCTTGAATAAGCTTATTTATAGAGTCTGTATTAGAGGCTACGCTTGCCGTGTTCAAGTCCAATCTTGTTGTCAGGTCATTCAATTTTTTTGTATTCTCCGCTGACTGCTTTGTTAGTGCTTCCAAAGACTGGTTTATTTTGAGCAATGCCTGTGTCATTGACTCCATAGATGCAGTTGGTGCTTTTTCCTGTCCAGCTGGTATTGTGCCTTGCATAGAGCCCCTTTTCTTTTGAGTTTGCTGGGTTTGTTTTGCTTTGGATCTAGTTGTTATCTCATCTGGTTGGCTACTCATGTCCTCAAGGTCAATTCTCACAGGAAAGGCTTAGAAGTGGAAAGTTCCACTCTTTCCCTCTCACAGTAACAAATTTTCTTTAAGTCCTCTAGAGGGAGCATTTAATTGTATCCAGTTTAGAAAGTCAGAGACACATAAAGTAAGGAACAAAGAATCCAAAAACAGAGTCCAAAAGTCCACAGTCAAAACACTTTTTACAGTTTCAATATCCTCAAATGTTCACAAAATAACTCCATTAAAGTCTTATAACTTTGTTTCAGTCAAAACCCCAACTTTGTATCCAGTTTAAGTTGACAGTTCAGTTGCCCGGTGCTTACTCCGGCAGCCCGACTCAGGGTTTTGACAGTGGAAGATCTCTTCCCTCCGCTCCTTCAAGCAGGTTTATACGTTTCACTTTTACTCCCCCCCTTCTCCTGCTTACTGGGGGGAAGTTTAAATCCGATGTCTGGTTTTAAACAGCTTAGAAGTTAACCTTCATTTAAATGCAGCTTTGTTCTTTCGTTGCTTTATTTACATGCAGTCCGGGGAGGCAGACTTCCTTACTTTTTGCCTTTCCCGTTTTCAGCCAAATTTCAAAATTCCACTTTAAACGTCCCGTTCCGTCTGTCAATCTTACTCACGGGTTTTGCAGTCCAAATTCAATTTCAGGAAGGAATCGGCGCTCTCTGTTCAATGGCGACGCGGCTTCACTCCGCAGGCTGGGTGACGACTCTCAGCACCGCGCTCACACCCGATGCTGCTCCGTAGCCTTTAAAAAGGCTCTTTCACAGTACCGGGGGGCGCAAAAGGTGCCCGCCGAGTCTCCTTGCTTACAGGCTTCAGCGCCTGTAATTTTAGGGGTCCCCCGCTCGCCGTAGCGGGTCAGACCCGAACTTGCGGAGCAGTCCTCCCTCGGAGCTCGAGGCAAGGACCGCCATTAAACACTGGCGCCGACCGGAAGTCAGTAATGTCCATTTACAGCTCTTTATTTCATCATTTCCCAGAAAACTCCAGGACTTCTCGCAGCCATGACAAACTGCGTCCTTCTCTCTCAAAAACCGAGAGGAACAGTCAGGAAAACTCCTCCCAGCTTCCAAAGCTGACGTCAGAATGCTGAGGCATCATGGGAACAACTTAACCTGTTAAGTTCCGACTCCCATACCCCCTCTGCATCACATTCTGACAATACCTGTGGAACATCCGCATACCTCTCAGACTCACACTGTGCGAAACTTACCCACGCACCTGTGGCCTGATATCTTTCAGGTGGAATACCCTTCGTTGTGCGACTGGATCGCCTGGGCACAAACTCAGATGCTTCCCCTGTCTCACCATCACCAGCAGGTGTGTCCTCAGCATCACGGGATTCCCCCTCTGACTTAAAACGTCTTTGAATCCTCTCCATTACACTCACTGGAGAACTAGGCTCACTTTTGACCTCTCTTTTTACAACTTGTGGAGATGCCCCACCCTGCTCCAGACTTTGGTCAGTGACCTGATCGTCATCAGCAGACTCAGCCTCTCCTTCCTCCCCCTCAGAATCTTCCTGTTCTGAATCAGAAAGACACTCTGAAAGAACATCACGCTTGACAGGAGTCTTTGACCTTTCATCCTGTTCATAGAACTCAGCGTGTTTGCTGATCAGCAACTTACTCTGATCACCTGATGGGAACGCAAACCTCCATGCACGCGCTGCTGGCTCATACCCACAGAAGATCATTTTCCGGAACTTGGATCCATCTGGCCCTTGCAAAACTTCAGGCACCGGCACAGATGCATGCGAACCGAACCTGCACAGAAAATGAATCTGGGGTTTCCTGCCATGCAACAAACCAAACGGTGTGTCACCTACCACTGAATTGTAGGTACGATTCCAGGTGAAGTTCACATACCGGATTGCCTCCAGCCAAAACTTTGGTGGCAACCCAGAATCCTTCAGCAACACCTGTGCAGTTTTGACCAGAGCCTCACACCTGAGCTCTGCCTCCCCCCTCTGATTGGGTGAAGTCACTGTGTGACGTATCCCTTTCTTGCGAAAAAACTTCTGCAAAGCAGAACCTGTGAACTGAGCACCTCTGTCACTGTTGACAGCTTCCACTCTGGTGGAGAACCTTAGTTCCACCTCCTCAATCCAACCTTTGATCAGCTGAGCTGCATCTTCCTTGGATTTGAGACCGTGCGTCCAGGTATTCTGCGTAAAGTTATCCTGCATCGTCAGCAGAAACCTGGCCCCTCCCAGACTTGGTTCCTTTACGGGACCCAACAGATCTATGTGAACCAGTTCAAAAGACTTTGTGGTTACCCTCTCCACCTTTGGGTAACTGCACCCTTTTACCTTTGCATGTCTGCATGCTTCACAATCTATCTCACATCCACATTCTACAATGTGACAACCTTTGGCGACCTCCGGCAGCGTCTGTAGTTCTTCTAAAGAACCATGAGCTGTCCTAGTATGCCAAACATGGGCACATGACACATGATTGGGAATTGTAGCACGCAGGGCTTGTGCTTTCTCAACCTTCCCCTCACCCTCCAGAGACGATTTAAGAATGAAGAGATCATTCTGCCCCTTTTTAACCTTGGCAAGCATCCTCCCTCCTTTGGAGATTGTGCAGACAGCATCCTCAAAACAAACCTTAAACCCCCTTTTTAACAAATAAGGTACAGACAAAAGACAGTGGTGTATCCCTGGAACGGTACAACACTCCAACTTCTCCTGCAGAATAGAAAAAGAAACATTTACAACGTTAGTTACATTTCGTTTCTGTCCATTTGCAAAAAGTATAGTTTTTTCAGCCTGAACTGCTCTGCAATTCCACATTTCGACAGCAGGGGTCTCTGGAATCAAATTGCGATTAGCCGCAGAGTCTATCACAAAACAAAACTCAGAACCTTTCTCACAACTGTTCTGAAACAATGCCAGACTGGCAGTTATTTGCTAAGTCTCCTCCTGATGTTTGTCACGTCCACCTGACTCAGCCCCACGCCTGGCTGTTCTCCCAGACTGGTTGCCATGGAAAACCGACTGGTTCCCATGAGAGTTGACCTTGACAACATCCTGCCTTGCCTCTCTGCTCCGGTGGGGGCAATTACGACGCAGATGTTCCGTGGAATTACAAACGTAGCACCGACGAACAGTGGAAAAAGCCTGAACAGTGCATTCCGCTGGCTTGGCTCCGCCCTTACACCCAGAGCTCCCGGTGCCAGCTCTGCCCTCTTTCTTGCGTTTTTCTTCTTCGTCCTGCAAGCGTCCCGCCACGTAATGCAGCGTCAGCTGTTGCGGATCCTGAGACTCCAGAGTTAGACACAGATTGTCATAACTCTTGTCCAGAGAGCTGAACAAAATGTACACTTTCTGCTCCTCTGGAAAATTAATATTTAACAGTCGCAGCTGGTTAAAAACGGCCAGCATATCAGTTACATGCTTCCTGATGCTATCCCCAGGACGTAACTTCATCTCAAACAAGCGTCTGGTGGTGTGGATCTTTGCCCCAGCCGTGGTTCTGTGATGCACCCGTTCCAACGCTTGATAGGCCTCACATGCATTTTCCAGGCCCTCAACCAAAGGTAGCTGCGAACCATCCAGGCTAAGCACGATTGCTCCCAGGGCCCTCTGGTTCCTCCTCTGGGAATTACGGGCTTCTGCTATCTCAGCTGCTGTAGCTCCAGCCCCTGGTGTAGCAAGTGGGGGTCCCTGCACGGCCTCCCAAAGACCCTTCGCCACCAGCCATGCCTTCAGCCTTCTACTATATTCCTCCCAGTTTCTGCCATCTAATTTTTCGAAAGGGACGGAATATGAATCATGGCCTTCTGCCATGGTCTCCCGTTCTCCCAAGGCGCCCCAAGCTGTACTCACAAATCACCAGCTCCTCTGGCTCCTCTCCATGGAGAAACGGTTTCCTGCTGCTCTCAGCACTTCAGCGACACAGCACAGCGTCTTTCAGCTTGCTTGCTTGCCTCAAAGTCAGTCCTTTGCTTCCGTCAGCCAAACTGCCTCAGAACGCGGACATCCAGGCATTCCGACAGCCTCCAGTGACAGCTTTACAAGCGGTAATTACAAGCTTTACAAGCGGTAATTACAAGGTCCATAACCTGTAGATATATTGATTAGTGCGTGCCTGCTAATTGATTTACAGCGGTCCGGCGCGCTTCCTCTGCGCAACTCTGCTTCTTCCAGGCACGCCTAGCAGAGTAAACACACAGCTGGAAAACTGTCACGTAGCTTCCGACAAATACACAGAGCACAGTAATGTCCATTTACAGCTCTTTATTTCATCATTTCCCAGAAAACTCCAGGACTTCTCGCAGCCATGACAAACTGCGTCCTTCTCTCTCAAAAACCGAGAGGAACAGTCAGGAAAACTCCTCCCAGCTTCCAAAGCTGATGTCAGAATGCTGAGGCATCATGGGAACAACTTAACCTGTTAAGTTCCGACTCCCATAGGCGACAGCGAAGCACATGGTCGGTCCACGGCAAATGGGAAAAGCACCTGCAGCTCGGAACATGGTGTGGGACAAGCATAAGCAACCTTTGGCCCTCCAGATGTTTTGGACTACAATTCCCATCATCCCTGACCACTGGTCCTGTTAGCTAGGGATCATGGGAGTTGTAGGCCAAAACATCTGGAGGGCCAAAGGTTGCCTATGCCTGCCTAAGAATAAAACTCATTCCCACACATGGGTCCACCTTTAGTTGTCCAGATCTTATCATAATGTGTAACAGGAAGCAAAGGTCAGCCAATAATAATAATAATAATAATTATTATTATTATTATTATTATTATTATTATTATTATTATTATTATTATTATTTATTACTTATACCCCACCCATCTGGCTGGGTTTCCCCAACCACTCTGGGCAGCTTCCAACAGAAGGTTAAAAATACATTAAAACATCAGTCAATCAGTCATTCAAAACTTTCCTAAAGAGGGCTGCCTTCAGATGTCTTCTAAACATCAGATAGTTGTTTATCTCTTTGACATCTGACAGGAGGGCGTTCCACAGGGCGGGCGCCACTACCGAGAAGGCCCTCTGCCTGGTTCCCTGTAACCTCGCTTCTCACAGGGAGGGAACCACCAGAAGGCCCTCGGGTGGAGATGCTCCGGGTGGAGATGCTCCTTCAGGTCTACTGGGCTGTTTAGGGCTTTCAAGGTCAGCAGCAACACTTTGAATTGTGCTTGGAAACGTCCTGGGAGGGAGCCAATGTAGGTCTTTCAGGACCGGTGTTATGTGGTCCCGGTCAAATCCTTTATTTTACAGAAAAAAAATTCAACCTTGCTGACATCCTCTTCACGTTGACCCACAGAGGAAGGTTTCCTTTTGGGAAGACTAAAATCCCCCCGTTTTTTTATTACAGGAAGGTAAAAAAAATTAATATGCTATGAATTGGGCCCAGTGGATGTCATCTCGGGGGTCCCAGTCACCAGCCTGGCTGCTGCATTATGTTAGAATTTTTATGCAGCCGATGCTGCTGCTGTGATTAATATAAATCACATGAGATGTCTGAGAAGAGTGTGATAACGGAAGACTGTCTTATCTCTTCCGTCTGAGCATGTTATTGTAACTGTACTTTCACTTTTGCAGTATGCAACAGTTGTTGTTCTGCCAGAGCTTGGAGAACACAGACGTGATTATGGATTGTCTGTATAGAATCTAAATAAAATGTAGTTTAGATCTACGGATGTTTCTTTCTTCTTGCTGTGTGATGCTAGAAGACTTGTGTGCACTTTTCAGATGAAAAGTGTCGCAGAGAGGCACTACGGAGATGAAGGGACATGCCATTCCAGAGACGTGCCTACTGGGAGACGCTCAGAGGTCTGGGGGGGGGTTGCCATTTCCCCCAGAGCATTTTTCCAACGCATTTTGGATTAGTTTAAGTTTCCAGGTCACCTTCAAAGGTAGCACCAAGTAGAGTGCATTGCAGTAGTCCAAGCGGGAGATAACCAGAGCATGCACTGCTCTGGGCAGGTGGGGTCTCATCCTGTGTCCCAGATGGAGCTGCCCTGGACACAGAATGGACCTGTGCCCCCATGGGTCCAAAATGACCCCCAGGCTGTGCAGCTGGTCCTTCAGGGGCAAAGTTGCCCCATTCAGGGCCAGGGAGTCCCTCTCTCTCTCACACACACCCTGTCCCCCCAACAGAATACTTTTGTCTTGTCAGAATTCAAGAAGTTGATGTTGAAGAATCGTCACTTCGACACTGGCAATTTTTGCTTCTTCCAGTACAGTTTGCCTGTGTCTTCCCAAATTTTTCGGAGACCCCGTTGATGGAATCTTTCAAGGAGTTGGAGACAGCGTTGGTAAGTGGTCTGTGTTTCACAAGCAGACAGTCAGGTTGGTAGTACCATAGCAAATTTGGGTTTTTCTGCAAATGTCCCGGTCCTCAAACACTCTGCCCTTCAATCGGGAGAAAGCTGCACTCGCAGAGTTCAGGCAGTGCTGGATTTCGGTATCAACATCGGCCCTTGTGGAAAGAGAACTGCCCAGGTAGGAGAAGTGATTGACATTTCCCAACGTTACATGGATCAATAAACACCTAACTGGGTGATTCTCGACAAGGAGACCATCACAGCAGAGAACAGGAAACCAACATTTATTAAAAAAAACAGCGAGGAGGACCTCTTGGACACGGAAAAAATATCTTTGAAACCCCACGTTCTGAAAGACGGTGTTTGAGATCTAGCACGGGGCCTGGGAGGTTGTCGGAATCAAGTCAAGCCTTCACTTCTCCCAAACAAGGGCTTGAAATATCCAAACTATGCTGTTCCAGGGCCAGCTCTGTGCGGCCTTGTAAACCAAACAGTTTTGTTTGTCCGTTGACTTTTCCGTCTCTTTCTAAGAAGTCCTGGTTGTTCAGGATCCAAAGAATCCATTGCCTAGGTGCTGTACTTTTCCATGTATAAGACTAGGGGCTTTTTTACTTCAAAAAATGTTTAAAAGGGGGCCCTGTTTTCTTAAATTTGAGTCCCCCAAAATAGGGGGCATCTTATACACGGGCGTGTGTTATACGCGGAAAAATACGGCAATTGGATGTTCTTTGATTTTATGGTCTTTTTAGAATGGGAGGTCACACATAATAGCCAATAGCCTAGCTGCTGTGCTTCTCAATATTCTCTGGTCGGCCTCTATTATTTTCTCCATCCTCAAAAAAAAACCAAAAAAAAAAAAACCAACTCAACAACTTTCCTCCCTAAAAAAAGGTCTCCCACTTAGACCTGAACCCCCCCCCCCCAAAACAGGCTTTCCTCCTCCCAAAAAGGGGGTAGATCACTGCCAGCTTTTAACTCTGTGAGTAGATCACAGTCTCTTGGGAGTTGGCCACCCCTGCAATAGGGAACCCACTTAAGGTCTCTAGATGCTGTGCTCTTGGGTACCCCATACAGGAAAAAGGAGCGGTGTGGGTTTTTTATAACATGATGTGAGTCCCAGCAGCTCTTTGCAGAGCGGGACGGCCTGTTTTGCTTCCTAGTCCACTAAGGAACACATTGCTTCCATTCCAGCTATGTTAACCTTGACCTGTCTCCCATTCATCAGGCGAGCCACCACCTCATCCATCAAGAGACAGGACACAGGAGAAAGACAAACTCCCAGGGTTTTCCCAACAGTTCACATTCTTGGCTAAAATTGCTCTGGGCAATGATCGTCTTTCTTTCTTTCTTAAAATATTTTTTATTAGTTTTTCTTTTTCAAAAATATTTTTTATTGGTGTTTTCATGTATACATCCTCTAACAATATTTCTCTAACAATTTTCCATATCCCCCCCTCCTCACCTGGACTTCCCTCATGCTCCCATTTTGTTTTATTTCCATATTACTCACCCTGCGTGTTGTTTCCCAAAATTTCCCCAATGCTTTTGGTTATACACAATTGTGTTGGTTTATTCAAACCCTGCCAGTGAGTCCAATTCTTTATGTTGTCTCTTCATATATGTTGTAAATGGTTCGCATTCTCTTTTAAAGTCATTGTTATCCTTTTCATGTAATTTATCTGTTAATTTTGCCAGTTCTGCATATTCCATAAGTTTCCCTTGCCATTGTTCTTTCGTTGGTATTTCTTCTGTCTTCCAAGTTTGTGCTAATATAATTCTTGCCGCTGTTGTTGCAGACATAAATCATTTCCAATTTCCTTTTTTTTCTAAATCTTGGTCTAAAATTCCTAGAAGGAATGCTTCTGGTTTCTTAACAAAAGTCTTTTTAAACATTTATTTCAATTCATTATATATAATTTCCCAATAATTTCTAACCCTTTTGCATTCCCACCACATATGATAAAATGTACCATATTTTTCTTTACATTTCCAACAGGTTTTAGATCCCTTTTTATACTTTTTTTGCCACTTTCTCTGGCGTAATATACCATCTATACATCATTTTAATATAATTCTCTTTCAATAAAATACAGTCTGTAAATTTTAAATTCACCTTCCACACCTTTTCTCAGTCTTCAAGTTGTATTTGTGCTGACTTTACCATTTCATCCAGCATTTCCCCATATAACAGGAGATGATACATTTTTAAAAAGTAATTTCGTATCACTCTCAGTTATCTCTTTTGGTAAGTTTGACACTGTGTAGCTGAGACCTTTCTTACTGTCTTCCTTAAACTGTTGGTTTAATTGTCTATGATGTAACCAACTTTGCAATGTAGTCTTTAGTTCTTCATATTCTTTCAGCTTCAACCCTTTCTCCACCTCTATTAATAATTCTCTGTATGTCGGCCAATTTCCTCTCTTGCTAAGAGGTTTTAATGCTAATGCTTCCACCAGCGAGAGCCACCATGGAGTTTTGGGTTCTAAAAAGGACGTTGATCTTCTTTCAAGCAACATCAGATCCTAGATTCAGGGGTGTTGGAACTCAAAGTTCAATGACAGATCTACAAGGCCAAACTGATCCCCAGAAAGAGCATGCTGCGAGAAAACACCCCAAAGAGAAAACAACAGAACGCTACTGGCGATCACATCCAGCTCCCAAGTTAAAATAGTTTAATGCCTCATCAGAGATTTGCAACCTCTCCTAGACGGCGACAGTTCCCTTTCCCAAGCTCTGGGAGGAAGACCTTTCTTCGCCTACTGTCAGCCGCCCAATCTTAAACAACTCCTCACCCACAATCATACAGACTTAACATGGACACGGGTACCAGAGCCTACAATAAACCCAGGTGCCAACTTTGCTGCCCACACACGCCTGGATTGCACCATTGCTGGACCCAACAACACCAAACATCCCATACCTGAAGGAGCATCTCCATCCATTGTTCTACCCGGACACTGAGGTCCAGCGCCAAGGGCCTTCTGGTGGTTCCCTCACTGCAAGAAGCCAAGTTACAGGGAACCAGGCAGAGGGCTTTCTCGGTAGTGGCGCCCACCCCGTGGAACGCCCTCCCACCAGATGTCAAAGAGAAAAACAACTACCAGACTTTTAGAAGACATCTGAAGGCTTTTAATGTTTAGGGAAGCTTTTAATGTTTGATGGACTATTGTATTTTAATCTTTTGTTGGAAGCCGCCCAGAGTGGCTGGGGAAACCCAGCCAGATGGGCGGAGTATAAATAAATCATCATCAACATCATCATCATCATCATCTCAGGCCTATTTCATGGCTCATCTTCAAACAGTGTATATGGCCAGGGGTCAGCAATTTTTTCCCTCAGACCTTGTGGGGGGCCGGACTAGTGGTGTTTTTTTTTTGGGGGGGAGGGGGGAATGAACGAATTCCTATGCCCCACAAATAACCCAGAGATGCATTTTAAATAAAAGGACACATTCTACTCATGTCAAAGCACGCTGATTCCTGGACCATTCGCAGGCCGGACTGAGAAGGCGATTGGACTGGATCTGGCCCCTGGGCCTTTGTTTGCCTACCCATGGTGTAGCCAGTGGTGTCCAAACTTTTTTCAAAGAGGGCCAGATTTGATGAAGTGAAGGGCTGTGATCAAAGGGCCAACCAAAGTTGTTGAGTTTTTAAAGGATTTTTAGGAAATAAACTTCCACAGGAGCCAAATTCAACTGACTTGTGAGCCAGATTAGGCCCCTGAGACGGACTTGGGCCATGCCTGGTGTATGCCATCAAATGCCAGCAGTGCCCTTTGGCTCTGTATATTGGACCAACAGGCTAAACCCAGCACCAGAGGATAAATGGGCATCAATCCGACATCGGGAATCACAAGACAGAGAAGCCAGGAGGAGAAAGCTTCCGTCTCCCAGGACATTCAATACAGGATCTCCAAGCAGCTATCTTATGACAAAAGAATTTCAGAAATAGACTTGAAGGAGAAGTGGTTGAATTGCAACTTATTACTCAACTGAAAACGATGGAGAGACCTGGTCTGAGTAGAGATATTGGATTCCTGTCTCATTACATGTGCTAATCATCTGCATACTATCCCTTGCTTTTTCCTGTAGGACTAATTGTAGTCATTCACAGTCGCCCACAGGTTGACCAAACCCATTGAGTCCTACTACCCTTCGGAGAAAAACCCTACCCTCCCTCTATATATCAGGGTCTGGTGACTTTTCCTTCCACTAAATATCAGGGTCTGGGGACTTCTGGTTCAGTGTATCTGAAGAAGTCTGCCTGCGCACGACAGCCAAGTGTTATTATCATTAAATACAAGGATTAAGAAGGTGTCAATCATGGAGGCGCAGGTCTGTAATCCTGGACACGCAGAGGAAGGTTTCAGTTCTGGAACCATAAAATCACCCGTCTCCTACTACCCTTCTGAGAAATACCCCACTCCACCCTCCTAGTATATGTAAGGGTCTAGTGACTTCTGCTTCCATGTGTCTGAAGAAGGGGGCCTGCACACGAAGCTTAGACTCAGAACAAACTGAGTTGTTCTCTAAGGTGCTACTGGACAATTTTTTTTTATAATTTCGGCTAATTTTGGTCATCTGCATAATACCCATTGAGTTCTACTACCCTGCGTAGAAAAACCCCGCCCCACCCTCCCACTATATATCACGGCCTGATAATAATAATAAACTTTGATTTGTATCCCGCCCTCCTCGGACGAAACTGGGCTCAGGGCGGCTAACACCAAATATGTAACATTGGTATAAAATCAAACAATAATGAAATTACCTCCTGAAAACAAGTCAGGATCAAATTAAAACCTAGTTAGATGGCTTACCGCAGGATTAGGGTTGGGAACAGTAAACGCTCATCAGGCCCAACTGTTTACGCTGTTCTTATATGGGCGTGGGAGAATGCTGGGAGACCTCTTTTTTCATACTAGTTCTTATACAGACTTTGGTTTCCATGTATCTGAAGAAGGGCACCTGCACACGAAAGCTTAGACCCAGAACAAACTGAGTTGGTCTCTAAGGCGCTGCTGGACAATTTTTTAAATTTTTAATTTATTTCAAACAGCGTTAGATTCAGACAGAGAACAGATCTGGAGCAGGGGCTGCCAGACTGCCATTCCTGTCTGAAGCTCTCACAGCTACAGGGTCAGGCCTGCAAGCTCAGAACAAGAGAAGTAAGCAAGCGGGGGGCTACGCAGAGCACCCCTTTCTAAGGTCCAGGACAGCCAAGTAAAACCAACGTGTTCATGGCTAACTTGTTTCTGCAATGTTCTCTCCCACCCACCCACCCTCCAATCTAAATATAGGCCCATGACCCCATTGTTTCCTGAGTTGCTTGCTCTTTCACTCGATTACCCGGAATTTGGTCTGGCTATATACCAAGTATTTTGCGTTGTGGCAACGGTTTGCAGAACACATTCAACAAATGGGAGGGCAGGCAACTGGTAAGCAAATAGCTTGCGGGGGGGGGGTCAAATGTCTCTGGAAGGACGCGAAACAATTTCTGCAGCCTCCATCCGTCCATCAGCAGGCAAAGTGGGATTGAAGCATGAGCTGCAAACGCCAGTCCTACAGCACAGGAGCACAGCTAGGGTGAATGAGCACCAAAGTGCTTATGGAAGACAGAGACAAGGGGCCAAGCTGTGAGCCCACCCAAGCACGTGTTAAAGAAAATTCTGGGTTGAGAGACTACTCAACAGCCCAGCTCGTTGGGGTGCGAGTCCCCCGTGGGTCCATGCAGTCAGTAAAAGAAGGAAATTCCAGCCAAGTAATTTGGAGCAAAACAGCGGTCATTAGACTTTGATCCTTTATTGTTGTGCAACAGGTTCAAACGGCAGTAAGAACCCCGAGCATTGGGGCGACATTGACTTTTAAAACTTTCCCACAGTATCCCAGAATACAGTTTGCACAACATCATCTATACGTCAATGCTACACCACTAAAACCGTCAGAAAGGGGAGGTTACACAAGATTAGCACAGACAAATAGGTCTTACTACCCACCACCCAAAAGTACAATAAAACTTCCTTTGCATGTCTGGAGCCTGAGGCAAGTCTGGTGATGAGATTTCGCTTCCCTTGGCAAACAATGAGCCCTGCAATTGTCACCTCTGGGCATTTCCTGGGGTAGGAGGTGTGTATACATGTCTTCACACTTGGAGAGGTGGCAGGGGAAAGAGTCCTTTTTCCAAGGGCAAAATAGCTTTGGAATGGAGGAAACTGGCAAAGGGGTTGATTTTATATGATTTTTTAAAGCTAGATATCTTCCCTGAGCTGTCAAGTCGAAGGGATACATTCAGGCATAATATTTGTAACATTTAACAACTTTAAAGATGTGCCCCCCCGCCATTTCCGTAACAGAAGTTAACACCCTTTCTCTCGCCCTCTGCCTCAGTCTACCTGATCTGTAATATGGATTCAGTAACATCACCCTAGGAAGCTGCTTGGTACCAGGTCAGGATATTTGTCCACTGAGCTCCATACGCATAAAGGCAGCAGGTCTTGGGGGTTTTTGATTCAAATGCGACTCCAGGTGTTTTTAAGTGGTGGTTCCAGGGGTCTAGCTTGGGGCTTTCCTGCATGCAAAGTTTCTAAGGCAATTTTTTTCTGTACCACCCTGTGTCCCAAACACATCATTGAACCTTGAGGCCAATCTCCCTTCAGTAGAATTACGGATCTTGCGCAGGACATTTAACTTGTGGCTTCGCCTAAACTCAAATCCCCCTGATCTAATATCCCTAGTGCTGCAAGATTGTCCCAAGAGCGCCTGGACTCAAATGGTCTATCCAAAACTTCACTCTTTGGGTTTTAGTAAAGCAGTCTAATTTGTCTACGCCTAAATGATATAAATGATCACTGCAGATGGTGACAGCAGTCACGAAATTAAGAGACACCTGCTTCTTGGGAGAAAAGCAATGACAAACCTAGACAGCATCTTAAAAAGCAGAGACATCACCTTGCCAACAAAGGTCCGTATAGTTAAAGCCATGGTTTTCCCAGTAGTGATGTATGGAAGTGAGAGCTGGACCATAAAGAAGGCTGATCGCCGAAGAATTGGTGCTTTTGAATTATGGTGCTGGAGGAGACTCTTGAGAGTCCCATGGACTGCAAGAAGATCAAACGTATCCATTCTGAAGGAAATCAGCCCTGAGTGCTCACTGGAAGGACAGATCCTGAAGCTGAGGCTCCAATACTTTGGCCACCTCATGAGAAGAGAAGACTCCCTGGGAAAAACCCTGATGTTGGGAAAGATGGAGGGCACAAGAAGAAGGGGACGACAGAGGACGAGATGGTGGGACAGTATTCTCGAAGCTACCAGCATGAGTTTGACCAAACTGCGGGAGGCAGTGGAAGACAGGAGTGCCTGGCGTGCTCTGGTCCGTGGGGTCACAAAGAGTCGGACACGACTAAACAACAACAAAATTTAAAAGAATGACGGCTAAGGAGTTTAGTGGAGAGTCTAAGCAGGGACAAGGCTGTCCCGGAAGCTTCTCTCTGTCCTGTCTCCTGCAAAAAGGATCTGGCAGTTGTTTAGAGCCCAGTCCATGAGCTGCATTTGAAGTTAGTGATAGGCCTGCTTAATTGCCCTTTACCAGCTCTTATACTTACTTATCAACGCCACCTCCAACTCCTCGAAATATTCTGTTAACAGGGTCCCCGGAAAATTTGACACTTCACTTGGAAAGACAGGCGAACTAATGCCAGTATACTGGAAGAAGCAGAACCTCTGCTTACTAGGGCAGTTCATAAAAAAAACCTTTTTTTAAAAAAAATGCCTGCTCCAAAGGTCTTATCTTACTACACTAGGGATTATATAGCTATCTCTGAAATTTCATGCATATCAGTTAATACAGGCATGGCCCAACTTGGCCCTCCAGCTGTTTTGGGACTACAACTCCCGTCATCCCAAACTCACAGGACCAGTGGTCAGGGATGATGGGCATTGTAATCCCAAAGCAGCTGGAGGGCCACGTTTGGCCATGCCTGAGTTAATATCTTGACCCTGCTCCACTGAAAAGCATTGGGTGTTCAGTAGGGCGGTTCATAAAAACCTCTTTTTTAAAAAAATGCCTGCTCCAAAGGTCTTATCTTACTACACTAGGGATTATATAGCTATCTCTGAAATTTCATGTATATCAGTTAATATCTTGACCCTGCTCCGCTGAATTGATATTTCAGCCTCCACGGCATAGGAAAACGGCCAAGTAAACAGCTCTTTTCGTGGAGGAGGGTCATGATATTAACTGATATGCATGAAATTTCAGACACAGTTATATTAGCACAGGCAAATAGGTCTTACTACCCACCACCCAAAAGTACAATAAAACTTCCTTTGCATGTCTGGAGCCTGAGGCAAGTCTGGTGATGAGATTTCGCTTCCCTTGGCAAACAATGAGCCCTGCAATTGTCACCTCTGGGCATTTCCTGGGTGTAGCAAGATAAGACCTTTGGAGCAGGCATTTTCAAAAAAGAGGTTTTTTTGAACTGCCCTACTGCCCACTCCTACCTTCCCTGGAAGGAATATCATTGCACAGAGGGTCCCCTTATTTGCTGGAAAGCCCCTCCAGCTCAAATGAAGGATTTCCAGCACAGCGAAATCCTGTTGAAAGAGCAAGCAAGCCAGCCCGAACTCTTGCCCAAAGCACAAAAGGCAATGAAAAGTCATATATATATTTGGGGCGCAGAGGAGGGTTACCTGCGTGCCTGTGATAAGCCATCCTTCAGCGAGGACCAATTCCCAACCATCCCTACTTTAGGAGCTCAGCTGATAAAGAGCATGTCTCAGTTTGAGAGTTCAGGGAGGCTATTAATATGGGGGCGGGGGCCACCAGGAGATGTCCACACCCCTTTGCCCCAGACTGGTGGCCCTCATACCACAGAAAACATCTTACCATTTTAGGTGATCTCAGGGGAGAAGAATAGGGCACCACCAACAGGATATAAATACCTGCCCAGCTACTTCAGTCTCCGAAAATGTCCAAAACGCTGAGTAGCCCCTGTAGGAATCTGAGCCCTCTCGGTGGGGGTGCATAATTTCGGGAAGTTTTGAACAGCTGTCTTTTTAATTTTTTGTTGGATGCAGCTTGGAGTGGCTGGGGAGAGCCAGCCAGATGGACGGGGCAGAAATGATAAATTATTATTATTATTATTATTATTATTATTATGGTTCAGGCAACTTCGCTGATGAGCTAATGTGAGTGCCCATAGGCGGTTGTGTTATATTGGGAAATGAAACATTTGTGGTTTGATTTCTTTTGTAGAGCATTTTGAATGCTGTTTAAATACTGTTTTATTCACAGAATGGGACTCTTTCTGAGAGTCCTGCTTCCAACAAATGTAACCTATGTAAACTAACTCAGGGGTCAGCAAACTTTTTCAGCTGGGGACCACTCCACTGTTCCTCAGACCTTGCGGGGGGCCAGACTAGATTTTGAAAAAAATAAGGAACGAACTCCTATGCCCCACAAATAACCCAGAGATGCATTTTCAATAAAAGGGCACACATTCTACTAATGTCAAAACACCAGGCAGGCCCCACAAATCACCCAGAGATGCATTTTAAATAAAAGCACACATTCTACTCATGTCAAAACACGCTGATTCCCGGACTGTCCGCAGGCCAGATTGAGAAGGCGACTGGGCCGGATTCCGCCCCCGGGGCTTAGTGTGCCTACCCATGAACTAACTGTATAAACTATATAAACTAACTATATAAACTATACCTCTTTGCAATCTTAATACCTGAAACTGTGTCCCAAGGCATTCAACTTGCTTCCTTGTTTCTCAATATCAGAGGCGTTTGCAAATTTTAGGTGCTGCAAACTATCATTACAGCTGGTATCCCAAATGTGCCCTGCTTCCTTTCAAAGCACCGTATTTTTCGCAACATAGGACGCACCGGACAATAGGGCGCACTTTGTTTTAGAGGGGGGAGAACAAGAAAAAAAAATTCTCCCCCTCTCTGCCCAGCGCCCCTTCAGTGAAGCGGCAGGAGGCGCTGCACAGAGAGGGGGAGAACTTTCCCCCTCTTGTTTTCCCGCTCTAAAACAAGGTGCCGTTTAAGGTGCGTTCAGGCGGCTACCTTGGAAGCCTGGAGAGCGAGAGGGGTCGGTGTGCACTGACTCCTCTTGCTCTCCAGGCTTCAGGTTCCTTTCGACCTGCTCTTTGGGGCTGGCGGGGGGAAGCCCACCACCAGCCCCAAAGAGCAGGTCAGGGAGCAGCGGAAAGGCGCAGCGGAGAGGCTCCTGCCATAGCCGCGCGTCACCTCTCCAGCCGAGCTTTAGCCCCGCTTTAGCCCCGCTTTAGCCCCGCGCGCACTCTCCCGGCTGGAGAGGTGGCGCGTGGCTATGGCAGGAGCCTCCACAGCCCCGCGTCACCTCTCCAGCCGGGAGAGCGCGCGCGGGGCTAAAGAAGCACCCCGCGACCCTCTCCCGGCTGGGGAGGTGACGCGCGGCTATAGAGGCTCCTGCCATAGCCGCGCGTCACCTCTCCAGCCGGGGGAGGGTCGCGGGGCTATGGCGTCTTCGCTCCATAGGATGCACACACATTTCCCCTTCATTTTTGAAGGGGAAAAAGTGCATCCTATAGAGCGAAAAATACGGTAGCTTATACCCAGGCACAGTCACAGCAGCAAAATCAGGGATAAATGAATGCGCAAAGCCAAAAAGGAGAGAAGAGAGGAAACAAGACAAGAGATTAGGCCAAGATGGGAAATTGCTGATAAAGTAGAACAGGTTTCCTCAACCTCAGCCCTCCAAATGTTTTGAGACTTCAATTCCCATCATCCCTGACCACTGGTCCTGCTAGCTAGGGATCATGGGAGTTGTAGGCCAAAAAACATCTGGAGGGCCGAGGTTGAGGAAGCCTGAAGTAGAAGAAGAAGCAAAAAAAGGTTAATATTATGTTACCCATAGGATCAGAAGTTATGTATATGGATTGAGAACTAAGGACCATGTATTATGGCCTCTATGGAAAGGACCATTTGGGACAGTTGGAGGATGGATGGCGGTGAACGGGTTGAGGTTGGATCCTGACCACTCTGGCCAGACAGTGGGTGGGTCTCCACTTGCGTCCCAGATGGAGCTGCTCTGGACACAAAATGGACCTGCGCCCCCATGGGTCCAAAATGACCCCCAGGCTGCGCAGCTGGTCCTTCAAAAACAGGCCAAAAACATTTGGAGGGTTGAGGCTGAGGAAGCCTGCTCTTGGCCCTTTCGCTGGGCTGCCTCCCCGTTAAGGAATTTATATGCCGATTCAGTATGAAACATTATACAGAAGTGAGGTTCCAATGCCTTTCTTTGCTTGCTGTTGACTGCAGCCGAATTTCTCTATTTGGTGATTGTGACTAATAGTTCATCCATGCCCAGGCCCTTTTTAAGCAGCGTTGAGTGACAGGAGGAAATATGAGAATGCCACCTTCCATCCGTCCTCCCAGCCACTTCATTTTTATGGCCAGAGCGCTTAGGTTGAGGAAACGCTTCAGAAAACACAACGCTTACTCGCCATGCATAGCCACGGTTTGGGCAAATGGAGCTTTCACCTTGATGGAGAGCAACATATTTTGCGTGAGTTCAATGAAGTGCTCCGAAGGAAACGTTCAAAGGCCGAAGCCCAGAATTGGTTTAGTCTGGATGCACAAATAACAAAATGCAGGGCTGGAGGCAGTAATGTTTCTGAGCACCATCTGCTGGAAATCGCAGGAGGGAACAGGACTCTTGTTCTGAACTAGATAATAATAATAATAATAATTTATTATTTCCCAGCCATAATGGACGGCTTCCAACGGAAGGTTAGAAATACATTAAAACACCAGTCATTCAAAACTTCCCTAAAGAGGGCTGCCTTCAGATGTCTTCTAAATGTCAGGTAGTTGTTTATTCCTTTGACATCTAACGGGAGGGAGTTCCACAGGGCGGGCGCCACTACCGAGAAGGCCCTCTGCCAAACAGGATATAAAGCAAATTTATTCGGGTGTATATCAGTTCCTGGCTGTGTTTAACTATGATAATTCTTTATACATCATATAAACATAACTCTTTTCACATTATCAAATTAAGCAGAAGCAATTAAAGACCAACATTTTGAACAGGAAATACAAATAGATCAGTTCTTATATACTTACGTAATGTCCAAATAGAAGCTTTTTGTGTTTCACGTATGTATTTATGAATACAAGTGTCAGACGCAACAACTTTAGGAAGCAGTACTTGCAGAAAATGAACTTGTTCTTTGTAATGTTCCACATATGCCTTTGCAAAGTAAAGTTATTGTATGCAGGTACCAGATGAAAGAACTTAAGAAAAGGATTCCCGGAATAATACCTTGTTTCACCCTGCCGGGCTTTGTCAGCCATGCATACTCCAAACAAACAAACAAACAAACAAACAAACAAACAAACAAACAAACAAACAAACAAAATACTACCCCGCCCAACAAAATATTAGAATGCAATAGTCCATCAAACATTAAAAGCTTCCCTAAACAGGGCTGCCTGTAGTTTTTTTTTTAACAAATTAGGAAATAAAACATATAACACACTGTAATGGATTTAGGGGTTGCCCGTGCGTAAGTTGCCGCCACTGCTGGCAAGGTTACCTGGTTAAACCCTTTCTGACTGAACAGCCTCCCGCATCGTGACTGTCTCAGTCGCTGGCAGAATCCATCAGTGGGCGTTTCTTGAACCTTTTCCAGCATAAAAGTTGTTTGACGCCAAGTCTCCTCCTACTCTCCCTGCGCGGAAGTCTTCTGCGCAGGGAGGGTGTGGGCAGCGGAGTACCCGTACTCTCTCCGCTGGTCTCCGGCGAGGAGTCATGGAGCCTCCTCTCCGATCCCCCCATCTGCCCCCCTTCTCCACTGGTGTTACGCTGATTTCCTTCCCCAGCAGATGAGCTGCCTCTCTCCCTACTGGGACCCTCTCCTGCATCCCGCTGGAGCCTTCCCTCCACCTCTAGCTCCGATGGCAGTTCCCTGACATCCACCACCCCCCCAGGACCCCCTCCGCCCCCGGCCCGACCTTCAGATCCAACCTCGTCCCTTTCGTCGGCCGACGATGCGGGGGAAGCCCCTGAAGGTGCTGTCGCTATCCTCTGAGGATTCAAAACCCGCTTCCCACCCGCTCCGATATCTTCCCGCGGGGTGGGCCTCCCAGTCTGATTCTTCTTTCTCTGACACCTCCCCTCCCTCCTCTTCGGAGGCCGGAAAACCCACAAAGTCCTCTTCGTCGTCAGTGGTTCCAAATTCTTCCTCCCAGAATCTCGCTAGTGGTTTCGGTTTATCTGGGAACAGGCTGTGGAATTCTTCCACTAGATACCCGTCATTGATCGCCTCAGCAGGGACCCACGTGTTTTCTGACTCGGGTTCTCCCTCCCAAGCCACCAAGGACTCCACCTGGTGCCCTCGCCACCTTGAATCGAGTATTTCCGTGGCTTGGTTGTGGTGTTCCCTCTCCTCTACCCGCGGGTGGGTGGTGACTCCTCCCTCCCGCCCCAGAAATTCCCGCCCCTCCCTGTACGGTGAGAGTAGGGACCTATGGAACACCGGATGTATCTTCATGCTGTCAGGCAACTTGAGCTTGAATGCCACAGGATTCACCTGCTGTGTTACCGCAAAAGGTCCCAGCTGCCTTGGCTGCAACTTCTTGCACCCTCCTTTTAGGGGTAACCCTTGGGTTGACAACCACACTCGGTCTCCCACCCGTATGGCCTCCCCCTCCCGACGGTGCTTGTCTGCCTGCCTCTTGTAAACTTCCTTGGCCCGCTCCAAGTTCATCTTGAGTTGCTGGTGCAATGCCTCCATTTCTTCCACGAACTGCTCTGCTGCAGGTACACTCCATCCTTCCTCCCCCCCTCCCCGGGAAGGCCCTGGGGTGACACCCATAATTGGCCATGAACGGGCTCATTCCCGTAGACACATGTTCAGCGTTATTGTACGCAAAGTCATCCAGCGCTAGTTTCTCTATGCAATCGTTGCTGGAGTATACTGTTCGCTCTTTCTGCTTGCCCGTTGGTTTCCGGGTGGCGCGCTGCCGAGAAGCCCACCTCGACCTGCAACAAGCTCATGAGCTTCCTCCACAACCGGGAAGTAAATTTTTCCCTGCGATCTGAGATGACCCTCGAGGGAGCCCCATGCAGCCTGAAGATGTGATCCACAAACAACCTGGCTGTCTCCTCTGCCGTCACCGCATGTGAGCAAGCTATGAAATGGCACATCTTCGTCAGGAGATCGACTACTAACATGACTGCTGTCTTCCCCCTTGAATTGGGCAAATCTGTCATAAAATCAATGGATACCACCTCCCAGGGTCTTCCCGGCGTGGGTAAGGGTTCCAGTAACCCTGCGGTTGCAGCCCTCTCCCCCTTTGCCCCTTGGCAGCGGTCGCACCCCCGTACATATTCCCGTACATCTTCCCTCACCCTTGGCCACCAGAACTGCCTGGTGACGAGCAGCATGGTTTTGTGCTGTCCAAAGTGCCCAGCCGCTGGTGTCCGGTGAAGAGTCCTGGAGCCCTCTCGCCGATTCCCCCATCAGCCCCTCTATATCCCTGGTGTTGCACTGATTTGCTTCCCCATCTGCGGAGCTGCCTCTCTCCCTGCTGGGCCCTTCTCCAGCATCATTTGAGAGCCTTCCCTCCGCCTCTAGCTCCGATGTCAGTTCCCTGACAGGAACATATGCCATGATTCATTGGCCCATAGATGGACTTTGCGGCTTTAAATAAACTCTGTGCATCATGAGTGTTGGCTAAGTGCTGGATCTCTTGAGCTTTTTTTATCCACCAGGTGTTTTTTAGTTCTCTGGTTCTTCTTTGAACCTCAGCCTTAGCGTTGGCATAGGTTTTTTTCTTAGTGGCACAGTTTCTATCTCTTCGCCAGATCTGAAACGCCTTCCTTTTCTTGTCAATCATGCGTACAATCTCACTGTCATTCTCATCAAACCAGTCCTGGTGTTTCCTGGTTTGGTATCCAATAGTTTGTTCACAGGCTGCAATAATGGATGTTTTTAGCTTGCTCCAGTGTTCCTCGATGTTATCAGGGAATTCTGAAAGCAGATGGTCCTTAAGAGTTGTTTGGAAGCAATCCCGCTTAATGGGATCTTGAAGGGCTTGAGTGTTCATTTTGCGCCTTGGTTTTCTTCCCTGAAGCCTGCGTTGAGGTATAATCTTGATAGCCATCGTGGAGCGTATTAGTCGGTGATCTGTCCAGCAGTCGTCGGCGCTCGTCATAGCTCTGGTAAGGAGCACATCACGTTGATCTTTAGCACGGACAATAACATAGTGTAAGATGTGCCAATGGTTTGACCGAGGATGCCTCCATGAAATTTTAAATTTATTTTTCTGTCAAAAGAGTGTGTTGGTAATAACAAGGTTGTGCGCTGCACATATTGTCAAGAGCAAGATTCCGTTCTGGTTGCTGGTGCCAACTCTTTCTTTCCCAATAGTCCTAGGCCACAGATTGAAATCTCGCCCAGCTCTTGCATTAAAATCACCCAGGAGGATAATTTTATCTTTCTTAGGCGTCTCTGATAGGACAGTATCCAACTGAGAGTAAAAATTTTCTTTAATGTCTTCATCGGCATCCAGTGTTGGTGCATAAGCGCTTATAATAGTAGCCTGTGTTGTTTTTGCAGAGTCCTGTACACAGCGGAAGGATGAGCAGTATGTGCCACATGCTTAACTTTGCTTTATTTTCACTTCTATGTTGAGAGATTACAAACATGCATCTTGCCTCTGCGGGAGCAGAGAAGCAACTTCCTTCTCCTCTGAACAAAAGACACCCAAGAGAGGAGTGAAAAACAGGAAACCAGTGTACGTCACATCCAGTCTCCCATTCCCGTGGGGAAACCCAACAGTACTCTGACTGTGGAATGCAAAACATTGTCCCGTGACAAGCACTTCGCTGCACAGAAACAGCCTGTTGGTTTTGGGTGAGCTTTATTCAAAGGGTTGAGAGCCGCTCATTAATGCCAGTAGGGACTTCTGACAGGAGCTTCACAAGGTCATTTTTTATAGCGAAGCCTACCCCATGTATTTGATGTTCTTGTTCAGATAGACCTTTCCAGAAGACTGTGTAGCCTCCTTTTTCTTCCTTCAGTTGTCCCTCGCCTGCTCTTCGAGAGTCTTGAAGCGCTGCAATAGTGATGTTAAAATGTCACAGCTCTCTTGCAATGATGGCAGTTCTGTGTTCAGGATGCTCACTGTCTGTGTTATCTGACAAAGTCCATATATTGCATGTTCCAAAATTCAATTGTCTTTTACAACCGCTAGGTGGTGACCCCACTGGGTGCGGTAATCCAGTCAGGGAAAAAGGGAGGCAAACTATATTTTGGGCACCTTTTCTAGCCCCTTCCCCTTTTTGGGGTGAGCAGAGTGGATCCTAAATAGGACTGCTCAGTCATGGATACAGCTGCTGAGCTACTCAACTGCCTCATTCTTTGAGTCAGAATGACTGAATCTGTATCCACTGCCCATGTGCCAGTTCATGACTAGGGGCTTCCAGATTTCACGATCCTGCCCCCGTTACCATTTGCCGATTGCCATGGCACTTTGGGGGTTTGGGTTGGGTTTTTGGAAGATGCCTGTGCATGAATTTGTTTTATGTGTGTAGTGTTGGGATGCAGCCAAGGAATCAGGGGCAATTGGCAGGCGCCCAGCGGCTCCAGCCCACAGGCTGGTGTGCTGGGCGATCTCCAGTCCTTGGATCAGCATGAAACTGTGACCCAAGCTTCAGAAGCCTTCAGAAGCTGGGCACGCACACTCAGCAGAGTAAAACACTGTGCAACAGAAGTGGCAGGAGAGGCATATGTGAACATATTTGCAAGCAGTTTTATTCAGTGTACTTCAGGACAAAAAGGAAACATGTCTGCTCTCCTTTGTGTCCAAAGCAAGACAGCATAAGCAAAAGCTATACACAAACAGAAGTTCCCAGCAAGCTGTGCTGGAGTGTAAACAGGCAGGTGACACACAACAATCATGCCTATACTTAAGGTGGAACGGAATATTCCAAGTGCATGCTGACCAACACACAGTCTTCGCAGTAGGGCTCTGTTCCGATGGCATGAGGTAGTCACGACAAACTGGTAGATTCCTATCTGCTGCAGCCTTCATCCGCCTTCACAGCCGTTGTAACATACCGCTTGTTATCATCCGCCTGTTCTGCCGTTGAGGACTTCTTGGATCATTCTTTGTCTAGTTCCTTCCCTTTGACCTTACTGCCTTGGGTGACCCTGCTGGGAGTACGAGATTCCGGACGGCTTCGCTCACAAGGGTGAAACATGCAAGCCCACTCACCACGACAAGGTGATGATCCACAATATACATACATGTTATTTGTCAGTCACTATTGCACAGTCTTATTATCTGGAAATCAGTTGTGTTGCATTGCATTCTGCAAATAAGATCTCTCTTAGATATACCCAGGAAATATTAATAGCAGAGACAATAACAAGAGGATATCCAGTTACAAGCTTGACTCTTGTAGCTATAAGCAGCTTCATTTGCTATAGGATACATCCTTTAGGCAAGGGATTGCCAACTTTTTTAGACCAGTGGGCACATTTCGATTTTTGAGAGAGTGCAGTAGCTGCTGGTCATAACATGATTGCCATGGGGGACATGGCATAAATTAGAGGGGGAAACAAAAGGCAAGCTATGGAGATTTCAAGGACTGGAAAATAAGACTTAAGCTGGAAAAGTGAACTAAAGTGGGAGGAGAAAAGAGCAACTCTTTAGGATGCAAGGGATTCCTAATGCTTGGTGTCCAAATAGCTTACTTATTAATCACAGCTCTGACTTTGCCCTTTGGCTAAAAACACTGACAGATGGGAGCTCATTTCACATATGTAAATTGCTTAGAATGGTATCTGCATATTTGCTTCACAACTTTCTTTCTAGGAAGACTAGAGATTTACCCTTTTTTCTTTTCTTTTTTAAAAATTTCATGCATATCAGTTAATATCTTGACCTTGCGCCACTGAATTGAAATTTCAGACTTCACAACATAGGAAAACGGCCAACTAAACAGCTATTTTTGTGGAGCAGGGTCAAGATATTAACTGATATGCATGAAATTTCAGATATATATATATATATATATATATATATATATATATATGCAGGTTTTGGTGTCTTCGGGTGTCTTCCCGTGTAAGAGTTGGGGTGTCTAGGCGACGTTTCGACGAGGTCTCACTCGTCATCTTCAGGCTGGTGCTTTCGGCTTCTTGTTACTGGAACAGAGCAGGATCTCAGTGTTTGAGTTCCTATAAATACTGTTGAGGGGGTGTGGTGTATAGCCTCCAACGTTCTGGGCAGAGAGGAAGTTCCCAGGTTAGTGTGCCTTTTCTTCTTTTGTTCCTTAATTACTTGAGGGATATCTTGAGTGATTTCTTGAGTGATATTCTGAGTACCACTTAGGTGGGTCATTAAGTGTGGATTAGTTGCTAAAGCTTTCGTGTCTTTACCTCTTGAGCTTGTGAAGAGTTTTTCTGAGAAGATGGCTGTACTGCACTTAGTTGTGCTCTAGCTTGGCTTCGTGTATAGGGGCGAGCTGTGGTTTTGTGCCCTGTGCCAGCTAGATCTGTGTAGGGATTGCAGGGGGGTGCAGCATCCGGAGGTGCCACTATGGTTTGGCTACTGGATGGTGTCTGTAATTTATCTGTGGAGAGGGTCTGGGTTTGGGTCTGGTGTGGTTGATTGGTGATGGCGTTCTGTGTGCCTCTGGTTCTGGTGTCGGTTTTTGTGGGGAGGGCTAATTTCCAGATGTCTGGCAGGCGGGACGTGTCGTCACGCTTGTTCATGTTGTGAGGGTGTTTCTCTATCTCGATGGCTTCCATGATTATTCTCTTGTGGTGATGTTCCATGTTAAAGAGCAATTTGGAATCTGCAAAATTAATTTCGTGTCCTGTTTCTTTCATGTGTTGGAAAAGAGAGGAAGTTTTTTCTTCTTTTTTGACGGCATTCTTGTGTTCTGCGATACGTGCATTTATTCGTCTGTTTGTTTGTCCAATGTACGTGGCTGGGCAGACTTTGCAGGGTATTTCATAGACCCCTTGGTTTTCCAACTGGATTTTATCTTTGGGGTTTCTGAGGATATTGGCTATTTTTTGGTTGGTGCAAAAGGCTGTTTTGATATTGTGTTTATGGAGGATTTTGCTAATTTTATCTGTAGTGCCCTTGATATAAGGAAGGAGGGCCATGCCATTGTTTTCTTCTGTGTCTTGGTTTTTGGGGGGTGTTTCTTTTTGGATTAGCTTCGTAACCCTGTTTTGCTGGTATCCATTGGCGATTAACAAGTAGCCGAAAGCACCAGCCTGAAGATGACGAGTGAGACCTCGTCGAAACGTCGCCTAGACACCCCAACTCTTACACGGGAAGACACCCGAAGACACCAAAACCTGCATTCCTGTACCCGTGAAAATCTACGAAAGCAAATATATATATATATATATATATATATATATATATATATATATATATATATGCTCTATAAGACGCACCAGACCACAAGACACATCTAATTTTTGGAGGAGGACAACAAGAAAAAAAATATTCTGAATCTCAGAAGCCAGAACAGCAAGAGGGATCGCTGCGCAGTGAAAGCAGCAATCCCTCTTGCTGTTCTGGCTTCTGGGATAGCTGCGCAGCCTGCATTCACTCCATAAGACACACACACATTTCGCCTTACTTTTTAGGAGGGAAAAAGTGAGTCTTATAGAGCAAAAAATACGGTAATCCCTTGCCAAGAAAATTCCCTGCCAAGAAAACTCCATGAACAAAGACAACAGGCATAGAAAAGTTATGACGCTGGAAGATGAGCCCCTCAGGTCGGAAGACGTCCAACATGCTACTGAGGAAGAGCGGAAGAGTGGAGGACAAGTACAAGTAGATTCAGAGCTGATGAAGCAGCTGGGCCAAAGCCGAAAGGTCGCTCAGTTGTGGATATGCCTAGAAGCGAAAGGAAAGTCCAATGCTGTAAAGAAAAATATTGCATAGGAACCTGGAATGTAAGAACCAGGAACCTTGGTAAGTTGGATGTCATCAAAAATGAGATGGCAAGAATAAATATTGACATCCTGGGCATCAGTGAACTAAAATGGACAGGAATGGGCGAATTCAGTTCAGATGACCATCATATCTACTACTGTGGGTGTTGTGTATGCCGGCATGGTTGCTCGAGAGCAAACAGGCAAGACTCCCCGTTGGTCTTTTCAAGGCTTTATTATCTGTCCGAAATGTTCACAATGCAGATCAACTCAATTCCATGTCTGCTCACTCACTAGCAGAATCTGGGAGTGGGCGGTCCTTAAACTTTCCCCAGCAGAGTAGTCTTTTGACCCCCCCCCCCCACCTCCCCTCTCTGTGTGTAAACCAACTGTGCAAAGATGGCGTGGGCAGAGGGGGACCTGCCTCCCCCCCGGCTTTGTTCATGCCAGTGCTGTGTCTCTCCCTTGCATCATCCGAGACCTGCACCCCTTCCCTCCTCTGCAGAGGTAGTGCTGCTTCTCACGGTCTTTGGAGGCTCCCTGTAACCTAACTGCCCTTCCACCTCTTGCCTCTGAGCTGATGGCAGTTCCCTGACAGTGGGCAAGAATCCCATAAAAGAAATGGAGTGGCCCTCATAGTCAAACTGAAATTGACAAATTCTATGAAGACTTACAACACCTTCTAGAAATGACACCAAAGAAGGATGTTGCTAAAGTAGGGAATCAAGAGATAAAAGGAACAACTGGCAAGTTTGGCCTTGGTGTTCAAAACGAAGCAGGGCAAAGGCTAATAGAGTTCTGCCAAGAGAACAAGCTGGTCATCACAAACACTCTTTTCCAACAACACAAGAGACGACTCTACACATGGACATCACCAGATGGGCAGCACCGAAATCAGATTGATTATATTCTTTGCAGCCAAAGATGGAGAAGCTCTATACAGTCAGCAAAAACAAGACCTGGAGCTGACTGTGGCTCAGATCATCAGCTTCTTATAGCAAAATTCAAGCTTAAACTGAAGAAAGTAGGAAAAACCACTGGGCCGGTAAGATACAATCTAAATCAAATCCCCTATGAATCAACAGTGGAAGTGAAGAACAGGTTCATGGATTTAGATTTGGTGGACAGAGTGTCTGAAGAACTATGGATTTAGGCTGGTAACATTATACAGGAGGCAGCAACGAAAACCATCCCAATGAAAAGGAAATGCAAGAAAGCAAAGTGGCTGTCCAACGAGGCCTTACCAATAGCGGGGGAGAGAAGGCAAGCAAAATGCGAGGGAGATACTAAAAGATACAGGAAACTGAATGCAGATTTCCAAAAAATAGCAAGGAGAGACAAGAAGGCCTTCTTAAACGAGCAATGCAAAGAAATAGAGGAAAACAATAGAATGGGAAAAACCAGAGATCTGTTCAAGAAAATTGGAGATATGAAAGGAACATTTCGTACAAAGATTACCATAATAAAAGACAAAAGTGGAAAGAAGAAAGAGGCCTTTCTCCTGGGCATTGTCAGCCAATTGGTGCCAAAGAAGGACAGAACTTTTTTATGTATGCTACAACAGCAGCAAGAATACTCATTGCAAAGTATTGGAAGACACAAGATTTACCCACTCTGGAAGAATGGCAGATGAAGGTGATCAACTACATGGAATTGGCAGAAATGACTGGCAGAATCCGAGACCAGGGAGAAGAGTTGGTGAAAGAAGACTGGAAGAAATTTAAAGACTATTTACAGAAATATTGTAAAATTAATGAATGTTAGAAGGATGTTGGATAGAAACTAAGGGGTTTCCAGCTGTAATGCTTTAGGAGATATGAAAAAAAAGGTTTATAAATGGGTAAAAGCTTAATGGTAAGGATTTGCTGAACTAGCAAATTGAAGTGGAATACAAAGAAGGGAGGTATGAGGAGGTCTGGGGAAATAAGCGTAAGGAAGATATGTTATGGAAAATTATTTGTTTTTTAACTGTTTTTATGTTGTATTTTGTATTTTGTTTCTTTTTATTTTTAATTTTTTTTCATTGTTATATTTTAAAAACTTTAATAAATATCTTTTGGGGGGGGAGTGGAAAGGACCTAACAGAAGCAGAAGACATCAAGAAGAGGTGGCAAGAATACACAGAGGAATTATACCAGAAAGATATGGATGTCTCGTACACCCCAGGTAGTGTGGTTGCTGACCTTGAGCCAGACATCCTGGAGAGTGAAGTCAAATGGGCCTTAGAAAGCACTGCTAATAACAAGGCCAGTGGAAGTGATGATATTCCAGCTGAACTATTTAAAATTTTAAAAGATGATGCTGTTAAGGTGCTACACTCAATATGCCAGCAAATTTGGAAAACTCAGCAGTGGCCAGAGGATTGGAGAAGATCAGTCTACATCCCAATCCCAAAGAAGGGCAGTGCCAAAGAATGCTCCAACTACCGCACAATTGCACTCATTTCACATGCTAGCAAGGTTATGCTTAAAATTCTACAAGGAAGGCTCAAGCAGTATGTGGACTGAGAACTCCCAGAAGTGCAAGCTGGATTTAGAAGAGGCAGAGGAACCAGAGATTGCAAACATGCGCTGGATTATGGAGAAAGCTAGAGAGTTCCAGAAAGACATCTACTTCTGCTTCATTGACTATGCAAAAGCCTTTGACTGTGTCGACCACAGCAAACTATGGCAAGTTCTTAAAGAAATGGCAGTGTCTGATCACCTCATCTGTCTCCTGAGAAATCTCTATGTGGGACAAGAAGCTACAGTTAGAACTGGATATGGAACAACTGATTGGTTCAACATTGGGAAAGGAGTACGACAAGGCTGTGTATTGTCTCCCTGGGTTCCCTGCCTCCTCTTTGGGTTTTAGTAAAGCAGTCTAATTTGTCTACGACTAAATGATATAAATGATCACTGCAGATGGTGACAGCAGTCACGAAATTAAGAGACACCTGCTTCTTGGGAGAAAAGCAATGACAAACCTAGACAGCATCTTAAAAAGCAGAGACATCACCTTGCCAACAAAGGTCCGTATAGTTAAAGCCATGGTTTTCCCAGTAGTGATGTATGGAAGTGAGAGCTGGACCATAAAGAAGGCTGATCGCCGAAGAATTGGTGCTTTTGGATTATGGTGCTGGAGGAGACTCTTGAGAGTCCCATGGACTGCAAGAAGATCAAACGTATCCATTCTGAAGGAAATCAGCCCTGAGTGCTCACTGGAAGGACAGATCCTGAAGCTGAGGCTCCAAGACTTTGGCCACCTCATGAGAAGACTCGACTCCATGGAAAAGACCCTGATGTTGGGAAGGATGGATGGCACAAGGAGAAGGGGACGACAGAGGATGAGATGGTTGGATAGTGTTCTCGAAGCTACCAGCATGAGTTTGACCAAACTGCGGGGAGGCAGTGGAAGACAGGAGTGCCTGGCGTGCTCTGGTCCATGGGGTCACAAAGAGTCAGACACGACTAAACGACTAAACAACAACAACAACAATACAATCCTTGGTGTAGTAAGATAAGACCTTTGGAGCAGGCATTTTCAAAAAAGAGTTTTTTTATGAACCGTCCTATTGCATACTGCTAAAAGAAAACTATATGAAAATGTTGTATAGATGGTATATTACAGGGGTGGCCAACTCCCAAGAGACTGTGGTCTACTCACAGAGTTAAAAACTGGCAGTGATCTACCCCCTTTTGAGGGGTTCAGGTCAAAGTTCTTGAACTTTTTTTAGGAGGGCCAAAGATGTTGAGCTTCTTTGGCGCAAGCCAGTGATCTATCACAGACGTCCAGTGATCTACTGGTAGATCACGATCTACCTGTTGGACATGCCTGTATTATAAGAAGAAAGGATTTCATCCTAAACTTATCTCTTGAAGAAAGTGCATCTAAGGCCCTAGGCTTCAACCAACTTACTCCCCTAGACATAAATCTGGCACTGATGGAGACCATAATTCAGGGTTCTGGAAACATTTTCAGCAGGGGGTGGGTCCACTGTCCCTCAGACTTTGCGGGGGGCCGGATTATATTTTGAAGGGGGGGGGGGAATGAACAAATTCCTATGCCCCACAAATAACCCAGAGACGCATTTTAAAGAAAAGTGCACATTCTACTCGTGTAAAAATACCAGGTAGGCACCACAAATCACCCAGAGGTGCATTTTAAAGAAAAGGGCACATTCTACTTGTGTAAAAACATGCCGATTCCTGGACTGTCCGCGGGCTGGATTGAGAAGATGATGCGGCTGGATCCGGCCCCCGGGCTGTAGTTTGCCGACCCATGTCGTAATAGAAAGGAGAGAAGAAGGAAGAGGAAAAGCGCAAGGCTTGGAGGAGGATTCGAAGCTGCTGCTGATATATGCCCCCAGCCAAACTCTCTTTGCCAAACACCTCTCAGCAACCAGTCAGGGGTGTTTGGTTTCAGCAACAGGTGGAATTAGCCGAAGCCAAAGAGAAATGTGGTCCCGAAGGGTTCGCAGAGAGGAGCAGCAGATGGCAAATGTCAAAAAGGAACCGGAAAAATCTCTCTCTCTCTCTCTCTCTCTGTCTCTCTCTGTGATGGCCTGGGAATCTGATTCAGAGGCTGAACCAGAGGAATCCCAGCCTGCACAGGAGTCCCCGCCTCCAGGGCCGGCCAAGCCGGGTCAGGGGCTTGAATTTGAAGGGCCCCCACCTGTGCTGGATCCTCAGGAGCAGACACCAGATGAATCCACTCTGGCTCCGGAGGTGATTGAGGACCCATTGCCTGCAGGTGCGCCTCTCCCAGCCCTGTCAGGGGAAGGTGAGCATCCCCCTGGGTCCAGTAACCCTCCAGCCTCTCCTGAGCTGCAGAGGCTGAGGGCAGAGAGGCGGAGGGAACTGGGTTCTCTCAGGAGGAGTGCTCGCCTTAAGGCCAGGAGAGGCGGGTCACCTGTGGGCCGGGACCGCCCCTGGCCTCAGAGAAGATAAAGGCCAGTCTGCCCGGTCTCAGGTTGCGGGAGCAACGTCGCTGGAAACCTGTTTCTGCCAGCACCCAGACCTGTTCTTCCAGAGTTCCCAACCTTGCCCGGCTCCTCGCTTTGGACCCCGCCTCACCCTTGGTGGATAGTCTCCAGACCCTCGACCCAGGACCGGTCTCTGACCACGCCTCACGGTAACCTCCCCCCGGGACCAGCACAGATTGTATCCGTGTATAGGACTACCCCCCAATTTTTTACATGAATTTTCTAGTAAAAATACCTAGTCTTATACACAGAAAAGTACGGTAATTTTAATTTTTATCATCTACCATACTGTCTTATTTCTTTTATAGTACAGTACATTGATGATTGCTTTCATGCTACGGATCCATGGTCTCATCAAAGAGTAAAATTCATGTTCAATGGCTGTTTCAGGGGTTGTTTTTCAAAATTTGGAACAGATTAATCCGTTTTGTATTCCTTTCTATGGCAAAGCGCGCCTTGGTTTTGGAACGCTTTGGTTTTGGAACAGACTTCCAAAACGGATTCAGTTTGAGAACCAAGGGACCACTGTATTAGCACAGCAACCCCTCCAGGTCTAGTGTGGCCCATGCTACTGCAATGGCGAGTGAGATTTGCCCATGCTCCTAGCATCATGGAACTGGGCTGTCACAAGGCAAGTTGAGTACAGTGATACCTAATAATAATAATAATAATAATAATAATAATTAAAAACACAATACAGCATTAAACATTAAAAACTTCACTAAACCTTGGTCCTCAAACTTAATCCCTTCAGGGTTTTGTGAGCCAGTGCCGGCTGATGTTTGCCACCTGCGCTACAGACTTTCCCGCTCCATGGAGCCAGGTGTGCTTCATGGTTAGCCTGCTTGTGGGTCCGGCACCTTCCTGGGTTACTCCATATCTTGAGGCCAACAACCCCCTGCTGGGGAATCTAGACTACTTTATCATCACCCTGGAGGGCATGTTCGGGGAGCTGAACCGTGCCCAGACCGCTGAGATGGCCCTGCAGAACCTCTGGCAGGGTGCTCGCTCGGTTACTGAGTACGCCGCAGAGTTCCGTTGGTGGGCTGAGGACACCCTGTGGAATGAAGCTGCCCGTTAGTTCCACTTCCGCCAGGAACTTCATCCATGCCTCAAAGACAAATTGGTGCAAGCGACCCCCCCCCCCCCAGCAGCCCTGACAGACTTTATCACACTTTGTATTAACATCGATACGCGCCTGTCTGAGAGTGATTCCAAGCGCCGCTCGAGGGGGCCCCCAGAGCCCAATGCGGCGGTGGGGCTTGAGGAGGAGCCCATGCAAGTGGGTGCGGCCCGCTGCTCTCTCTCCAGTCAAGAGAAAAGCCAGAGTTGGGCCCTGGGACTGTGCTTGTACTGCGGAGAGGGAGGCAATTTCGTGTCAGGGTGCCCGGCAAAGAGATTCACGCCGGGAAACGACAAGTCCCGGCTGTGCTAGGAGGGGCTCAGCCGGGGCCCAGTCGCTGTGCCCCCCTATTTCCTGCTCCCTATCCGCATTCTCCTTTCCCAGTGGGGCATGCTGGCCCTGGAGGCAATGATTGATTCTGGAGCCTCTGCCGTCTTCATGGACATCAGTGTCACCGAGAAGTACCAGGTACTATCTGTAGTAAAAGCATCACCTGTTCCAGTGGTTGGCCTGGACGGGATCCCCTCACACTGGGACCCATTACCCATGACACCTGCCCACTGGCCATGTTGGTGGCACACCGGCACCAGGAACTATTAACATTTGAACTGGTTCAGACCCCACATTTTTTCAGTGGTCCTCGGGAGCCTCTGGTTGGTCTGGCATGACCCCGCCATTTCCTGGGCTCAACAGACACTGTGTTTCTCATCGTCTTTCTGCCATGACGTCTGTGCCCAGCCCCCTGTGTTGCCTCCATCACAGCCGGAACCCGCGAACCCCCACCGACTGGCCCCCACTTCTTCCACTTTGCATGGGACCACCCCAGACAGGACAGGGCCACCGGACGCTGGCACTACCAGGATTTGGCAGACGTATTCGAGAAGAAAGAGGCTGAGGTGTTGCCACCCCCAGGGCTCCGCTAGGGGCGCCTTGGAAGATGGCCGACAATACCATCTCTCCAGCTCCCACGAGGTAATTTAGAGGCTGAGATGGGAGTAATCAGCCTCCCAAATTCTTCCCGGTGGAAGGGAAGATGCATTCTCATCCGCGGCTGCCCACAAACCACCCCCGAGTTCATAAAGAAGGAGGGGGTGGGGGCACTGGATGGAAAGCCCTCGAGGGAGTTCAGAGCTCCTGAACGCTGTCTCTGTGAGCGCTTCAAGTTCCATTTCTTAAGATAAAAGATTGGATTTAAGAATTTTGGACATGCTTCGGGCGAAGAAAGGGTAATTAATCTGCCAACTACAGCCACTGAGGTGTCAAGAGTGACAGGAGGAAGAAAAATAACATCAAAGAATAACATCTAAACCGGTATGTTGGAACGGAACGGAAAGGAGGGGGGATAAAACGTTTTCTTTTTCTACTACGATAATACCTAACAACGCCCCCCCCCAGAAGAACCGTCTACATTACTTATAGCAAGTGAGACGCCTCAGACCGGGCGATAGGGGCCGTGCTGTCTCAAAGGCAGGGGCCACAGCAGTTGCTTCACCCCTGTGCTTTCTTCTCCCATCAGCTTACTTCTGCGGAGCAGAATTATGATATTTGGGACCATGAACTCCTTGCCTTTAAAGTGGCGTTCGAGGAATGGCGTGTCACTTGCTGGAAGGGGCCCGGCACCCGGTTCAGCTCCTCACGGATCATCGGAACCTCGAACATTTCCAAGCCATGAAATGCCTCAAGCCAAGCCAAGCGTGCTGGGCCCTGCTCTTCAGGCGCTTTAACTTCCAGGTCACCTATCGTCCCAGTGCCCAGAACGGGAAGGCCGACGCTCTCTCCCAGAGGGATTCGGGCTCTGAGGATGACGGTTCAGAGCCAGCGCCCATGTTGATCCCGACCAATTTCCTCCAAGGAAAGAAGCCAGTAAGAAGCCGATGATAAAATTTAAGATTTTAACAGATAAAATTTATCCTCCGGTAAGAAGCCGAGGATAAAATTTAAGATTTTAACAGATGCAAAAGAAAGAGGAGGCTTCGCCCTGCCAGACCTGAAATTATATTATGAAGCATCTTGCCTCTGTTGGTTAAAGGAATGGATAAAATTACAAGATACGGATGTGTTAGACTTAGAAGGTTTTGATAATAGATTTGGGTGGCACGCGTACTTGTGGTATGATAAGAAACGGGTCCACAAAGGTTTTGAAAATCATATTATAAGAAGGTCCTTGATTGAAGTATGGGAAAGATACAAAAATCTGTTGGAACAAAAAACTCCTTATTGGTTATCACCACTGGAAGCGATGAGCGTGAAGAAAGTCAATATGACAGGGGGTTGGGTAACATATGAGAAATTAATATGTAAAAGTGAAGGAAAATGGAAAATGAGACCATTTGAAGAAGTTAAGAATCATGTGAATGACTGGCTGCATTTTTTTCAAATTAATGAGATGTTTAGAAAAGATTTAAATGAAAGGGGCTTTGCTGATAAAGAATCCAAATTTCAGACTGACATATTAAATAATGACTGTAAGATCTTAGCAAAAATGTATAAGATATTGCTGGAATAGTATACGAAGGATGAGGAGGTAAAATCTGTGATGATTGATTGGGCCAAAGATATAGGACATAATATACAAATGGAAGAATGGGAAAGACTTTGGAAAGATGGTTTAAGATTTACTGCATGTACTGCTATAAAAGAAAATGTTATGAAGATGATGTATCGATGGTATATAACCCCCGTAAAGTTAGCAAAAATGTATAAGATAAGTAACAAATGTTGGAAATGTAAAGAAAAGGAAGGCACTTTTTTCATATGTGGTGGGAGTGTAAGAAGGTAAAATGCTTCTGGGAAATGATTTATAATGACTTGAAGAAAATGTTGAAATATACATTTACTAAGAAACCAGAAGCGTTTTTACTAGGTATTACAGGGAATGAGATAAACAAGAAAGAGAAGTTATTCTTATACGCAGTGACTGCAGCAAGAATATTGATGGCCCAGAAATGGAAACAAGAGGAGCTGCCTACGATAGAAGATTGGAGAGCCAAAATGATGGACTATGCGGAATTGGACAGAATGACAGGAAGGATTCGGAATCGACGAGATCAAAGATTTACAGGCGATTGGGAGAAGTTTATTCAATATTTGCAAAAACTAAGTGATAACCAGATTACGTTTGTAGGTTTTAAGGAAGCTCTGTGATGTGAAAATCTAATAATAAGTATAAACAATGAAATTGAAGCTACCAGAATAAATAACAATAAGTAGGATTGTGTTAAAAGTTATAAAATGAAGGAAGTTCAGACAAATTGAAGGAAGTCAAAATGGAATTAAGAGGTAATTAAGAAGTTTGAATGTACAACTTTGTTTTCTTTTTTTTTATTTGTAAACCAATAAAAATATAATTCAAAAAAAAAAATTCCTCCAAGGAACCTGGGAGCAGGACTTTCAGGGACAGGTTTGCCTAGCTGTGCGCCAGGATCCGTTTGCCAAGGACCGGTTAGATACCGTCCCGGTGCCTTCGGGACCGGGGGGTGCACCGCTTGATGTTCGGGATGGGTGTGTGTACCATCACGGCCGGCTCTACATTCTGGAGGGGCTGCTCAGGACCCAGGTCCTTGAGCAGTGCCACGACGCACAAATCGCCAGACATCGCGGGTACGCAAAAACACTGCAGCCACTGTCCCAGGCCTTCTGGTGGCCAGGGGTTCGGTTGGACATTAAGAAATATATGCGGTCCTGTGAGATTTGTGCTCGGACCAAGGTGCCGCAACAGAGACTCCTGGGACTCCTCCAGCCATTACCCACCCCCCACAGACCATGGTCAACGCTTTCTATGGAGTTCATCGTGGACCTGCCGGTGTCCAAGGGACATTCTGGTGGTGGTGGATTCACTCACCAAGACGGCACACTTTATCCCGGTGCGAAGCCTCCCCACAGCGCAACAGACGGCCCATCTGTTTCTTGAACACGTATTCCAGCTACATGGGCTCCTGGACACGGTGATCTCAGAAAGGCCCCCAGTTCACGTCCCAGTTCTGGACGGCCTTTCTCAAGGGAAGGGGTATCGAAAGGCAACTCTCCTCCGCATATCACCCATAAATAGATGACGAGACAGCGGGTGTGGTTGTCAACCCAAGGGTTACCCTTTAAGGGGGGGTGCAAGAAGTGCGTAAGTTGCCGCCACTCCTGGCTATGTTGCCTTGTTAAACCCTTTCTGTCTGGACAGCCCTTCACTTCGTGGCTGCCTCAGTCGCTAGCAGAATCCGTCAGTGGGCGTTTCTTAAACCTTTTCCCGCATAAAAGCTGTTTGACCCCAAGTCTCCTCCTACTCTCCCTGCGCGGAAGTCTTCTGTGCAGGGAGGGTGTGGGTAGTGGAGGACCCGTGCTCTCCCCGCTGGTCTCCGGCGAGGAGTCTTGGAGCCCCCTCGCCGATTCCCCCATCTGCCCCCCTTTATCCCTGGTGTTACGCTGATTTCCTTCCCCAGCTGATGAGCTGCCTCTCTCCCTGCTGGGCCCTTCTCCAGCATCGCTTGAGAGCCTTGCCTCCGCCTCTGGCTCCGATGTCAGTTCCCTGACATCCACCTCCCCCCAGGACCCCCTCCACCCCCGGCCCGACCTTTCGATCCAACTTCGTCCTTTTCCTCGGCCGACGATGAGGGGAATCCTCGGAAGGAGCTGTCACCATCCTCTGTGGATTCAAAACCCGCTTCCCACCCGCTCCGATCTCTCCCCGCTGGGTGGTCTTCCCATTCTGATTCTTCTTCCTCCGAAGTCTCTCCTCCCTCCTCTTCGGAGACAGAAAAACCCACAAAATCCTCTTCCTCGTCTGTGGTTCCAAATTGCTCCTCCCAGAATCTCGCTAGTGGTTTGGGTTTGTCCGGGAACAGGCTGTGGAATTCCTCCACAAGATACCCATCATTGATGGCCTCCGCAGGAACCCACGTGTTTTCCGACCCAGGTTCTCCCTCCCAAGCTACCAAGTACTCCACCTGGCGCCCTCGCCACCTTGAATCGAGTATTTCCGTGGCCCGGTTGTGGTTTTCCCTCTCCTCTATCTGCGGGTGTGTGGTGACTTCGCCCTCTTGCCCCGGGAATTCCCGCCCCTCCCTGTACGGTGAGAGTAGGGACCTATGGAACACCGGGTGTATCTTCATTCTGTCAGGCAACTTGAGCTTGAACGCCACGGGGTTCACCTGCTGTGTTACCTCAAACGGCCCCAGCCGCCTTGGCTGCAACTTCTTGCACCCGCCCTTAAAGGGTAACCCTTGGGTTGACAACCACACCCGGTCCCCCACCCGTATGGTCTCCCCTTCCCTACGGTGCCTGTCTGCCTGTCTCTTGTAAATTTCCTTGGCCCGTTCTAAGTTCATCTTAAGTTGCTGGTGCAGGGCCTCCATTTCTTCCACAAACTGCTCTGCCGCAGGTACGCTCCACCCTTCCTCCCCACTCCCCGGGAAGGCCCTGGGGTGACACCCATAATTGGCCACGAACGGGCTCATCCCCGTGGACACATGTTCAGCGTTATTGCACGCAAATTCAGCCAGCGCTAGTTTCTCTACCCAATCGTTCTGCCTCTCGCTGACGTAGCAGCGTAGGTATTGCTGGAGTATACTGTTCGCTCTTTCTGCTTGCCCGTTGGTTTCCGGGTGTCTCGCCGTCGAGAAGCTCACCTCTACCTGCAGCAAGCTCATGAGCTTCCTCCCGAACCGGGAAGTAAATTGTTTCCCGCGATCCGAAATTTCTCTCGAGGGAGCCCCATGCAACCTGAAGATGTGATCCACAAACAACTTGGCTGTCTCCTCAGCGGTCACCGCATGTGAGCAAGCTATGAAATGGCACATCTTTGTCAGTAGATCGACTACTACCATGACCGCTGTCTTCCCCCGGGACTTGGGCAAATCGGTCATAAAATCAATGGACACCACCTCCCAGGGTTTTCCCTGCGTGGGTAAGGGTTCCAGTAATCCTGCGGGGGCAGCCCGCTCCCCCTTTGCCCTTTGGCAGCGGTCGCACCCCTGTACGTATTCCCGTACATCCTCCCTCACCCTTGGCCACCAGAACTGCCTAGTGACGAGCATCGTGGTTTTGTGCTGTCCAAAGTGCCCAGCTGTGGGGTTGCCGTGGAGTTGTTTGAGTACCTTTCCCCTCAGGGTCTCCCCCGGTACATACAGCGCCCCCTTATAGTACAGCACCCCTTCCTTTTCCTCAAAACCCCCTTGGTTTTCTCTTCCGTCTCAGAGTTCCCGGATTTTAGTTTGTGCGAACACGTCGTTTCTAGTAAGCCTGGCCAGTTCTCGTTTCCCCACCAAGGTCCCCCCACACACCCATCGGTCCTCGGGGATCACGTGTCGTATCTCCGGTGGTCCCTCTCCTTCCATGTACTCTGGCTTCCGGGAGAGAGCATCTGCTATTACGTTTTCCTCTCCTGGCACGTATCGGATTTCGAAGGAAAACTTGGAGAACTCCTGTGCCCATCGAATCTGCCTCTGGTTGAGTACTCGTGCAGTCCTCCAGTATTCCAAGTTCTTGTGATCTGTACAAACCTGGATCTTGTGCTGTGCCCCTATTAGCAGATGTCGCCATCGACGAAACGCCGCATAGATCGTAAGCAGTTTGTGGTCATAAACAGTATAGTTTTGCTCCAACTTGCTCAGCTTTCTCGAGAAAAAGGCACACAGTTTCCATTCCTGCTTGCTCCTCCCTGTCTGCAAAAGAACCGCCCCAATGGCTCTGTCGGACGCGTCGGTCTCTAGCCTCATGGGATTCTCCAGATCAACGTGCAGGAGCTGCTCTTCCGAAGCGAACGCCTTCTTCAGTCTTTCAAAGGATTGCTGGGCTCCCTCTGTCCAGGCGAACTTCCTTTTGCTACTGAGACAATCCGTGATGGGCGCTGTCAAGTGGGCGAAGTTCTTGATGAACTTTCTGTAGAAGTTGATGAACCCTAGGAACCTCTGCACGTCCTTCCGGGTTTTGGGGGCCTTCCATTCCAGCACTGCCTGCACCTTGCTTGAGTCCATCGCTAGGCCTTTTTCTGACAACTTGTACCCCAGAAACTCGACTTCTCTGGCGTGAAACTGACATTTGTCCAGCTTGACCCACAACTGGTGCTTCTGCAGTCTCTTTAGCACTTCCCTGACGTCTCTGACATGTTGCTCCTCAGTGTCCGAATAGATTAAGACGTCGTCCAAGAAGGCTATGCAGTTCATGTACAGCAGGGACCCCAACACGTGGTGCATGAAAGCTTGAAAACAGGCAGAGCCCGACTGTGATCCAAAAGGCATAACTAGGTACTCAAAGGCCCCCAGGGGTGTGAACATTGTGGTCTTCCATTCGTCCCCCTCCCTCATCCTAATCAAGTTGTATGCTCCCCTGAGGTCTAGCTTGGTAAAAAAATTTCCCCTGCCTCACCCGTGTTAAAATGTCATCAATCCTGGGCATTGGGAAAGTCATGGGTTCCAACACCAAATTGACGGCCCTGTAGTCCACAACGAGCCTGGGTTGATTAGTGTCTTTTTTGTCCACAAAGAACACCGGACTGCCCCCCCCCCCACCTTTGATTCTCTTAGGGCCCTAGTCTCTTGTGACAGAGCGTTCCAGCCAAAGGCCTGGTGGAACAGCTCTGTCTTGCAGGCCCTGCGGAAAGATGTCAAGTCCCGCAGGGCCCTAGTCTCTTGTGACAGAGGGTTCCACCAGATCGGAGCCACAGCTGAAAAAGCCCTGGCTCTAGTTGAGGCCAGCCTAACCTCTCTGTGGCCTGGGACCTCCAAGATGTTTTTATTTGAAGACCGTAAGTTTCTCTGTGGGACATACCAGGAGAGGCGGTCCCATAGGTACGAGGGTCCTAGGCCGTATAGGGCTTTAAAGGTTAAAACCAGCACCTTAAACCTGATCCTGTACTCCACTGGGAGCCAGTGCAGATGGTATAGCACCGGGTGAATGTGATCTCGCAGCGAAGACCCTGTAAGGAGTCTCACTGCAGCATTCTGCACCCGCTGAGTTTCTGGGTCAGTCTCAAGGGCAGCCCCACGTAGAGCAAGTTACAATAATCCAGTCTGGAGGTGACCGTCGCGTGGATCACAGTGGCTAGGTCAGGGCGAGAGAGGTAAGGAGCCAACTGCTTAGCTTGGCGGAGATGGAAAAATGCCGCCTTTGTTATAGCTGCAATCTGACCTCCATGGAAAGGGAGGTGTCGAAGATTACACCCAAACTCTTAACGGACGGTGCTGGCACTAATTGCGCCCCTGCAAGAGATGGGAGTTGCCCCCCCCCCCAATCCCATATCGTCCCGTCCCAGCCACAGGACCTCTGTCCTCGAAGGATTTAGCTTCAACCAGCTCCCACGTAACCATCCAGCCACAGCTTCCAAACATCTGATCAGTGTGTCTGGGGCCGAGTCAGGATGGCCATCCATCAACAGATAGAGTTGGGTGTCATCAGCATACTGATGGCAACCCAGCCCAAAACTCCGGACAAGCTGGGCGAGGGGGCGCATAAAGATGTTGAAAAGCATCGGGGAGAGTATCGCACCCTGAGGCACTCCACACACCAAGGAGTGGCGCGATGACAATTCCCCCCCAAGCGCCACCCTCTGTCCCCGACCACATGAAGTGTAAGGCATGCGCAGCAAACAAGGTCAAAATGGCTGCGAAAGGTAAAGTGTCTAGTAGACAAGCTAAAGAACTATATCAGGTAGTGCATGCTGATTTCGTTGGTCCACTAGCCCCCTCTTTGGGTGGAGCCAAGTACTTCATGGTTCTCATTGATTCATATTCCAGGTATATTCATGTGTTCAATCTCAAGCAGAAATCAGAAGCGTTTCCTAGGTTCAAGGAATTCTGTGCTTGGTTGGAAAATGTGCATGACAAACAAGTGAAATGTTTATTTACAGATCGCGGGGGAGAATTCACTTCTCAGCAGTTTGAAGTGTTTCTGACTGAGAAAGGAATTCAACATGACCTTTCAAGTCCACGGTCTCCTTGGATGAATGGACTTTGTGAAAGGGCAAGCCAAACATTGCTTCAAGGCTTGAAAACCTAGCTGCATGATGTCAATCTTCCAGAGAGTTATTGGGCAGAAGCGCTCGGCTGTTTTGATTATTCTTTTAATTGCAGATTGTCACCACCGAATGGTTGTACCCCCTATGAAAAGAAGTTTGGCAAGAAACCATACATCAAGCACATGAGAATTTTTGGTTCTGACATGTGGGTTCACACACGACAAAGCTCCAAGTTAGGCAAATGTGGTTTGCATGGTATCTTTCTAGGATATCAGAAAGGTTCTTACAGAGTAATGATGACTGACACTAATACAGTAAGGCTGTGGGAATTTCCCAATGTTATCCTGATGACACTGAGGAGTCTGAGGATAAACAGAAGCAAAACCCCACACCCACTGATGAAGGTTCTGAATCTGAAACTGACTCAGATGATCCAGAGGATTTCAAAAGTGCTAAGGCCTCTCTGCGACCCTCTGAAGGCTCTGATCAAGAATTGGAGGAACCACTGTTCACTATAGGCCACTTTTCTCTTAAGAAAGAAGAGGAGAGCGTTGAAGACTTACGTTTGATTCGCACGTTTGAAAGAGCCACAAAAGGTAAACTTCCAAAGAGATTTGCTGATGAATTTGCTAAAGCAGCAAAAGCTGTAACTGCTGTTAATAGCTCCAAGAAGGTATTTGAACCTTCAAACTTCCAAGAGATCCAGGCTTTGGACTCGAAGGATGCTGAGCCATGGTTAACCGCCATGAAGGCTGAGCTTGATTCCTTAGAGAGGAACAAAACATGGGAGCTAGTTCCGACAGTTCCAGGGATGAAACTGCTTGACAGCAAATGGGTCTTCAAAGTGAAGACAGACCAAAATGGCAAGGTAGTCAGACACAAAGCCAGATTGGTAGCCAAAGGTTTTTCACAGGTATCAGGAGAAGACTATCATGAGACCTACTCACCCACCATGAGATATGAGAGCATTAGGCTTATGCTCAAACTTGCTGCAGAAGAGAATCTACACGTTTCTCATCACGATGTGAATAGAGCATTTTTGTATGGAACCTTAGGTGAATCACTTTATATGCTTCCACCTGATTGCGTACAGGTAAAAAGCCATTTCCGACCTGGGAGGAGAGGGGGTTGCGGGCAGAAATCCCTCCCACATCCCACACGCGGGGGCTGGCCATTGCCCCCGCGTGATTAGGGAATCCCCGGGCATGTCGGCGACTATTTAAGACTAGGCACGCCCGGGGACCGCCCTCTTTGACCCTTTTCAGCTGAGCGGTTTTTTCGAGCGGGTTTGTTGCTGTTTTCGAGTCGCTGCGAGCCTCACCTTCTGCCTCGTGCTCGGCTTCACCCTACGGAGCTAAATCACTAAGGAGACCACAGTCTCCTCCGGAGGTGAAATCACTGTTGCTGGGGTGCTTGCCGGCAGATAGAAGGTTGGGAGGCACGGGCGGCTCTGTAGGAACGGTCCACTTTATTGGCTTGCGTGCGGAACTCACCTAGTCACTTTTGGATTCATCGGAAGATCACTATTGGAGTTGCTGGAGCGTCGCGGCCGAGACCGGAGAGCAGGACTGGTAAAGTACACGGAGCGGTGCGCCCCGGTTCGCTGCAACCTTCCGCTCCTTCATTCTCGTGCGGGTCGTAGGATTACATGCCGGCGGTGGTGCTTCATTGTCTTCCTGGCTTTTCTCTCGGGTGCTCTGGTTTCCCCCTTCAGTTGTCCACGTTCTTGGGTTTCACGCGGGTTGCCTTGTTTAGCTGTCCCCTGGCTTGTCTCCCCCTTGGCGTCGGGCTTGCTGAAGGGATCTCGGTTCATCCCTGCGCTAAATCCGCCCCCCCCCCCCGTTACTTGGCCTCCTGGTTTGCATCGCATTTTTTCCCTTGCGTTTTCTCCTCTCCAACGTCCTTGCCTTTCTTGCCGGGTTGGTTTGCCTGGTTGCTACAGCAACCACTTGCCTCCGAGGCGTGGGTGAAGCTGCGGCTTCCATTTCTGTTGAGGGCTTTGCTAAGGGCGGAGAACCGGTGCCATCTTTGGGGGCACACGTGGTGGTAGCGCAAGCGGCTATCTTTGTTGGGGGCGAGGGGAAGACCACGGGCGCCATCTTAGGAAGGTCACTTGAGAGGCCTGGGCGGCCATTTTAGGTGTGGCGAGCGCCGGCAGGAATATATTCTGAACGCTAGCACAGTATTCTTGGGGATAGCGGAGGTAGCAGCGCAAGCAAGCAGTGATTGGGCAAGCAAGGTTTTCTCACAGTTCAGCCAGACCTTGCGTACACGGTTTGTTTTATATATATATATATTTACTGCTTAAGTACTTTCCTTTAAGGGTTTTAGTTGCACATCGCTTTTGGCAGTAAGTCAGAAAGCATCGGGTGTTAATTGATTGGATTTCGTGGTTCTCATCCGTCTGGGGGGCTAAAGTGCTGAGTGCTGGAAATAATTTTTAGTGGAATTTGTCCTGTTGTGGCACAGTGCCGGGTATAGTGGAGATTATTCGGGACTGCAATGCTGAGTGCTGTAAATAACTCTACGTGATTTTGCTGAGGGGGCACAGTGCCTGGTTTAGTGGTGATTCTTGGCAGTGGCTACTAAGCCCTCTCATTCCTTCTACAAGTTAAACTAATAGCCTTCAACAAATAAAGGTCCTCTCTCACTGGGATTTGTGTTTGCGTTAATTAATTGATTTAGGGAAATTTTAATTTGAGCCTATTGGATAGAAACACAATTCTAGATATAGTTTGAAAACTAATAATAGCATATTCATATAGATAGGTAAAATTTAATTCTTTTATTCATTGGGCCACTGGTTCTGAGCTAGCGTTTATTGGATTTGAGTTACAGCTACCGGTGTACGTATTATTGGAATAGGTGCTGTTAACTCCTAAAGAGTAAAGTTACAGCTAAGTCACGGTTGAGATTGTCTAATTTGTCACAGCCAGCATTTCTAATTTTAAGTAGAACCTTAGCCAGTGCTGATAATACTGAACTTGGGTAGCCAGTTCCACAGATTAGGAACAGTGGGTCAGTGTTGATAATACTGAACTAGGGCATCCTGCCTAGCCAGATTCAACGTTGTGCCAAGGCAGTGTAGACAATACTGAGCTAGGCGCAGCTTTTGGCTGTGTGGCTGATCGCTGCCAGTGGTTGGTGGTGGTTTTTAACCTAGCTTAGGATATATTGTACTAGTGGAGGTACACAGTCTGCCTAGGTAGGCGTCTCCATATAGTTAGGCGAATAATACCAGCCGCTTTAGCATAAGTAATGGCGTCAGGCGGGGACCAGCAGCCATCCACTTCCAGTAATCAGATGGCACCTCTCACAGGCAGTGGGGGCGCTCAGATGCTGGCCATGCCGTGTGACCCTCAAGCCTTCGCCCAATTTTTCATGGCCTTCGAAACCTTTTACAGACAGTGTAGGCCCAAGGGGCCTGTTGCCCTTCCAGCCCCGGAACCATCACAAGACGTGATACCCGATACTCCGCCCTGCGGTCAGGGTCAGCAGGTCATCCCAGTCGTTGTAGGGGTTAGCAACCAGTTGGACGTGGGGACCGTAGGCCGCCCTAATACCCGTGCCCAGGCAGCCATTGCTAGGAAAGCCAACCAAAGCAATGACAAGGGAAAGGCTCCAGCAAAGGGTACTGGCAGGGGCAAGGCTACAGCCACGGGTGCCAGCAGCAACGCTGTTTCACAGGTTGTAGACATTCCTAGTGTGTTTCAGGAGCAGCAGCCACAGCACAGCTCTACCGATGACAGCGCGGGCTCCGCCTTGGAGGAGGAGCAGGTGCAACCTCAAGGTGCTCAGGCAGCCATCAGTGTGGACCCAGCCAACGTCGAGGCGCAAGGAGGGAAGAGGAAGTCCAAGAAAAAGCACACCTCTTTGAAGAAGAAAAGAAGTAAGCAGTCCGAGACTGAGGACGACTCAGGTACGTCATCCTCGGATTCGGATGGTGAGGGCCCCATGGATAGCTACTGGGGCCTGGGGGAAGGGAATCATGGGATCCCGCTTTGGGCGCATGAAAGGAGGGCCAATTCCCATCGTAAGACCTTTAATGGTGTGCTAGAATGGAAGGATGGGGCACTAGTGGAGGATGTAAAAGTTGCCACTAATCAATCCACTGATTTTGTACTGGGGAACCATTTGTCACAGAAGAAGAGGAATAAGATCCTCAACGGTGACTATGTGGACATGTTCACCCTTATCCCTCCGACTAAGATAACGGGAAAAGGTGAGAAGAGGCGCTCCTTCGGTAAGCGGAGGTATAGGACGCCTAGGGCAGAGCGCACCTTTGAGAATTGGCTGGATGGCTACCAGGTCTTCATGGGAGTTGTTTGCGCGGCTTATCCGCGGCGCTCCATGGATTTGGTTGCCTATCTGGCTCACGTGAGGAGGGCGCATGCACTTGCGGGAGAAAATGCCGCCTTAACATATGATTTCCGTAGAAATGCTTCTCTCCTGCCTTCCACTCGATGGGATCTAACAGATCCTAATTACTGGAGCGAGGACGTCAACCCTTACATCGAAAAGAAAAACCAGGATGCAGCCAAGGCGGGTAAGACGGAGGCGAAACGGCGCCGCCACTGCTGGGAGTACAACAGGGGTGTATGCTCGCGACCCTCCTGTAAGTATCTTCACGAATGCGAGCGGTGCTGGGGCAACCACCCCGCCTCTGCGTGCTTCAAGAACAAACAGCAGCCCTTTCGTGGGGGCCGGGGGTTCTCCCACAGCAACAACAGGGGCGCCCCCGGATCCTCCCACCAAGGGCCCGGTAGCCGCCAGTAACTTGCATCTTGGCTTAGCCTTCTCCCCCATCTGTCTTCAGCCCCTCAGAACCCTGCTGGATCAATATCCCGATCGGAAAGCTGTGCAGTATCTTTGGAAGGGGTTTTCCACGGGTTTCAGAATCCCGGTGTCTTTCCCCCCTAACACCGGCGACCCACAAAATCAAAAATCAGTCAGGGAAAGGCCAGAGAAAGTTAGGAAAAAGATAGGGAAGGAAATCAGTGCAGGTAGGGTAGCGGGTCCCTTTGCTGAGCCTCCAGTGGAAGGACTTCATCTATCCCCATTAGGCATTGTACCAAAAAAGACCCCAGGGGAATTCCGCATGATCCACAACCTCTCTTACCCAAGGGGGGGGGGGCTCGGTCAATGACGCGATTCCCCAGGAGCTTTGTACGGTGAAATATGCCTCCTTCGACCACGCAGTAAAAATGATCCGCAAATTTGGGCGGGGGGCACTCCTTGCCAAATGTGACATTGAGTCGGCGTTTCGCCTTCTTCCCGTCCATCCAGCGGACTTCCATTGGCTGGGCTTTAGATTCGAGGGGGCGTATTTCATTGACAAAGCAATGCCTATGGGTTGCTCCATGGCTTGCTCAGCTTTCGAGTCGTTTAGTACATTTCTGGATTGGGCCCTACGCCTTAGGACAGGGTCGTCGGGCGTCTCGAATTACCTCGATGATTTTATTTTGGTGGCAGATAACAGGCAGCGGTGCTCCGCCCTCCTGGAGGCTTTCACAGCCCTGGCAGGTGAGCTGGGGGTGCCACTAGCCGCAGAAAAGACAGAGGGTCCATCTACTTCATTGGTTTATCTAGGCATTGAGTTAGACACCGTAGCCCAAACGTCCAGACTGCCGCGGGAAAAATTGTTAGCCCTTAAGGAATTGATACAGCAGCTCTTGCCGCTAAAGAAGGTTACTCTAAGGCAAATTCAATCCCTGCTAGGTCACTTAAATTTCGCTTGCAGGGTAGTGGCGCCGGGTCAACCTTTCTGTGGCCGGCTGGCCAGACTGTCGGCAGGTCTCAGGGCGCCACAGCATAGGGTTCGCCTCTCTAAAGAAGTCAAGGCAGATTTGGAAGTCAGGCTGCAATTCCTTGATAGATATAACGGCATATCCCTGTGGCAGGATTCCATGGCACTCAATGCTGACTTCCAAGTCCAGTCAGATGCAGCAGGGTCCCTGGGTTTTGGAGTTTATTTCAGGGGCCAGTGGTGTGCAAAAAAGTGGCCGGAAGACTGGCAGGGCCAGCCCATTTCTCAGGACCTCACATTTTTGGAATTTTTCCCTATCCTAGTGGCAGTGCATCTCTGGGCAGAGCAGTTTCGCAATCATAGGGTATGTTTCAGCACAGATAACCAGGCAGTGGTAGCGGTTCTATCCAGACAGTCCACGTGCTCCGCTAGGGTGGGAAACTTGTTGCGGTCCCTTGTCCTCCTGTGTCTCGAGAACAATATATATTTCTCAGCCAAATTCGTACCCGGCATTAATAATGACATTGCGGATGCTCTGTCTCGCTTTCAGATGGAGCGCTTCCGCTTGTTAGCGCCGGATGCGGAACAGTCACCGATGCCTTTCCCGGAGCATCTCTGGAGTCTTGGGAGGAAGAAGTGTTGGAGGGAGTATTTGGTGCAGTCGCCCCTTCCACAATGAGATCTTACAAGAAAGCGTGGTCCGACTTCCTAAAGTTCCGCAATAAGTTTCCCAAGGCGAAACGCAACTCTGTTCCCTCAGCAAGGGAGGTCCTCCACTATTTTGCCCACCTGAAGGAACTGGGCAGGGCTCCTAAGACTATCAATATTCAGTCCGCAGGAATTTCATATTTTTGCAAAACTTTTTTCGACACCAACCCGTGTGCTAAATTTATAGTGCGTAAGGCTTTAGAAGGGTGGCGCCGTCAGCAACCACCTAGCTCTGACAGGAGGAGGCCCTTAACTTTTGTCATTCTGACCCAGATACACAAAAAATTACGTGCCATATGCTGGTCAAAATATGAGGCTCGCCTGTTCTCGGCTGCTTACTCCATAGCCTTCTTTGGGGCCCTTTGCATAGGGGAAGTGGTTTGTGACGGAGGGGCTTCCCACGCCCGGAGGGGTATCCTCTTAAGTGATCTGACACTGTCATCAAACGAGCTTATAGTCCAAGTTCGGAGCTCCAAGACCGATCAGCAGGGGAGGGGGGCCCTTCTAAGGTTACCAGCAGTGCAAGGCCCTGGCCCATGCCCGGTTAGGGATACGAGGCGTTTCCTTTACCTAAGGCCCGGTAGCCCAGGCCCCCTCTTAATTCATGCCGATGGCTCGCCTAAGAGACTGTTAGCCAGCAGTCCCTAAAATAAATACGGTGGTACCTCGGGTTAAGAACTTAATTTGTTCTGGAGGTCTATTCTTAACCTGAAGCACCACTTTAGCTAATGGGGCCTCCTGCTGCTGCCGTGCCACTGCTGCGTGATTTCTGTTCTCATCCTGAAGCAAAGTTCTTACCCCAAGGTAATATTTCTGGGTTAGAGGAGTCTGTAACCTGAAGCGTCTGTAACCCGAGATACCACTGTACCACCTCTGACAATAATTCACTAGGCTCCCTTAGGCAATTTGCCATTTTCTTAATTTCCATCCTCTTTCTGCAAAATAAGGATAGCAATACTGACTGGGCTGCATCAATAGGAGTATAGCATCTAGATCAAGGGAAGTAATAGTGCCACTGTATTCTGCTCTGGTCAGACCTCACCTGGAGTACTGTGTCCAGTTCTGGGCACCACAGTTCAAGAAAGACACTGACAAACTGGAACGTGTCCAGAGGAGGGCAACCAAAATGGTCAAAGGCCTGGAAACGATGCCTTATGAGGAACGGCTAAGGGAGCTAGGCATGTTTAGCCTGGAGAAGAGGAGGTTAAGGGGTGATATGATAGCCATGTTCAAATATATAAAAGGATGTCACATAGAGGAGGGAGAAAGGTTGTTTTCTGCTGCTCCAGACAAGCGTACACGGAGCAATGGATCCAAACCACAAGAAAGAAGATTCCACCTAAACATTAGGAAGAACTTCCTGACAGTAAGAGCTGTTTGACAGTGGAATTTGCTGCCAAGGAGTGTGGTGGAGTCTCCTTCTTTGGAGGTCTTTAAGCAGAGGCTTGACAACCATATGTCAGGAGTGCTCTGATGGTGTTTCCTGCTTGGCAGGGGGTTGGACTCGATGGCCCTTGTGGTCTCTTCCAACTCTATGATTCTATGATTCTATGATTCTATGATTTGGCCATGCACCAGTTTACTCGGGTGATGCGAAGGGCTTTGGCTGCATGTGGGCTGCCTGCGGCCGAATTTGCGGCTCACTCTTTTCGGATCGGTGCTGCATCCACTGCTGTGCATCTCGGGCTCTCCGCAGAGAGGATAAAAGACCTGGGCCGCTGGAAATCAAATGCATTCAGAGCTTACGTAAGAGGGAATTAAGGACTTGTGGGTGCACGCCTGACCTCGCTTTCCCTGTCTATTTCCTTTTCAGAATGCCGAGGGGTACGCATCTGGCTGGTAGGCCATAGTATTGTGCATTGGGCCAGGCAACGGGCAATGAGTAAAATCGGGCTGGGTAAAAACTTGAACTTACCAACGGGTGTCCAGCTGACCTGGATGGCGAGAAGAGGCATGCGTTGGTGCGAATTCAAGCCAGCTGTCATGGCGAGAGCTGCTTCCGAGGGCCCACCTGATGCCCTGGTTATCCAGTTGGGGGAGAATGACCTAGCGTACTGCAAAGCTATTGACTTGAGATGGAACATTTTTGACGACTTTGCTGAATTGATGGCGGCTTACCCAAACATGACTAGTTTGTGGTCCTCGTTGCTTGAGAGGAGGACATGGAGGGATTGTGTGAGCCCGGTTGGAATCAATAAAGCAAGAAAGGTCTTGCAGCGGGCCGTTGAGCGTAGAGTGGCGGCTCTGGGCGGGTGTGTCATCGGCCACCCTGGCATCCAGTACAGCAACGAGGCCCTCTACAGATGTGATGGCGTGCATCTGTCAGACGATGGAAACGATATTTGGTTGGGGGACATCATAGCAGGGATTAGGAATTGGTTACAGGCTTGAAGGTATTGGCGGCAAGCTTTGCTCGAGTGGCGGTTAGGCATTGGCAGGGGTCAATTGTTATGCAAATAAAGGGGGGAAGGAAACGCCATCACCTTCCCCAAAAGAAAAGGGTAGTCCGGTAGAGGACTCCGGGGGGCGTTGCCTTGTCCGAAACCTAGGGAGGTAAGGGCCTCCGGCACGCCCCAGAGCGGTGACACCCGTTGGGATCCTAGTTGGCGTACTTCAACAGGACTCCCATGGTTTGTGGACAACCCTTCCCGGTCCCCATGCCGGGTAGTCGATAGGAGCCAATGCCTAAGGCCAATATCTTCCAATTCTGTAATCAATAAAGTTGTGGCCTTTTATGCCCATTAACCTTAAATACTGTGTCCAGTGTCTTCATTTCACATGGGGGAGGGGACTTGCCACGCAACAGGGATTTGTTTGTTCTCTGAAAAAGTCCCTATATGGTCTCAAGCAAAGTGCACGATGCTGGCACTCTAAACTCACTGAAGTGTTGTTTTCTCTAGGTTTTCAGCAAGGTAAAGCTGATCCATGTGTATTTGTCAAAGAGGAAGGGAAAAAGAAGCTGTATTGCTTATTTTATGTTGATGATATACAGTGGTGCCCCGCAAGAAGAATGCCTCGCAAGACAAAAAACTCGCTAGACGAAAGGTTTTTCCGTTCGCGATTTGCCTCGCAAGACGAATTTCCCCTATGGGCTTGCTTCGCAAGACGAAAACGTCTCGCGACTTTTTTTTCTTTGACTAAAAACAAAGACATGTTTTGTTTATAAAGTTAATTTATTTTCCCTTAAATTTTTGAACTGCTCTTTACAGTATGTGTGACTTTAAAGAGCAGTTAATAAACTGTTGTTGTACCAAATTTGGCTTTGTTTGGACTTTTTTTGACCATAGGAACGCATTAATTGATTTTCAATGCATTCCTATGGGATTTCGTGCTTCGCAAGATGAAAAATTCGCTAAACAACAAAAATTGCGGAACGAATTAATTTCGTCTTGCGGGGCACCACTGTACTTTTCTTTTGGAAGGATGTCAAAATGTACAATAGCGCCCTAGCTCAACTGAAGGAGCACTTTGACATGAAAGATCTTGGTGAGGTAACCAACTACCTATCTCTGGAAATAGAGAGAGACCAAGATGGTAATATTTTAGTACACCAGTGACAGAAAATTGCTGATGTGTTAAGCAAACTGAACCTGATGGATGCTAACCCTGTAGACACACCAATGACAACAGATTATCAGGTAGATGATACTGAAGAAGCATTTTCTGACACGACACTGTACAGAAGTGTGCTAGGCAAACTAAACTTCATTGCCAGATGTTCAAGACCTGACATTGCAGTTAGCTGTAATTTGCTAAGCAGACATGTCAACAATCTTACGGTTAAGGATTGGAAAGCTCTGAAACGCATAGCACGCTATTTGAAAGGCACTATGCACTACAGACTGAGATTTAACAATCAGAAGTCTGGCGGTCTTGTGATATTTGCTGATGCGAGTTTTGGAAGTGACACTACAAACAGGAAAAGCACGTCTGGAGTTTGCTACATGTACAACCAGGGTCTATTTGATTGGTCGTGCACAAAGCAAACAACAGTAAGCTTAAGTTCTTATGAAGCGGAACTGAATGCACTGTCTTATTCACTTGTGGATTGTGAATGGTTGTTACAGTTGTGTAAAGACATGAGAATTCCTGTAAAGTGTCCAGTCCAGGTTTATCAGGACAACAAAGCATGTTTGGCTTTGCTGACTTCTGAAGGTTGTAAGCAAAGCACGAAGCACTTGCAATTGAAGCTGCAACATGCTAAAGAATGTGTTCAGAAAGGACTCATAACGGTGTCCTACATGCCAGGTAATGAAATTCCTGCTGATTTATTGTCCAAGGTTGTTCCAAGGGATCAGCACTGTACCTATGTACAGAAACTGGGTTTGTACTGAGATTGTACTGACACACTGCCCAGTGGTATTCGCAGAAAAGGGGAGGATGTTAGTTTCTGTTTGTGCAGTTGCTTGGAGTCACAGGACTCTGTTTTGCATACCAGGCATTCCTGGCTGTTGGAAGTCTCACGGAAGATGAGAGATGGATGTGATGTTACTGTTTCCTGTTCCTTTGTTTTTCAGCTGTCTCTCTGCTCTCACAGAGAGAGGATGTTTCTTTTCTGTCTGCGTAGTTAGGGAAATAAAACTCTTTGCAATGTAGCTCAAACTTCTTGTCCTTCCTCATGCTGCTGTATACTCTGTGTAATGGGAGCCTCATCAAAGGCTCAGGTCGTTAATCATGTCAGAGGACTCGACCGGAGGATGAGTTGCTTGGTTGTAGCGGAGGCTCCAACAATACCCTGGCAGACAGGATTTCTGCTGCAGACTGCCCCTTTAAGGATATATGCATGATGTTTTAAGGGGTGGCCTTGAGCTACAGGGTGGGCAATTTAAAAGTCTATATAAGAGCTTGCATACCAATGTTTGGGGTTCCTCCTCCCTCCTGCGTAGGGTGAGCGGCAGACCCTCTTGCAACCGTTTCATAAAGATCAGGATTCCTAACTGCTTTGCTTCTCAATATTCTCTGGTCAGCCTCTGTTATTTTCTCAGACCAATATGGAACCCACTTAAGGACTCTATATGGGCTCTTGGGTACCCCATAAGAGGAAAAGAACAGTTTTTTCTTATAAAAAACTAAATCAAAAAATAGGGTCACCCAGATCCAATACCACACAGGGCTTCTTTCAGGGATCCACAGGGACGGGGGGTAACTTTTCATGTGGTCTAACAGCTTTTGTTTGCCTGTGGTTATTTGTGTTGTTATTTTTGATTTTTAAAATCATTTTTTAAAATAAAAAATATTATACGGGCGGCGCTGAGGGCCTTCTGGAGGTTCCTTCACTGCCAGAAGTGAGGTTACAGGGAACCAGGCAGAGGTCCTTCTCGGTGGTGGCACGTGCCCAGTGGAATGCCCTCCCGTCAAATGTCAAGAAAATAAGCAACTATCCTACTTTTAAAAGACATCCGAAGGCAGCCCTGTTTAGGTAAGTTTTGAATGTTGAATGCTGTATTGTAATTTTAATATTCAGTTGGGAGCCGCCCAGCTGGGGTATAAATAAATTATTATTATTATTATTATTATTATTATTATTATTATTAGTGTAAAAGAATGATCAGAAGATAACAAAGCAGCAAAAAATCAGGCACCTCCATTTTGTCTGGAAGTCAATATTTACACAAATATAGGAAGAATCAATTTTGCTCATTAACATAGAGACAGACCAGCAGAAATATTTTGGGGGCCAATTCGAATGGCAATGGTCACATTGTGTCCGTCGTTCTTTACAAAGGCAGACAAAGCTTTTCGAGAGCCCTAAATGGAGAGGTCCTGTGGGAAGGATTAAGCAGAAATGTTACCCTGCAAATAGCCAGCATGGCATCCAACGCGAGCCAAATGGTGTTCTAAAATAAGTTGCCGGGCTGCAAGCCACCAAACAGCCCTTCATGGATATGCATATATTTCGTTTCAACTTGAAGAATCGCCTTAATCCCGTTGTCACACAGCCAACCTTAGAGCTTAGTTTCCATAGTGTTTGGAAGTCAACTCGGCACACACAGAAGGAGGCAGAGAGATCAAATGTTTGGCCTCCCATAGTTGCCACAACTCAAAATAGTACATGGATGCTCTGCTTAGCATAATGTGGAAAGCAGGGAGTGTGGGGAGCTAAGAGACCAGTCGTTGCTTGACTGCTCTTAAGGTCCAAGGAAAGCCACAAGCTGGATCCAAGCACAAGAGTAACTCTCCTGTGGCAGCATGTAAACAACAGAGTGTTCGGACCCCTGGGCCCTCACTTGTGGGGTGCCTCAGGGTTCTGTCCTCTCCCCCATGCTTTTCAACATCTACATGCAGCCGCTGGGAGAGATCATCAGGGGGTTTGGGCTGGGTGTCCATCAATATGCGGATGATACCCAGCTCTACCTCTCTTTCAAATCAGAACCAGTGAAGGCGGTGAAGGTCCTGTGTGAGTGTCTGGAGGCGGTTGGAGGATGGAAGTCCGCTAACGGGTTGAGGTTGAATCCTGACAAGATAGAAGTCCTGTTTTGAGTGGGCAGATGTGGAAGACTCCCTGGTCCTGAATGGGGTAACTGTGCCCCTGAAGGACCAGCTGCGCAGCCTGGGGGTGATTTTGGACCCATGGAGGCGCAGATCCATTCTGTGTCCAGGGCAGCTGTTTACCAGCTCCATCTGGTACGCAGGCTGAGGCCCTCCCTGCATGCAGACTGTCTCGCCAGAATGGTGCATGCTCTAGTTATCTCCCGCTTGGACTACTGCAATGCGCTCTACGTGGGGCTACCTTGGAAGGTGACCTGGAAACTACAACTAATCCAGAATGCGGCAGCTAGACTGGCGACTGGGGGCAGCCGCCAAGACCACATACGGTAACACCGGTCCTGAGAGACCTGCATTGGCTCCCAGTACGTTTCTGGGTGCAATCCAAAGGGTTGCTGCTGACCTTTAAAGCCCTAAACGGCGTCGGCCCAGTAGACCTGAAGGAGCGTTTCCACCCTGGATGCCGGTGTCCCTCTCCCGAGGGCCTTTTGGCGGTTCACTCCCTGCGAGAAGCGAGGTTATAGGGAACCAGGCAGAGGGCCTTCTTGGTGGTGGTGCCCACCCTCCCATCAGATGTCAAGGAAATAAGCAACTATCCTACTTTTAAAAGACATGCGAAGGCGGCCCTGTTTAGGGAGGTTTTTAATGTTTCATGCTGTCTTGTGTTTTTAATATTTGATTGGGAGCTGCCCAGAGTGGCTGGGGAAGCCTGGCCAGATGGGCGGGGTAGAAAGAATAAATTATCATTATAAATTATTATAATTCCAGTTACAGATAGGTAGCCGTGTTGGTCTGCCATAGTCAAAATAAAAAAATTCCTTCCAGTAGCACCTTAAAGACCAACTAAGTTAGTTCTTGGTATGAGCTTTCGTGTGCATGCACACTTCTTCAGATACACTGAAACAGAAGTTGCCAGATCCTTCTATATAGTGAGAAGGTGGGGAGGGGTATTACTCAGAAGGGTGGTGGGAATGGGAGATTGGCAGATAGCTGAGATGAGCCTGTTGACGACTCTAAACGACTGCAATAGGTCTTACAGGAAAAGGCAAGGGGTGAGAAGGTGAAAAATGGCTTAGTCATGTATAATGAGATAAGAATCCAATGTCTCTGTTCAGACCAGGTCTCTCCATGGTTTTAAGTTTGGTAATGAGTTGCAATTCAGCAGCTTCTCTTTCCAGTCTATTTCTGAAATTCCTTTGTAGTAAAACAGCTACTTTGAGATCTTGTATGGAATGTCCTGGGAGATTGAAGTGTTCTCCTACTGGTTTCTCTGTTTTGTGATTCTTGATGTCAGATTTATGTCCGTTTATTCTTTGGCGTAAGGTTTGGCCTGTTTGTCCAATATAGAGAGCTGAAGGACACTGTTGGCATTTGATGGCATACACAATGTTAGACGATGAGCAATTAAATAGTCCCGAGATGGTATGTGTGATGTTGTTGGGGCCAGTAATGGTGTTGTCCGGGTGTATGTGGCAGCAAAGTTGGCATCTGGGTTTATTGCAGGCTCTGGTGCCAGTGTCCGTGTTAAGTCTGGTTGTAGTATTATTGTGGGTTAGGAGTTGTTTAAGATTGGGTGGCTGTCTGTAGGCAATGAAAGGTCTTCCTCCCAGAGCTTGAGAAAGAGAACTGTCATTGTCCAGGAGAGGTTGTAGATCTCTGATGATGCGTTGTACTGTTTTAACTTGGGAGCTGTATGTGATGACTAGAGGTGTTCTGTTATTTTCTTTTTTGGGTCTGTCTTGCAGCAAGTTCTCTCTGAGTATCAGTCTGGCTCTGTTGATCTGTTGTCTAACTTCATCTGCTGGGTATTTTAGTTCTGAAAAGGTTTGCTGTAGATCTCTTAGGTGAGAGTCTCTGTCTGTAGAATTGGAACAGATGTGGCTGTAACGTAGTGCCTGGCTATATACAATGGACTGTTTGGTATGTTTGGGATGGTAGCTAGAGGCATGTAGATATGTTTGTCGGTCAGTTGGTTTACGGTATAAGGTGGTGTCTATGCGCCCATCCTGTATTTTTATAGTAGTGTCCAAAAAATGTATTTCTTGCATGGATTGATTCATTGTTAGGTTGATTGTGGGGTGAAAATCATTAAATTTCTGGTGAAAGGTGTCCAGGGTCTGTTGACCATGTGTCCAGATGATAAAAATATCGTCAATATCGATATAAAAATATCGTCAATCGCAGGTACAAGAGAGGTTTGAGTGGGTAGGAGTTTAGGAAACGTTGTTCTAAATCTGCCATGAAGATGTTGGCATACTGTGGGGCCATGCGGGTGCCCATTGCTGTGCCGCTGATCTGAAGGAACAGGTCATCACCGAATTTGAAGTTGTTGTGGGTAAGGACAAATTGGCAGAGTTTGGTGGCAAGGTCCGCTGTGGTTTTATCTGAAATGGTGTTCCTTATAGCTTGTAAACCATCGTTGTGTGGGATGTTGGTATACAGAGATTCCACATCCATAGTAGCTAGTATAGTATTGTTGGGAAGATTATTTAAAGATTGTATTTTCCTCAGAAAATCTGTGGTGTCACGTACATAGCTGGGAGCACTGATGGCATATGGTTTCAGAACAGAGTCCATATAACCGAGTCATCAACAGGCTCATCTCAGCTATCTGCCAATCTCCCATTCCCACCACCCTTCTGAGTAATACCCCTCCCCACCTTCTCACTATATAGAAGGATCTGGCAACTTCTGTTTCAGTGTATCTGAAGAAGTGTGCATGCACACGAAAGCTCATACTAAGAACTAACTTAGTTGGTCTTTAAGGTGCTACTGGAAGGATTTTTTTTATTTTAAATTATTATAGTGAGTGTGGGGAACTAAGAGATAAATCTAAGCTCAGCTGCTTTAAGGTCTAAGGCAGGCTTCCTCAACCTCAGCTCTCCAGATGTTTTGAGACTACAATTCCCATCATCCCTGACCACTGGCCCTGCTAGCTAGGGATAATGGGAGTTGTAGGCCAAAAACATCTGGAGGGCCGAGGTTGAGGAAGCCTGAAGTAGAAGAAGCAGCAAAAAAAAGTCGAGTGTGAATTTCATGCTCTTTATTCAGCTTGTAGCAATGAATGAAACTTTCCCCAAAACGTCTAGCTATATATACATTATTTACACAATGGGCCCTGTGTGATTGGCTAATTCCGAGTGGCTCCTGTAAGCCAACCAGGTTGCGGATTCACTTCCTCCAGAAGCCTGATTGGCTGCTCTTGCAGGCCAATCAGGTTGCTGATTCACTTCCACCTAGAGCTGGATTGGGTGGCTCCTGCGGACCAATCGGACTGCTGCATTCTGGATCCTATTGTTCTAGGATTCAGCTCAGTACATAACACCTGGTCTAAGGAAAGCCACAAGATGGGTCCAGGCACAAGAGCAACTCTCATCTCCTGTGGCAGCTCGTAAACAGCAGGGTTGCAAATACTGAAATTGATATCTCACCTACCATTAGGCTGAGTGAGGCAGGTGCCAGGAGGTGGCAGCACCCCCTGCCCCATTCCCCCTGAGTTCCCTATGCTAACCTGCTCTATGTTGCCCCATTGCCGATATTGAATCACACTTCACACGATCAAATGTTGATCACTTCTCCTACCTGGGCAGTTCTCTTTCTGCAAGGGCTGAAATTGATGCCGAAATCCAGCACCGCCTGAGCTCTGTCAGCACGGATTTCTCCCGACGGAAGCGCAGAGTGTTTGAGGACCGGGACATTCACAGGGAAACCAAAAGGCTCATTTACAAAGCTTTTGTACCAGCAACCTTAATGTCTGCTTGTGAAACACAGACCACTTATCAACACCACCTCCAACACCTCGGAAGATTCAATCAATGGGGTTTCCGGAAAACACATCACTCGGAAAGACAGGCGAACTAATGCCAGCGTACTGGAAGAAGCAAAGATCGCCCATGTCAAAGTGACAATTCCTCAACACCAACTTGTTGGACTGGTCATGTTGTGTATCGTCTTCAAAAGCAACGACTCTCTTCCGAACTTAAAAATGGAAAGTGTAATGCTGGTGGTCCGCAAAAGAGGTTGAAAAACCTCAAGGCAAAAAATGTAGTGTAAACACCAACAACTGGAAAACACTGGCCAGCGAGTGCTCCAATGGGAGAACAGCCTTGACCAAAGGTGTTGTGGGCTTGGAATACACTCGAACTCAGGACATGATGGAGAAATGTGCTAAGAGGAAGGCACATTTGGCAAATCCACACCGGGATCAATTCCCGCCCGGAAACCAATGTCCCCACTATGGAAGGACGTGTGGATCCAGAATTGGCCTCCACCGTCACTGATGGACTCATTGTTAAAACTGTGTTTATGGAAGACAATCTGACTTGGCTACGAGGGATCGCCAAAGAAGAAGAAGACCATTAGGCTGAGTGAGGCAGGTGCCAGGGGGTGGCAGCACCCCCTGCCCCATTCCCCCTGAGTCCCTTATGCTAACCTGCTCTATGTTGCCCCATTGGCAATATTGAATCACAGGAGCCAAATCCAACTGCTAAGGTCCCTTCGGTCCTCCCAGTAAATCAATATTTGAGGGGGTCTGGAGCCCCCATAGTGGATGGGCATTGCCATTCAAATGGCATGTCTGTGTGCATGCAAGACTGTACAGGGTTGGACTTAACTGCCCATAGGCAGTGCCGGATTTACATATAAACTAAACAAGCTATAGCTTAGGGCTCCACTCTCTTGGAGGCCCCCCCAAAAAGATATCAGTTGATATCTTGACCCTCCTCCACGAAAAGAGCTGTTTACTTGGCCATTTTCCTATGGCATTAAGGCTGAAATTTCCTATGCCGTGGAGGCTGAAATTTCAATTCAGTGGAGCAGGGTCAAGATATTAACTGATATGCATGGAATTTTAGAGAGAGCTATATAATCCCTAGTTTAGTAAGAGAAGACCTTTGGAGCAGGCATTTTCAAAAAGAAGTTTTTTTATGAACCGCCCTATTAAAAAAGTTTGTTTCTCTCCCCCCCTCCCTTCTTTCGTAAGCATGAGATCAGGCGTAAGCGTGGCACCTGACATCAGCATTATAAAAGTTAATTTGGGGTAAGGTTACCAGATCCCCCCCCCGATGAATCTGGGGACACTTTTTTAAAAAAATAATTTTTATTAACAGGCCAATCAAATCACATTAATTCCAAATCACATTAATTCCAAATTACACAGCCAAATTATAAATTTTTTTGTTGGGGGTACCCATACTTCAAGCTCCGAAAGGGATCCAAACATCTCTCTTGCTGCTGCTTTAGTATACACAGTTCTGTCCAAATAGTATTCACAGTTCTATTCCATCTTCTCTTTGTTGTTTTCCTCATCTTCTTGTTTTCTTTATGATCTCTGATAGTCTCCACAAGCGGGTTGAAAACAAACGTTGTTATATCCTGTGTGAATTTTACACTCATCCAAGAGCCATATCAAAATAGACAGACATCATTTCAACACCTCCATACAAAACGTTTCCCACAGTCCGTCCTGATTTCCACAAGCCTGCCGCTCTCATAAATTTTCTCAGGGGGCCCTGCCAGGCCGATCTCACATTCTGATATAGTAACGAGCCATAGTCCTCCTCCCCCTCAGTCCTCCTGCGGGCAGGCCTGCCATAACAATCTCTTTTTATGACTGCGTCACAAAGAACTTTCTTTCCTTTCTCGATGTTCCCGCACGCCATATCTTTGATTAGTAATTAATTTCCACACAGTTCTTACTCCTCCTCCTTGTGATCAGTAATCGTGACGATTCTTTCTTAGGGGGAAGGGTTATTGGGTACTCACATAAGACAAAAAAAGAAAAGTCCCCGCCCCTTTTCAGTCTCGCTCCGACATACCAATCCTCTGATGATTCTTCTTCTTGATTTATTGTTGAATCCAGCCCGTCGCTCCACATCCGAGAGATCCCTTTAATTAACAGTCTTTACTCCCGATCTTCACTCGAAGTATGTGCATTTGCTTCTTTTCTAATTGTTTATTTCGAGCTGATGCAGCCAGCGCGCAATCAGAGACAGCGTCCGGGAGAGCCGGACTCACACAAGGGCTTTGTGCTTAGTGCCCTCACCCCCTTCTTTCGAATCCGGGGGTGATTTATGGCCACAGCAGGCAAGGCAGTGTTCCACATTCCCTTGGGCGAACAAGGGAGGCTGCATACTCCCATATCAGCCTCATAATTACCTCGTGTGGGCCGGAGAGATGTTATTGTCAGCCATCTTCCAATGTGCCCCTAGCGCCCCCCCCCCCCGAATTTGAGGACACTTTTAAACTTCCTACTAAATAGATGGATTTTGTCAGGCGACTGATTTGTAAATCCGGGGACTGTCCTCGGGAAACGGGGATGTCTGGTAACCTTAATTTGGGGGCTAAACTGAAGTTACCAGATTTTTTTCAATGAATCCGGGGACACTTTTCAACTTCCTACAATAATAATAATAATAATAATAATAATAATAATAATAATAATAATATATTATTTGTACCCCATCCATCTGGCTGGGTTTCTCCAACCACTCTGGGTGGCTTCCAACAAAGATTAAAAATACATTAAAAAATCACACATTAAAAATTGCCCTTAAAAATTGCCTTCAATTGTCTTCTAAATGTCAGGTAGTTGTTTATCTCTTTGCCATTTGATGGGAGGGCGTTCCACAGGGTGGGTGCGACTACCGAGAAGGCCCTCTGCCTGGTTCCCTGTAACTTCGCTTCTCACAGGGAGGGAACCGCCAGAAGGCCCTCAGCGCTGGACCTCAGTGTCCGGGCAGAACAATGGGGGTGGACACGCTCCTTCAGGTATACCGGACCGAGGCCGCTTAGGGCTTTAAAGGTCAGCACCAACACTTTGAATTGTGCCCAGAAATGTACTGGAAGCCAATGTAGGTCTTTCAAGACCGGTGTTATGTGGTCTCGGCGGCCGCTCCCAGTCCCTAGTGTAGATGCCGCATTCTGGATTAGTTGTAGTTTCCAGGTCACCTTCAAAGGTAGCACCACGTAGAGCACGTTGCAGTGGTCCAAGCGGGAGATAACCAGAGCATGCACTGCTCTGGTGAGACAGTTTGCGGGCAGGGAGGGTCTAAGCCTGCGTACCAGATGAAGTTGGTAAACAGCTGCCCTGGGCACAGAATTGACGTGTGCCTCCATGGACAGCTGCAAGTCCAAAATGACTCCCAGGCTGTGCACCTGGTCCTTCAGGAGCACAGTTAACCAATTCAGGACCAGGGAGTCCTCCACACCAGCCCGCCCCCTGTCCCCCAACAACAGTACTCCTGTCTTGTCAGGATTCAACCTCAATCCATTAGCCACCTTCCATCCTCCAACTGCCTCCTGGCACTCACACAGGACCTTCACTGCTATCACTGGTTCCAATTTAAAAGAGAGGTAGAGCTGGGTATCATCTGCATATTGATGGACACCCAGCCCAAACCCCCTGATGATCTCTACCAGCGGCTGCATGTATATGTTAAAAAGCATGGGGGAGAGGATGGAACCCTGAGGCACCCCACAAGTGAGGGCCCAGGGGTCTGAACACTCATCCCCCCCACCACTTTCTGAACACGGCCCAGGAGGAAGGAGCTGAACCACTGTATAACAGTGCCCCCAGCTCCAAGCCCCTCTAGACCGTCTAGAAGGATGTTATGGTCGATGGTGTCAAAAGCCCCTGAGAGATCCAGCAGAACTAAGAAACAGCTCTCACCTTTGTCCCTAGCCCGCCGGAGAACATCGACCAGTGCGACCAAGGCAGTTTCAGTCCCATGATGAGGCCTGAATCCCGATTGGAAGGGATCCAAATCGTCTGCATCCTCCAGGCGTGCCTGGAGTTGTTCAGCAACCACCTGCTCAATCACCTTGCCCAAGAATGGAAGATTTGAGACTGGGCGGTTCTAAATATGTTTTTTTCAGAATTGGTTTAATGACTGCCTTTTTCAATGGGTCTGGGAATGCTCCCTCACAGAGGGAAGCATTCACCACCCCGCAGAGCCCATCGCCCAGCCGTCCCGGCTTGCTTTTATAAGCCAGGATGGGCAAGGATTAAGGAGACAGGTGGTTGGTTTCACGCATCCAAGCAGCCTGTCCACATCCTTGGTGGTAACGGATTGAAATTGATTCCATGCAACTTGACCAGACAGGGCTCTAGCCCTGTCCCGCCCCGGCCCTGCTCCCATGGTGGTGTCTACCTCCTTCCGAATATGAGCGACTTTATCTGCAAAAAACTTTGAAAATCGTTGCAGGAGATCTTGGGGTCTTTACAAGGCCCCAATGGTAAAAGTGGTTCCGTTAAACTGTGAACCACCTGAAAGAGTCTCCTGCTACTATTTTCTGCAGATGCAATAGAGGCGGTGAAGAAAGTCTTCTTCGCAGTTGCTATCGCCACTTGGTAGGCTCGACATTGAGCTCTAATCCTTGTCTGGTCTGATTCAGAATGAGTTTTCTGCCACTGGCGTTCTAGCCCTCTCAGTGATTGCTTCCTCGCCCTCAGCTCCGAAGAAAACCATGGGGCTGTCTGGGTTCCATGCAATTGGAGTGGGCGCTTCGGAACCAGTCGATAGCCCTGGTTAACTCTGCATTCCAGCGGGCCACCAGGGAATCAGCTGAAAGGCCATCAACATGGGATAAAGCATCCCCTACCACTCTCTGGAAACCATTTGGATCCATTAAGTGGTGGGGGCGGACCATCCGAATTGGTCCCACCTTCCTGCAGAGGGGAAGGGTCGCAGAGAAGTCCAGTTGCACCAGGAAGTGATCTGACCATGGCACTTCTTTTGTTTCACTTTTACTTAGTGTCAGATCACCAACATCCATAGAGGTGAACACCAGGTCTAAGGCATGTCCATGACTATGAGTTGGGCCAAACGTATTCAGGGACAGCCCCATGGAGGCCATGCTTTCCCTGAAGTCCCAAGCAGCCCCTTGTAAGGTCGTGTTCGCATGGATGTTAAAATCCCCTAGGACAACCAAACTAGGTGTCTCCAGGAGAACATCCGCCATGACCTGAAGCAGCTTGGGCAAGGAATCCTTGGCGCAGCGGGGAGGTCGGTACACCAAAAGGAATCCTGTACTGCCCCTATTGCCCAACATCCAGAACATGCACTCAGAGAAGTGGGTCTTCCCAATAGGACACCTGGTGCAAACTAAGTACTTCCTAAAAATCACTGCAACCCCCCCTCCCCGCCCACAAGGCCTGAGTTGCTGTACATAAGAGAAACCTGGTGGACAAGCAGCGGCAAGAACAGGCCCATCTGCTTCATCCAACCAAGTCTCTGTCACACATGCCAGGTCAAGTCCTTCATCCACGATCAAGTCGTGGATGACAACCATCTTGTGAATCCTTGACCTGGCATTGCACAGCAGCACCTTAAGGTCGTGTAGTTGATTCCACTGTCCTTCTGGTCAAGACCAGACCTGGAGGCAGGGATAGTCCTCAAACAACGACTAAACCTGCCTCCTCATTAATGACATAGTCTGGTCTTAGCATAACTCCTCCTCCTACCCGTGATCACTGAGATCGGTTGTCCCAGTGCATTCCACCCCTGTGGAACATGCCCCAGGGATTCTGTTGGCTGGGGCCCACTCCCAGGCAGCCCTGATCCTGTCCCTTAAAAACAAAACGCAAACTATACAACAAACAACAAAAACAGAAAAGTTATATTAAATAGATGGATTTTGTCAGGGGACTGATTTGTAAATCTGGGGACTGTCCCTGGGAAATGCAGACGCCTGGTAACCTAAATTTGGGAGCTGAACTAAATTGGGGGGTGGGGGTGGATCTTTGCACCCCGGCGTCACATATGCTAAGGCGGCACATATGCTAAAGACCTCTCTGATGTTTGTAATATATAAAAAATAAAAATAAAATGTCCAGTAGCACATTAGAGACCAACTAAGTTTGTCACGGCTACTTACCTGAATCTGATGTTTGTAGTTATTTTAACTGCACATCAGGAACCATGGCTGCTTGGCCGGGAGCACAGCACTCTTTCCTAAGCTTCTGCGACCATATACGGTAAATCACATTTTATTTTTACGTAACTCATTTGGCTGGTTTACTACACAGGCTGGGCAGGGCGCCAGGGGCAGAGGTTTTCCGAAAGGTCTCCATTATGTTGCAGTGAACAGGCAGCCCTCGCCAACTGGGGGCCCTGACACTGCCCGGTCCTTTTATGGACCTCGGTTGTCTCATTCGGGACCCCTAAACATATTTTTATTACATCTCTCCATTGTTCAGGGGCAGGGTTTTTTCTTTTTTCCTTCCCCCCTTTTCTAAATTACCTGTAACTTTTATTTGCTTCTCACATTACATCATTGATCCATTCAAAAGAAAACACATTTTACCATTTTTTGCTGTACGTTCTATATATATATGTATCCAAATATCCTTATGCAATTTCACCCTTAGGGTCCATACAATCTCCCTTCACCCGTGCTTGGCACCATTAGATTTATTTCTATATCATTTCATTTGTGTTCAAACAATACACTGTATTTTTCTGTGTATAAGACTAGGTTTTCCCTGTAAAAAATATGTCAAAAATTAGGGGGGCATCTTATACACGGATACATCTCCTCCCCCCCATTTTCTTATATCTGAGTCCCCCAAAATAGGCGGCCGTCTTATACATGGGGGCGTCTTGTAGACAGAAAAATACGGTACTTTCAATATTAGCCCATAGAATCTTGTACCTCTTTTTATTGTAACTTTGTGGATTTCAGTCTAAACATATCAATAAATTTCTTTCGGAACATTCTTTTCCCATAGATTCATCTACACATTCTCATTATTTTTTTAAGTTTTGGTTAGAATGTAATCTGATTGCTGCCGTCATTTGGGACAATTCAATGAATTCACAAAATTCTATTTGCCCTTCTGCCACTGAAGGGACTTTATCTCCCTTCCAGTTTTTTGCTACCAAAAGCCTTGTTGTTGTTTAGTCGTTTAGTTGTGTCCGACTCTTCGTGACCCCATGGACCAGAGCACGCCAGGCACTCCTGTCTTCCACCGCCTCCCACAGTTTGGTCAGGCTCATGTTTGTAGCTTCGACAACACTGTCCAACCATCTCATCCTCTGTCGTCCCCTTCTCCTTGTGCCCTCCATCCTTCCCAACATCAGGGTCTTTTCCAGGGAGTCTTCTCTTCTCATGAGGTGGCCAAAGTATTGGAGCCTCAACTTCACGATCTGTCCTACCAGTGAGCACTCAGGGCTGATTTCCTTAAGAATGGAGAGGTCTGATCTTCTTGCAGTCCATGGGACTCTCAAGAGTCTCCTCCAGCACCATAATTCAAAAGCATCAATTCTTTGGCGATCAGCCTTCTTGATAGTCCAGCTCTCACTTCCATACATCATACATCACTACTGGGAAAACCAGTATACGGACCTTTGTTGGCAAGGTGATGTCTCTGCTTTTTAAGATGCTGTCTAGGTTTGCCATCGCCTTTCTCCCAAGGAGCAGGCGTCTTTTAATTTCGTGACTGCTGTCACCATCTGCAGTGATCATGGAGCCCAAAAAAGTAAAATCTCTCACTGCCTCCATTTCTTCCCCTTCTATTTGCCAGGAAGTCATGGGACCAGTGGCCTTGATCTTCGTTTTTTTGATGTTGAGCTTCAGACCATATTTTGCGCTCTCCTCTTTCACCCTCATTAAAAGGTTCTTTAATTCCTCCTCACTTTCTGCCATCAAGGTTGTGTCATCTGCATATCTGAGGTTGTTGATATTTCTTCCGGCAATCTTAATTCCGGCTTGGGATTCATCCAGTCCAGCCTTTGGCATGATGAATTCTGCATATAAGTTAAATAACCAGGGAGACAACATACAGCCTTGCCGTACTCCTTTCCCAATTTTGAACCACTCAGTTGTTCCATATCCAGTTCTAACTGTAGCTTCTTGTCCCACATAGAGATTTCTCAGGAGACAGATGAGGTGATCAGGCACTCCCATTTCTTTAAGAACTTGCCATAGTTTGCTGTGGTCGACACAGTCAAAGGCTTTTGCATAGTCAATGAAGCAGAAGTAGATGTCTTTCTGGAACTCTCTAGCTTTCTCCATAATCCAGCGCATGTTTGCAATTTGGTCTCTGGTTCCTCTGGTTGAACACGACCCCAACCATCAGACTTCAACCGAATCAGAAACTCTATTCAGACCAGACAGAGAAGCCAGGAGGAGAACACTTCCATCTCCCAGGACATTCAATACAGGATCTCAAAGCAGCTGTCTTATTACAAAAGAATTTCAGAAATAGACTTGCTGAATTACAACTTATTAAAGGGTAAAGGGACTCCTGACCATTGGGTCCAGTCAGCGATGACTCAGGGGTTGCGGCGCTCATCTCGCTTTACTGGCCCAGGGAGCCGGCGTACAGCTTCCGGGTCATGTGGCCAGCATGACTAAGCCGCTTCTGGCGAAACCAGAGCAGCGCACAGAAACGCCGTTTACCTTCCTGCTGGCACTTGACATGGCAGGAGCAGGGACCGAGCAACGGGAGCTCACCCCGTCGCGGGGATTCGAACCGCCGACCTTCTGATCGGCAAGCCCTAGGCTCTGTGGTTTAGACCACAGCGCCACCCGTGTCCCCTCTACAACTTATTACTAAACTGAAAACTATGGAGAGACCTGGACTGAATAGAGATATTGGGTTCCTGTCTCATTACATATGCTAATCATCTGCATACTATCCTTTGCTTTTTCCTGTAGGACTAATTGCAGTCGTTCACAGTTGCCCACAGGTTGACCAAACCCATTGAGTCCTACTACCCTTTGGAGAAAAACCCCACCCCACCCTCCCACTATATATAAGGGTCTGGTGACTTCTGTTTCCGTGTATCTGAAGAAGTGTGCATGCACACGAAAGCTTAGACCCAGCACAAACTTCATTGGTCTCTAAGGTGTTACTGGACAGTTGTTAATTTTTTATATTTCAACTGCGTCAGACCAACACAGCTATCACCAATATTATGTTATGTGCAAATGGCTTTAGGTACCTATTAGGTCCATCAATGACCATATAGCATATATTCAACAATAAAAAACAGTGACAATTTGGCAGAATTAGACTGATCCTTGAAATTCATAAAAGGTAACTGAGGTATAATGAAAAATCACAAGAAACAGGTAACTGTGCGGTATAATGTATATAACAGATAAAGTACAATGAGAATACTTGGAAGTCTTTTTACTGTAAATGTTTGCAGCACTTTTTATTTCTAATTGTGTGAATAATCATTGCACTAACAAAATACTTACTGTTGAGGAATTTCATAATTACGTATGTTTTTCCTCTTCTTTTTTCCTTGATTTTTATACAGTTGTCGTTATCTCGTGTTTTTCTTTTCTTTCTTTCTTATGTTGTAAGCTTGTAATGGCAAATACTGTATGGATGTATTCATTTTAACTCAATAAAGATTCTGTCCCCCCCCCAAAAAAACACCACACACAACAACAATTTGTTGTTGACAAAGGACAGCTGGACAGATCAAGGGCCCCATGACCTTCAGTAGCTGAGGGCCTCATCAAACCTAAATCCGGCCCTGCTGGATTGCGGGATTGCCAACGGGCACAGAAAGAACAGCACAATTCTGAGGATCCGAGAGAGGGAGCCACTCCCATCGCATAGGAGCCAAGCATTTAAGATCAAAGAAAGCGAAATAAAAGATGCACATTAATTCGCCGGCAACTGACAACGCACAGGAACCCTGTGCCCTCTTTGCCACCTTCTAGTTGAGTTAGGAATTTTTTTGGATAAAAAGAACCACATACTTTCCCTCCGGAATAAGTTGGGGAAGGGGGATTTTCCCCAAGCTAGCAAGAAACTTGCTAACAGTTAGAGACAGCTCCTCTAATCCTCCGGCTGGAAGATGCCCTAGGAGAGATGTTAGAGGAGAGACAGACAGACAGACTCACACTGAAGAATCCTCTGACCCACTGCCTGGATGATGCCCAGGAGGAGAGACTCTGGAGCAGCTGCTTTGCTCAGGAGGCAGGGAAGGGTAACTAAGATCTGGAAGCAGCTGAGCAAGAGGGTTGGTGCTGGGTGGGTGGAGCATTGGAGCATGAGGTGAGAGGGCAAGGGGGGGGAGGCACACTTTTATTTCAAAAAATTATTATAGTATTACATTCCCCCAAAAAGAGAACATCATCTAACATTTCTTCCTTTACATTCTGTAACTATAGCTCCATATATAATTGTACATCCCCCCGTTACTTCCCTCCCCCTAAATCAGGCATGTCCAAAGTCCATTTAGGAAGCCCAATCTGGCCCACTGGTCGGTTTAATCCAGCCCCCGTGGCAGTTGATTTCCAGGGGTAAAATCCTTAAAAAGGTTCAACAAACAACTTCAACACCTTCAAACTCAACAACTTCAATCCTAGGGGGGCGTGGCATGCTCGGCTGAGGGGGAAGACGCTGAGCTCCCAGTGAAATGTGGAGATAATTATAAAAAAATGCCTTCCTTCTCATGAAAAAGCTGGAAAATAACAAGCCCGAGAAAGTTTATGACCTAGTCTGCTTAATTGCTGGAGGAAATGCTTTGAAGGCAGATAGAGTGGGAGTACGAGAAAAAATTATTCTCAAGTGCAGTGTTTGGGAGTGAAAGAAATGGCGGCTTCGGATTTGGAGGTGGAGACCGAAACAGAGGTAATTAAGCCTAAAGCTTTTCAAAAAGTAATTAAAAAAGCAGTAGAAGGTGCAAAGAGCAGTATTACAAAGGCTATCACAAAAGTAGAAGAAGATAAACTCTCTAAATTGGCAGAGACAGTAGAACTGATAGCAAAAAAGGTTAATGCTGCTTGGAAATTGGCACAGGCCAACAAGGAAAAAATTAAGGTATTGCAAGAGCAGACCGGGAAACTGAAGACAAATAATGAGTATGTTAATGATAAATTAATGGACTTAGAAAATAGAGCCAGAAGGTCGAATTCACGTCTAAAAAATGTCCCGGAGACAGAAGATATGGAGAAAGTGGTTGAGTGGATGGCCAATTTGTTGCCGGAATTGGGAATTTCGAAAGACTCGCTCAACTGCATACATAGGGTCGGGAAGCTGAGAATGTTGGGATTCGCAGGATACTGGATAAGTCTGCAGGCTTCAACAGGATGATGCAATACTCTGCTGGGTCAGAGTGACTCAGCAGGAGTGTGATTAGTGTAATTGGCTATCACCTGTTTTAAAAAGGAAAGCCTGTTTAACAGAGGGTGTGGTGGTTGTGCTGTAGCGTGGTGGTGCTGTGGTGGAGAGTATTCGTTTGTAAGTACTCTGTATGGACTGTTCCTTTTGTAAATGCCTGTATATAGCTCACATTAAAAAAGGACTGCACTGAAAAACCTGGAACTCTTAGTGTTTCGCTGAAAACGCCGCGTGGAATACGCGACAGAGTTATGGGCCCAGCACGCTTCTGCTGCGCAAGAGTACAGGTGGCAGTTATCTAGCCGTGGGTGCTGGAGGTGAGCTGCAGGGATGGAGCAGTCCAGAACTGGCGTGTTGCTGGAGAAGCTGACGGCCACAAACTACAGCATCTGGTCAGTCTGCATGCAACACTTCCTCAAGCGTGAGGGCCTGTGGAAAGTGGTGGAAGAGCCACCGCAGCCCCCTGAGGAGGATGAAAAGGATGAGAAAGCTTTGGCTACGATCATCCTTGGAGTGGACGACAGCCAGCTAGTCTACGTAGCTGATAAGGTGACGGCAAGTGAGGCGTGGAATGCGCTCAAGGCTGTCCATGTGTGAGAGACAGCTGGCTCACTGATAACACTGACCAGGAGACTGTACCGGTGTCGGAAGAAACGGGGGGGCTCTCTGGTAAACCACCTAAAATTCCTAACAGGCTGTTTCCAGGAGCTAGCCTTAAGAGGGAGGCCTGTGGGGGAAGAGGACAAAGTCTTTATAGTCCTGAGTTCCCTTGATGACAGCTATGATATGCTGGTCAACTCCCTCGAGTCTGTAGAGACTGATAAGCTGACTCTGGAATACGTGACCGGACGGTTGTATGCAGAGGAGGACAGGCGTGCAGAGCGAAAGATGACCTCAGCCCAGCTGTTGGAGCATCCCAGAGGGAACAACAGCCGGGAAGAGCAGAGGTGTCGGGAGCCAGAGAAACAGCCAGGAGGAGCTGCTGCAGACCAGCCGGTGGTCAACAAAGTAAAAAGGTGTTTTTGCTGCAAGTCCAGTGGACATCTGCTGCGGGACTGCCCAAGAAAGCAACAAAAACAGCAGAAGCACAGGGGCAGCAGAGGGAGTCTACCGCTTGGGTGTCTGCAGATGCTCAAGAAAATGAGGAGCTGTGGGTTCTGGACAGTGGAGCTTCTCAAACCTTTTGTAAAAGAAAAAGACTGCTAACTGATGCTAGGGCTTCAAACAAAAAACATGTAAGTCTTGCTACGGGCCAAAAAGCTAATGTGGTTTGTGAGGGGGAGGTTGTGTTCCCACAGCTGGGACACACATTCAGGAATGTGTTGTGCGTGCCTAGTTTGCAAAACAACCTCCTGAGCATTCCTGATTTGGCAAAAGCAGGCTTTGAAGTAAATTTTGTGGGAGATCAGTGCCAGATAAAGCAAAATGGGGCAGTGTTGGCAAATGCTAGCCTTAGAACTAATATGTATGTACTGCAGTGTGAATCTAAGGTTGCAAATGTGCAAAATGTCCCGACCCATGATATGTGTATTCATCTCCTGCACAGGCGTCTGGCTCATGCTAGCTATAAGGTGCTAAACAAAACATTGGATTTGTGTGGGGGGATGAAAAACATAAAAAGTTGTGATAATTACTTAGACTGCAAAATCTGCAAGGAGGTTAAAAGCAGGGCTTGCCCAGTAGCAAGAGCAAGCCAGAGAGAAACCAAAAAACCACTGGAGTTGATTCATGCTGATGTAACTGGTCCTTTTCCACCTAGTGTCTCCCACAACAAATACTGTTTGATCCTAGTGGATGATTTTTCTAGATTTGGCTGGGTCTATCCATTAAAGCAAAAGTCTGACGTTGCCCAAACTTTGAAGTTCTGGGTAAGAAGGGTAGAAAGGCAACTTGGTGAAAAGGTGTCCTCTAGTCAATCAGACAGGGGAGGGGAGTTTATGGCAAGCTCCCTAAGAAACTGGTTGTGTGCCCAAGGGATTAAACATAGGCTTACCAATGTGGCCACGCCTCAGGAGAATGGAGTAGCAGAGCGTAGAGGAGGTGTCTTGCAGACACAAATGAAAGCATTGTTAGCAGATGCAAATCTTCCAATTAAGTACTGGGCTGAAAGTATTAAGACTGCGAATTATATTGGGAATCGCTTGTGGTCAAGGGTACTAGATGACATACCCTATAAAATTCTCTATAACAAAAGTCCCAGTTTGCAACATTTAAGAATCTTTGGGACAAAGGCATGGGTTGACATACCTGTGAAAAACCGAAGAAAAGGTGGGAAAAGGGCACAGCAGTTGCTATTTCTTGGGTATGAAAGTGGTACGAAAGCCTACAGGTTTGAAGATGATAAAAACCTTTTGAGTTATAGTTGATCAGCCAGCTTTAATGAGCAAAGAAATTGGCCCAAGATACATGCAAACCTGCTGCTAGAAAAAGTTTTACTGCCGAGCGTACCTGATAAGGAAGTTGAAACAAAGCTAAGAATTGGCAGCTCTCCCAGAGAAACTGAAAGGGAGGAGGTAAAGGTTGAGCATTTTTCTCCAGCTGCTAGCATGGAGCAGGGGAGAGAAGAAAGTGCAACAGGGACAGGAGGAGGTAGATCTACAGAGTCAATCCACCCCAAAAGCAGTCCTGAAAGTAGCCCAGGGGGTGAGATTAATGAACCAAGGAGGTCTGCAAGGAGTAATAAAGGTCAACCTCCAGACCGTTATGGGTTCCCGGCCACCATAAACCAAGTTTGTGTAACTGAGCCAGAAAACTTTGAAGAAGTGCAAGAGTTACCTACTCTAGAGAAAGAGGCGTGGTTAAAGGCAATGCAGGCAGAGTATAACTCTCTGCTAAACAACAATGTGTTTGTACCTACAGAATTGCCTAAAGGTAAAAAGCCCATAAGCTGTAAGTGGGTTTTTAAAGTGAAAAAGCTGGCTGATGGTAGTTGTCAGAGGAAAGCCAGGTTGGTTGCACAGGGCTTTACACAGAGGAAATTGATACATTATGATGAAGTGTTTGCCCCAACAGCAAAGGCTGAAACAGTAAAATCAGTTTTAGCAATGGCAAGTCTGAGAGGGTTAAAAGTTAATCATTTTGATGTTGCCTCAGCATATTTAAATGCTCCTATTGACGCCGAGGTATATTTACAGCAAATACCAGGTTATGAGCTAGAAAAAGACAGCATGGTGTTAAAGCTGCAAAGGGCACTATACGGTTTACACCAAAGTGCACGTCTATGGCATGAATGCATAGACACAACTTTGAAAAAGATGGGATTCAAACAAAGCCTGGCTGATTCCTGTTTATATTCAGCAATGGTGCAAGGAAGTGTTTGTTATTTACTTTTGTATGTTGATGATATCTGTCTAATAACAACTGCACAAAAGCAAGTGTCTTGGTTTATAAACAGCCTAGGTCACAAATACAAACTGAAATGTTTGGGAGAGATTCAGAATTACTTAGGAGTAGAGGTTCAGAGAAATGAAGAGGGTGTTTACTCTCTGAGTCAGAAGGAAAAAATTGAAAAGTTACTGAAGACATGTGGAATGGAGAGGGCAAATGAGGTTGACACTCCCGTAACTACCCAGTACAAACATGAACCAGAAGGGCAAAAATGTGAGAATGTAACAGCGTTTCATTCTCTGTTGGGTTCTCTGTTATATTTAAGTTGTTGGACAAGACCCGACATAACATTGGCAGTGCACATGTTAAGCCAAAGAAGTGCAGACCCGGCTGAGAGAGACTGGGTAGCACTTAAAAGAATCCTAAGGTACCTGAAAGGCACAAAAGATTACAAACTGGTGCTGGATACAGGATATGATCAGCAAGTGTATGCGTACGCTGATGCCAGCTGGGAGGACAGAGAAAATGGAAAGTCTACCACTGGCTATGCCATATATATTGGAAATGCCCTGGTTCAGTGGAAATCCCAGAAACAAACATTTGTTGCCACAAGTACTTGTGAAGCAGAGTACTCAGCCATAAGCGAATGTGTATCACAAATAGAGTGGTTTGCTTGCCTAACAAAAGAGCTTGGAATACCTTCTGAAATGCCAATCACTGTGCTAAGTGACAACATGGCTGCACAACAGCTTGCCAACCAACAGAACTTTAAAAGCAAGAGTAAACATATTGCGATAAGATACGGAAATGTGAAAAATGCTTTGGAAAGAAATGTGTTAAAGGTACAGCACTGTAACACAAAATGTAATGTGGCAGATTTGTATACAAAATGTTTGGATGCTCCTAAATTTCGAGACTTAAGAGAATTATTGGGTCTCAAGCCTTTGACTTGAGGAGGAGTGTTGGGATTCGCAGGATACTGGATAAGTCTGCAGGCTTCAACAGGATGATGCAATACTCTGCTGGGTCAGAGTGACTCAGCAGGAGTGTGATTAGTGTAATTGGCTATCACCTGTTTTAAAAAGGAAAGCCTGTTTAACAGAGGGTGTGGTGGTTGTGCTGTAGTGTGGTGGTGCTGTGGTGGAGAGTATTCGTTTGTAAGTACTCTGTATGGACTGTTTCTTTTGTAAATGCCTGTATATAGCTCACATTAAAAAAGGACTGCACTGAAAAACCTGGAACTCTTAGTGTTTCGCTGAAAACGCCGCGTGGAATACGCGACAGAGAAATGAGTCAAATTGGCCGAGAGATGTGATAATGCGCTTTGGGAGATACACACACAGAGAGCAGGTATTCAAGGCGTTGAAAAACTTGGAAAGACTTGATAAACTGTTGTATAATGGCAAGAAAGTGATGGTCTTTGAGGACTTATCTCTGGAAACAATTAAAAGGAAAATGAATTTACGGGCATTTACCATGGTGCTGCAAGAAAAAGATATGAAAAACAATTGGAGAATGGCACCATTTGCTTTAAGAATGCAGTATAAAGGAGAAACATTGTATGCAAAAGATCAACAGCAGATGGTGGCGTTATTTAAACATGTGGGATTGCAGTTACCCAAGGACTTTAAAGGGACTCCAGACTTGGAAGAAAATGACTTAAGAGAAGAAAGAGAACAAACTCAGGGGTGGCAGAAGAGGAAGGAAAAGAAGACTGAGAAAAAGTCATGGGATTTCAGAGACAGAGTGAAATATAAGAAGTGAAGAACCCTCGAAGACAGAAGGCAGGAAGAAAGAGTACCGGGGCGGCTCGAGGGGGCTGTTTTTTCTTTCTTCAGACTAGGGGAACTTGCAAACTCCCTTCCAACTTACCCCCCCCCCCCAATATGGGAGTGAATGTGGGTTGGATGAGTGAGTGTGGAAAGGTGTTTGTGTGTTGTGTTGTGCTGTATGGGATGGTAAGGGGAGTTATAATGTGTGGGTTGTGGGTAGATATGGATGGGTTGGAAGTGAGGCTAAAAAAGAGGAGAGGAGTAATTGGAAAAATAAATGTGAGGATGAATGGAAGCATATTGGATTGTACTCCAGGTGCAAGAAGTGTGCCTAGAATTGCGGCACACAGTTATTTTCTTGTTTTTTTTGCCTGGATTTTTTGTGTGGGGGTGGAAGGGTAGGGCTCACAAAAGGGTTAGTTGGGAAGGGGTGGGGTGGGGTTTGGTTTATCTCCAGACGGGAATGGTACAAAAGGAGGAAAAAGGAGAAGTGATATGATTGGGAAAGACATAATAAAGAATGTGAATGTTATGTGTACAACTCTTAATGTGAGAGGTTTAGGTAATCAGGTGAAGAGAGTGAGGATTGGGAAGTATATTCAAGAACTGAAGGCTGGTGCTGTATTTTTGCAAGAAACATATAATGGGGGGGGGGAGGGAGGTTACGGTAATTTTCCTGACTTTGGGAAAGGGAAAAATTTATGGCTTCTGGAACTTCGAAAAGTAGAGGAGTGGGAATTGTAATTAAATCCAAAGTTGACTTTGTGGAGAATAAGGTGTTAAGAGATAAGAATGGAAGGTTTGTTTTTGTTCAAGGCTGCTTGGAGGGAGAGCCGGTGGCATTAGCATCAATTTATCTTCCTAACACTTCCGGTGGAGCGCGATCTCGTCGCAAGAGGGGATTGTTCCGTGAGGGAAATCCCGAGCTACTTCGGGGGAAAAGGGGGTGCTAAAGGGCGTGGAGGCCCCCCAAAATACCTCTGGTGGGTGTCCAGAAGGTCAGGATCCCGGCAGGACCAGAAGCGGTTTGCCCGGCCGTCAGGTAGCTTCCGAAAGAAGTGAAGAGAACGGCGGGGCGGAGCGGCAGGTCGAGGGAAGCCATTATCTACTCCCGAGTAGCGAAGCCCCGGTCTTGCAGAGAAAGCGCCTCGCTCTCAAAATAAAAGAAATCCGGGAATAAACTGAAATTGGTGATTAATTAAAGAATAAAAGAAACCCGGAGGAAAAACAAGAATACTGCGGAGTTCAGCTATTATCCGGAATCAGCATGGACGCAAAGTGATTTGCAGAGTGGAGAAAGGGAAAGTGAGTTGCCCTAGCGGCTATTGTTTGTTTCCCTGAAGGACTTTTATTTTGAAAGTATCCTGCGAAAAGAGGATACTCAATGTCAAGAACAGGTTAGAACTAAAATAGGGAACAGAAAGTATCGCTTTGAAAACTGGAAGTACTTATGCCAATATGCCGGCCAAGAGTGCCAAGAGAGGCTAAACATGGAGCCTGGCACGCTTCCCTTGCACAACTCAGCTGCCTGTCCGTGCCGATCCAAAAGTCCTTCGCGTTCTCCTTGGCCGGTAGCAGAGCGATCACAGCGGTTAGAAAGCAATTGCAGCGTGTGGGTAATAAATTCAGAACAGACACAAAGGCGTTCGTTATCTTCTTAGCCTTTTAATCATGAAGTTTAACAGCATAAATTCAGACCTGGCGAAAGCTCGGCCATCCTCCCTCTCGCATAGAGACAGACTGACACACTCAGAGTCAAACCACTCCCGTAAGTGTTTGTAACCACGCCTCAGGAAAAAGACGTCACACAGAACTCCTTAACCCTGTGAGTTCTGAAACCAATAACACCCCCTCTCGTCTTGCATCCTGAGGGAAACTGTGAACCCCTATTTACAGACCTCTTTGAGTTCAACTCACCTCCCATTGCCTTTTGCCTCCCACTGGCATCTATCCCAGGCAATTGTTGAATCCCTTCCACACTCCCAGAATCACACTGTGCGAAACCAACCCACGCACTGGTGACCTGAAACCTCTCAGGTGGAATCCCCTTTGTGGTCCGAGTTGACCGCCGGAGCACAACCTCGGGCGCTCCTCCTGACCCACTGGGATCAGCAAGTGTGTCTCCTAGCACAGAAGACTCCCCCTCTGACTTGCTGCGTCTTCGGGCCTTCTGCACTTGGCTAACAGGAGATGAAGGCTCGCTCTTGGGTTCCCTCTTAACCTGTGGAGAAACCCACCCCTGTGCTTGACCATCATCAGCAACCTGGTCTTCAGCAACAGGCTCCACCTCTTCCTCTCCTTCCTCTCTTTCTTCCTCCCTTTCCTCCCCCTCAGAATCGGACAAGCATTCTGAGAGAAAATCAGAACCAACCCTAGGCCGTGACCAACCACCCTGCTCACAGAACTCAGCATGCTTGCTGACCAGCAGCTTGGTCTGATCACCCTCTGGGTATGCAAACTTCCACCCATTTGTTGCAGGATCATACCCACAGAAGATCATGTCCTGGTACCTAGGACCACCCTCCTTCCGTTGCGCTGTTGGTATTGGCACTGAAGCCTTGGAACCAAACGAACGGAAGAAATGCACCTGTGGCTTCCTCTTGTGCAACAGAAAAAACGGTGTGTCACCTACAGTGTGATTGTAGGACCTGTTAAAAACAAAGCTGGCAAATTTCCAAGCTTCACTCCAAAAGCTCTGAGGCAGCCCAGAGTCACACAGCAAAACCCTGACAGCTTCAGCCAGTGTTTCACTCCTGTGCTCTGCCACGCCTCTCTCTTGAGGAGACTTTGCGCCCGTCACCTGGTGACGAATTCCCTTTTGCTTGAAGAACTCCTTCAGAGCAGACCCAGTGAACTGTGACCCACGGTCGCTCCTGAACTCTTGCACTTTGGTGGAGAACCTTAGTTCCACCTCCGCAACCCAATCCTGGATAAGTTGTGCCGCCTCCCTCTGCGATTTGAGAGAGAAACACCATAAATTCTGAGAAAAATCATCTGCCACCGTTAGCAAAAACCTGGCCCCACCCAGACTCTCACACTTCATGGGTCCTGCAAGGTCTGTGTGAACCAGCTCAAAAGGTTTTGTGGTTACCCTCTTTACCCCGGGATACCTGCACCTTTGTAACTTCCTGCATGCCCTGCACTCTAGGGATCCCTCACATGGTGTGATTTTACAACCTTTGGTGCAGCTGGGCAACTTCTTAACATCCTCCAAACAAGCATGAGACATTCTCTTGTGCCATACATGAACACATGAATCATGGCTGGGAACACTAGCACACTGCGCCTTTGCTTTTCCAGCATTCCCCCCACCCTCCAGAGGTGTTTCCAGAACAAAGAGATTGTTTCTGCATGCCACATTGACAAGTTGTTTCCCCCCTCTGAAAATGGAACAGGTATCATTTTCAAAGCAAATTTTGTACCCTTGTGTCATAAGAGCTGGCACAGATAACAGGCAACAATTCATCCCTGGTACAATGAAGCACTCCAGCTCCGCCTGCAAAACAGAAATATAAATATTTGCAACATTAGAAACTGGCTTTTTTGTCCCATCAGCTAACGTAACAGTCGTTCCAGCTGAAACAGCCCTGCAATTTCGCAGCTCCCCAGCAGATGGCGTTATCAGGTGATGACTGGCTCCCGAATCCACCACCCACTTCACAGCTGTGTCCCTGCTGGGATTGTTTTTCAAAGTTGCCAGAGAAGCCGTGAGATGATAACAGTCTCCCTTCTCTGAGTCACGTCCTTCCTTCGCGCTCCCACGCTGGCCTCCTCTCCGAGACTGGTTCCCATGGGAAACGACCTTGGAGACATCCTGCCCGGCCTCTCTGCTCCTCTGCGGACAAGCCCGTTTAAGGTGGCTGTTAGACCCACAGACATAACATCGGCGAGTGGAAAAAGCCCCCCCTCCGCAACCGGTGGAGCTGGCTGCGCCAGACCTGCCCTCTCGGACACGCCTTTCCTGTTCGTCCGAAAGACGTCCTGTCACGTACGAGAGAGTCAAATCCTGTGGACTCATGGATTCCATAGACAGACACAAATTGTCATAACTTTTGTCCAGAGAGCTGAGCAAAATATAAACCTTCAGCTCCTCTGAGAAGTTGACTTGCAACAGCCTCAACTCATTGAAAACAGAGAGCATCTCAGTAACATGCTGTCTGATGTTCCCACCGGGACGCAGCTTCATCTCAAACAAGCGCCTGGTGGTGTGGATCTTTGCACCAGCCGTGGTTCTGTGGTGCACCCTCTCAAGAGCTGTATACGCCTCCTGAGCAGTTTCAAGCCCCTCAACCAAGAGTAGCTGGGAACCCTCCAAACTGAGCACTATTGCTCCCAGGGCTTTCTGATTTTTCCTCTGCGACGCGTGAGCAGCTGCTATGTCCGCCGCCGCTGCTCCTGCTGCAGGTGGTGGTAGGGGGGGCCCCTGGGTCGCCTCCCACAGCCCCTTGGCTACCAGCCAGGACTTTAGCTTCCGGCTCCATTCGGCCCAATTTTGTCTGTTTAATTTTTCGAAGGGAACTGAGAATGATTCACGATCGTCTGCCATCTCCTCCCCCGGGGGCTAAGCGTACTCACGTCTCGGCAGTAGCTTCCTCCGCCTCCCGGCTCCGGCAGACCGGTCCTCCCCAGCGAGCTCCTTCCAGCCTCAAAGACAGCTCCAGAGCTCCAGCTGGATCCAGCAACCTTTCAGCCGGCTTGCTGGCTTCCCCCACACGTGGGACGTTCCTGCAAAGGCTTCAAAGCGTTGGCAAACTGCCCATAACCTATGCCAATATGCCGGCCAAGAGTGCCAAGAGAGGCTAAACATGGAGCCTGGCACGCTTCCCTTGCACAACTCAGCTGCCTGTCCGTGCCGATCCAAAAGTCCTTCGCGTTCTCCTTGGCCGGTAGCAGAGCGATCACAGCGGTTAGAAAGCAATTGCAGCGTGTGGGTAATAAATTCAGAACAGACACAAAGGCGTTCCTTATCTTCTTAGCCTTTTAATCATGAAGTTTAACAGCATAAATTCAGACCTGGCGAAAGCTCGGCCATCCTCCCTCTCACATAGAGACAGACTGACACACTCAGAGTCAAACCACTCCCGTAAGTGTTTGTAACCACGCCTCAGGAAAAAGACGTCACACAGAACTCCTTAACCCTGTGAGTTCTGAAACCAATAACAGTACTCAATGAACTGAGTGGGGGGGGGAGAGAAGAAGGAACTGTTCTCCACTTTTGCCTCGAAAGAGCAAAGGATAGTGAAACGGAAGAGAAGGTTCCGACGCCATTAAAGAATCTGAAGCGTAGTAATTAACAACGCATTTTGGTGGCTTGGGTTGAATTAACTTATTTTTATTTTTTGTTTGTCAGTCCTGCTTATGTCATTATTGGAATTGGAATATAGCAATATTTAAAAAGACACTAAAATACTGACTCATTTTCTCAAGTCCCCTTTCTTTACTTCCGAATTACGCCATAACAACGGAGGACATCTAGTGGACAGAGTATAACATTGCAATTTGTTTTTTTTCCTTCTTCTTCCAATTTCACGGACTTCTTCCAATTTCACGGACTTTAATCAAAGGGTGCCCTTAGACTTTAAGACAGACAGACGTTGGTCGTTATAATATAGCCCCTCTCCCCCTTTTTGAGCTGGATAATATATATTCCCTTTCCTTTCTGATTACTTTCTTCCTTTTTGATTGGGATTAAAGTGCTAATATTTGAAGTTAGGAACTTGAAGGGACTACAAAATTGAAATTCAAACTGAAAATTGATAATTAAAGCCAAAAAGAAGAAGAAGATTGGGTAACTAAGTGGATTAGCCTGAGTGGAGGCAAGAAGAGGAACAGGACCAGACTCTGCTTGGTTGCTGGAATATTCTTTGGGGTTACATTGGTATTATTTGGGGATTGTGTAAATTTGGTAAACTTACTTGGTATTTTGGCTGAGGGATCATAAATTAGAATTTAGAAAATTGAGATATAAAAATATTTTGATACATAATAGAGGGTTTTGGGTAAATAAGATATAATGTCGAATCCAACAAAGAGGATGGAGGGGGGGGGGGACACCAACAGAAAGAAAAGGATCCAAGCAAGAAATAGACTTTAAAGCAGATATATTAAGAATGTTTGCGGAAATTAAACAAAGTGAAAAAAATTTAGAAGTAAAATTAGAACAAGTAGATAATAAGATTGGAAAAATGGATAAAAAAATGGACGAAACAGTCAATGAACTGAAAGGGCAAATAAAGGAAGTATTTAGAAGAACACAATCCGTGGAAGAGGGACTGAAAAAGACAAGATTAGAAATGAAAGATGTGAAACGTGAAGAAGATAGGATAAAAGTGGAGATGATGGAATTGAGTAAAGCGCAAGAAGAAATGAAGGACGTAATAGCTATGAATGAACTAAGAGAGAGGGAAGTTAATTTGAGACTTAGAGCGGTCCCAGAATCACAAGGTGAAAACATTAAAGAGAAATTGATAACAGAATTAGCTCAATGGATGGAATTACCAGTAGAAGAAATGGCAAGATCGGTACAATCTGCATTCAGATTACGTGTAAGAACAACTAGAGTTAAAAAATTTGTAGGAGACTGCTTGATCACATTTAAGGAAAGGGAAATGAGAAATATGATTCTGCAAAAAAATAGAGAAAAAAGATTGAGCATTAATGGGAACTACATAATAATCTTTAAAGACATACCAATTAGATTACTGAAACGTAGAGAGCCGTATAAAGCACTGGTGCAGACGCTGAAGAAAAATAACATAGAATTTAAATGGGAATTCCCGGAAGGTATTTCATTTACTTACAGAAGCAAGAGGCATAAGCCTAGAAGAAACTGGAAAATTCCTGAGAAAATATAAAGAACTGAGATCAGAAAAAGAAGAAGATAAAGGAGAAGAGGCAGCAGGAGGCGCAGACTCAGAGGAAGAAACAGAAAAGACATTAGGAGAAGAAGAGGAACAGGAGGAAGAAGAAACAGCTAAATTATAAAAGGGGAAACAAATTTATTTAAATTTAAAACATCATGGCGTTAAAAATTTGGAACTGGAACATTAATGGGATGAATGAGGGGAAAAAAGGAATAAAATTCAACAAATCTTAAAAAAAGAAAGCCTGGACATTATTTGCCTACAAGAGACACACGTAGCAAGAAGACACAAAAGAATATTGATTAATAAAAGATTAGGAAACGAGTTTATATCCTCAGATAAAGATTAAAAAAGAAGAGTGGTCATCTATGTTAAAAAACAAATTGAAGCTCAACAAATTTTTAAAGATGAAGAAGGAAGGATAATAGCGGTTCAAATCAAATGGCAGGGAGAAAATCTAATTATAGTCGGGATCTATGCACCAAACGGTAATAAGTCTGAGTTTTACAAAACTTTGAAAGAAAAAATATCTGAATATGTAGATCAGAAAATTATAATACTGGGAGACATGAATGGGGTGGTGTCATTGGAAATGGACAGACTCAGAGATGGAAGAAGCAAGGAAGGGAAGTTACCTAGAACTTTTTTTTCATTGGTTAAAAATTGTAATTTGATAGATATCTGGAGACTTAGACATCCACTGGAAAAACAGTTCACTTACCACTCTGAGCCTAACCAGTCAATGTCCAGAATAGATCAGATTTGGATTTCGAATGAATTAACACCAAGAACTCTTCGGGTAGAAATCCAAGCCAAAATGATCTCTGATCACAATCCAACAAAAATGGAACTAAAAGGTTTGGAAGATAGAACTTTTAGGTGGAGAATGAAAGACTACCTTTTAGACGACCAAGAAATTGTTGAAAAAGCTCAAAAAAGGTTGACGGAATATTTTATGGATAATTTGAATAAAGGTACAAAAATAAAAGTGGTGTGGGATGCAAGCAAGGCTTCTTCATCCAGCAGAATGCCATTAAAAATAAGGGTAGAGAAAAAGGGGAAAAAGATATCTTGAAGCAGATAATGGACAATGAGCAAAAATTAGTTAAAAAACCTAATAATAAGAGAATAAAAGAAAACATTAAAGTTTTGCAATCCCAGTTTGCTATGCTAATAAACAGAGAAGTGGAATGGAACATTAAAAAACTAAGACAAAGAAGTTTCGAATTTGCAAACAAATCAGGAAAATTGCTGACATGGCAGATCAAAAAAAGAAAGGGACAAAACACAATAAATAAAATTGTAGTGGATGGAGAAGAGATAACTAACCCCAAGGAAATAAGGAAAGGTTTCTTGGATTATTACAGAGGATTATATAAAAACAGAGAGAAAAACAACTCGAGGAAAATAGAAAGATTTCTGAAAGAAAAAAAGGTGCAGACGATTCCGACAGATAAAAAAGAGCAACTGAATACCCCAATAGAGATAGAAGAAATAACAGAAGTAATAAAAGAATTAAAAAGGGGGAAAGCTCCAGGTCCAGATGGATTCACCGCTAACTACTACAAAGAAATGAAATTCGCATTGATGACACCATTGAAAGAAGTAATGAATAACATTTTAAAAGAAAGAGAAATACCAGAAACATAGAAACATGCATTTATTACATTAATTCCGAAACAGGACTCAGATTTATTGCAAGTTAAAAATTATAGACCGATCTCACTGTTAAATATAGATTATAAAATTTTTGCAGGAATTTTGGCGAAAAGAATGAAAAACATACTGTTAGAAAGCATTCACGGGGATCAAGCGGGCTTCTTACCTCGCAGGCAAATGAAAGATAATATAAGAAACATAATAAATATAGTAGAATATTTGTCTGCCAGGAGTGAGAAGCAAGCTATATTGATGTTCGTGGATGCAGAGAAGGCATTCGACAATATAATTTGGGACTTTATGTTAAAGTACCTGGAATATATGGAGGTTGGTACAGAATTCTTTAACAGAGTAAAGGCAATTTACACAGAACAAAAGGCAAAATTGATTATAAACAATGTGGTATCAGAAGAAATAAAGATAGCAAAAGGAACAAGTCAGGGATGCCCACTTTCTCCATTGTTGTTTATAACGGTGTTGGAAGTCCTCCTGAACTCAATAAGACAAAATAAGAAGATAAAAGGGATAACAATTGGCCAAAATGAATACAAAGTTAAAGCGTTCGCAGACGATTTGGTAATAACAATAGAAGGCCCGATGAATTCAATAAAAGAGGTATTGGAAGAATTCGAACAATTTGGTAAAGTGGCAGGCTTCAAATTAAACAAGAAAAAGACTAAAATAATGGTGAAGAATATAGACTTAAGTGTAATTGAAGAAGTACAACAACAAATAGAGATAGAGGTGATCAAAAAGGTGAAATATCTAGGAATATGGATAACCCCGAAAAATATAGATTTATTCAAGAATAACTATGAGCCGGTATGGAAAGGAATAAGAAAGGACCTCGAGGTGTGGGGAAAGTTGAAACTGTCATTTTGGGGTAGGATATCTACAATTAAGATGAATGTGCTCCCAAAAATGTTGTTTTTGTTTCAGACTATCCCTGTAATTAAAGGAATTAAGATATTCAAAGAATGGCAAAGAGAAATCTCAAAATATATCTGGCAGGGCAAAAGGCCGAGAATCCAGTTCAAGCTCTTAACAGAGGCAAAAGAAAGAGGAGGTTTTGCCCTGCCAGATTTGAAACTATATTATGAGGCTTCGTGCCTTTGCTGGTTGAAAGCATGGATAAAATTGGAAAAGAAGGAACTGTTAGACCTGGAGGGATTCGACAACAGGTTTGGGTGGCATGCGTATTTATGGCATAAGAAGAAGAAAATTCATAAGGGTTTCGAAAGCCACATCTTTAGAGGTCCCCTGATTGAAGTGTGGGAAAGGAATAGATATCTATTAGAACCTAAAGTTCCACACTGGCTATCCCCACTAGAAGTTATGAGCGTTAAGAAGATTAATATGAGAGGCAACTGGATTACTTACGATCAATTGTTATTCAAAGAAGGGGGGAAATGGAAAATGAACTGTTTCATTTAGTCAGACAGAGAGTAGCAGGTGCGCATATTTCCTTGAAAGAAATTGAACGATTGTTATGTCATATTGCTTGTGAGTGCCCCTGGTACCCAGAAATAGGGTCCTTGGGGATGGAGACTTGGCAAAAAATCGGAAAAACCCTCTTCGCAGAACCGAGGACTCCGATTCATTGTCTGCTCACTTGGCAGAAGTGTGCGGATGCCGTCGCTAGATTAGGTCCCCAGGCATCTCCGTCGGCACCCGCACCAGACAATTCCCCACCAACTGCCCTGCCACCTGCCCTTTCAGCTGCAACAGACAATCTACCTCCTTACCCAAAGCTTTTGCCTCCATCGCAACTTTCTCTAACCCCCCCTTCGCCTCAGCCCACATCCCCCCATCCCCCCTTCCCTCCCTCCTTCGCCTGCTCCTACAGGAGCTGTGCGTGCTGCACTTTTTCAAGCTAGACAGGAAGGAATTCTTTCCTTGGAGGAGGAGGCGGGGTGGGCCGGGGAACTGCCGTCTGCTTTCCCTATTTCTTATACTAACCCTGGCACTGCGCAACAACAAATTATGTATGAGACGCTTCCTTATTCTATTCTGAGAGAATTACTCTCTCACTGATTGGTGCCCTTGTTTGCACCCCATCAGCTCTTTGCGCGTCATGCTTTGCTCCACATCACTCGAGAACATATGGTCCATGGCGCTAAAAAATTTCCTCAAGTCCTTTAAGGCGGCATTCTCCGATGCCATTAAGGGCCTAATCCATTCTCTGGCCCCGCCTTCCAGATGCCCTATCACAAAAGCGACTCTCCCCCCCATCGTCTACAAAGTCCCCTTACTGCAGGTCCAGCGCGTATTGCACTTCTGTCTTAAATGCATTATAATCTCTGGGGTTGCCTGAAAACTTCTGCACTAGTCCCGGTACCTTCCTTGCGATGGGGATGGGCTTCCCCTGGGCATCCTGAGTCCGCCTTTCATCCAGCCGCGCCGCTAGTATAGCCAGTTGCTGCTCCAAATCTCTGTTTCTCTCTTCAAGAGTTGGTTCTCTCCTGGCTCCCTCTCCAGCGCCTGCTCCTTCGGCTTGACTCATGAGGCTGCCTCTGCTGCTCCACGCACAAGCAACTGGGGACTCACAGATTGCTGTAATGGGAATTGGGGTTGCTTGTGCGTAAACTGCCAACTGCTCCAAGCTGGTCGTATAGCTAAACCTTTCCCTGGTTTGACAGCCCTTACAACGCGACTGTCTTAGTCACTGGCAGAATCCGTGAGTGGGCGTCTCCTAAACTTCCTCCAACATAGAAATTCTTTGACACCAAGTCTCCTCCTAGATTCTCTGCGCGGAAGCCTTCTGCGCAGTGTGGGCGTGCCAAGCGGAGGTCCTGTGCTCTCTCCGCTGATTTCACTGGAAGAGTCTCGGAGCCTCCCCTCCGCAGTACTCTTAGCCTCCCCTTTCTCCCTGGTGTCCCCTGGATTTCCTTCCCCAGCGGAAGCTCTCTCTCTCTCCTTGCTAGTTCCCTCCCCTGCATCATTGGAGCGTCTTACCTCTCCTCTTGCCTCTGATGGCAGTTCCCTGACAATATCCAATAAAAGGGAGTCTCCGAGGCTTGCTCGAGAGACGCCTCCCGTATGACACCTACCTACTCGTCTGTCGTTCATTTCAACCCAACAGGGTGTCATTGTTGTAATTGCAGAGTCCTGTACACAGCGGAAGGATGAGCAGTACGTGCCACATGCTTAACTTTGCTTTATTTTCATTTCAATGTTGAGAGATTACAAACATGCATCTTGCCTCTGCGGGAGCAGAGAAGCAACCTCCTTCTCCTCGGAACAAAGAACACCAAGAGAAGAGTGAAAAACAGGAAACCAGTGTACATCACATCCAGTCTCCCATTCCTGTGGGAAAACCCAACAGTACTCTGACTGTGGAATGCAAAACATTGTCCCGTGACAAGCACTTCGCTGCACAGTGAAGAAAGCAGAAACCAACATCCTCCCCCTTTCTGTGAACATCACTCGGCAGCGTGTTCGTACAATATCAGTACAAACCCAATTTCTGTACATAGGTACAGTGTTGATCCCTTGATACAATCTTGGACAATACATCAGCAGGAATTTCATTACCTGGCATATAGGACACCGTTACGAGTCCCTTCTGAATATGTTCCCTAGCATGTTGCAACTTCAATTGCAAGTGCTTCGTGCTTTGCTTACAACCTTCCGAATTCAGCAAAGCCAAACATGCTTTGTTGTCCTGGTTGTTCTTGCATGACCAATCAAATAGACCCTGATTGTACATGTAGCAAACTCCAGACGTACTTTTCCTGTCTGTAGTGTCACTTCCAAAACTTGCATCTGCAAAAATCTCAAGACCACCAGACTTCTGATTGTTAAATCTCAGTCTGTAATGCATAGTGCCTTTCAAATAGCGTGCTATGCGTTTTAGAGCTTTCCAATCCTTAACAGTGGGATTGTTAACTTGTCTGCTTAGCAAATTACAGCTAACAGCAATGTCAGGTCTTGAACATCTGGCAATGAAGTTTAGCTTGCCTAGCACACTTCTGTACAGTGTAGTGTCAGAAAATGCTTCTTCAGTGTCATCTACCTGATAACCTGTTGTCATCGGTGTGTCTACAGGGTTAGCATCCATCAGGTTCAGTTTGCTTAACACATCAGCAATTTTCCGTGACTGGTGTACTAGAATGTTAGCACTTTGATCTTTCTCTATTTCCAGAGATAGGTAGTTGTTTACCTCACCAAGATCTTTCATGTCAAAGTGATCTTTCAGTTGAGCTAGGGCGTTATTGTACATTGTGACATCTTTCCAAAAGAATAAAATATTATCAACATAAAACAAACAATACAGCTTCTTTTGCCCCTCCTCTTTGACAAATACACATGGATCAGCTTTCCCTTGCTGAAAACCTAGAGAAAACAATACTTCAGTGAGTTTTGTGTGCCAAAACCGTGCACTTTGTTTGAGACCATAAAGGGACTTCTTTAGAGCACAAACAAATCCCTGTTTTACCTGTACGCCATCAGGTGGAAGCATATAAAGTGATTCACCTAGAGAGCCGTGCAATAATGCTGTATTCACATCGTGGTGACTAACGTGTAGATTCTCCTCTGCAGCTAGCTTGAGCATAAGCCTAATGCTCTCATTTATTTCTTTTTCTTCCCTAATTTGTTTACATAAAACTTCCAATGTTAATATGAAAATTAAGGGGGATAGTGGGCGACCTTGTCTGACCCCTTTACTGATTTCACACTCCTGTGATAAATTTCCATTGATTATGATTTTAGCTTTTTGTTTTGATTATATTGCTTCAATCCCTTTTATATACTGTATACCAAAATCCATATGGTGTAATAGACCTTTCATAAATTTCCAGGATACCCTGTCAAAAGCTTTTTCTGCATCTATAGCCATTAAGACTGCCTTCTTTTCTATTCTTAAGTCTAAATACGCTAATAAGTTTATAATGTTTCTAGTGTTGCTATAAGTGTGCCTCCCGGGCAAAAAGCCAGCTTGGTCATTGTGTATCATCATCTGGAAGCCTTTTTTTATCTTTCGGCTAAAATATTTGCATATAATTTATAATCGTTATTTAGAAGTGCGATAGGCCTATAGTTGTTCATGATACTTCTTAATGTATTCAACAGTTCTTTTTCTTCTTTAGTAAGTTTCGGAAGACAGTTCTGTTCTAAATGTTCTTTAACTTCTTCTGTTGTTTCATTTCCTTCCTTATAGATTTCTCTAAAGAATTCGAGAAATCGTTTCTCCATTTCTTTAGGGTTGTTTATTATTTTGCCTTGGCACTTAACTCTATTTATAAGCCTTTCTGCCTCTCTCTTCTTTAATTGCCATGCTAATAACCAGGCTCAGGTTCTGTTTCAGGCTGTGTCTCTGTTTCAGGCTCTGGCGCTGTATCAAACACTGTTGCAGACTCAGGCTGTGGCACTATGGCTGTAGCTGTGGCTCTGGTTCTGTTTCAGGCTCTGGCACTATCAAGCACTGTTTCAGGCTCAGGCTTCTGCTCTTTATTAGGCTTTGTCTCAGTCTTTGGCTCTAGCACTTATTCTAGCTCTATTTCAGGCTCGGCCTGTGTCTCAGCCTTTGTCTCTGTTTCACGCTGTTTCTCTGTTTCAGGCTCCGACGCTGTTTCAAGCCCTGTATCTGCCTCTGCCTCTGTTTCAGGCTCTGGCACTCTATCAAGCACTGTTTCTTGCTCTGGCTCTCTTTCAGGCTCTGGTTCTGAATTAGGGTTTTGTTCTGGCTCTGGCTGTGTCTCTGGATCTGGCTGTGTCTCTGCTTCAGGCTCCTATGCTGTATCAAGCACTGTATCAGGCTCTGCCTCTCTCTCTGCCCCTGGCTACGTTTAAGCGTTGGGCAGGTTTCAGACAGTGTCTCTGTTTCAGGATCCAGCACTCTATCAAGCACTATTTCAGACTCAGGCTGTGGATCTCGGCTGTGGCTGTGGATCTCGGCTGTGGCTCTAGGCTCCGTCTGTGGCTCTGGCTCTCTTTCAGGGTCTGGTTCTGAATGAAGATCTGGTTCTGACTCTGATTCAGGGTCTCAGGATGGCTCTTCCTCTGCCTCTGACCCAGCTATGTTTCAGGGTCTGGCTCTCTTTCAGGCTCTGGTTCTGAATTAGGGTTTTGTTCTGGCTCTGGCTGTGTCTCTGGCTCTGGCTCCAGCTCCAGCTCTGGCACTGTATCAAGTACTGTTGCAGACTCAGGCTGTAGCTCTAGGCTGTGGCTGCAGCTATGTTTTGCGCTCCGGCCCTGTATCAAGCCCTATTTCTGGCTCTGGCTTTCTTTCAGCTCTGGCTCTGAATGAGGCTCTGGCTCTGGCTCTGATTCATGGTTTCACTCTGACTCTGATTCAGGGTCTCGCTCTGGCTCTGGCACTCTATCAAGGACTGTTTCAGACTCAGGCTGTGGCTGTGGCTCTGCCTCTGTTTCAGGCTCAGGCTCTGTTTGAGGCTGTGTCTCTGTTTCAGGCTCCGGCACTGTATCAAATACTGTTGCAGACTCAGGCTGTGGCTCTAGGCTGTGGCTGTGGCTGCTGCTCTTGTTCGGCCTGTGGCTCTTTTTCAGGCTCTGGTTCTGAATGAGGGCTTGGTTCTGGCACTGATTCAGGGTCTCGCTCTGGCTCTGGCTGTGTCTCTGTTGCACCTCAAATGGTGGTTTGTTGTTGTTGTTATTTTCTTTCTGGGGTGGGACAAATGTTTAGTTGGGGCGGGGATTATTTTAAGTTTAGCATAATTGTTTCTTGCTTTGTTTTTCTTTTACTATTTTTTTAGGTTATTGTATAGTTTGTATTTTGCTTTTTAAGGGGAAAGGGTCAGGGCTGCCTGGGAGGGGGCCTCAGCCAACAGAATGGCTGGGGCAGGTTCCCTACGGGGGGGATGTATTGGAACACCCAATCTCTGTTATCACGGGTGGGAGGAGCAGTTGCGCTAAGACCAGACCACGTCTTTACCGAAGATCTGGTTCTGACTCTGATTCTGATTCTCTGATTCTGGCTCTCTATCAAGGGCTGTTTCAGACTCAGGCTGTGACTGTGGCTGTTGCTCTGGTTCTGGCTCTGGCTCTTTCTCAGGCTCTGGTTCTGAATGAGGGCTTGGTTCTGGCACTGATTCAGGGTCTCGCTCTGGCTCTGGCTCTAGCACTCTATCAAGGACTGTTTCAGACTTAGGCTGTGGCTGTGGCTCTGGCTCTGTTTCCATTCTTACAATGGAATGTACACAAAACAATAATCCTTTCTATATAAATTTTCCAATACATTCTGAAAACATAATAAATCCTTAATTGTTGTCCACCTCCTTTTAGTTCCTTTATCACTCAAATGCTAGCACGGAGTCAAAACTATTCTTGTATTTTTGAACATATCTTGTATAACCATCCCATTTTTCTGCAAATTTTTGCTTTGAGATTCCTCTGAGTTTGCTAGTCAATTGAGCCGTCTCCACCAATTCCTGTAATTTGATTTGCCAATCTGTTATTTTTGGAGCTTTGTGATCTTTCCATCCCTTGGCCACAAGTATATGAGCTGCTGCGGTTGCATACAAGAATACCTCTCTTAGATTTGTTGGGATCTCTTTATCTAAAATACTTCATAGAAATGCCTCCGGTTTTTTCGTAAAAGTTATCCCCATCATCTTTTTTAATTCATCGTATATTCCCCCCCCCAAAAAAAAATCTTAATCTTTTCACACGTCCACCACATGTGGCTCATGTCACCGTTATTTCCTCCACATCTCCAACAAGCATTCGCCAAATTTTTATACATTCTTGATCATCTGGAAGGAGTGAGGTACCACCTATGAGCCATTTTCATCATGTTCTCTCTTATATTATAGCTGGCTGTAAATTTCAATTTACATTCCATCAGTTTTCCCCATCTTTTAGCATAATTGGACGGCCCACATCTTGGGCCCACTTTATCATTGGAGCCTTAACCTCCTCATCCATTACTTCGCAGTCTAAAAGAAGTCTATACATTTTTGCGATTATTTTGGTTTTACTATTCAGTAGTTCTCTTTCAAATCTTGAAGGCTCCTTTTCAAAACCTATCTGCTTATCCTGTCTGAACACTTCATTCACCTGGAAGTAATCTAGCCAAGTAGAAAAGTGATCTTTTATTTTCTCATAACTTGTCAATATTAGTTGACCCTCCTCCTCCCCCCTTAATATTGTGTTATACGTTATCCAGTTCTCTTTGATGTTGTTGCTTTTTTTAACAGCGATTGCTTCTAGTGGAGAGTTCCATCTTGGGGTTTTCTGTTCCAAATATCTTTTGTATTTTCCCCATACCTTATTTATAGCATTTCTTATTATATGATTTGAAAAACTCCTATGCGTCTTTATTTTCCCATAATTAAGATAGCCATGCCACCCAAAACGGGTGTTGAAGGAAAGCATTGCTTTTGCACATGACCATGGCATGATGGGAAGCATTGCTTCTGCACATAACTGTGGCATGATGGGAAGTCTTGCTTCTAAGCTTTGTTCTGCTCATGCTGCACAAACCGTGCTGATGCTAAGACATTCCCTCATCACCCTGGTACGTTCTGTTCACCTTGAGTTCACACCATATCAATCTGTACTTACCCCTCCTTGTACATTCATAGATAGATAGATAGATAATACTTTATTCGGCTATAAGCCCACAAGGTAAAAACCCATCAATAAATAAAATAGCATTTTACATTCTAAAATATCAACTAAAATATTTCAACGCATACTCTCCTTGACCTTACATACAATCTCTAGATGTACCATATTGTGGCCTTGATTATAAAGATTATCTTAGATAAGGTGATTGATTTATTGCTCAGATTGGCGTCCGGCCCGCTTCGGCTGTGCACCCCCTCGGCCAGGCCTCGGACTTCAAAGGCCACATTCCGATGCTCTGAGCAAACGCAGAGTTAAGCAGCAGCGGTTAGAGAAAGCTGTAAGCTTAAGTGCTTTCTTCAGTGTGCTAAATAAAGTCCACGCAGGATCTTAGCAGCTAAAAGCAGTTTTATTTACAGCAGACTATCCATTGTCGAACAGCATCGTGAAAACACGTCCACTCTCCTCAAAAGCGAAAGTAGAGAGAACAAAGACTTGAGAGACTCAGAAATGACGCAGTCTCCCTCCTCCCAACAGTAGGCAGGGCGTACACTCTGAGCTGTTTAACCCTGTAAGCTCAGGTTCTCTTCACACCCCCTCTCGTCCTGCGCTACTGTGGGGAAAGTATGTACAGAACTTACCCCCAACTCCAAACCACCACAAAACTCCCCATGACGCTGGAAGCTTAAAGGTTTGGTAAAGCCATTGGCCAAGTTATTGTGACTGGCACAATACTTCAGCCGTATCAAACCTGACTGAACACTCTGACACACATTTTGGAAACGTATGTCCAGATGCTTGGTTCTGGCCTTAAATTGCGCAGATTCAGCCAATTTCAAACAAGGTTGATTGTCTTCCCAAACCGTGATGGGCAAGCTACAATCCCCAAAGATCTCTTGCACCAAGCATCTATAGAACTCTAGTTCCCGGCACAAATCTGACAGTGCGCTGAATTCAGCCTCAGTAGAAGACAGCGCAATGAGACTTTGCTTCCGGGACTTCCACCCAATTAGTGACTTCCCAAACTTTACCACCAACCCAGACACAGACTTGCGGTCCTGCAAATTCGCCCAGTCACTGTCCGCATAGCATGTGAGCTTCGACTCACCTTCAGCTGGCAGCTTAAGACAGAAGTCTTTGGTATGCTGCAGGTAGCGCAGTACCCGCTTGATACCGTGCCAAGCACTCACACTGGGCTTTGACGCTTCCCTACTTAGCAGGTTGGTAGCAAAGGCAATGTCTGGTCTGCTCCATTGGGATAGATACAACAGACTACCTAGAGCTGACTGAAAGAGCTCAGCATTCTCGAACTCGGCACTATCTGCTTGCTGGCTCTCTTTCACGAAGTTCGTCTCCATGGGTGTCCGAACTCCTGCACAATCGGACATTCTGAACTTCTCAAGCAACTGCTCAATCTTGCCTTTCTGACTGAGCAAGAAGCTACCATCCTCAGTTCTCGCTATCTGGACACCTAGGTAGATCTTTACTGCACCCAGGTTCTTGAGCTGAAACCGCTTCCCAAGCTCTTTGGCAAACTTCTGCACCTGTTTGTCTGCCTTTCCAATGTGGATGATGTCATCAACATAAAACAAAACCAGTTCCTGTGAGTCTCCTGATCCTCTAAGGAACAGGCAACTGTCAGCAAGACTCTTCCTGAAACCTAGCTTCTCCAAAGCTTCATTCAGGCACAAGTTCCAATTCCTGGCCGACTGCTTCAGGCCGTAAATTGACTTGTGAAGTTTCCACACAGTACCTTGCTCATTGCCCTCAAACCCTGGAGGAGGAAGCATGTACAGATCCTCCTGGAGGTCTGAGTTCAAGTAAGCAACGTCCACATCAAAGTGATGCACCAGCAACCCTCTTTGTGCAGCAATGGCCAAGAGCAAACGTAGAGATTCACTCCTACAGGTGGGAGCATAAACTTCCGTATAATGCAACCCCCTGCGCTGCGTGAATCCTCTCGCCACTAATCTGGCCTTATACTGCGGTTCTCCTATCGCTGTGGGCTTAAGACGGTAAACCCAGCGGCTACCCACGGCCTTTTTGCCCACCGGCAACTTCGTGAGGGAGAACACACCTAGCGACTCCATTGACTTCATTTCCTTCTGCATCGCCTCATGCCATTTTCTGGCTTCTTCCTGAGGCAGTTTCTGAACATCCTCAAAACTCTCGGGTTCACACTGTGCCATTCCGACCCACACGCTAGTGACGGCAAACCTATCAGGAGGTTTCCCCTTGGTCGTCCGAGCTGATCGACGCAGCACTACTTCAGGAACCCCCTCTGACCCACTAGGGCCAGCTAGAACGTCCTTGGCATCAGAGAATTCCCCCTCTGACTTACTGCGCCTTCTGGACTTCTCAGCCGAACCTGTGGGGGAAGATGGAGCACTGCGTTGCTCAATCTTCACAGTCTTGGGAGAAGTTCTCCCCTCTGCCTGCACTGGGTCTGGACTCTGAGCCTCAGTAGCAGGTTCAACCTCTACCTCTTCTTCATCAGCAGAGTCAAGCAGACTCTCTGACAGGATGTCAGGATTCCCATGTATCCTTGCCCAGCCACTCTGCTCACAGAATTCAGCACTGTTGCTGAGCAGAATCCTGGACTGATTCCCTGACGGATACGCAAACCTCCACCCCTTGGTCCCTGGCTCATACCCACAAAAAATCATCTTCTGGGACTTGGGTTCACCTTTCTTGCGTTTGGCTTTTGGTATCAAAACCCACGCTTCACAACCAAAAACGCGAAAGTAGTGCAGTTTCGGTTGCTTTCCATGCAGCAAAAAGTACGGTGTGTCACCTACCACTGAATTGAACGACCTGTTCAAAACAAAGTTGGCCGTTCGCCAAGCCTCTCCCCAAAAACGCTGTGGGAGCCCGGCATCAAACAAAAGAGCTGCGGACATCTCCCCTAGAGTCCTGTTCCGTCTTTCCGCAATCCCATTCTGTTGGGGACTGTGCGGAGAAGTCAACCTGTGTTGAATCCCCTTTTTGCGGAAGAAACTTTGCAGTGCAGACCCGGTGAACTCCCCACCGCGATCGCTCTGAAAGTTTTGCACCCGTGTGGAAAACTGCAGTTCCACAGCCGCAATCCAGTCTTTGATTAGCGGTGCAGCTTCACTTTTGTGTCCGATCGTGAAGGTCCAGGAGTTGCGCGTATGGTCATCAATCAGAACCAGCGCATATTTGGCTCCTCCCATACTGGTCACAGACATCGGCCCACACAAATCTGCATGAATTAACTGAAAAGCCCTAGTGGTCACCCTCTCAGACCTAGGGTATGTGCACGTTTTCACCTTTGCGGACTTGCACGCTCTGCAATCTAGAAACTTAGCACATGATTTCATTTTGCACCCTTGCGTACACTCTGGGATCTTTTTCACTGACCCCCAGGACACGTGTGCCATGCGTCTGTGCCAGAGGTGAGCACACGCATCATGAACTGGAACGTTGGCACACTGTGCTTGAGCCTCCTTCATGCCACCTGGACCTGCAAAAGAAGCATTCAATACAAACAACCTGTCTTTACATTCAACACTGACTAGGTGCTGTCCATTCTTAGAAATAGAGCACTTATTGTCTTCAAAACACACTCTGTAGTTCTCAGCAAGAAGTGCGCTGACAGACAGCAACGCGTAAGACAGTCCTGGAACAACAAAAGCTTGGATTGAACCCTGTAAGAAAGAACAAAACAGTGAGCCAGTCTGTGTGAGTGGGTGTCTAGTTCCATCTGCTAAACAGACAGTCTTCCCAGAAGTCACAGAGGTGCAGTTCTCCAGAAATCCTGCAGATGGCACGAGATGATGGGAAGCTCCACTGTCTATGACAAAAGCCAGTACAGCATCCTGTTGACAACTCTTGACTGTAGCCATAGACGCTGCCAAATGTTTATGTTCAGTGTCTCTGCCAGCTGCCTTCGGCTTGCCTTTCCCACGCTTTGAAGAAGAGCCCTTTATCTGGTTGCTACGGGAGACGGCCTTCGGCTGTTCCTGTGCCTCCACTGGACATTTTCTCACCAGATGGGAGGGGGAGCCACAGCGATAACAGCGACGCGTAGCAAAAGCTCTCACAGCTCCCTCTTCAGCCATTTCTACGTTCCCTGCACCCCCACCTTTGGGTGCACAGCCTGGGCCTGCACGCTCCCCAGCACTCTGGTTGCGGGCCTCAACATCACACGGCCCCTCGGAGACAAAGCAGCTACTCCCAGCTGTAACTTCAGGAACATGGCCAGCAGCCCCCTCTGGGCTCTCAGCTTCCTCCCTGCTCTCGGCTTTCTCCCGGCCCTGGGCTCCTGCTGAGCTTTCACACAGACTCCTCAGCACCTGCCAGGCGGCCTGGGCAGACTCAACGCCCTCCAGGTGGGACAACAGCATAGCGTCCACGCTTGCTCTCAACATGCAGAGCTCTCTTTGCATTCTCTGCTCTCTATCTTCCAGCAAAGCAGCCTCCAGGTCTGCTGCGCCATCTTCAGCAGCAACTGGCATGGGTGGGGCCGGCTCCATCTGAGCTACGCTCCAGAGCCCTGTGGCCAAAAACCACCCCCTTACTCTTCTAACCCAGATTTCCCAGGACTGGGTTGTGAGTTTTTCAAATGGGACATCATAAAAGTCCTGGAGCTCAGCCATCTCCTCCCCCAGTGCTCCCATTGGGGCTTTGAAGTACTCACGCGTACCAGCCAGCTTCAACGGATAGGCTTCCGGCGTCCCTTTGCAGCACACAGCTTGCAGCACACAGCTTGCAGTCAGCCTCCCTGCGTTCTCCCAGGCAGAGCCTCAACGCAGGACTTTTTCCTCCGGCAGCAAAAAACAGCAGCTTCTCAACACACAGCACTTCAAAGCTTTCTCTAATTGCAGTAACTGACGTCCATAACCTCTTAGATAAGGTGATTGATTTATTGCTCAGATTGGCGTCCGGCCCGCTTCGGCTGTGCACCCCCTCGGCCAGGCCTCAGACTTCAAAGGCCACATTCCGATGCTCTGAGCAAACGCAGAGTTAAGCAGCAGCGGTTAGAGAAAGCTGTAAGCTTAAGTGCTTTCTTCAGTGTGCTAAATAAAGTCCACGCAGGATCTTAGCAGCTAAAAGCAGTTTTATTTACAGCAGACTATCCATTGTCGAACAGCATCGTGAAAACACGTCCACTCTCCTCAAAAGCGAAAGTAGAGAGAACAAAGACTTGAGAGACTCAGAAATGACGCAGTCTCCCTCCTCCCAACAGTAGGCAGGGCGTACACTCTGAGCTGTTTAACCCTGTAAGCTCAGGTTCTCTTCACAGGATAGAGTTTACTAGATTTTAATAGTCATGCAGCATTCCATGAAGTCTTTTGTATGAAAGAACTGAATTCAGGAATCTGGCAACCTGTAATGTTCTATAAGAATCAGTGTCCTGGAGTAGATAGGCTAGATGTGATTCAGGTGGTTTTGCAAGAGTTTCCAAAATGATTGAACTCAGAATCCTTGATCGGGGAACAATATATAAAGGACAATTAAACAGGATATGATGAAGGGGTTCTATTGATTTGTTGTCACATGCGCATAAAACAGAGGTTTTACCATTAGAAAATCTATTGTTCAGCACATTTGAGGGGAACACATTAAATCTGGCTCTAACAAAAGCGAATCTATGCGACGCAACCGACAAGGTAGACAAATATCGAGGAATCTGGGGCATAAATGTAATGCCCTGGTTTATCAGGGAACATGTACCTCCACCTGTAGTAAGATTTTGTTGCAAGTCAACCTCCTCCAATCTTTGTTTGATGACCTTTTTTGCTGTAATTAGATCTAAATTTAGTATATCGGAAGGAGAGATTCCATATGTCAACAGTTTGGAATGGATTTTTGTTGCCCATGGGCTGGTAAATTCATCTCTCCAAAGACACTGAATAAGATGGTAATTGGGCAATTTATGCCAAAGGGACAGCCAGTAATTAAAAGCATGTCTCCACATCAGGATCTCTAAGGAGGGGGTCTTAAGTTCTAAGCGAATAGCAGAATTGCTTACACAGGAGGGTAGCTTCAAAAGGCGTCTGAGAAAAAGATTTTGCAATGTCACCAGAGTCATGAGGTTTACAAAAGCGCCCCATAAAGGGACCGCCATAGTTGCTACCACTTTTGCACTATAAACTTTTAAGGCAGATGGAACATGCATAGCCCCCTCTGTAAAGAAAAAGCGTAATAGAGCGTAGATAAGGGCTTTGCCCTTATTTTGTAAGTATGTGATATGCGCCTTCCATCCCATATTATGCTGGAAGTAAATTCCTAGATATTGAAATTTGTAGACTTGTTCAATTGGCTTCCCCTCAAGTTCCCATCTATACAATTTATGACTCCTGGAAAAAATTAGGACTTTAGATTTAGAATGGTTAATAGTGAGTAAATTTGTTTGGCAATATAACGAGAAGATCTTAAAGGCCCTCCTCAAACCGATTCTTGAATATGAGAGGATCACCGCATCGTCCGCGTACAATAGTAAGGGGCAGCGATAGTCTGTAAGCCTGGGTGCACGAATGGTGGTTTGGGCCTAAACTAGGGGAGTTCTCATATCACTAATATAGAGGTTAAAGAGATAGGGGGCAAGGGTGCACCCTTGTCGTACCCCCTTATTTATTGGTACAGAGTTTGTGAGATCGCCCTCGGGTGTTAACCTCACCCTCGCGGCCGTCCCTTCATGTAATTTGATCATAAGCCACAACAGCCTTTTCTCTATGCCCCACTTTGCTAATTTTTCCCATAGCAGCTCTCTAGGGATACTGTCAAAGGCCGCCTTCAGATCTATAAAAGCGGCACATAAAAGACCATGAGGGGGGGAAGAATACTTCCGCGCCAAATGATATAAAATTAGTGCTTGGTCAATAGAAGCACGATTTGGTCTAAACCCGGCCTGTTCATGGCCTATCAGATTGGAATCTTCGGCCCATTGGGTTAGTCTGGTTAGCAAGAAGCGAGTGTAGATTTTTCCGATGATTGATAATTAACTGATATGACAATAGTTTCCTGGGTCCTCTGGTGGTCCTTTTTTATATATAGGAATTATGATGGACTCCTTCCATGATCTTGGTATCTGGCCTGTGGCATTAATTGCATCAAAAACTTTTGCAAGAATTTTTGCCCACCATGCTGGGTGTTGTTTAATAGCTTCCGCCGGGATCAGATCGGGCCCTGATGCTTTATCAGTTTTCAGTTTGGCAATTAAATCTACTATTTCCTCCAGGTCCGTATCTGGCCATATGGGCAAGTGACATGAAAGAGTATCAGAATGAATGTTAGGGATAGCTGTCTGGGAGAAATATTTTCTTAAAAATTGTTCCCATGTCGGGGCTGGTATAACCGTCAATGGGTATTTCCTTGATCTTTTGTTGATTAAATTCCAAAAACCACGAGAGCTGCGAAGCTTAGAGGCAGCAATCAGTGCTTGCCAACGTCTTTGGTGCCATTCATGCTTGGCTGACTTCTGTGCCTGTTTGTAAGCAATTTTGGCCTGCAAGTACTCTGGGGGAAGAGTTACAGCTCCAGAAGATTTATATCTGTTGTAGATACAACAGAGAGAGAGAGTCTAGCTTGCTTACATTTGGAGTCATACCAAGGTGCACCGAACCTGGGTTGATCTCGGTTAACCAGGTGATTCGGTATCGTAAAGAAGCTAGTTAAATCTACAGATAGGTGGGAGAACCACTTCAATATCCTATTTGGTTCAGACAACTCCTCCACTGAAACACTAAGGGGATCGGAGATATTCCTCTGGAAGAATTCTGCATATTTTGGGCCTGTTTCATAGACCATTTAATGCTTCTTGTGTTGCGGCATTTAAACCTACATGGATTGGGTGTGAGCCGCTAACCGGGTGCCAGTCAAGTGTTAGCTTGGCCGCTAGAGGTAGGTGGTCACTGGATTGCACATTGTTTACTTTGAAATAAAAGCAGTTTGAGAATAGGTCTTCTGAAACTAGAAGGTAGTCTAGGACACTATTTGATGTTGTGCCCAAATGAGTGAATTCTCCTGGCACGTCCGGTGGACAATTGCCATTCAAAATGTTCAAATTCATACGAATGGCCAATTGATAAAGAAGGACTCCCGCCTCATTCACTCTGATGTCCTTAGATCTTCTTGATGTAAAAGAGATTAAATCAGATTTTGGATAGGGGGGAGGCAGGCACCCACCACTTGGCCTTGCTTATCCCCTCCCAATTGGCGGCTGTACGTGCATTAAAGTCACCACCCATTATCAATGGGATATTAGGGTACATAACATAGCATGCCAATAAATGATCTTCCAGAGAATCCCATCTATAATGGAGGTCCGATATAAGACCACCTGGAGGAAGATAAACATTGGTGATTAATAGGGAGAATTTTTCGCTTGAATCAGACCTGTAAAGGCAAAAGGAGGAAAAGTCTGAACTAGCGAGAGTTTAGCGCTCATTTTAAGCGATATGGCGATTGCAAGACCACTTCTGGACCGGCCACCTTTTTGGGAGGGACTAGCTGGAAGTGATATCAGTTCAAAGCCATTTATATCTATTTTATCTTCTTCCCATGTTTCTTGCAAAAGGATTATCTGAAAAGAGTTTATATAGGACAGAAATTCGGGATCTAATCTTTTCCTTTTCCAGCCCGCAATATTCAAACTTAGGACTGCTAGCTGGGGACTTCTGTGTTGTTCTTTTAACAGTCAGAGCGAAGGAGGGGCAGACTCTCTGGAAGAGACAGAAGATGTAACAAAAAAGTCAGTTATTTTACATTGGGAAGATGGTAACTGTGGCGAACCCTCCAAATTAAAATTTTTAACAATTTGGTTCGACTGTTGGAACACCGAGGATGGTCTACTAGAAGTAGATCCCTGAACAGGAAATCTCTTCATTTCGAAATTCTTTGTACAACTTGACAGAGAAATACCCAGAGAGGGAGAAATTAAGTCCGTCGGGGGAAACCCACTAGCAGATTTATCATCAGGCATTAGGATGATTTTATTGATGCGTCCCATCGGGTCTTCAATCGTTTCCGGCGACGGGTCCCGAGGTATAACATTCACATTTTCCTTTAGAGAAGGTAGATGAGGGGACATCACGGGGGCGGTAATTGCGGAAGACTCTCTCGGGGGCATCACTTGTGGACTACTTCTATATCTGGTCGAAACTGGAGAAGATTCTAGCTCTGGCATAGAAGAGTGAGTTAAAGAGGGATTTGAGTCAAGCAAGGAAATCAGAGTTTCGTCCTTAGGTGTGTTAGTCGAAGGATGTAGATGAAAGTTAAGTGAGGAAGGCAGGGCCTGGTCGTCCCGTGGAGTAGCACTGGGGGCAGAAACAACTTGAAGATTTGAGTCTTGCAGGATGGTTTTTGTTTTCAAAGTGGGGCTGAGCTGAAGAAGATTGACCACTTCTGTCCGATGAGCCCCAGTGGGGTTATTTGAAGCATCGTTAGTATCTTCCCCTCTGTGTTGGACTTTCAAAAGCTGAGATTTAAGGGTATCAAATCTCAGCATCATCGCCGACTGTTCTTTCGGAGGGAGGGCTCTGAACGAATCAATAAGTTCCCTTTCATCAAGGGCAGTCTGTAGGTTTCCGTCCTCATATATGGCTGTTTGAGAGGATATTGAGATTGGTCGAGAATGGTACGCTGCAGAATCATCGCAGTGGGGCCTGACAGTATTTTGAAGTAAGGCGAAGTCTCTTGTCCTAATGTCCTCATCACTGGGGCACCTATTTAGAAGGGGTTTGATCTTGCTATCTGAAAAAACCCTCGTTGCTACGATATCGGCCATGGACAAAAGCGTTTTCCGCCTAGCAATAATAGATGGTATCTTTTCAGAGTGGAACGCGAGTATCACCTTCAAGAAGTTGGTCTGTCGGAAAAGGGGCATCACCGCATATAAGTCAATCTGATGTTTCTTAATTTTTAAGAGTTTGCTTAAACAGTCTTTAGCCCCATCTAGCGATGACCATCTTCCTATTTCCGACCTGACCGAAAGGCAACTTTTCTTGGGTTGCAGAGTTAATATCTGATTATTCAGTTGGGAATTTAAGATATATTTAATTTTAGTCTCCTTTCTTTTATCTGAATTAGGCAATAAGTTTTTGACCTCACAAACTGAAGATTGTGTTGTTGATTCAAGTTTTTCGACTTTCAGCAGGATATTAGGTAATTGTGAAGATACCTCATCCAGCCTTTTAAAGATACAGTGAAGGGTCTTAATAACTAAGTGTAACTGCACACAACTGGGGAACTCCCCCATATCAGATGTTAAACCATCATCCTGTGATGACAGTTTTTCCATATTCTCCTTTACAGGCTTTACTTTTGAAAAATTTTGAGTCGTCAGAGTTGGAGTGGCTTCTAAATCACTTAGAGGAAGGAAGTGATTTTGGGTTTCCACCCCAAGGCAATACTCAGCATTGTCACTCCCTCTTCTATTCCGGTGTGGCACCAACCTTGATAGTTTTGGTTTAGGGGATGATAGGGGCTCGTCAAAGTCTCTCAAGCGTTTGTTCTGACCCATACTTTTCTCAGGCCAAGGATTATACGATTCTTAAAACGATTCTTAAAAACATAACATTTAAACACCACACGGCGTCTTCCTCTTAAGTCCTTTCTCCAATTAGGATAATGGCGTTCACTTCTCTTTTAGCAGCCGAGGCCGGCCCGCTGATAAGAGAGAAACAAGGAGCAGTCTGCAGCAATCTGGAGCAGGGCCAAATCTCTCAGAAAGTTGCCATAGCATGCAGCAGCAGCAGTTATAAAATGCTTCAAAGACTGACTGAGTCAGTTAAGATACAATATAAAGGATTAAAAGAAGATTAAAAGAAATCTGAAGAGCACCGGTAAGTGCGTCTTACCTCGGCGCCATCTTAGCTCCCCCTCCTCCTTGTACATTCCTTTTCGTACCACTCTGGTACGGGCAGTCCGAAACCATGCCTGTGTAAACTCCGCGTTCCTTTTCCCAACCTTTAACCTGTCTATGATTAATGTCTTATATGCAATAATTAATGTCTTATATGCAACCCTTGCTTTGTACTTATGTTAACCAATCAGCAACAAGCACACACGTGGCAAACGCTGTATAATAGCCAATAAAAGGGAGTCTCCGAGGCTTGCTCGAGAGACGCCTCCCGTATGACTCCTACCTACTCGTCTGTCGTTCATTTCAACCCAACATCTGGTGACACTCGACGTGCCAGATCCCTTTACGCAGCCTCATACTTCACTCGACTGGAAAAGTCTCAGCGCGCTACACCGTGAGTATGGGGGGGGGGGAGCTTACAAAGTCCCAAAAAGAGCATGCTAAAGAACTGTTTCATTTAGTCAGACAGAGAGTAGCAGGTGCGCATATTTCCTTGAAAGAAATTGAACGATTGTTATGTCATATTGCTTGTGAGTGCCCCTGGTACCCAGAAATAGGGTCCTTGGGGATGGAGACTTGGCAAAAAATCGGAAAAACCCTCTTCGCAGAACCGAGGGCTCCGATTATCTGCTCACTTGGCAGATTGTCTGCTCACTTGGCAGAAGTGTGCGGATGCCGTCGCTAGATTCGGTCCCCAGGCGTCTCTGTCGGCACCCGCACCAGACAATTCCCCACCAACTGCCCTGCCACCTGCCCTTTTAGCCGCAACAGACAATCTACCTCCTTACCCAAAGCTTTTGCCTCAATCGCAACTTTCTCTAACCCCCCCTTCACCTCAGCCCACATCCCCCCCATCCCCACTTCCCTCCATCCTTCGCCTGCTCCTACAGGAGCTGTGTGTGCTGCACTTTTTCAAGCTAGACAGGAAGGAATTCTTTCCTTGGAGGAGGAGGCGGGGTGGGCCGGGGAACTGCCGTCTGCTTTCCCTTTTTCTTATACTAACTCTGGCACTGCGCAACAACAAATTATGTATGAGACGCTTCCTTATTCTATTCTGAGAGAATTAAAGAAAGCCATTACTTATTCCGGCCTAAAATCCACTTATGTGACAGGAATGCTGGAGGGAATAGCAACTGGTTATACAATGCTACCTCAAGATTGGAAAGATCTGATGCGCATGCTGTTATCCCCGGCTCAGTATGTAGTTTTTGAAAGTGAATTTAAGCATTGCGCAGTAGCCCTGGCTGATCCACAGCATTCAGCCAACCAACTCTTTGGTGCTGGTCCGTATGATAATTTACCAGCCCAAGCGCAATTAACACCTTTACATTTTAGTCGCACCGCGACCTGTGTGCAACGCGCCTTTCGCAAAGTCCCTGTCTCAGGACAACCACTTAGCTCCTTTGTTAATATTAAGCAACAACATTTGGAGCCCTACCATCAATTTATAGATAGATTGAAAGAATCAGTCACTAGGCAGATTGATGACACTACAGCTCAAAATGAATTGATGAAAAAATTGGCTTTCGAAAATGCAAGCACTGACTGCAAAAAGGCTTTGCAGTCGATCATACATCGCCCTAAATATGACCTGGCCGATATGATTCAAGCCCGTGCAGATGTTGGAAGCCAGAGTCATGCAATGTCCTTGCTTGCCGGTGCCATCCAGGCTGGCAACAAGCCCACTGGGAACTGCTTCAACTGCAAGCGCCCAGGTCATTTTGCTAAACAATGCAGAGCCCCTGGCGGGGGTGCAAACAGGAATGGTGATGCCAATAAGGCTAAGCCTTCCAAGAAATGCCCAAAGTGCGGTAAAGGCTATCATTGGGCAAATCAGTGCAGGAGTTTAGAACTGATTCAAGAATTTGGTCAAGTGGCAGGTTTTAAATTGAACAAGTTAAAAACTAAGGTTTTAGAGAAAAATTTAACACCGATTGAAAGAGATAGGTTTCAGAATGAGACAGGATTGACTGTGGTAAAGAAAGTGAAATATTTGGGGATTAACAGGACAGCTAAAAATGGGAATAAAGAGAAGTTTCCACCAGAGATCAGTCCGGTAATAGCATAAGGCAGAAATGCGTGCACTAGTGAAAGTTTAGCCCGAAGTTTAAGGGAGATACCAATTGTAAGGCCACCTTTAGGGTGGCCACCATTCGTTGACGGGCTAGCAGGCAGACATATAAACTCAAAGCCATTTAACTCAATTTCCTCCTCCGCCCAAGTTTCTTGTAATAGAATGATAAGAAAGGAATTAATATATTTTTGGAATTCTGGATCTGATTTTTTACTTTTCCATCCAGCAATGTTCCAACTTAATATTGAAGGCTGGGGTTTCCTCGTTCCTCCAATTGGTGATCAGCCGGACGTAGGAATAGTCCCGCGTGATCCTATTACCTGTATGAATTTTTTTTCTTGCCTGATAGAAGTTTTAACTCGCTTTTTTACTTCTCCAACCTATGGAGTTAAAAACGATTATTTTAAATTTGGCGCCCCTTGGTTCAACTCTGCTTGTAAACTAGCCAGACTCCATCTACATACAATATATAATGATTAATTTTACCCAAATTTTCTGCAGCAAAAGAAGGAATCCAGGTTATTCCAGGAGTTCTGGATCCTGACTATGTGGGCACAATAATGGTTCAACTTTGGAGCCACATGCCCATGCAGTTAAAGAAGGGTGAGTCCTGGGCGCATTTGGTGGTGCTCCCTTCTCACCCTACTGTTTCTATTATTGATAGTAATTTGCACGAGCTCTCTCCTTTTTCTCCACAGCTGTTAGCTGTAATCCAGTGGATTGGTCATCAGAAACTTCTTCATAAGTACAAGATAAATGGCAAGGTTCTGGAAGGCTTGATTGACACAGGCGCGGACATTTCTGTAATTTCCAGTAGTTGCTGGGACCCCACGTGGCCCCTTGAGTCTGCCTCTGCAGTTTGGGGTGTAGGTGGACCTCAAACCTCTTCCAATTTCTCTTCCCAGTAGGTCTGAATATATCTCTTTATAGTCCTCTCTGTAATCTCTCTGTAATCCATCCTGCTTTTCCCCTCTCACCCCTGAGCCGATGGCAGTTCCCTGACAGATGCATTTTAAATAAAAGCACACTTTCTACTCATGTAAAAACACGCTGACCGTCCGTGGGCCGGATTGAGAATGCGATTGGGCCGGATCCAGCCCCTGGGGCTTAGTTTGCCTACCCATGTGTTAGACGTTTGATTTTTGAAGTTGGCCTGCAGGAGAGAATGAGTACAGAGTCAGATCTACTTATTTTGATTAGTGATACTGGTTCTTTGATTCTAAATATGGCTGATTCTCAGTCATTAGAATAGAAGAGCAGATTTGCTGGATCAGACCCATCTAATAAACAACAACAACAATTTAAACCCCACGCATCTGGCTGGGTTTCCCCAGCCACTCTGGGCGTCTTCCAACAAAATATTAAAATACAATAAGATGCAAAAAATCTAGTCATCTTGTTTTGGGCATTGGCCAGCCAGTTGCTTCCGGGAATTGCAGTTTAGTGTGTGGAGGAAATAGCCACCCATTGCTGTTTGTCACCCCCACAACGGCTACTCGGAGGAACTTTCCGTTTGTGCCTGGACATTCACTTAGCTATCATGGCTAATCCCCTTTCCTGACAGCAACATCAACATCAACATCATCATCATCAACAACAACAACAACAATTATTATTATTAATATTAATACTCCACCTATCTGGCTGGGTTTCCCCAGCCACTCTGGGCGGCTTCCAGCAGAATATTAAAATACAGTGATTCAACCAATATTCAAAGCTTCTCTAAACAGGGCTGCCTTCAGATGACTAAAGATGATTGGGCAGAGGGGGCAACTTTTTAAATAGACAAACTTTCCATTTCCCTTGCTGGGGATGCCTCCTCCTGGAGACATTTCTACCTCAGAAATAGTGAATCGGGTCCAGTTGCTCGCTGTTAAAACCTGTCCGGCTTGGAGCAAGGCGCTCCTGGCAGATTCTGCTTGTAATATGAGTGTAATGATGAAGCGAAGAGTTGGCGAAGAGTTTTGACGAGGCTTCCTGGTGCTTGATAACACCTGAGTCTTTTGCATTCACATTGAACATTAATATTGAAGGGGAAATAAGCTTCCTTAATCTACATTTTGATCAGGGAAATTCCAGGGTGAGAGACTCCTCAACAGTCCACCTCGCCAGGGTGCCAGTCCCCCCGCGGATCCATGCAGTCAGTAAAAGAAGGAAGTCCCGGCACAGGAATTTGGAGCAAAACAGCAGTCAGTAGACCATGCTCTTTATTGTTGCGCCTCAGGTCCCCCCCCCTCAGGAGTAAGAACCCTGAGCATGGGGCAACGTCGACTTTTAAAACTTCCCTCTTTTCTCCAGAATACACTTCGAGCAGCATCATTGATACATCATCATTACATCACTGACATGTCACCAAAGGGGAGGGGTGACATTAGTTCAACCTTGGCAAACATGTCCAGGCAAGTCCTTGGTACAAGATTAGCGCAGGCCAGGCATGGCCCAAGTTGGCCCTCCAGCTGTTTTGGGACTACAACTCCCATCATCCCTAGATAACAGGACCTGTGGGTCAGGGATAATGGGCATTGTAGTCCCAAAACATTGGGAGGGCTGAGTTGGGACATGCCTGGCATAGGCAAAACATGTCCAGGCAACTCCCAAGTGCCCACCATCAAAGGGCAAGAGAGCTCCCTTTGCACATCCATCGCCTGGGGCAAGTCTGGCGATGGGCTTTTGGAAACTAACTGCTCAGCAATCGTCACCCCTGGGTGGGGTGTGTGAACATGTCCTAACGCTCAAGGGGTGGTGGTGGGAGGTGGCAGGGGAAAAGAGTCCTTTTTCCGAGGGCAAAAATGGCATTGGAATGGAGGAAATGGGGTTGGTTTTATATCATTGATCAAGCAAGGTCTCTTCCCTGAGCTGTCACTGTTCAGTTTCTGTTAATTGATTCTCATGGGAACTTACAGATTCTGGCTTCACACAATTAACTCAAGGCAGTGTCAATTTACTCTTGGCAGAAAGCCAAGGTCTGCTTGACCTAGAAACTACTTACTCTGATTGGTTAACGACCAGCACTCAACTCTCTTATCTAGAAATGCTAGCACAGTTTGATGTGCTAGGTGTGTTAGAAGCAGGAGTAGAAGTGCTGTGTATGGTTATGAGAGAGAGAAAAAGAAAGGATTTGGCTTTGCTTTGTATGCAGAAACTCTGCTGGTTTTATTTTTCCCTTTTAGTAAATCCTGTAAATAGTTATTCTGAGTCTAGCTGACTAGTCATTTCCACCTCGACTAGCTTCTTCGCTGTGCAGGAAAACTCTGCTACGTTTGGGCTAAAGCCATTAGAGCTATGCCTGACACTTCAAAGTTCCATGAGTCACGTTGAAAGGATGCATTCAGGCATAATATTTGGGACATTTAACAGCTTTAAAGATGTGCCCCCCCGGTCATTTCTGTAACAAATTTGATGTACTTCCTGGCTGAAACACGCCCTCGGGGTGATAGAGCCCATGCTTTGCATTTGGAAGAGCCCAGGTGCAATACATAGCTTCTCAGGTAGAGCTGGGAACGTTCCCTGCCTGAATCCCTGAGGACCTGCTGCCGGCCAGTGTTGACAGTACTGAGATAGGTAAACCAATGCTCTGACCCAGGATAAGACAACTTCCTATGTTTTTTAATGACTGATGTTTTTGTTAGGATATTTCCGTTCCACCTTAAAGGGAGCAGGCTTTTGGGAGTCACAGAGTCTGCGCATGTCCTATTCACAGGATGTTTATGCTTGCTGTTTTTCCTTTCGTTTTCTCAGTCGGCTCAGACACGCTGACAGAATGGACGTGTTTTCTTTTGTTCTGTTAAACGCTAAATAAAGTCTGTAAATTATGCTCTTCTGCTCTTCTGTGATGCAAGCTTTCGGCTGCGTTTCTGCTGATAAAGAGGGTGCACCAGCCTAGGAATGATGCCAGGAATTTCCAAAGGCTTTGTGCCCCTAACTGTTGGATCTGCGTGAGTACGGGAGGCCGATGGACGTCCAGAACTCCAGCTTGGGGGCTCATGATGGACACTATCTCCCTGGCAGTTTCCCAACAACAAGGTTATGGGCCCAGATTCACGGCACCTACAGGAGAGTAAAGCTGCAACAGACTGCGTTTGAGGTATGTTGTGGGAAAAGCGAAAGAAAGAAGGGACGCTTTTCTTTGATCTACGGCAAGGCTTAATTGGCCTGGGAGCCGAGCCAGAAAGGCTTCGTGATTAATGAGCTGCCAAGATAAGGAGTCTTTCAAGTTAAAATAGACTCACGGCTACTGCCAAAAGCTGAAATGGAGTTTTTCCAAGCTTCTGGAGATGCTCAGTCCCTTAAGTTACATGGGCAGAATTATGAACCTTGGGCAAAATGGTGTGAGAGTTTGCTGCGTCAGTTTGGGGTGTGGCATGTTGTTTGTGAAGCCCCCCCAGTTCCTCTGACAGAGAGATGGAAATCAGCTGATTCGAAAGCGATAGACATAATAGTCCTATCCGTATCTCTTGAGGAAATTAAGACGCTGGCTGGCAACACCACTGCACGTGGAATGTGGTCTGCTTTAATGAAAGCTCATTTGCCAATAATCCCAGCCCAGAGTTTGACTGCATCGGAGGTCCTAGCTGTTTCCCAGAATGCGAATGAGTGCAGGGATGCTGAGGGCACCGGTTGCAAGCTGCAGGGGGAGCTGACCGTCACGTCATCCCAGGCAGCATTCCAGCCTCCAGGGGGAGCCAAGGAGTCGGCAGCTAAGAGCTCTGGTTCTCGTGAGAACCAAGGCCATCGCCTTTGCAGAGGCCGGAAAGGCAAAGGTAAACAGAGCCACAGGCAGACACCTGCAGATGGCCAGGAGCAGAGGGAGGGTGAAGAGCCCGCGGCGCCAGGGAAAAACAAAGCGTTGTTTACTGGCACAGCTTCACCAAAGGCTAAAGGCAAGTCTGCTGGCCAGGAGCAGGGGGGCAAGCTGCAAAAGCCCACACCGGTGGAAAACAAGGGTTTGCTTGCTGTAAAGACTGCTCCGAAAGCCAAAGGCAGGTTTATTGTCGAATCAGGTGCGAGCCGCCACGTCACGAAGGATCGCCACCTGTTTATCTCCTTCAAGCCTCAGGAAGGTGAGATCCACTTGGCTGACGGAAGGACGTTGCAAATCCATTAAGTTCACAAGGAGTGTTGAGTACAATCCTAAGTGGGGGGGAAATGTGGGAATTTTCCAGAGTTACCCAGAGGAGGATGAAGGTGATGTCAAGCAAGCAGCTAAAGCTGAGAAAGCTGCTGAGGATGATGATGATGAGGAGGAGGATGATGATGATCAGAGTTCGGATTCCAGTTCAGTGGGCGGTGCTGCTGCTGGTGTCAGTGACAGTGATGACACAGCAGACTACAAGAGCGCAAAGGCCTCAGTCAGACCATCTGATGCGTCTGACAATGAACTGGAAGAACCAGTGTTCACCATTGGTCGCTTTTCTCCTAAGAAAGAGGAGATGAGTCAAGAAGACTTGCGTATATTACGCAGATCTGAGAGAGCCACGAAGGGCAGACCTCCAAAGAGGTATGCTGATGAGTTTGTTAAGACAGCAACCGCTGTTCTTGGTAGCTCAGAGAAGGTGTGGGAACCTTCAAGCTTCAAAGAGGTTCAGGAGTTAACCTCTAAAGATGCTGAGCCTTGGCTTAATGCCATGAAGGCTGAAGTTGATTCCTTGAACAGGAACCAAACTTGGGAACTGGTACCGGTAGTCCCAGGAATGAGACTGGTTGGCAGCAAATGGGTCTTCAAGGCCAAGACAGACCAGAATGGCAAGGTTGTCAGACACAAAGCCAGATTGGTTGCCAGAGGTTTTTCACAGGTACCAGAACAGGATTACCACGAGACCTACTCTCCCACAGTCAAATATGAGAGCATTCGGCTGATGCTCAAGATCGCTGCAGAGGAGAAACTGCATGTTACCCATCATGACATTAATACAGCTTTTTTGTACGGGATTTTGAACGAGGAGCTGTTTATGCTTCCACCTGATGGGATGCAGATACAGAAGGGAATGGTCTGTAAACTGCGGAAATCCTTATATGGTCTCAAGCAGAGTGCCAGGTGTTGGAACACAAAACTCACTGAGACATTGCTTTCTCTAGGTTTTAACCAGGGCAAAGCTGATCCATGTGTGTTTGTCAAGGAGGAGGGGCAAAACAAACTGTATTGTTTATGTTTTGTTGATGATCTTCTGATGTTTTGGAAGAGTCAGGCTTTCTACCAAAGCACCCTAGCTCAGCTGAAGGAGCACTTTGACATGAAGGATCTTGGTGAGGTATCCAACTATCTTTCTCTGCAGGTGGAGAAGGACCAAACAGGTAATTTTCTGGTACACCAAACACAGAAAATTGCTGATGTGTTAACCAGGTTGAATTTGGTTGATGCAAACCCAGCAGACACACCAATGGTGACAGGTTACCAGGTAGACAGTACTGCTGAAGCGTTTTCTGACACAACGCTATACAGATGCATTCTAGGCAAGCTGAATTTCATTGCCAGATGTTCAAGACCTGACATAGCTTCCTTGCAAAAAAGTGGGCCATCCGATTAAGTTCCACTGTCGGACTGGGGATTCAGGACCCTCTACTGTGTTTTATATAATCAGCTTTTGATTATGTTCTGTGCATATCACAATGCTCCTTCAGTTCCATTCATTCATATATTCCATTTCATTTATTTATATATTCTGTTTCATTAATTCATATATTCTGTTTCATTCATTCATGTTTCATTCATTCATATACAGTGGTGCCTCGCAAGACGAAAAGAATCCATTCTGTGATTCTCTTCGTCTAGTGGTTTTTTCGTCTTGCGAAGCAAGCCCATTGACGGATTAGCGGATTAGCGCTATTAGCGGCTTTTAGCGGCTTATCTGCTGATCAGATCAGCTGATAAGCGGCTTAGCGGCTTAGAAAAAGGGGGGGGGGAGGAAAAAAAAACCAGCAGGAACTCGCAAGACATTGTCGTCTTGCGAAGCAAGCCCATAGGAAATTCGTTTTGCGAAGCACCTCCAAAACGGAAAACTCTTTCGTCTAGCGAGTTTTCCGTCTTGCGAGGCATTCGTCTTGCGGGGCACCACTGTATTCCGTTCCATTTATTCATTTGCTTCTGGAAAAAAACCTCCACAACTTTGGCACACCCAACGACAACCGATCGATCCCTGCCAGTTTTCATACACTGTGAGTAGATCACAGTCTACTGAGAGTTGGATGTCCCTCTTAGTCTAGTGCAAGTCTCAATGGTTCGTCTTCCCCTCCTCCTCGCTATTACATAGAGCACGCTAAATGTTACGTGTCCGCTTGCTCCGTTTGACAATATTTCACTGTAGCCTTTTCCGTTTCGATCGGGGTCTGCGTTGCTCCCAGGGGGAGGGAGGAAAGAGCCAAAACGACACCGGGGTTGGTAAAGAGAATGAGGTTTTTATTCTCTGCTTTCCGGAATAGCAGAAAAGCCACTGCGTGGTCAGCCACAGCAAGCACAAAAGAAACAGGAATTTCATTCAGTATATATCCCCTCCAGACACCTCCCTCCCCCTTCCCAGGAATCCAAACCTCATGAGCTCATACTCGTAAGTTGACATCCTTGAGCATCCTTGAGCAGGAACAGATCCTTGAGCAGGAACAGGAACAGTTCGTGTGTGCTAATCTTGGGTCAAGGAGAAGGTTACTGTGGGGTGCCCCTGGCGCCATCTCCGGGGGTGCAGGCTGATTGACAGGCCTGTCAGGCAAGGCTTGTGGTCAGGATGTTTACAGCCTATAAGATAAGGCCTGGATCTTCCATTCCCCTTTCACCCGGAATTGACAAGGCCATACATCATTAAGCCTCCATGGATTGATAAGGGAGACGGCTATGTTTGTACAGCCTGGTTCCTGTTATCCGGTTAATGCACTTCAGCTAACAGACTCTTGAGGAAAGAATTTCTAAAGAATTTGGGGGCTTATTGGGCCTGGGGCCTGGGGCCTGTTTTAGGTAATTCTGTGTTCAGACTTGGGTAGCCTGTCCCTTCATCACATTTTGAGCAAATACACCCCTGGCTTCAGACACGCATGTTTTCCTTGCAGAGCCGCCGGCCTCCTACACCTTCCTACCTGAGTTGCCACCCTCCATCTTCGGCCCCTCGTCTCTGTGGGATGTGAAACACAAGAGCAGTCAAGTACAACATTCCAAGAGAGAACATGTTTAGACATGGGGAGGGATGTTTGTCCAGCCAGCAGGTAAACTTCCTGTTTCCCTCTGGGCTGGGACAGACTTCCTCTACATGTGACTAGAGGTGGGTGTGGCCTCACCTGTGCAGGTACTGACAAAAGCACAGGGCAGGGCAGCCATCTCTCTTTCTTTCGCCACATGCATCGAAGAAGCAACATCTACTGAGTGAAAGATGCACTCTTGGCTCCCAGCCAAGAGAAGACAAAGGGACTGTCTTCTTATAAGACAGATTCCAAGTGTATGTTACTTCATTAAGCTTAAGTCTGCCTTCTGGGATCTGATTGTGAACAGAATGTGAGCAAACTCTTTTTATACTTTTGTAAAAAACTGCCGTCTCTTCTATTTTATGAGGGAATAAGGGGAAATTACCAGAATAGTTATTATAGAGGCTTTCGCGAGCCTGAGCAAACGCTGCCGTTGCAAACTTAAAATAAAGGGGAATGTTTTACTCTGCTGAAATTGGGGAACTTGTTAACACAAGTTGGATAAGGATATAATCAGACAAAATATCCTCTCCTGCATCCCTGAACATTCCCAGAGTCTCCTGCCGCCTCACCTTTCTGCCCTCAGGATTTCCAGCCCGCCTCCTCTGTTGCAAGGAAGATCCTTTTCAGATATAATAATAATAATAATAATATATTATTGATACCCCGCCCATCTGGCTGGGCTTCCCCAGCCACTCTGGGCGGCTTCCAAAAGAATATTAAAATACTATAATACATCAAACATTAAAAGCTTCCCGAAACAGGGCTGCCTTCAGATGTCTTCTAAAAGCCTGGTAGTTGTTGTTCTCTTTGACATCTGGTGGGAGGGTGTTCCACAGGGAAGGCGCCACTACCGAGAAGGCCCTCTGCCTGGTTCCCTGTAACTTGGCTTCTCGCAGTGAGGGAACTGCCAGAAGGCCCTCAGTGCTGGACCTCAGTGTCTGGGTAGAACAATGGGGGTGGAGACGCTCCTTCAGATATACTGGACCAAGGCCGTTTAGGGCTTTAAAGGTCAACACCAGCACTTTGAATTGTGCTTGGAAACGTACAGGGAGCCAATGTAGGTATTTCAAGACCGGTGTTATGTGGTCTCGGCGGCCGCCCCCAGTCACCAGTCTAGCTGCCGCATTCTGGATTAGTTGTAGTTTCCAAGTCATCTTCAAAGGTAGCCCCACGTAGAGCGCATTGCAGTAGTCCAAGCAGGAGATAACTAGAGCATGCACCACTCTGGCGAGACAGTCCGCGGGCAGGTAGGTTCTCAGCCTGCGTACCAGGTGGAGTTGGTAGACAGCTGCCCTGGATACAGAACTGACCTGCGCCTCCATGGACAGCTGTGAGTCCAAAATGACTCCCAGGCTGCGCACCTGGTCCTTCAGGGGCACAGTTACCCTATTCAGGACCAGGAAGTCCTCCACACCAGCCCGCCCCCTGTCCCCCAAATACAGTACTTCCATATTGTCAGGATTCAACTTCAATCCATTAGCTGCCATCCATCCTCCAGCCGCCTCCAGGCACTCACACAGGACCTTCACCGCCTTCACTGGTTCTGATTTGAAAGAGAGGTAGAGCTGGGTATCATCCATATATTGATGGACACCCAGTCCAAACCCCCTGATGATCTCTCCCAGCGGCTGCATGTAGATGTTAAAAAGCATGGGGGAGAGGACGGAACCCTGAGGCACCACACAAGTGAGGGCCCAGGGGTCTGAACACTCATCCCTCACCACCACTTTCTGAACACAGCCCAGGAGGAAAGAGCGAAACCACTGTATAACAGTGCCCCCAGCTCCCAACCCCTCTAGACGGTCCAGAAGGATGTTATGGTCGATTGTATCAAATGCCGCTGAGAGATCCAGCAGAACTAGGAAACAACTCTCACCTTTGTCCCTAGCTCTCCGGAGAACATCAACCAGCGCGACCAAGGCAGTTTCAGTCCCATGATGAGGCCTGAATCCCGATTGGAAGGGATCCAAATGGTCCGCATCCTCCAGGCGTGCCTGGAGTTGTTCAGCAACCACTCGCTCAATCACCTTGCCCAAGAATGGAAGATTTGAGACTGGGCGATAGTTGGCCATACTGGTCGGGTCTAAAGATGTTTTTTTAAGAAGCGGTTTAATGACCGCCTCTTTCAGCGGATCTGGGAATGTTCCCTCACAGAGGGTAGCATTCACCACCCCGCAGAGCCCATCACCCAGTCCTTCCCGGCTTGCTTTTATTAGCCAGGATGGGCAAGGATCAAGGAGACAGGTGGTTGGTTTCACGCGTCCAAGCAGCCTGTGCACATCCTCGGGGGTAACAGATTGAAACTGATTCCATGCAACTTGACCAGACAGGGCTCTAGCACTCTCCCGCCCCAGCCCTGCTCCCACGGTGGTGTCTAGCTCCTTCCGAATATGAGTGATTTTTATCTGCAAAAAACTTTGCAAAATCGTTGCAGGAGATCTTGGGGTCTTTACAAGGCCCCGGTGGTAAAGGTGGTTCCGTTAAATTGCGGACCACCTGAAAGAGTCTCCTGCTACTATTTTCTGCAGATGCAATAGAGGCGGTGAAGGTCTTCTTCGCCGTCACTATCGCCACTTGGTAGGCTCGACGTTGAGCTCTAACTCACTCTAATTCGGAGTGAGTTTTCTGCCACCGATGCTCTAGCCGTCTCAGCGATTGTTTCATCGCCCTCAGCTCCGAAGAAAACCACGGGGCTGTCTGGGCACCATGCAGTCGGAGAGGGCGCTTCGGAGACAGACAGTCGATAGCCCTGGTTAACTCCGCATTCCAGCGGGCCACCAGGGAATCAGCTGAAAGGCCATCAACATGGGATAAAGCATCCCCTAACACTCTCTGGAAACCATTTGGCTCCATTAAGTGGCGGGGGCGGACCATCCGAATTGGTCCCACCTCCTTGCAGAGGGGAAGGGTCACGGAGAAGTCCAGTTGCACCAGGAAGTGATCTGACCATGGCACTTCTTTTGTTTCACTTTTACTTAGTGTCAGATCACCCACGTCACTAGAGGTGAACACCAGGTCTAAGGCATGTCCATGACTATGAGTTGGGCCAAACTTATTCAGGGACAGCCCCATGGAGGCCATGCTTTCCACGAAGTCCCGAGCGGCCCCTTGTAAGGTCGTGTCAGCATGGATGTTAAAATCCCCTAGGACAACCAAACTAGGCGTCTCCAGGAGAACATCCGCCACGACCTGAAGCAGCTCTGACAGGGAATCCTTTGTGCAGCGGGGAGGTCGGTACACCAAAAGGAATCCTGTACTGCCCCTATTGCCCAACTTCCAGAACATGCACTCAGAAAACTGGGTCTTCCCAGTAGGACGCCTGATGCAAGCTAATGACTTCCTAAAAATCACTGCAACACCCCCCCTCCCCGCCCACATGACCTGGGTTGCTGTGCGTAAGAGAAACCTGGTGGACAAGCAGCGGCAAGGACAGGCCCATCTGCTTCCTCCAACCAGGTCTCTGTCACACATGCCAGGTCAAATCCTCCATCCGCAATCAGGTCGTGGATGGCAGTGGTTTTATTCATCATTGACCTGGCATTACACAGCAACACCTTCAGGTCATGTGGGTTTCCCCTGTTGATTCCAGTATCCATCCGGTCAAGGCCAGACCCGGAGGCAGGGATAGTCTTCAAACAACGACTAAACCTGCCTCCTCGGTAATGACATGGTCTGGTCTTAGCGTAACTCCTCCTCCTGCCCATGATCACCGAGATCGGATGTCCCAGTGCTTCCCCCCCTGTGGAACTTGTCCCAGCCATCGTGTTGGCTGGGGCCCCACTCCCAGGCAGCCCTAATCCTGCCCCTTAAAAACAAAACAGAAACTATACAGAACCAATAAAACAACAAAAAACAAAAACAGAACAATTATACTAAAATTAAAATTAATCCCCAACCAAATATCCATCCCACCCACCCACCCCAACAAAGGAAAAAAGGAACTAAAGAAATAAAAATTTAAATTGCCACCGACTGCTTGAGGACATTTTAAAACACATTAACCACTTGGAACAGGGAAGCAATGGCAGAACACTTCCCACACTTCCCCAAAAGTTTGTTCCAAATAAGGGCCTGGGACACGCCCCCTGGGCCAGTTGGAAAAGGCCCTGGAAGGGAGCAGGCCCTGCAGTCCTCCCCACAGCCGATAATAAATGTTGATAATTTTCTGTTTAAGTGACATTATAGTCCAAAGGCTATTCATGTGTGCTAAAACTCGGTCTTAAGTTTTTTCTTTTAAAGAAAATCGTTTAACCACATCAGTTAACCAACATTGATACATATAAATAATAACAATAAAAATAAAATTTTATTTATATCCCGCCCTCCCCAGCCGAAGCCGGGCTCAGGGTGGCTAACAACAATAAAATAATACAACATTCTAAAATCATTTCATTATAAAATTAATTCAAATCAAATTGATGGCAACCATTGGGCTAGAGATTGCCAAAGGAGGGAGTCAGGCTGTGCCCTGGCCAAAGGCCTGGTGGAACAGCTCTGTCTTGCAAGCCCTGCTGAAAGATGTCAAGTCCTGCAGGGCCCTTGTCTCTTGTGACAGAGCGTGCCACCAGATCGGAGCCACAGCCGAAAAAGCCCTGGCTCTGGTTGAGGCCAGCCTAACCTCTCTGTGGCCTGGGACCTCCAAGATGTTTTTGTTTGAAGACCGTAAGTTCCTCTGTGGGACATACCAGGAGAGGCGGTCCCGTAGGTACGAGGGTCCTAGGCCGTATAGGGCTTTAAAGGTTAAAACCAGCACCTTAAACCTGATCCTGTACTCCACCGGGAGCCAGTGCAGCTGGTATAGCACCGGGTGAATGTGATCTTGCAGCGAAGACCCCGTAAGGAGTCTCGCCGCGGCATTCTGCACCCGCTGGAGTTTCTGGGTCAGTCTCAAGGGCAGCCCCATGTAGAGCGAGTTACAATAATCCAGTCTGGAGGTGACCATTGCGTGGATCACAGTGGCTAGGTCAGGGCGAGAGAGGTAAGGAGCCAACTGCTTAGCTTGGCGGAGATGAAAAAATGCCGCCTTTGTTATAGCTGCAATCTGCGCCTCCATGGAAAGGGAGGTGTCGAAGATTACACCCAAGCTCTTAACGGACGGTGCTGGCACTAATTGCGCCCCCGCAAGATATGGGTCCCTTCCCAGCCAAAGGACCTCTGTCTTTGAAGGATTTAACTTCAACCGGCTCCCACGTAACCATCCAGCCACAGCTTCCAAACATCTGATCAGTGTGTCTGGGGCCGAGTCAGGATGGCCATCCATCAACAGATAGAGTTGGATGTCATCAGCATACTGATGGCAGCCCAAACCAAAACTCTGGACAAGCTGGGCGAGGGGGCGCATAAAGATGTTGAAAAGCATCAGGGAGAGTATCGCACCCTGAGGCACTCCACACACCAAGGAGTGGCGCGATGACAGTTCCCCTCCAAGCACCACCCTCTGTCCCCGACCAGAGAGAAACGAGCGCAGCCATTGAAGGACTGTGCCCTGGATACCCACGTCGGCAAGGCGGTGGTCCAGGAGTTCGTGATCGACCATGTCGAAGGCTGCTGACAGGTCTAGAAGAATCAGCAGCCCCGACCCGCCTCGATCCAGCTGCCTGCGGAGATCATCTGTTAGGGCGACCAGAGCCGTCTAGGTCCCATGACCAGCGTGGAAGCCAGATTGGAATGGACCCAGAGCCGATGTTTCATCCAGAAACCCTCCAAGCTGTTCAGCAACCGCTCTCTCAATCACCTTACCCAGGAACGGAAGATTTGAAACCGGGCGGTAATTGGATAGATCTAAAGGATCTAATAATGTTTTCTTTAAGAGCGGACGCACCACTGCCTCCTTCAATTCCCCTGGGAATGTCCCGGTGCCAAGGGAGAAATTGATAATATCCCCTAGGGGGGTCCGCACCTTGTCTGGACACGCTCTAATCAGCCAGGACGGGCACGCGTCAAGAGGACAGGTGGTGGGCTTTCCAGCTCGGAGGAGTCTGTCCACATCGGCTGGGGATATCCGGTCAAAGTGGTCCAATATTGGATCTGAGGACAGTCAAGGGGCCTCCAGTTCCGTTATTGTATCCAAATTGGCAGGGAGGTCACGGTCACGGTGGAGCAACTGAACCTTCTCCGCAAAAAAGCTTGCAAATGCCTCACAGCTGTGTATCAAATTATTATTTAAATTTGGCTGTCCCTCCAGGGATGTTAAAGACCTAATTATACTAAATAATTGCGCCGGGCGAGAGCTAGGGGATGCAATGGAGGCCGAGAAGTAAGACTTCTTAGTGGCCTTCACTGCCATCTCGTAGGTTTTCATAAAAACCCTGTAAGATGTTCTTGAGGCTCTGTTGTGGGCACCCTGCCATACTCGCTCTAGCCGTCTGAGGTTCCGCTTCATTTTCCGGAGCTCCTCAGTAAACCAGGGAGCCCGGTTTCTGCGGGGTCGCAGAGGGTGCTTAGGTGCGCTCTCATCAATGGCTGCCAGGAGCTGGGTATTCCAGCCCTCAACAAGCTCAGTCAATGAGTCGCCAGGGGGAGCAAGGTCCCACAAGGCTTGACGGAATCTATAAGGGTCCATCAGCCTCTGCAGGCGAGCCCAAATCGGCTCGCCACCTAAGCAGGGTGGGGTGGAAAGTCAATCCTGGCTTTCAGAGCGTAGTGATCAGACTATGGCACCTTCATCAAAGGAGACATGATCACGTCTATACCTATGCCAAAGATCAAATCGAGCATGTGGCCTGCTTGATGTGTGGGGCCCGAAACAAACTGGGAGAGCCCTAGTGTCGCCATGGAAGACACCAGGTCCAGAGCCTGTGAGGAGGGAGTGGCATCAGCATGGATGTTGAAGCCCCCCAATACCAATAGGTTAGGAAACTCCAAGGCCCAGCCGGCCACTGCCTCCAGTTGGCCTGACAGGGTGGCTGCTGGTGTGCTACGTGGCCGGTACACCAGCCAGACAGCCAGGCTCTCCTCACACTAGGCCAACACATTCAATGCTGGGGATCGATTGCGATGGTAGAGCCCTGAAAGAACACTCTTCCCGGATTAATAATGCCACCCCTCTATCGCCCCCCAGGCCCACAGTCCACGACTGGAGGAGGACGGAGAAACCCGGGGGCACCATCTCTCGTAAGTTAACTGTTTCCCCTTCGCACACCCAGGTCTCCATCACACAAGCCAGGTCGATCCCCTGCGAGGTAAAGAAATCTTCCAGGGTGGCGGTTTTGTTTCCTATAGACCTGGCATTGCACAGCACCACTGACAGAGGTGAGTAATCCTTGCTCACCCTACCCTCGTCCGTCGGGATGGGGCTGTTGGGAATCTGCCAGGGAGATAACGTCCATCATGGCCCCCAAGCCGGAGTTCGGAGATTCCATCAGCCTCCCGTAGTCACGCAGATCCAACAGTTAGCGACACGAAGCCTCTGGAAATTCCTAGCATCGTTCCAGGCTTGTATACACTGTTTATCAGCAGAAACACAGCCAAAAGCTTGCACCGCAGAAGAGCATAATTTACAGACTTTATTAGCGTTTAACAGAACAAAAGAAAACGTGACCGTTCTGTGTCAGCATTTCTGGCCAACTGAGAAAACGAAAGGAAAAACAGCAAGCATAAACATCCTGTGACTAGGACATGCGCAGACTCTGTTACTTACAAAAGCCTGCTCCCTTTTAAGGTGGAACGGAAATATCCCAACATCCTCCCCCTTTTCGTGTAACCTGTAGTACCTGTGGTTCAACCCAATTGCAACCTTTGTACATAAACCTTAAGTTGTTCTCTGTTAACAACCTTAGACAACAGATCAGCAGGAATTTCATTTCCTGGCATGTAGGACACCTGAATCAGTCCTTTCTGAATACACTCTCTTGCACGATGTAGCTTAATCTGCAAGTACTTGGTTCTCTGCTTGCAACTCTCGGAGTTCAGCAAAGCCAAACAAGATCTATTGTCTTGATACACTTGTACAGGACATTTCACAGACACCCTGATGTCCTTAAACAGTTGCATCAACCATTCACAATCCATGAGTGAAAATGACAGAGCATTGAGTTCTGCTTCACAGGAACTTAGGCTCACTGTTGTTTGCTTCTTGCACAACCAGTCAAACAGGCAGTGGTTGTACATGTAGCATACTCCAGAAGTGCTTGTACCATCCGTGGTGTCACTTCCAAAACTTGCATCTGCAAAGATTTCAAGACCTCCAGTCTTCTGACTGGTGAACCTCAGCCTGTAGCGCATAGTCCCTTTCAAATAGCGGGCTATGCGCTTCAGAGCTTTCCAATCCTGAACCGTAGGATTGTTGGCATGTCTGCTAAGCAGATTACAGCTTACAGCTATGTCAGGTCTTGAACATCTGGCAATGAAATTCAGCTTGCCTAGGATGCATCTGTATAGCGTTGTGTCAGAAAACGCTTCAGCAGTACTGTCTACCTGGTAACCTGTCACCATCGGTGTGTCTGCTGGGTTTGCATCAACCAAATTCGACCTGGTTAACACATCAGCAATTTTCTGTGTTTGGTGTACCAGAAAATTACCTGCTTGGTCCTTCTCCACCTGCAGAGAAAGATAATTGGATACCTCACCAAGATCCTTCATGTCAAAGTGCTCCTTCAGCTGAGCTAGGGTGCTTTGATAAAAAGCCTGATTCTTCCATAACATCAGAAGATCATCAACAAAACATAAACAATACAGTTTGTTTTGCCCCTCCTCCTTGACAAACACACATGGATCAGCTTTGCCCTGGTGAAAACCTAGAGAAAGCAACGTCTCAGTGAGTTTTGTGTTCCAACACCTGGCACTCTGCTTGAGACCATATAAGGATTTCCGCAGTTTACAGACCATTCCCTTCTGTATCTCCATCCCATCAGGTGGAAGCATGAACAGCTGTTCATTCAAAATCCCGTACAAAAAAGCTGTATTAATGTCGTGGTGGGAAACATGCAGTTTCTCCTCCGCAGCGACCTTGAGCATCAGCCGAATGCTCTCATATTTGACTGTGGGAGAATAGGTCTCGTGGTAATCCTGTCCTGTGACAAACCTCTGGCAACCAATCTGGCTTTGTGTCTGACTACCTTGCCATTCTGGTCTGTCTTGGCCTTGAAGACCCATTTGCTGCCAACCAGTCTCATTCCTGGGACTACCGGTACCAGTTCCCAAGTTTGGTTCCTGTTCAAGGAATCAACTTCAGCCTTCATGGCATTAAGCCAAGGCTCAGCATCTTTAGAGGTTAACTCCTGAACCTCTTTGAAGCTTGAAGGTTCCCACACCTTCTCTGAGCTACTAAGAACAGCTGTTGCTGTCTTAGCAAACTCATCAGCATACCTCTTTGGAGGTCTGCCCTTGGTCGCCCTTTCAGATCTACGTACTAGACGCAAGTCTTCTGGACTCATCTCCTCTTTCTTAGGAGAAAAATGACCAATGGTGAACAGTGGTTCTTCCAGTTCATTGTCAGACGCATCAGATGGTCTGACTGAGGCCTTTGCGCTCTGGTAGTCTGCTGTGTCATCACTGTCACTGACATCAGCAGCAGCAGCAGCGCCGCCCACTGAACTGGAATCCGAACTCTGATCATCATCATCCTCATCCTCATCATCATCATCAGCAGCAGCTTCCTCAGCTTTAGCTGCTTGCTTGACATCACCTTCTTCCTCCTCTGGGTAACTCTGGAAAATTCCCACATTTCCCCCCCACTTAGGATTGTACTCAACACTCCTTGTGAACTTAATGGACTTAGAGTCAGTCATCCATACCCTGTATGCACCTTTTTCGTACCCCATGAACAAACCATGTGCCCCACGCTTCCCAAGCTTGTTGGTTTGTTGTGTGCGTACCCACATGTCCAAACCAAAGATTCTCATGTGTTTGGTGTTGGGTTTCTTGCCAAACATCTTCTCATAGGGGGTACAACCCATGGGTGATGACAATCTGCGATTATAGGAATAAACCAAATTCCCCAGAGCCTCCCCCCAAAACTTATCAGGGAGATTGGCATCATGCAAGAAGGTTTTGATTCCTTGCAGCAATGTTTGATTTGCTCTCTCCGCAAGCCCATTCATCCATGGCGATCTGGGCGTTGACATGTCATGCTGGATTCCCTTCTCAGTCAGGAAAGCTTCAAACTGCTGAGAAGTGAACTCCCCGCCCCGATCAGTAAAAAAACAAGAAATACGTTTACCGTGCACATTCTCCAACCAAGCACAGAATTCCTTGAACTTCAGAAACGCTTGCGATTTCTGTTCGAGCAAATACACATGAATGTACCTAGAAAAAGAATCAATCAGAATCATGAAGTACCTTGCTCCTCCTATAGAGGGCGCAAGTGGACCAACCAGGTCCGCATGCACTAGCTGGTAGGGTTTGGAAGCCTGCCTGCTAGACTCCTTGCCTTTTGGAGCAACCTTCACCTTGTTCTCTGCACAAGATACACATTTCATGTGAAATTTACAGGGTTTGATGGTCAAACCCTCAACCACCTCTGGCATCTTGGCCAGTGCCTTCCAAGAGAGGTGACAAAACCTTCGATGCGCATCGTGAATGCAACCTGCATGAAGAACTTTGTTAGTTTGTGCAACACAACAAGAATCAGCATTAGATACAACAACAGTGTCATCATAAGTTATATGGAACAAACCATCCATAAACTTTGCATGCAAATAGTCCTCTTTGCCTTTACCGATGACACAGACGCTCCTCTTGAAGGAAATCTGAAAACCACGCCCAGTAAGCTGTGGTACGCTCAACAAGTTGCTTGCAGCGCCTGGAACATACAGTACACCGCTGATGGTTGTGTGCAAACTTGCAAGTTTCACAGTCCCTTCTCCTGCAATTTGCAACGTTCTCCCATCAGCAAGGTGGATCTCACCTTCTTGGGGCTTGAAGGAGATAAAGAGATGCCTGTCCTTGGAAATATGGCGGCTGGCACCTGAGTCCACAATAAACCTGCCTTTGGCTGTTGGAGCAGTCTTAACAGCAAGCAAACCCTTGTTTTTCACAAGCGTGGGCTTTTGCAGCTTACCCCCCTGCTGCTCCTGGCCACCAGACTTGCCTTTAGCCTTTGGTGAAGCTGTGCCAGCAAGCAAAACCTTGCTTTCCACTGGCGTGGGCTTTTGCAGCTTGCCCCCCTGCTTCTGGTCAGCAGACGTGCCTTTAGCCTTTGGTGAAGCTGTGCCAGCAAACAATGCTTTGTTTTTCTCTTGCGCGGGCTCTTCACCCTCCCTCTGCTCCTGGCCATCTGTAGGCATCTGTTTACCTTTGCCTTTCCGGCCTCTGCAAAGGCGATGGCCTTGGTTCTCACGAGAACCAGAGCTCTCAGCTGCCGACTCCTCGGCTCCCCCTGGAGGCTGGAATGCTGCCTGGGATGACGTGACGGTCAGCTCCCCCTGCAGCTTGCAACTGGTGCCCTCAGCATCCCTGCATTCATTCGCATTCTGGGAAACAGCTAGGACCTCCGATGCAGTCAAACTCTGGGCTGGGATTTTTGCTTTGTGAGCTTTCATCAAAGCATACCACATTGCACGTGCAGTGGTGTTGCCAGCCAGCGTCTTAATTTCCTCAAGAGATACGGATAGGACTATTATGTCAATCGCTTTCGAATTAGCTGATCTCCATTTCTCTGTCAGAGGAACTGGGGGGGCTTCAAAAACAACATGCCACACCCCAAACTGACGCAGTAAACTCTCACACCATTTTGCCCAGGGTTCATAATTCTGCCCATCCAACTTAGGGCACTCAGCATTTCCATAAGCTTGGAAAAACCCCATTTCCAGCTTTTTGCTTTAGCTGTGAGTCTTCTATGCCTTCAAAGACTCCTTATCTTGGCAGCCCATTAATCACGAAGCCTTTCTGGCTCGGCTCCCAGGCCAATTAAGCCTTGCCGTAGATCAAAGGCTCTTTGCCGAGGTATAACAGAAAAAGCGTCCGTCCCTTTCGCTTTTCCCCCCTTCATACCTCTCAAACGCAGTCTGTTGCAGCTTTACTCTCCTGTAGGTGCCGTGAATCTGGGCCCATAACCTTGTTGTTGGGAATCTGCCAGGGAGATAACGTCCATCATGGCCCCCAAGCCGGAGTTCGGAGATTCCATCGGCCTCCCGTAGTCACGCAGATCCAACAGTTAGCGACACGAAGCCTCTGGAAATTCCTAGCATCGTTCCAGGCTTGTGTACACTGTTTATCAGCAGAAACACAGCCAAAAGCTTGCACCGCAGAAGAGCATAATTTACAGACTTTATTAGCGTTTAACAGAACAAAAGAAAACGTGACCGTTCTGTGTCAGCATTTCTGGCCAACTGAGAAAACGAAAGGAAAAACAGCAAGCATAAACATCCTGTGACTAGGACATGCGCAGACTCTGTTACTTACAAAAGCCTGCTCCCTTTTAAGGTGGAACGGAAATATCCCAACAGGGGCACAGATTGGAAAGGGTACGAGCATATCCGTATCTCAATCCCCTTCGCCTATGACATCTGCCCCCACCGCCATACCTCCCTCGTGTTGGGAAACTGCCAGGGAGATATAGTCCATCATGGCCCAAGCCGGAGTTCTGGACGTCCATCGATCTCCCGTAGACAGGCAGATCCAGCAGTTAGCGGCACGAAGCCTTTGGAAATTCCTAGCCACATTCCAGGCTTGTGCACAATGTTTATCAGCAGAAACACAGCCGAAAGCTTGCACCGCAGAAGAGCATATTTTACAGACTTTATTTAGCGTATAACAGAACAAAAGAAAACATGACCGTTCTGTGTCAGCATCTCTGACCAACTGACAAAACCGAAAGGAATATCAGAACATAAACATCCTGTGAATAGAACATGCGCAGACTCTGTGACTCTCAAAGCCTGCTCCCTCCACGGTAGCAATCCCAAGCCTCATACTAGCCTCTATTGATGTTATTCTTTCCCAGCCTAGTTGTTCTGCTTATAGTATCAACAACTCGATAACTCTAATTAGTCGAGTAGAACAAGCCAGCTAATCAGCAGCTACCTCTCTGATTATATGAAACTATTATATTCTTTGTCAGCCTACTATAATAATATTAGACAAACCAATTAATTAAATTAAAAAATAAACCCCAAAATATTCCACAGCTAAACACTACTACCATATAACGTACATAAAGGAAGAAAAAACACCTAAATAACAGGAGAACAACAATCAAGCATCTAACAGTAAGCAAGCAAAAACTTAAATATTATCATGAAACAATGGACAAATATTATCATGAAACAAAGGACTAAAACAAATGGCAAAGGAAGGGGGGAGGGGGGAAAGGGGGGGAATGGTTCTTGTAGCAGACGAAGTTCTTGTAGCAACACAAAGTTCTTGTAGTGTAGCACCCTGCTTGTGGTTAACGCTTAGCTAGAATGAAATATTCAACGCAGCAATAAATTAAAATAATAATTTATTTGTCAGACAAATAAATGAGAGACACAGTGGTATATGGATACCAAAGCTCTGCCCCTCCAGCCCTGATGGCCAGCACTTATATTCCCTCAGCCCAGCCCCCTTGCTCCTCCTTTGGCTGCCTCTGTCCAATCAGCCTGGTTGAAATTCCTATTGGCTGTTTGCTAGAACCAATCATAAAAGATACACCCATTTCCTATTACCTTTTATGGGAGACAAAGAGCTATATTTCCTTCTATCCATAAATGGCAGTCAAGTAGCCATATATCTTATATTTGCCTCGACCAGGCACCTTAATTACCAGATCACCTTTTGCCCTATTGCCCTATTACCCTATTCACTCCAAAACAGATGGCTAATGGTTTTAATTTTTATCTTAAACAGAGATCTTGGGTTCACCTTCTCACACACCATCAATGAAATAAGAATCTAACATAAGAATCTAACATTTCTTACTTTCTAAATCCTTTGCATAATTACATTTAAGCCAATATATTTCATACATAACATAGATTTTTAGAAGGAAAGGAACTTAGTAAAAACAGTTTCCAAAAGCAACCCCTTAAATTTACACCCTCCTTTCAAGCCAGCTGCTGTTGCTATTAGCTCTTGCCCTTTAACCTTAGGAAGATGTGGCTCGAGTCTGATGGGAGGCACATGGTATTTCTGTTAAACAATAAATCTCACTATTTACCAACTCTTAATTGTGTTTTTGCAGCTTGATTGTATTCTGTAATATGTAGGGTCACTGTAACCTTTGCCCCCAGCCTGTAATTTTCCTATTACAACTTTGAGAAGCTTGTCTCCTGCTACTGCTATAAATCAGAGGGGCCTCTGAGCAGGAAGACAAACATCTGCCAAAGCACCCAGCCAGCTGCTTTATGCCTGGCATAAAACATACAAACATTTGCAAATATATTTTTTTAAGCTCATTTTAAAATGCAGGCCTTGATCTGATGCCTCAGTAGCATCATGTGTCAGCTCGAGTCTGCTCGAATGATCTCTGAATCTGCCAACCTGAACAACCAGGCGACATCGGGGCATGGGCAGAGGAAGGCGGGGCAGGCTCAGTAAATGCCTGTTCGATGTCAATGCCATGCCCAATGGTCTCAGGGGGCCCTCCTCTTGCTGTTGCGCTAGCATTTGTAGTGGCAGAGAAGGTGTTCCTCTTGGCATCAGGAGTCCTCTGGTTTCCCCCACAGCTGGTGTTCTCAGGGCCACAGGATGATACCTCTCCTCTGCTACAACCAGCTGCCAGCCCTGTGGCTTAAGAGTCTCTGGCGTCTTGAGGGTGGAACCCCCCTCTCTGGCTTCCCTAGATGCCTTTCAATTGAGTCATCTGCAGAGTAATATATCTTGACCCAGGCTCCATGCCGAGCACTCAACCAGTCTGTCTCAGTCCAGGAGCACCGCTGGCATGCAAGACAGCCGGACCCACAGCTGGGAGGACAGAGCAGGCACACAGCACAGTTGGACCCACAAGCCAGAAGGGCAGAGGCAAGCCCAAACGGAACATTCCTGCAACACAGCTTCACCTCCCTTAGTTCATTTAAAACACCGAGCCAAAACCTGAGTCAGAGTCAGTTCGGAAAAAGTTCAGAAGATTAATTAAATTGTTTAGAGTTACGAGTCCTTGAAATAGGCTGGGCGGCGGCTGTTAAGCTGTTCGACTTCGTTAGATCTAATTTACAGCGCCAACTTCACAGGTTCTCTGATATAAAACCCCAGGTTGCCAAACTTTTGATAAGAAGAGGGTTAAAAGATTAAAAAGTTGAAAAGTTAAAAAAGCTAAAAGGAGTAGGAGCCCCCAACATCTAATTGAGGAGCTTTAACAGGTGCATCTTACCCCAGCGCCATCTTGATTAAACTTGTTATATGCTATCATGTTATTGTTTTAGTGAAATTAATTGTTTAAATTGTTATGAAGGAAATGATTATTTTTATCCTTCCAATCTAGTACAGCAGAAAAGTTGTCCAAATAGAAGCAGTTAACATATTAAACCACACAATAATTTCATAATTATCTTTCAGTGTATTTCTAATAGTTTAACCACATCAGTTAACAAACATGGATCCACATGCTACCATGTTATTGTTTTAGTGAAAGAAATGGTTTAAATTGTTACAAAGGAAATTGTCAGGGAACTGCCATCAGCTCAGAGGCGAGAGGTGGAAGGGCAGTTGGGTTACAGGGAGCCTCCAAAGATCATGAGAAGCAGCACTTCCTCTGTGGAGGAGGGAAGCCACGCCTCCAGTGGGGAAGGGATGCAGGGCTCAGAGTATGCAAGGGAGAGCCAGAGCACTGAGCCTGAAATAAGCGGGGGGGGGGAGGCAGGTCCCCCTCTGCCCACGCCCTCTCTGAACAGTCGGTTTACGCGCAGAGAGGGGAGGCGTAGGATGGGGGTCAAGAGACTCTTCTGCTGGGAAAAGTTTAAGGACCGCCCACTCCCAGATTCTGCTAGTGACTGAGCAAAACATGGAATTGAGACGTTCTGCACTGTGAATGTTTTTGCATCAATAATAAAGACTTTGAAAAGACCAGTGGGGGTCTTGCCTGTTCGCTCTCGAGCAACCACACCGGCACACATAACAGAAATGATTATTTTTCTCCTTCCAATCAAGTACAGTGGACGCTCGGGTTTGAACGTGATCCGTGCAGGATGCACATTCGCAACCCGCAGTGTTTGCAACCTGCAGCGGCGCATCTGTGCACGCGTGTGTTGCGATTCGGTGCTTATGCGCAAAGCGCAATTTAGCGTTTTTGCGCATGCGCAACCGCTGAAACCCGGAAGTAACCCGTTCTGGTACTTCCGGATTTTGGAGGGTCCGTAACCCAAAAAAACGCAACCTGAAACGTCTTGAACCCAAGGTATGACTGTACAGCAGAAAAGTTGTCCAAACAGAAACCGTTAACTTATTAAACCTCACCATCATTTCATCATTATCTGTCAATGTATTTCTAAGAGTAGAACCAAATCAGTCATTTTGATAGAACTGTAAAAATTTATTCCTCCAAAAAGGAAACCTTCCTCTGGTTGTCAATATGAAGAGGATGCCAGCAAGGTTGAACCTTTCTGTTTAAAAAATGATTTAAATTACGGTAAGTCTTATTGACTAGTGATTTAAATCGGGATTTAAATTGATTGGATTTCAATCAAATCCACCCTGGTCTTTATAACTTGATAAGGCTTGAACTGGAGGTCTTCTACCTCCATTGCATGTACCGTTCCACAGAGCTATGGGAACTCCTACATCAACTCGAGGGGTTGTGCTAATTGGCCTCTTGTTCTTTACTTAATTGAAGGCGAGGATCACCTTACTCTACCTTCAGGATCTCCTCCTCCTTCTTTTTCTCCTCCTTCTTTTTATTTTTCTCCCCCTCCTCCCCCCCTCCTCTCTTTGGCGATCCCTTGTAGCCAAGTCAGATTGTCTTCCATAAACACGGTTTTAACAGTGAGTCTGCAAGTGACTGTGCAGGCCAATTCTGGATCCACACGTCCTTCCACAGTGGGGACATTGGTTTCCGGGCGGGAGTCGATACCGGTGAGGCTTCCTTCCTCTTCGCCCGTTTCTCCCTTGCGTCCTGAGTTCGAGTGTCTCCAAAGCCCAGGACACCTTTGGTCAAGGCTGTTCTCCCATTGGAGCCCCCCCCCCGGCCAGTGTTTCCCAGTTTTCGGTGTTATACTACGTTTTTTCAGCTTTGCCTTGAAATCTTTCAACCTCACTAAGAATTTGTCAAGAATGTATAACTTGTTGCTGAAATGGAATACACAAGATGAAACTGTTAAATCAGCTATGATTAAGTGGGCACAAGACATTGGTCATAATATTATGTTTGCTGACTGGGAACAGTTGTGGACCACCGGTATAAAATTTACGGCATGTAATGCCTTAAGAGAGAATATTATGAAAATGAATTACAGGTGGTACATGACCCCAGTCAAGCTAGCAAAAATCTATCATTTGCCTGATAATAAGTGTTGGAAATGTAAAGAAACTGAAGGTACTTTTTATCACCTTTGGTGGACGTGCCCGAAGATTAAGGCTTTCTGGGAAATGATATATAATGAAATGAAAAAGGTACTTAAATGTACTTTCCCCAAGAAACCAGAAGCCTTTCTCTTGGGCATTGTCGGCCAATTGGTGCCAAAGAAAGACAGGACTTTTTTATGTATGCTACTACAGCAGCAAGAATTCTCATCGCAAAGTATTGGAAGACACAGGATCTACCCACTCTGGAAGAATGGCAGACGAAGGTGATAGATTATATGGGACTGGCTGAAATGACTGGCAGAATCCGAGACCAAGGGAAAGAGATGGTGGAAGAAGATTGGAAGAAATTCAAAATTTATCTTAAGAAATATTGCAAAATCAATGAATGCTAAAATGTTGAGGGTATAGAAAAAAGGGGATTACAGCTGTAAAAGGTTAAGTAAAAGAAAAGAACAAGGGAAAATTAGATAAACTTAAGGGGGAGGATTTGCTGAAACTAATTTGGAAATCGGGATGCAGAAAGGGGAGGTAAGGGGAAGTCGGTGAAGTAAGGTTTAAGAAATAAGGATTTGAAATTATACATGTTTGTTTATGTGTTTGTTTGTATTGTGTATTGTTTGTGTTTATACAAATTGCGGAAAACCAATAATTTTTTTAATAAAAAAATAATAAATGAAATCTTTCAACCTCTTTTGTGGACCACCAGCACGACGCTTTCCATTCTTACATTCGGAATAGAGGAGTTGCTTTGGAAGATGATACGCAGCACGACTGGTCAAAAGTTGAGGTTGAAGAATCATTGCTTCAACACTGGCAATCTTTGCTTCTTCCAGTACGCTGGCATTAGTTCGCCTGCATTCCCAAGTGATGTGTAAAAATTTCCAGAGACACCTTTGATCAGGGTTGCCCAAACTTTTTTCAAATAGGGCCAGATTTGATGAAGTGAACATGTGTGAGGACCAACCAAAGTTGCTGAGCTTTTTTTAGGATTGAAGTTACAATTTTACCCCGAAGTTGTTGAGCTTTTTTTAGGATTTTACCCCATGACATATATATATATATATATATATAGACTTTGGAGGAGTTGGCAATGGCGTTGATAAGTGGTCCATGTTTAAAGACTATTTATGGAAGTATTGTAAAATTAATGAATGTTAGAAGAATGTTGGAATGAAGTTATATGGCTTTAGCAGAAATGTTATAAGGAATTAAGTATAAATAGATTAATAGAATATTAAAGGAAAAAATAAGGTTAGAATGTGTTAAGATAATTATAGGATAGAAAACAGAGGAAGATGGAAAGGAATTGCTTAAAGAAGGTGCAGAAACTAATAAACAAGTGGCTGAGATTTCAGCAAAAATTGACTTGAACACTAAAAGCATCAATGAATTGGCCTTTCTCCTGGGCATGGCCGGCCAATTGGTGTCAAAGAAAGACAGAACATTTTTTATGTATGCTACAACAGCAGCAAGAATACTCATCGCAAAGTATTGGAAGACACAAGATCTACCCACCTTGGAAGAATGGCAGATGAAGGTGATAGACTATATGGGACTGGCAGAAATGACCGGCAGAATCCGAGACCAGGGAAAAGAGACGGCGGAAGAAGATTGGAAGAAATTTAAGAACTATCTTAAGAAACATTGTAAAATTAATGAATGTTAGAATGATGCTGGTTTAGAAATTAAGTGGATTACAGTTGTAAGGATTAAGTTAAAAGAAAAGAAAGGTTAAAAATTAGATAAATTTAAGGGTGAGGATTTGCTGAATTAAAATTTGAAATTGGAATGCAGAAAGGGGAGGTATGAGGAGGTCGGAGAAGCAAGTTATAAGAAAATAAGGGTTTGAAATTATACTTGTTCTTTTTTTTGTTTGTGTTTGTTTGTATTGTTGTGTTTGTCTGTATAATTTGTGAAACTTCAATAAATATATTTTTTTTTAAAAAAAAGGAATTGCTGAAACAATTAATAGAAGTGGAATACAGAAAGGGAGGTGTGAGGAGGTCGTTGGAAATAAGTGAATGAAAGATAAGATATTGAAAATGTTTGAGGTGTTTTTAAACTGTTTTTGTTTGTTTTTGCTTTATTTGTATTTGTATTGTTCTTTTTCTTTTTTTGTTTGTTTGTAGTGTTGTGTTGAAATTGTTGGAAAAGTAATAAATATCATTTTAAAAATAAATAAATTAATTAAATATAGAAACGTTTGGCTGATAAGGCTAGAACTTCCCTCCTTGACTAATGACCGCTCCCCGCTTAAAATGGGGGGCGCCCTTTGCGTGGACGCGCGCAGCCCCTAGGTCTGGAGCGGCTCCATCAGCATAGGCTTGGCTTGCCTTCCCTCAGGTGGGATACCTGGAGGTCTCCGCCTACCTCAGTCAGTTGTCCAATCCCACCTGGGGGAAGCGTTGCCAAGGAGACCAGGCCAGGTAGGGGAGGGATTACCTGCTCACACAATAGAGGGAGGATCTTACCTGGGAATCCTCACTTGGCTCCAGAGCTTCTCCCACCCTACCCACCCTCAGTTAATGTCTTATTTTGCAGGTTAACTTTTCTTCACAGGTATGCGGGCGCTGCTACGTCAAGGATGCTTGAGCCAAGGTCTACCCACATTTGAAATTTACCGTATTTTTCGCCCCATAAGACGCACTATTTCCCCTCCAAAAATGAAGGGGAAATCGGGGTGCGTCTTATGGGGCGAATGCCTGCAAGCCTCGCGCGCCCGGCAGGAGGTCCCACCGGGTGCGCGAGGCCTGGGGCGGCAGCCTGTCGCCCGAAGCACGGGGAGCCCTCGGGAGGGCTCCCCCTGCTTCGGGCGAGTGTCTGCAAGCCTCGCGCACCCGGCAGGAGGTCCCACCGGGTGCGCGAGGCTTGGGGCGGCAGCGGACTGCTTGCGCGCACCTAGAAGCTTGGGGCGCGCTGAGCTCAGCACGCCCCAAGCTCCTGGTATAGCGCAGCGATCCGCTAGCCCTGGGAGAGCCCCGCGGCTCTCCCAAGGCTAGCGGACTGCTTGCGCGCACCTAGAAGCTTGGGGCGCGCTGAGCTCAGCACACCCCAAGCTTCTAGGTGCGCACAAGCAGTCCGCTGCCGCCCCAAGCCTCGCGCACCCGGTGGGACCTCCTGCCGGGTGCGCGAGGCTTGGGGCGGCAGCGGACTGCTTGCGCGCACCTAGAAGCTTGGGGCGCGCTGAGCTCAGCACGCCCCAAGCTCCTGGTATAGCGCAGCGATCTGCTAGCCCTGGGAGAGCCCCGCGGCTCTCCCAAGGCTAGCGGACTGCTTGCGCGCACCTAGAAGCTTGGGGCACGCTGAGCTCAGCACGCTCCCAGCTCCTGGTGTAGCACAGCGATCCGCTAGCCCTGGGAGAGCCCCGCGGCTCTCCCAGGGCTAGCGGACTGCTTGCCGGCACGCAGAAGCTTGGGGCGCGCTGACCTCAGCTTGCCCCAAGCTTCTGGATTAGCGCAGGGGTCCGCTAGCCCTGGGAGAGGCGCCCGGCTCTCCCACGCTAGCGGAGACCTTGCCGGCACGCAGAAGCTTGGGGCGCGCTGAGCTCCGCACGCCCCAAGCTCCTGGTGTAGCGCAGCGCACCTGGGGGGGAAATAATTTTTTTCCCCTTTATTTCCCCCAAAAAATCTAGGTGCGTCTTATGGGCCGGTGCGTCTTATGGGGCGAAAAATACGGTAATAAAGTTGTGGCCAATTTAATCCCATAGCACGTTGTCTTGAGTCGTTATTCCACATGACGGTGGGGGGGGGGGACCGCTCGGGATCTGGGGACTCCGCCTGTCCACGCAATGGTTTTCCAACTCAATCTCTGGTATGCATTTTGTTCTTATTATTATTACTGTTAAATCATAATCTTAAAAAACTATTTGTGAATTGCATTAAGTAATAAATGATAATTTAACCTACAAAGCTTCTTGTAACCCTACTAGTGATGTCAATTGTTTACAGTTGTCTTTTAAATACAACATAAATTTATTCCAGTCTTTCAAGAAATTCTGGCACTGCCAGTTCCGAATTTTCCCAGTCAATTTCGCCAGTTCAGCATAGTCCATTAATTTCATCTGCCTCTCTTCTTTCTTTGGGATCTCTTCTTGCTTTCATCGTTAGGCTAGTAATATTCTTGCTGTGGTTGTAGCATCTAAAAACAATGTTTTATCTTGTCTAGGTATGAAAGGTATTGTATTTTTCCCTGTATAAGACTATATTCCCCTCCCCAAGCTTAAAATGGGGGGGTTGTCCTATACATGGAATGTTGCCATTATTTCTTTCTTTATTTTGGGCTCAAAAAAGAGGGGTCATCTTTTTTTAAAAAAAATAATTTTTATTAACAGGCCTATCACATCACATTATCACATTGATTCCAAATCATACAGCCAAATTTTAAATTTTGTTGGGGGTACCCATACATCAAGCTCAGCTCGAGTCCAAAACAGCATCACTTATCTTACTGCATTAATTAGACAGTTCTCTCCAGTTTGATCCGGAAAGTCCTTTGTTACTTCTTTTCTCTTCTTGTTGTTATCATAAATTTCCTTTCTTTGCAATCTCTGATGGTTTTCACAAGCAGGATAACAGCAGGCATTCTATGTGGGTTTTGTACTTTTCCAAAAATCATGTCGATCCGGGACAGCCTCTGTACAACGCTTACAGGCTTACCAAATAACAAAAGAGGGGTCATCTTATACATGGGGGCGTCTTACATGGGGAAATGCGGTAAATCAATAAGGGGCAGTCATTCAATCCATCCGTAATATTAGCTATTCTGCTTTCATATTGCCATTCCGTTGCTGTTAAGTTGTGAATAGCGTGTCTAAAAACGTAAATGCCTCTGGTCATCTGTTCTTTTGTTGGTTTTTTTTATAAAATATTTATTAAGATTTTCAAAAAAATTACAAAATAGAAAGAAAGAAAAAAGGAAAAGGAAAAAAGGAAAATACAAAATAAAAATGGTTAAAAACAATTCAGTCCTTCCATCACATATTATCATTTGCTTATTTCCCAGACCTCCTCACGCCTCCCATTTCTGTATTCCAATTCAAATTTTTAATTCAGCAAATCCCTCCCCTCTTCAATCATCTTAAACTTCAATTTTAAAATATTATAGCATTAAATTTTTACCTATTAATAACCATTTTCTCATATTCTCTTATAGCAGTACAGCTAAAGACCACTTAGTTTCTATCCAACATCATTCTAACATTCATTAATTTTGCAATATTTCTGTAGATAGTCTTTAAATTTCTTCCAATCTTCTTCCACCGACTCTTCTCCCTGGTCTCGGATTCTGCCAGTCATTTCCACCAGTTCCATATAGTCCATCACCTTCATCTGCCATTCTTCCAGGGTGGGTAGATCTTGTGTCTTCCAATACTTTGCAATGAGTATTCTTGCTGCTGTTGTGGCATACATAAAAAAAGTTCTGTCCTTCTTTGGCACCAATTGGCCGACTATGCCCAGGAGAAAGGCCTCTGGTTTCTTCAAGAAGGTATATTTAAATACCTTTTTCAATTCATTATATATCATCTCCCAGAAAGCCTTAATCCTTGGGCACGTCCACCAAAGGTGAAAGAATGTACCTTCAGTTTCTTTACATTTCCAACATTTTTTATTGGGCAAATGATAGATTTTTACAAGCTTGACTGGTGTCATGTACCACCTGTATATCATTTCCATAATATTCTCTCTTAGGGCATTACATGCCGTAAATTTCATACCTGTGGTCCACAACTGTTCCCAGTCAGCAAACATAATGTTATGTCCAACATCTTGTGCCCATTTAATCATAGCAGATTTGACCGTTTCATCCTGGGTATTCCATTTCAACAGCAAGTTATACATCTTTGACAAAATCTTAGTTTTAGGTTCTAACAGTTCTGTTTCTAATTTTGATTTTTCCACCTGGAAGCCAATTTTCTTATCCAAGTTATATGCCTCCATTATCTGATAGTAATGTAGCCAGTCTCGCACTTTATCTTTTAATTTCTCAAAACTCTGCAATTTCAATTTGTCTCCTTCTTGTTCCAAAATTTCCCAATATTTTGGGCCATTTGACTTCCATATTGATCTTTTTCTGAGCCTTCGCTTCCATCGGTGACAACCACCTTGGGGTTTTGTTGGGTGTAGTGAAGGGTTAACTTTTTTTCCCCCAGTCTTTTAGCCAAAATGTCTGCAAAAATTTTGTAATCCACATTAAGCAGGGCTATGGGGCGGTAATTCTTGAGTTGCGTCTTTTCAGACTCATTTTTCGGTATTAGTGTAATATAAGCTTCTTTCCACGACTCTGGAGCTTTTTCCCCTTCCAAAATTTCATTGCAAACCTCCTTTAGTGGTTGTATTATTCACTCCTTCAAGGATCTATAATATTTTGAGGTTAAGCCATCTGGCCCTGGAGATTTGCCCAACTGCATGTACTGAATGGCACCTTCCACCTCCTGTTCTGTTATTTTGTAATTCAACAGTAACTTATTTTCTTGAGAGATTTTTTGAAGTCCATTTATTTTTAAAAATTGGTCTAAATCAACCTCTTAATAAATAATAATAATAATAATAATTTATTATTTATACCCCGCCCATCTGGCTGGGTTTCCCCAGCCACTCTGGGCGGCTTCCAAAAGAATATTAAAATACTGTGATACATCAAACATTAAAAGCTTCCCGAAACAGGGCTGCCTTCAGATGTCTTCTAAAAGTCTGGTAGTTGTTGTTCTCTTTGACATCTGGTGGGAGGGCGTTCCACAGGGAGGGCGCCACTACCGAGAAGGCCCTCTGCCTGGTTCCCTGTAACTTGGCTTCTCGCAGTGAGGGAACCGCCAGAAGGCCCTCGGTGCTGGACCTCAGTGTCCGGGTAGAACGATGGGGGTGGAGACGTTCCTTCAGGTATACTGGACCGAGGCCGTTTAGGGCTTAGAAGGTCAGCACCAACACTTTGAATTGTGCTCGGAAACGTACTGGGAGCCAATGTAGGTCTTTCAAGACCGTTGTTATATGGTCTCGGCGGCCGCTCCCAGTCACCAGTTTGGCTGCTGCATTCTGGATTAGTTGTAGTTTCCGGGTCACCTTCAAAGGTAGCCCCACGTAGAGCGCATTGCAGTAGTCCAAGCGGGAGATAACCAGAGCATGCACCACTCTGGCGAGGCAGTCTGCAGGCAGATAGGGTCTCAGCCTACGTACCAGATGGAGCTGGTACACAGCTGCCCTGGACACGGATTTAACCTGTGCCTCCATGGACAGCTGTGAGTCCAAAATGACTCCCAGGCTGCGCACCTGGTCCTTCAGGGGCACAGTTACCCCATTCAGGACCAGGGAATCCTCCACACCTCCCGCCTCCTGTCCCCCAGAAACAGTACTTCTGTCTTGTCAGGATTCAATCTCAATCTTTCTGTGGCCCTTGTGAATATAACTGTTTAAAATACCTCTGGAAGCATTTTCTAATTTCCACTTGATTCTGAATGTTCTTTCCTTCCACTTCCAAGTTAGTAATGGTGTTGAGTTTTTGTCTTTTTTTCATTTGCCAGGCTAACAGTATTCCACATTTATTAGCCGATTCAAATGTCCTTTGTCTCATCTGTTTAATTTTCCATTCTATTTCCTGATTCATCATCTTCATATATTGAACTTGGTATAACTTTATTTCTCTCAGAATCTCTTGTGACTTTGGTTTCGCTCTCAGTTTCTTCTCACCCTCTTTTATTTTTTCCAAGATTTTATCTTTTTTCTCATTTTGAGTTCTCTTCTTTATTGCATTCTGTTGAATAAGAAACCCTCTCATAATTGCTTTACTTGCGTCCCAGATTACTCTTTTTTCAATAGTAGTGTTCATGTTTATCTCAAAATAGTCTCTCAAGGTTTTTTGGGCTTTCTTAATAACTTATTGATCTCTAAACAAGGTGTCATTCATCCTCCATCTGAAGGAACCGGCAGGTGTTAGTTTCATCTCCATTTTCACAGCATTATGGTCGGAGCAAGTTTTAGGGCAAATTTCCACTTTTCGAGTCTTAGGTGCCAGTCCTCTAGTTATCCAGATTTGGTCAATTCTTGTCCATGTCAACCGGTGTGAAATTCACGGCATGTAATGCCTTGAAAGAAAATATTATGAAAATGATTTACAGGTGGTACATGACCCCAGTCAAACTTGCAAAAATATATCATTTGCCAGACAATAAGTGTTGGAAATGTAAAGAAACTGAAGGAACATTCTTTCACCTTTGGTGGGCGTGCCCAAGAGTTAAGGCCTTCTGGGAAATGATCTATAATGAACTAAAAAAGGTATTTAAATATACCTTCCTTAAGAAACCAGAGGCCTTCCTTTTGGGCATTGTCGACCAGAGGGTGTTAAAGAAGGACAGAACTTTCTTTATGTATGCGACAACAGCTGCAAGAATACTCATTGCAAAATATTGGAAGACAGAAGATTTGCCCACCCTGGAAGAATGGCAGATGCAACTGATAGACTACATGGAATTGGCAGAAATGACTGGCAGAATCCGAGACCTGGGAGAAGAGACAGTGGAAGAGGACTGGAAGAAATTTAAGGACTATCTGCAAAAGTACTGTAAATTGTATGAATGTTAGAATGATGCAGGATACAAAGATAACTTGGCATTAGTAACTTAGCGGAAAGGAGTATGAAAATAACCGAACTATAAGAACAAAGGTGAAATTCGAATAATATTATGTCAAGCTTAAATATTTAAATATTTGATAACAAAGGGTAAAATTGGAGACATAATAGTTGAAAGGTACAAATTAAAACAAGATTTGAGAGAAGGTGAAGTATTGCTGAACATGATTTTGTAAATGGGAACACAGGAAATGGAGATGTGAGGGAGTCTGAAAAGAGGGTTATGGAAATTTGGTGTATGAAACCTAACTATGTTGTATGTCTTTTATATGATTTTTCTTGTTCTGTGTGTATTTTTTCATTTTGGTGATGGTGTCTTTGATTGTTTTTGGGTTGTGTATGTGCTTGGTGTTATATTGTTTAAAACCTTTAATAAATATTTTATAAAAAAATAAAAATAAAAAATTCTTGTCCATGTCAGTTTGGCTTCAGAGAAGAAGGTCCCCTCTCTACCCAAGGGATTCTTTATTCTCCATATGTCAATCAAGTCCATATTGTCAGTCATCTCAAAAAAGGTTTTTGGTAGTCTGCCATCTTTAGTAACTAACTGTCTCTGCGACTTGTACATATTTGTAGATACCACTCCATTCATATCTCCCATCATAATAATGTTGTAATCCATATAGTCTAACAATGTCTCATGCAACTTCTTAAAAAATTCAGATTTCCCCTCATTTGGTGCATATACTCCTACTATCAAGAATTTTTCTCCTTGTGTTTGGATTTCAATTGCCACATATCTTCCTTGGTCATCTTTAAAGATAAATTTCGGTGATAGGCTTTCTTTGGCGTAAATTACTACTCTCTTTTTAACCTTGTCCGATGAAATGAACTCCTGGCCCAATCTTTTATTAATCAATACTTTCCTATGAAGCCTTATCACATGTGTTTCCTGCAAACAAATCAAGTCCAATTGTTCCTTTTTCAATAAATGAAAAACTTTTTTCCTTTTCTCCGGGGAATTAAGTCCATGAATATTCCAACTTAATAGTTGCAGGGACATGATGTATTTATTTTACTTTCCTCCAACTGCACCAAGTAGTTGTTCTTGTTCTGTCGGTGGTACCGCCTTCTCTAACTTGTCCAATCCCAAAGGTAGTGGTACTATGTCTTGTATTCCTGGTTTTAAGGCTCTTAGCTCTTCTTCGGCTTCTTTTTGCAGATCTTCTCCGTGTTCTTTCAGAAATTTTTCTTTATCTTCCACTGATCTTATTTTGAACTTTTTCCCTTTAAAGGTAAAAGATAGGCCTTGGGGGAATTCCCACCTAAAGATGGTTCTGTTTCCTCTTAGCAGGGCCACTAGATCTCCGTAGTTAGACCTAAGATCCAAAAGATGTTTAGGAATATCCTTGAATATCTCCACTCTTGATTCACCTATTTTCAAGGTCCTTTGGAAGTGCAGACTTAATATTCTGTCTCTCTCCTCTCTTGATCGGAGGGTAATCAAACAGTCTCTCACCCTGTTCTTTCTCCCCCCTCTTCCGAGTCTGAACACACTTAATATCTAGAAATCCAACTTGTCTGAGTCTAAATTCCAAAAGTCTGCAAATTCTCGCGTAAGAAAGTCAATCAAACTGTCCTTCTCAAGTTCAGGTACAGCCCTAATCCTTAAATTTGTCTGTTTTTCTTTCAATTCAATCATAGACAGCAAAGACTTATGGTCCTCAAGCTGCCTACAAATCGGTGACATCTTTTCCTCTACAGCCAATGCTTTTTCTTTAGCTTCTTCAGCTATTTTTCAGTTCAAAGTAGATTCCTGCAGCAGTTTCTCAATAGATTCTGTATTTGAGGTCACCTTCTGCCCCAAATTATTAATGCTTGTAGTGTTTTGATCAATTTTAGTTGTCGCTTCAGCCACTTGTTTGCTCAACTTTTCCAAAGATTCAAAAATTTTATCTAAGGCTGTAGCTAAACCCCCCTCAGCTGCCATTCCTTTAGACGCCACCTGGGCTGGATCTTCCCCTGGTGGGGCAGGGAGGCCAGGTGCTGACGGTCTACGCTGCTGCAGTCTAATTTTACCAGATCTTGTTGTTTTTTCCTGAGTCAAGTCTGCCATAACACTTTATCTAAGGATCAAGGTCAGTCCCACAATTACTTGTTTATGGTGGAAAATTCCCCTTTGGTATGGCCAGTTTAGAGTGGAAAATTCCCTGGCCAATTGTAGCAATTTCAAAGTTCCTCTAGGGGGACACAATAGCAGTTCCAGTTTGTAGCAATAAAATAGCTATTCCAACTTTCGAAATTCCCCCCTTTAGTCAAAAAGAGCAACAGTTTCAGATCAAGTAAGACTTTTCAGAATCAAGGTATCCTTCTTACCGAGCTAGCTGTCAAAAAGTTACATTGTCCTTTGACAGCGCGTTTCCCAATACGGCAGTTTCAATGTCCCTTGACAGTCCGTTCCCAGGCATTAAGTGGTGGTCTTAGTTCCCTTTCTCTCTTCTTTTGTGGGCAAAAGATACTTCCCCTTCTCCCTCCCCGCACCGCAGGGAGGGAATTCTCTTTTTGTTGATGTAGGATTTGAGTCTTTTTCAACACGGTTTTCAGGCTCTTTGCTTTGACAGCCTTTGCTTTTATCTATTTACATAAAAGGAAGGCGGACTTCCTTTTTACACCTTCCCACTTCGGTGCCGAATTACTCCTCCCCCCCCCTTAAGTTCCCCGATCTTCAGACTTAACCTACTCACGGGTAGTTGTTTCTTAGCCGAATTGTCACAGGAAAAAGGTCGGCGCTCTCCGGCAACAGCTGCGCGGCTTCACTCCACGGAAGAAGCAGTTGACTCTCAGCACCGCGCCAGACTCCCCGCTTCGCTCTGGAGCCCTTTCCAGGGTTCCCTCGCTGATTGGGGGTCGCTAAGGGTGCCCGCCGAGTCCCACGGTCACAGGCTTCACCCGCCTGTGATTTTCAAGGGGGTCCCCGCTTCGCCGTAGCGGCAAGACCCGAATTCCGCGGAGCTACTCCCTCAGAACTAGAGGGAATCCGCCATTGCCGATGGCGCCGCCTCCGGAAGTCCCAAAAAAAATTAAAAGGGGAAAAAACCACTGGATGTACATTTCCAAAATAGAAGATAAAAAACAAATAAAATAAAACTGACCTACAGCAACAGTGTTTTGTGTTGTGTAGGCTCCTATTTGCTATGTGCAAATGGCTTTAGAGACCTATTAGGTCCCTAAATTACCATATAGTAGGAGTCAGCAAACTTTTTCAGCAGGGGGCCGGTCCACTGTCCCTCAGACCTTGTGGGGGGCCAGACTATATTTTCCAATGGATCTTAATTTTCATTTTAGGTTTCTGAAGTGCATGCCAAGCTCCATTTTAAAATCTATACACTAGTCAATTGTGTTGGGACCTCTTACTGCAATAATCCCCAATGGTGGACGAAAACCTTCATGTCGTTTCATCTTCGGGGGGGGGGCGTTTTAGTGATTCCTGCCCCTACTTGATAATAATAATAATGATGATAATTTATTATTTCTACCCCGCCCATCTGGCCGGGTTTCCCCAGCCACTCTGGGCGGCTTCTGACAGGAGATTAAAAATACATTTACTATTATTATTATTATTATTATTATTATTATTATTACAAGCAATCCTCAGGTTAACACATCAGCCATTAGAAACTTCCCTAAGCATGGCTGCAAAGTAGGTGTTGAGCGGTTCCAACTTCTCTTGGTCACCCAATAGCTTCTCTTTGCTACTCAACGATTCCATAAAATCTGATTAATCTAGTTGTGCTGAATCTTCTTTCAGCATTAGAGTTTCAACTTCAGAAAATGTTTAACAGCTAAAGTATAAGCAATATAAAGTATAAACAATATATTAAACTTTTAAAAATTGGGTAAAGATACAGTCTTATACACGGAAAAATAACAGTATTCTGGCCACCTCCCTCTTGCAGTCTTTTGAGACTTCAACTGACAGCTTTAATAATAATAATAATAATAATAATAATAATAATAATAATAATAATAATAATTTATTATGTCTACCCCTCCATCTGGCTGGGTTTCCCCAGCCACTCTGGGCAGCTCCCAACAGAATTAAAAGCACAATAAAACACTAAAAACTTCCCTAAACAGCGCTGCCTTCAGATGTCTTCTAAAAGTCAGTTGTTTATTTCCTTGACATCTGACAGGAGGGCGTTCCACAGGGCGGGCGCCACTACTGAGAAGGCCCTCTGCCTGGTTTCCTGTAACTTGGCTTCTCGCAGGGAGGGAAGCACCAGAAGGGACCCCGGCATCAGGGGTGGAGATGCTCTTTCAGGTCTACTGGGCCGAGGCCGTTGAGGGCTTTCAAGGTCCGCACCAACCCTTTAAATTGTGCTCAAAAATGTCCTGGGAGCCAATGTAAGTCTTTCAGGACCAGTGTTACATGGTCTCAGCCAGACTTGATTTAAATCCTTTATTTTACAGAAAGGTTCAATATTGACAAAGTTTCCTCTACTGGGCCCTTGAGGGCTTTCAAGGTTTGCACCAACACTTTGAATTGTGCCCAGAAATGTTCCGGCAGCCAATGCAGTTCTTTCAGGACCGGTGTTATGTGGTTTCGGTGGCCACTCCCAGTCCCCAGTCTAGGCTTCCTCAACATCGGCCCTCCAGCTGTTTTGGGACTACAACTCTCATTTTCCCTAGCTAACAGGACCAGTGGTCAGGGACGATGGGAATTGTAGTCCCAAAACAGCTGGAGGGCCAAGTTTGCCTATGCCTGCTCTAACACGGGGGGGGGGGGGGACCTTGCAGCCCGTGGGTCATATCTAGTTGCCAAGACCTCCAATATCTGTCATGGGGGGTGGGGGTGGAGAACGCCACATCTGCTACACGATGCAGGATTAATAAATAAATAATAATAATAATAATAATAATAATAATAATAATAATAATAATAATAATTTACTATTTCTACCCCACCCATCTGGCTGAGCTTTAGCCCCAAAAAGATTAGCCCCCCCCGACTCTTAGCAGCTTAATAGTAGGTATGGGGAGCCTGTGGCGGGACTCGAGATTTTGTGGGGATCCAGCTCCCTTCAGCCCCAGACAGCGTGGCCAGTGGCTTGGAATGGTGAGAGTCGGGATTGTCTTCTTTGGCGATCCCTCGTAGCCGAGGAAGATCTTCCATCAACATGGTTTTATCAATGAGTACGTGTGTGACAGTGGAGGCCAATTCCAGATCCGCATGTCCTTCCACAGTGGGGTTTCCGTGTGGGAGTTGAACCCAGCGAAGGTTCCTTCTCTTTGCCCCTTTCTCCCTTGCGTCCCGAATTCAAGTGTCTCCAAAGCTCAGGATGCCTTTGGTCAAGGCTGTTCTCCAACTGGAGCGCTCGCAGGCCAGTGTTTCCCAGTTGTCGGTGTTTATACAACATTTTAAAAAAGATTTTCCTTGAGATCTTTCAACCTCTTTTGTGGACCGCCAGGCATGACATTTTCCATTTTTAAGTTCAGAAGAGAGCAGTTGCTTTGGAAGATGACACACAACATGACCAGTCCAAAGTTGATTTTGAAAAATCATCACTTCCACACTGACGATCTTTGCTTCTTCCAGTACTCTGGCATTAGTTCGCCTGCCTTCCTGAGCGACGTGTCCAATTTTCTGTGGACCCCGTTGACAGAATCTTTTGCAATGCGCTGGACGCCTTGCAGTTTGGAGAGCTGTTCCTGTTTTGCGGTTTCCATTCGGGTGGGATTTTGGAAACAGAAGGGTTTTCCTGTGGTGATTCCTCCCCCTCCCCCCAATTTTAGCGAGAAGAGGCCAAGGCAAAAGCTCTGGAGGAAGACGAGAAGCAGTGTCAGGAACGGGAGCGGATTGTGCAGCGGAACAAGCAAGAGCGGCTGGAGAAAAAAAAGGTGAGACGCCTGCCTTTTCTGCTCTCAGTCCTCTGCTTCAAATGAATGAATGAATGAATGAATGAATGAATGAATGAATGAATGAATGAATGAATGGAACTTTATTTCCGTCAGCCATCGGCCATCACAATAAAAGAGCATTACAATGTGCATATATCAGGCACGTTCAACAGGTAGATAGTGACCAACTGGTAGATCGCAGGGTGTTCCTGGTCGATCTCCGGTCTCTCAGGGATCTCCTCCCCCCCAAAAAAAATGCTGAAAAAAAGAATAAAAAGCTCAACAACTACTCTTTCCTTAAGAAAGCTCAACCACTCTGGCTTCCTAAGAAAAGCTGAGCAACTTTGCCTTTCCAAAAAAAAGCTCAGCAACTTTTGGTTCCTAGCCAAAAAGTTGACCATCAGATTAAGGCCCACTATCAGACTGGGGATTCAGGACCCTCCACTGTGTTTTATATAATCGACTTTGGATTATGTTCTGTGTATATCACAATGTTCCTTCAGTTTCATTCATTCATATATTCCATTTCCTTCATTCATTTGCTTCCTTAAAAAAAGCCCCAAAACTCTGGCTTCCCCCAAAAAGCTCAACAACTGTGTTCCATCCAACGACAATGGGTAGATCACTGTCCATTTTTTTACCCTGTGAGTAGATCGCAGCCTCTTGGGAGTTGGACGTCCCTGTCATATACAATATATCCTTCAAAAGAGACATATAATGCTTCATGAAAAAGCAGCTGGATAAACCCTTGGGTGGATGCAGACCATAGTACTGGACACAAGTCGAAGACCGGGACTTGGGTTTGTTGTAAAAAAAATGTACGCTGGCAGGGGTTTGGGGTGGGGTGTTGTGTATGCTCTATAGCAGGGGTCAGCAAACTTTTTCAGCAGGGGGCCAGTCCACTGTCCCTCAGACCTTGTCAGGGGCCAGAATATATTTTGAAGAAGAAAAAACAATGAATGAATTCCTATGCCCCACAAATAACCCAGAGATGCATTTTCAATAAAAGGACGCATTCTACTCGTGTAAAAACACACCGATTCCTGGACTGTCCGCAGGCCAGATTTCAAAGGCGATTGGGTTGGATCCCGCCCCCGGGCCTTAGTTTGCCTACCCATGCTCTATGGCCTACCAGTGATATTTGGCATTTGGGGTCACTTTCATTTAATTGTCTCACACGGTGGTGGCCCGACTTGGCCCCCTCCAGCTGTTTGGGGACTACGACTCCCATCATCCCTAGCTAACAGGACCAGCGGTCAGGGATGATGGGAATTGTAGTCCCCAAACATCAGTCCTGTGCTGCTTCTACAGTGGAGCTCAGCAAAGTGTTCCTGACTTCCTCCCCATCCCCTTTTATTTATTTGAACCCCTCTGTGGGGGATTTTAGGAGGGAGATACCATGACAGGCCCATGACCCACCAACGTGTCTCTTGTAGCCGAGAGAGGATTTTGAGCCAGGTCTCTGTCTAACCTAATGGTGGCCCAACTCGGCCCTCCTGATGTTTTGAGGCTACAATTCCATCATCCCTGACCACTGGTCCTGTTAGCTAGGGATGATGGGCGTTGTAGTCCCAAAACATCTGGAGGGCCGAGTTTGCCTATGCCTGATTTAGCCCAAAAATTTCTCTTTAACCCCCCCCCCCCCCAAGGTAGTTTCATAATGAATCTAGAGGCTAACTTTGGGAGCAACTGTATGATGAATGCAATCCTGTATGTGCCTACTCAGGAGCAAGCCTCCTCTGTGGGATTGGTTTTCCCAAGGAAATATGGACAGGATTGAATTGCAGGGCTGTCTGCACTTTTCCCAAAATGCAAGTTACTAGTAAGAAGGGAATGTGTCAAGAGTGTGTGCAGGAGCCAAGCCCTGTGACCAATAGGACTCTGCAGGACTGGGGCCTTCCTAAGTTTGTTCTGAAGAGTCAAGGCGTGGCCGCACAGGTGAGGCCGATTGGTAACTCACAGCACCTGGTGGCAAGAGCCGGGAAGGGATATAAGGTTAGCATTTCCCTTCGGCTCTTTGCCACAGCGGCACGTTCCCTGCCTTGCTGCGTTTGACTCCTTGCTTCCTCACCCTTGGACTCTTGGCTTCCTGGCTCCTGGCCTTCCATTCCTGCTCCCACCCCTCCATCTTGCCCCCGGTCCCAACATCCCCAGCCGGGACTTTGACCGCCCGTGAACCGGACTGTGACAGAAAGTCTAGCTCAGACATAGGCAAACTCGGCCCTCCAGATGTTTTGGGACTACAGTGCCCATCATTCCTGACCACTGGTCCTGTGAGTTAGGGATGATGGGAGTTGTAGTCCCAAGTTTGGCCACCACTGCAGTCAGAGTTTAACCACTACTCCTTGCTGGCATTTGAGGATCTCCAAGTGGGGAAAGGAAAGGGCCAGATTTGTTGCTGTTGTTGTTTAGTCGTTTAGTCGTGTCCGACTCTTCGTGACCCCATGGACCAGAGCACGCCAGGCACTTCTGTCTTCCACTGCCTCCCGCAGTTTGGTCAAACTCATGCTGGTAGCCTCGAGAACACCATCCAACCATCTCGTCCTCTGTCGTCCCATTCTTCTTGTGCCCTCCATCTTTCCCAACATCAGGGTCTTTTCCTTTTTTTTTTTTTAAAAAAAGATATTTATTACTTTTCGAACAGTTTCGACACAACACTACAAACAAAAAAGAAAAAAAGAACAATACAAATACAATACAAAAACACTACAAACAAAACAAAAACAAAAACAAACAAAAACAATTTAAAATCACCTCAAACATTTTCAATATCTTATCTTTCATTCGCTTATTTCTAACGACCTCCTCACACCTCCCTTTTTGTATTCCACTTCTATTTATTGTTCCAGCAGTTCCTTTCCATCTTCCTCTGTTTTCTATCCTATAATTATCTTAACACATTCTTGCCTTATTTTTTCCTTTAATTTTCTATTAATCTATTTATACTTAATTCCTTATAACATTTCTACTAAAGCCATATAACTTCATTCCAACATTCTTCTAACATTCATTAATTTTACAATATTTCTATAAATAGTCTTTAAACTTTTCCCAGTCTTCTTCCCCCGACTCTTCTCCCTGGTCTCGGATCTTGCCGGTCATTTCCGCCAATTCCATATAGTCCATCAACTTCATCTGCCATTATCCAACACTTCAGTGCTTTCAAGAAGCAACCATTCTCTCAGCCAGCAAAAAGCAGATGGTTCACAACAAAGTTTAGGGGTCTGGCAGGGCAAGTCCACCTCCTTCTTTGGCATCCATCAATATCTTAAATTTTACTCGTGGCTTCCTGCCCTGCTAAACAAATCTAGAGACATCCCTCTGCCACCTCCTGAAACACTCCATCCCATCCAAAGCTTGCAATGTTTGAAACAAAAGCAACATCCCCGACAACACAGCAACCCTCATCCCCACCACAGCAACTCGGCCCAACAATAACAACTTCAGATTTGTCCATATTTCCAAATCCCCCTTCTCTTCAATCCAACGTCCTTCACAGTTATCCTTGAATAAATTCACATTTCTGGCGGTCATACTTGTTCAGTTTCTGTTAATTGATTCTCATGGGAACTTACAGATTCTGGCTTCACACAATTAACTCAAGGCAGTGTCAATTTACTCTTGGCAGAAAGCCAAGGTCTGCTTGACCTAGAAACTACTTACTCTGATTGGTTAACGACCAGCACTCAACTCTGTTATCTAGAAATGCTAGCACAGTTTGGTGTTAGGTGTGTTAGGAGTAGAAGTGCTGTGTATGGTAGAGAGAGAGAGAGAGAGAAAGAAAGGATTTATTTTGCTTTGTTTTGTATGCAGAAACTCTGCTGGTTTTATTTTTCCTTTTAATAAATCCTGTAAATAGTTATTCTGAGTCTAGCTGACTAGTCATTTCCACCTCGACTAGCTTCTTCGCTGTGCAGGAAAACTCTGCTACGTTTGGGCTAAAGCCATTAGAGCTATGCCTGACACTTCAAAGTTCCATGAGGTTATGGGCATTGTGCTGTCAGCCTGAGTTGGGGTGGTGTCAGCATCAACGGTGTTGGTTCCAGTAGTCCCATAAGTTGTTGTTCCTGTTGGTGCAGCAGATGGACACTGGCTGGTTCCTGACTGTTGTGAGCTGGTGATGCAGTGGACACAAGGACAACAGCTGCAGCGTGTGAGTGCTGGGTGCTGTGGTTCCTGTTTTCTCTCTCGGTGGTCGTGAGTAGCTGGTTCCGGGTTCCAGGGACATCGCTCTCAAGATGGCCTCACAACCAGTTCAGATGGCTTTTGAGCGTCTGAATGACTCCAATTACTTGCTGTGGTCGGAACGCATGCAGGCAGTGCTGCAGAGGGATCGTCTCTGGCAAGTGGTGAGTAAGTTTCCTACGAAGCCTGATGATGAAGACCTCGATAAAGACCAAAGAGCAAGGGCCATAATTGTCTTGGGGCTGGAAGATTCCCAGTTGTCGTATGTGAGGGGGATTCAGACAGCTAGAGGTGTGTGGCAAGCACTTAAAGAACTCCATGTGCGTGAGACAGCGGTTTCCAAGCTGTTCATTCGCAAGGCATTGTACAAGGCAATGTTACAGCCTGGGGTTACAATGCAGGAACACCTACACAGTTTACAGTTAAAGTTTGCTGCGCTACAGGAAAGAGACTGTGCGTTAGACCAGCAGGAGAAGGTGGCTATTATTTTGAGTTCTCTCCCGGAAAGCTGGGATAATTTAGTTTTGTCTCTAGAAGGCATACAGGAGCATGATTTATCAGTCAGTTACGTTACTGGGCGTTTGATTGAAGAATGGCAGAAGAGGCAAGAAAGGTCGTTGGCTGCAGAGACTTCTACTGGTGGGCGGTTTGGAAGGAGTTCTCATGCCGTGCCAGAGGTGAAGCAAAAGCAGCGTACTGGTGAGGAGTCAGCATTTGCTGTTAGGCGTTGTTTCCGATGTGGGTCTTCAGCGCATCTAAAACAACAATGTCTGGAGTTGGTCAAGTCTCAGTTGCCGGTGCAGGAGCAGAGACGAGATCAGCAGCAGCAGCAGCAGCGTAAAAAGAAATTCTTCAAACAAAAACAGTCGGCTCAGCTGGTGACCGCCGAGGTCAAGATTGCTGATGAGAAACAAGCTGTCTGGGTTGTCGATTCGGGAGCGTCTCGGCACATCGTAAATTCAGATGAATTGTTTGTTTCCAAGAACTCAGCACAGCGCAGCCAGGTGGCTCTAGCAGACGGAAGTACTTCCAAAGTGATTTCGGGGGGTGCAGTTTTTGTTCCTTGTCTTCGTGAATGCCTGCAAAATGTACTTTGTGTGCCTTCATTAAGGAGCAATCTGATGTCTGTAGATTGTTTGCTAAAAGCTGGGTTTAAAGTGTATTTTGAAGGAGACAGTTGCATTATTAAGAAGGCTGGTGAGATTTTAGGCACTGCTAAGTCAGAGGGAGGCTTGTTTTGGCTTAAAGCAGGATCTCAAGTTGCAGCAGTAGTCAGTAAATCTCAGCCTGCAGTGAATAACAAAGCTATACATGACAACTGTGTGCACTTATTGCATAGGAAAATGGGGCATGCTTGCTGGAAAAGTGTACTAAAAATGTCTGAATTGGCTGATGGTAATTTAAAGAGTTGTAACAAGTACCTTGATTGTAATGTTTGTAAAAAGGTTAAAACCCACAGAGTCTCTTACCCCAGAAGTGACAGAGTTAGTGAGTCACCGCTACAGCTGGTTCACATGGATGTAATTGGTCCATTTGCTGTAAGCAGGGGTGGAGCGCGCTTTTCACTAACAATTGTGGATGACGCCACACGTTACTCTTGGGTTTTTCCCATGAAGAATAAGGGTGACGTGTTCACTAAGTTTAAAGGCTGGGTGGCATCTGTGGAAAGATTTCTGTCCATTAAACTCAAAAGGATACAGACGGACAGAGGTGGTGAATTTATGTCAAATGCTTTTAGCGATTGGTTACAAGAGCGTGGCATTGGGCATAGAAAAATGAACGTTTTTTCCCCAGAGGAGAATGGCGTTGCAGAGCGAAAAAACAGATCTTTACAAGATATGATGTTTGCCATGCTTGATGATGCTGATTTGCCCATGTCTTATTGGGGGGAGAGCATGCTCACCGCGTGTTATCTCCAAAATAGGCTCTTTCATCAAACAATAGGTACAACTCCGTACTTTAGATTGTTTCAGAAAAAACCTAAAATTGACCATTTGCATGTGTTTGGATCAAAAGCCTGGGTATTAATTCCAAAACAAATGAGAAAGAAGGGAGATCCTAAGATCAAACAGTTAGTGTTTGTGGGTTACCAGGAGCTGGGAAAAGGTTTCCGCTTTGCTGAAGGGACAAATGGCATTGTGATCTCCAGGAATGCCAGTTTTTGTGAACATAGTGGCTGGGAGAGACTACATGCCAATACTGAGGTTTGGTTTGAACCTTCCCAGGAGCTCCTTGACTCTGAAGGTAAACATAGAGAATCAGAGTCTGAGGGGGAAGAAAGTTCAGATAAGAGCTCTCAAGAAAGTGGAATTAGCCAGAGACCAGTTGCTAAGCAACAAAAGAGAGGTCGTAGTTCTGAGGAGGAAAGTGGGTCAGAAGAAAAATTTTCTCCCAGAAGATCTAAAAGACAAAACAAAGGAGTGCCTCCGGTGCGTTTTTCTCCAGATACTGCTAATGTGTTTAGTGTAATTGCAGAGCCCAAGAGTTTTCAGGAGGTGTTAAAGTTACCAAAAGAGGAGGCAGAGCTCTGGAAACAGGCAATGGAGGAAGAGATGTCCTCTCTGAATGAGCATAAGGTCTTTACACCAGTAGCAGCGCCTGAGGGGGCAAAGATTGTAGGCTGCAGGTGGGTGTACAAACTTAAACCTCTGGTGACAGGAAAGTACAAATACAAAGCTCGTTTAGTGGCTCAAGGATATTCTCAGAGGCCTGGAAAAGATTATGACGAAACTTTTCCCCCTACTGCTAAGGGGGACAGTGTAAGGCTGATTTTAACGCTTGGAGCAAAGAGAAAACTCCTGTTAAACCATTTTGCTATCCAGACTGCATATTTACATGCATCAATATCAGAAGACCTGTATCTAGCCGAACCGCCTGGTTATGAGACAGGTTCCAATAGAGTGTTGAAATTAAACAAAGCTCTATATGGTCTCAAACAGGCTGCAAGATCTTGGAACAAATGTTTCCATGAGGCTTTAGTGTCATTTGGTTTCAAGCAGAGTACAGCTGACAATTGTGTTTATGTACGTGGTACAGGCAGTGATCAAGAGTTTTGTCTGATTTATGTAGATGATGAATTGTATGCCTGTAAAACAGATAAACAAACTAAAAGGTTTGCCAAGCAATTGTCCAGTAAGTTCAAAATGAAAGACTTAGGCCCGGTTAGGACATATCTAGGGTTGGAAGTGTGCTGGGCCCAAGATGGCAGCTGCCTAATTAGTCAGCAGAACAAAGTTAAACAACTACTGACTACATACAGGCTGCAGGATTGCAAAGGGGCAGGACTTCCGGTCGGCCCCAGCGTTAATGGCGGTCCTCTTTCTGAGCTCCGGAGGAGGACTGCTCTGCGAGTTCGGGTCTGACCCGCTACGGCAAGCGGGGGACCCCTAAAATCACAGGCGCGGAAGCCTGTGAACAAGGAGACTCGGTGGGCACCAGAAGCGCCCCCCCTTACTGCGAAAGAGCCTTTTTAAAGGCTCCGGAACGGCATCGGGAGAGTGCGGTGCTGAGAGTCGCTACCCAGCACGCAGAGTGAAGCCGCGTCGCCATTGGCGGAGAGCGCCGATTCCTTCCTGTAAATTTTGGACTGAAAAACCCGTGAGTAAGATTGAACGTCTATTTGGAACTCAAAAAATCTAAATCCGAAAATTGGCTGAAAACGGGGAGGTGAAAATTAAGGAAGTCTGCCTCCCCCCGACTGCATGACAGCTAAAGCAACGGAACTTTAAAGCTGCATCCGCATGAAGTATTTTAGGACTGTTTAAGCCTGGCATTGGACATAGATCTCCCCTCTAGCAAGCAGGGCAGAGGGGAGGAAAAAGGGACATTAGGAACCTGCACGAAAAAAGCCTTCCGCTGTCCTAATCCCCTGAAACGGACTGCCAAATAAGATATCAGGGCACTGCACTGTCTTTAGACACTTGTGGGAAAGTTACATGGTTGAAGTTTTGTTTGATACAAAGTTTTGGGACTTTGCTGTTACAGTATATTGGAGTGTGTTGAAAGAGTATCTACCGGGAAAAAAGTGTCGCAGTATATATATTCAAGCCTCCTGGTATGCTTCTTTTTAACTTCTTTGTTTCCCTCACTTGGACATTTTGTTTTGCTCCCCCTAGAGGGCTGAAAGTAACAGTTGCAACGGTTTAAGACAGTGGGATTTTCCATCAGGGAATTGCTTTGGTGGGAACGTCCTTGGGACATGAGTGGCCCAGCAAAAGAGATAACTACTAGAGCTAAAGCTAAACAGCAACAACAGCAACAAAAGAAAAGAGGCTCAATTTCAAGTCTAACTCCTACTGGAGCAGCTGGGCAAGAAAAAGTGACAGCTGCCTCCATGGAGTCAGTGACACAGGCGTTACTCAAGATAAATCAATCCTTGGAGACTTTGACAAAGCAGAGTACAGAAAATTCACAAAAATTAACAGAACTAACAGCGAGACTGGACTTGAACACGAAAAGTGTGACATGTAATACAGAATCTATAAATAAGCTGATTGAAGAAAACTCTGTGTGATGGGATGATTAGCTGCTTGTGCGTAAAATCGTGATCCCTCAGAGTTTGTGCAACTCCACAAACCTCTGTGTGTGACAGAGCTCCTCAGACATGTCTGCCCTAGTCACTTGCAGATTCCGACAGTGGTTGTTTTCGGAAGCGCTTCCAGCAAAGAAGCTCCTTAACGGAAACACGTCTTCTGGACTCACGACGTGACAGCTTCCGGCGAGGAATGGGTCTCCCTATGGGATCTTCTGACACCTCCCCGCTGTTCTCGCTGGACGTGTCCCTGAGCCCTCCCTCTTCCCTGCTAGTTCCTGCTTTAGCTGCTGCGTCTCTCTCCGCATTCATGAGACCTTCCTCCAGAGACCCATCTCTCCCCCTGCTGGTCCCTGCTTTCGCTGCTGATTCCCTCCCAGCCTCCGTGAGCCCTCTCCCCACCAGTTCCTCCGATGGCAGTTCCCTGACATCCACCTCCCCTCCAGGACCCCCTTCACCCCTGCCCATTCCCTCTCCTCTGGGCGGTGAGGAGGCAAAACCCCGAAAAGAATCCTCTTCATCTTCAGACGTCTCGAACATTTCCCTCCATCGGTCTCCGTTCCGGCTCGCTGAATCCTCCTCCTCCTCGGAATCTGTGAACCCCTCCAACTCCTCTTCATCATCTGTGGTAGCAAAGTATTCCCTCCGGAACCTCGCCACTGGCTGAGGTTTACGTGGGAACCTCTGATGAAACGTTTCTATTAAAACCTCGTCATTGACATCCTCTGCCATGACCCAGGTGTTTTCCGACTCCGGTTCCCCTTCCCACGTTACCAAATACTCTACTTGATCTCCCTTCCACCTGGAATCGAGAATCTCCGCTACATGGTAGCTGTGTTCCCTCTCCTCCATTGCTGGTCCCCGAGTGACCCTCCCTTCTCTGTCCCCTTTATACGGTGACAGCAACGACCTGTGGAAAACTGGATGCAGCTTCATGTGGTTCGGTAACCGGAGTCTGAAAGCCACTGGGTTTACCTGTTGCGTGACTTCAAATGGGCCCAGTCTTTTGGGTCTTAACTTCTTACAACCCCCTTTGAATGGTAACCCTTGGGTTGACAGCCACACCTGGTCCCCCACCCTAATGGTTTCACCTTCTCTTCTGTTTTTGTCTGCCTGCCTCTTATATTCCTCCTTGGCCCTGTCTAAGTTAAGTTGGAGCTGGCGATGGATCGCTTCCATTTCTTCTACGAACTGTTCGGCAGCTGGAACGCTCCAGTTCTCCCCTTCCCCCCCTGGGAAAGCTCGGGGATGGCACCCGTAATTAGCCAAAAAGGGGCTCATCCCCGTGGACACGTTCTCCGCATTGTTGTAGGCAAATTCTGCCAACGCCAGCTTCTCCACCCAATCATTCTCTCTGTCATTGACATAACACCTCAGATATTGCTGGAGGATGCCATTGGCTCTTTCCGCCTGCCCGTTGGTTTCAGGATGCCGGGCAGTCGAAAAATTGACCTCTACATGCAGTAAGCTCATGAGCTTCCTCCAGAACCTGGAAGTAAATTGTTTCCCTCGGTCTGAAACCACCCTCAAGGGGGCGCCATGCAACCTAAACACATTTTCTACAAACAATTTAGCGGTTTCTTCTGCCGTGACCGCATGTGAGCAGGCTATAAAGTGGGCCATTTTGGTTAACAGGTCTACCACAACCATGATGTCTGTTTTCCCTCTGGACCTTGGCAGATCAGTCATGAAATCTATTGCCCCTGTTTCCCATGGTCTTTCAGGTGTGGGTAGTGGTTCTAATAACCCTGCCGGTGCCCGCCTCTCCCCCTTGGCTCGCTGGCATTGGTCACACCCTCTCACATACTCCCGCACATCTTCCCTGACCTTGGGCCACCAAAATTCCCTGGTAACCAGCCACATGGTTTTGTGTTGCCCAAAATGCCCTGCTGTGGGGCTATCGTGCAGTTGCTTGAGTACCTTCTCCCTCAAATCACCTTCAGGTATATATAACGCTCCCTTGTAATACAACGCCCCGTTTCTCTCCTCAAAACCCCCGGGTTTGTCTCCCTCCCTCCTGAGACCCCTGAGTTTGTCCTGGGCGTATTCATCATGCACCGTACCCTCTACCAGTTCCCTTTGCCCCACCAATGCCGCCCCACACACCCAGCGGTCCTCTGGAATGACATGTGTTTCTTCGGGTGCTCCCTCCCCCTCCAAATATTCAGGTTTGCGTGAGAGAGCGTCCGCCCGAACGTTCTCTGGGCCTGGCACGTAACAAATCTCAAAGTTAAATTTGGAGAACTCCTGGGCCCATCTCAACTGCCGTTGGTTGAGCACTCGCGCCGTTCTCCAATACTCTAGGTTCTTATGATCAGTGCACACTTGCACCTTATGTTGTGCACCAATTAGCAGGTGCCTCCATCTCCGGAAAGCCTCATGAATAGCAAGAAGTTCTCGGTCGTACACCGTGTAGTTCCTCTCGGATTTGTTCAGCTTTCGCGAAAAAAAGGCACACGGTCTCCACTCTGACTCCTCCTTCCCTGGCTGCAGAAGAAGCACCGCCCCTATGGCTCTGTCTGATGCGTCTGTTTCGACTCTCAGCTTTTTTTGTAAATCCACATGCAGAAGTTGTCCTTCCGAGGCGAAGGCCCTTTTCAGTTCCTCAAACGCTCGCTCCGCCTCCGCAGTCCAAACAAATTTCTTCTTACTGCTGAGACAGTCCGTTATGGGCGCCGTCAGGTGTGCAAAGTTTCGGATGAACTTACGATAAAAGTTCCCAAACCCTAGGAACCTCTGCACATCCTTCTTGGTTTTGGGTGTTTTCCATTCCAGCACTGCCTGGACCTTGCCGGGATCCATGGCCAATCCCTTGTCTGACAGGCGGTACCCCAGGAATTCCACCTCCTTGGTATGAAACTGACACTTCTCCAGTTTCACCCACAGCCTGTTGGCTTGCAGCCTGCTCAACACTTCTCTGACGTCTCTCACATGTTGCTCCTCATTCTCAGAATACACCAACACGTCATCTAGGAAGGCCACGCAATTCTTGTAAAGCAAAGGCCCCAGTACGTGGTTCATAAACGATTGGAAGCACGCCGAGCCTGCTTGTAAGCCAAATGGCATCACGAGATATTCAAATGCCCCCAAAGGGGTGAACATGGTGGTTTTCCATTCATCCCCTTTCCTTATACGTATCAGGTTGTACGCCCCCCTTAGGTCCAGCTTTGTAAAAATCTTTCCCTTCCGCACCCTGGTCAAAATGTCGTCAATCCTGGGCATAGGGAAAGCCACTGGTTCTGTCACTGCATTTAGCCCCCTGAAGTCACACACCAGTCTCGGCTTGTCCGTGTGTTTCTTATCCACAAAAGCACTGGGCTACCTCCCGCTGCTTTGGACTCTCTGATGAAGCCTCTCCTCAGGTTCTTGTCAATGAACTCTCTTAGCTCCTGCATTTCTCTGTCTGACATGGCATACAACTTGCCTACAGGAAGCTGTGCTCCAGGGAGTAAATTGATTTGACAGTCAAAGGGCCTATGCGGGGGTAGTTGGTCAGCTTCCTTCTTGCTGAACACGTCGCTGAGATCTGCGTATTGTGGTGGTACCTTCACCTTCTCCATTACTTCCGTCCCTGCTAGGGTGGCTTGGGCCCCTGCTGAACCCTTTTCCCCTTTGCAGTGTTCTAAGCAATGTGCTGAACCAAAGGAAACCACTCTCTGATGCCAGCCCACCAGCGGATCATGTAGCGCTAGCCAGCTCATCCCCAAAATAATAGGAGCTCCTCCCAAGGTGGCCACATTAAACGCTATCAGTTCTGTGTGCCTTGCCACCCTCATTATCATTGGGACGGTCTGCAAGCTGACTTCTCCTCCCAACAACTCCCTGCCATCGATCGTGGTCACCTGCAGGGGGTTGCTTAAAGGGATCGCCTGTATCTGGTGTTCAGCAGCAAACTCTTTGCTCATAAAATTGCAGGAGCTGCCTGAGTCCAACAGCGCCTTTATCTTTAGGGGGTGTCCATTTTGCAGCTCTAGCGACACTTCAATCACTAGAGCAGGTTGAGGAGCTTCTGGCATGGGCACTTTCACTGCTCTTCGGCCTGGCTGCTGTGCCCCGACTGTGGCAACCAGGCGTTGGCTTTTACCTGCTCCGGTTTTCCCCCCTCTCTTCCTTCAACAGCTCCCACCATCCCTTGCCATTCCTTCCTCTGGGGGCAGACTCTGGCAAAGTGACCTGGCTGTTGGCAGAGATAGCATTTCCGGGAGCCTTTTCCCTCCTTCTTTCCCCCCTCACTGGGTTTTGAAACTGTGCGCGCGCGCGCTGTTCCGATTTCCATCGGCTCTGCCGGCGGGAAAGTTGTCTCTGGAATGTCAGGAATGCGGAACTCCTTCCAGCGTTCCCCCTTCCCTTCCCGCCTCTCCAAAGCTCTCGCCTCCTGGCGCGCTCCTATGGTCAGCGCAGATTTAGTCAGCTGATCCATAGAATCCGCCCTAGGACCCCGGGAAAGTTCGTCTTTCACAGCCGAAGCAAGGCCTTCTTCAAAAGCATTTGAATGGGTGCCGCCGATAAATCCCACCCCAATCTGTGAACCAGCATGGTGAACTCAGTCCAGTACTCACGGACAGATCGGCTTCCCTGCTTGCAAGCCATTAGCTGTCTGCGCACCACTCCCTCCTCAATATCGCTGGAAAACATGAGATCCATTGCACGAAAGAACTTCATGGTGTCCTTTAGGACGTCATTGTGCGTTGCCATCAGGGGTCGAACCCAGTCCCTCGCCCCCCTCTCAAGATGCCCAGTCACGAAAGCCACTCGCGATTCCTCATCAGGGAATTCATCAAACTGCACATTGAGGGCATATTGCATCTCTGTCCTAAAGGCTTGGTAGTCCTTGGGGTCCCCCCAAACTTCTGCACCAATCCTGGTACCTTTCTGTTGAACTGGGTGGCTCTCCCCTTCTTGTCTGCATCCTGAGCCCTTCTCTCCTCAAGCCTCGCCGTCTGCAGCGCCAGTTGGATTTCCAACGCTCGGTACCTTTCTTCCAAGCTTGGACCCGCTCCAACTCCTGCCTCTCCGGTTCTGGCTGGGTCGCTCATGGTGCCTTCTCCTGCACAGGCAGCTTACAAAGACTGTCGGAATGCTGTGATGGGATGATTAGCTGCTTGTGCGTAAAATCGTGATCCCTCAGAGTTTGTGCAACTCCACAAACCTCTGTGTGTGACAGAGCTCCTCAGACATGTCTGCCCTAGTCACTTGCAGATTCCGACAGTGGTTGTTTTCGGAAGCGCTTCCAGCAAAGAAGCTCCTTAACGGAAACACGTCTTCTGGACTCACGACGTGACAGCTTCCGGCGAGGAATGGGTCTCCCTATGGGAGCTTCTGACACCTCCCCGCTGTTCTCGCTGGACGTGTCCCTGAGCCCTCCCTCTTCCCTGCTAGTTCCTGCTTTAGCTGCTGCGTCTCTCTCCGCATTCATGAGACCTTCCTCCAGAGACCCATCTCTCCCCCTGCTGGTCCCTGCTTTCGCTGCTGATTCCCTCCCAGCCTCCGTGAGCCCTCTCCCCACCAGTTCCTCCGATGGCAGTTCCCTGACACTCTGCAACACGTAAAATCGCAGAGGACGCCAGAAACATTGCTGGAGAGACACAGGAGAAGCTAGAACCGATTGCTAAAAAGGTTTATGAACATGATGCGACCCTGTCTTTGATGGAATTACAGAGAAAGGAAAGAAACCTGAAATTAAGATTAATTCCCGAAAGTGAAGGGGACAGCCTCGTGGAGTTCCTAACACAAGAGTTTGCTGACTTTTGGCAGGAAGATTTGGAGGAGGGAGAATTTAAGATAACAACAGCATTTAGATTGGGCAGGAGACAGAACAGAAAGACCCCGAGGGATTGCCTGATTACCCTCAGATCCAAGGAAGAAAGAGACAAAATACTAAAACTACATTACCAAAAGGCCTTGGAAATTGAAAATTCACCTATACAAATCTTTAAAGACATCCCTAAATACATCTTGGAGGTGAGAACCTTCTATAAGGATCTGGTCTACCTGCTGAAGAAGAACAACATCCTCTTTAGGTGGGAGTTTCCACAAGGACTGTCCTTTAACTACAAGGGAAAGAAGGTGAAAATAAAGACAATTCAAGATAAAGAGAAGTTCTTGGAGAGAAACCACGAGGACTTACAGAAGGGAACGGTGGATCCAATTTCAGAAAAAAGGAGAGCAGTAGACATTCTGAACCTATCGTTTGGACTTAAACCACCACCATCAGAGGAAGAGCAACAACTTGGAGCGGTAGGAGGAGTAACGGAGAAATAATAAGATGGCCCTGCAATTCCTTAGTTGGAATTGCAATGGACTGAACATGCCTTTGAAGAGACGCCAAGTGTTTCATATTTTGAAAAGAGAACAATTGGATTTGATTTGCCTACAAGAAACTCATGTAACCAGGGTACACAGGAAACTACTTATAAATAAAAGACTAGGACAAGAATTTATCTCATCGGACAAAGTCAAGAAAAGAGGAGTTGTGATTTATGTAAAAGAGAAATGGGCCCCAAAAATGATGTTTAAAGATGAACAAGGAAGATACCTGGCAGTTGAAATACAACCACAAGGAGAAAAATTTTTAGTAGTTGGAGTTTATGCACCAAATGAAGGCAAGGCGGAATTCTTTAAGAAGCTCCATGAAACTCTGATGGACTATTTGGATTACAATGTAATAATTATGGGAGATATGAATGGTGTGGTTTCTACAAATATGGACAAGGCACAAAGACTGACAATTTCCAAGGAAGGGAGACTTCCGAAGACCTTTTTTGAAATGACTGAAAATATGGACCTAATAGACATATGGAGAACAAGGAACCCTCTCAAGAGAGAGGGAACTTTTTTCTCTCAAGCAATGATGACCTGAACCAAAATCGATCAAATTTGGATTACTAGTGGGATGGCTCCAAAGATTAAGAAAATAGAAATCTGTCCAAAGACTTGCTCCGACCATAACGCCATGAAGATGGAAATGAAACTTACAACAACTGGTCAATTTAGATGGAGGATGAATGACACCCTGTTTCGAGATGAGGAGATCCACATGAAGGCCCAAAAAACTTTAAAGGACTATTTTGAAATAAACTTAAAGGCCGATGTGGAAAAAAGAGTGATCTGGGACGCAAGTAAAGCTGTGATGAGAGGATTTTTGATACAACAAAATTCAATAAAAAAGAGAAAGCAGAATGAGAAGAAAGAAAAGATCTTGGAAAAGATAAAAGAAGGAGAGAAAAAATTAAGATCAAAACCAAAGTCCCAGGAAATTTTGAGAGAGATTAAGTTATACCAAACACAATATATGGAATTGATGAATCAAGAGATCGAGTGGAAGATAAAGCAAATGAGACAAAAGACATTTGAATCTGCAGACAAATGTGGTAAGCTTCTGGCTTGGCAATTGAAGAAAAGACAGAAACTAAATACAGTTACAAATCTAGAAGTGGATGGAAAGAATATAACTAAACCCAATGAGATTAGAAACTGTTTTTTGAGTTATTTTAAAAAATTATACTCACAAGGATTACAGAATGAAAAGGGCATAGATGAATTCCTTAAAAAATATGGACTACAAAAAATCTCTCATCAAAGCAAGGTGGATCTAAACCAGAGAATAACAGAACAAGAGATAGAGGGTGCCATCCAGAACATGCAACTGGGCAAATCTCCAGGACCAGACGGATTGACTTCCAGATATTATAAAGCTTTAAAGGAGTGGCTGATACAACCGTTAAAGGAAGTCTGTAATGAGATCTTAGAGGGGGAAAAGGCACCAGAGTCGTGGAAAGAGGCGTATATTACACTCATACCAAAGACAGAGACTGAAAAGACTCAACTTAAGAACTACCGCCCAATATCACTACTTAATGTGGATTACAAAATTTTTGCAGACATTTTGGCAAAAAGATTGAAAAGAGTTTTGATGGAAAAGATTCATAAGGACCAAGCAGGCTTTCTCCCAAAAAGGCATCTATCAGATAATGTGAGGAATATAATTGACATTCTGGAGTTACTGGAGGTGAATATAAACACTAAAGCAGTCTTGATTTTTGTGGACGCGGAGAAAGCCTTTGACAATATTTCTTGGAGTTTTATGAAAAAGAATCTTAATGGGATGGGGGTAGGCCAAGGATTTGAGAATGGTATGGGTGCGATATATTCTGAACAAAAAGCCAAGCTGATTGTAAATAATGTAGTAACTGAAGAATTTAAGATAGAAAAAGGGACACAACAAGGGTGCCCAATTTCCCCATTGCTTTTTATATCAGTCCTGGAGGTTTTGCTAAATATGATTAGAGATGACCAGCAAGTTAAAGGTGTACAGGTCGGGGCAAAACACTATAAGTTAAGAGCTTTCGCAGATGACTTGGTACTTACTTTACAAGAGCCAGATACTAGTACAAAAAGGGTGTTGGAAATAATTCAAGAATTTGGCCAGGTGGCTGGGTTCAAATTGAATAAACAAAAGACTAAAGTGTTGGAAAAAAACTTAACAGTTATGGAGAGGGAGAAATTCCAGAATGAAACAGGTTTGACAGTGGTTAAGAAGGTCAGATACCTAGGGGTCTATTTGACATCTAAAAATCTGAATTTGTATAAAGATAATTATGAAAAATGTTGGTTAGAAATCAAAAAAGATTTAGAGATATGGTCAAAGTTGAAATTGTCAATGTTAGGCCGAATTGCAGTTATTAAGATGAATGTATTGCCTAGAATGTTATTTTTGTTTCAAACTTTGCAGATTTTGGACAAGATGGACTGTTTCAAGAGGTGGCAGAAAGACATTTCGAAATTTATCTGGCAGGGCAAAAAGCCCAGAATAAAATTTAAAGTACTTACAGATGCAAAAGAAAGAGGGGGATTTGCCCTGCCGGACTTAAAATTGTATTATGAAGCAGCAGCGTTTTGCTGGCTGAAAGAGTGGATGCTCCTCGAGAATACAGATATCCTGGACTTGGAAGGTTTTAATAATGAATTTGGTTGGCATGCATATTTGTGGTATGACAAAATCAAGGTGCAAAGGGCCTTTAAAAATCATATTGTTAGAAAAGCTTTATATAATGTTTGGATAAGATATAAAGATCTGTTGGAAAATAAAACCCCTAGATGGTTGTCACCTTTGGAGGCTAAGGCATTGAAAAAGCTCAATATGGAGGCCGGATGGCCAAAGTATTGGGAAATTTTGGAACAAGATGGAGATAAATTGAAGCTACAGAGTCATGAGAAATTGAAACCCAAAGTACGAGATTGGCTCCATTATTATCAAATAATGGAGGTGTACAAACAAGATAGGAAAATTGGCTTCCAGGTGGAGAAATCAAAACTAGAAACTGAACTGTTAGAACCCAATACTAAGAACCTATCGAGAATGTATAATTTGCTGCTGAAATGGAACACACAAGATGAAACAGTTAAATCAGCGATGATTAAGTGGGCACAGGACATTGGTCATAACATTATGTTTGCTGACTGGGAATGGTTGTGGAACACCGGGATAAAATTCACGGCATGTAATGCCTTAAAGGAAAATATTATGAAAATGATCTACAGGTGGTACATGACCCCAGTCAAGCTAGCAAAAATATATCATTTGCCTGACAATAAGTGTTGGAAATGTAAAGAAATTGAAGGTACTTTTTATCACCTTTGGTGGACATGCCCGAAGATTAAGGCTTTCTGGGAAATGATATATAACGAAATGAAAAAGGTACTTAAATGTACTTTCCCTAAGAAGCCAGAGGCCTTTCTCTTGGGCATTGTCGGCCAATTGGTGTTAAAGAAAGACAGATTTTTTTTTATGTATGCTACTACAGCAGCAAGAATCCTCATCGCAAAGTATTGGAAGACACAAGAGCTACCCACTCTGGAAGAATGGCAGATGAAAGTGATGGACTATATGACATTGGCTGAGATGACTGGCAGAATCCGCGACCAGGGGAAGGAGACGACGGAAGAAGATTGGAAGAAATTTAAAATTTCTCTTAAGGACTATTATAAACTTTTTCCAAAATGGCGACGAAGGTAGCAGCCTAGTTAACCTCGTCTGCCTTTAGATAAAGTTTTAAGTAGTTTTAAGTAGTTTTTCAAACCCTTTGGGGGTTTATCTTTTAATTCTAATGATTTAGTGGCTGCACTATCTCCTCAACACTGCCTCCGCTTTTCTTAGCATTAGCGTTTTATTGTTTTATTGTTTTATCACCGGACTCGAGCTTTAGCCTTGCTGCCTTGTCGCACCCCCCGCCGTACTTTGGTGCTGTGGAGCTGAGTAATCTCCTGAAACGAGTGAGAGGGGAAGGAAAAGAGGCCTGGCCTGACTCCCCCATCGTGAAGGGACCCCCGTCACTGGGAAAGGAAAAACTCAAGGTGGGTGATCGGAAACACTGTAAAATGGGGTTGAAACAAGTCCCCTTCCGAGTCCTGCCAGAAAGAGTAAGAGCGTCTTCAGCAAATTAGGCTGATAAGAGGCACAGCTTGGAAAAACCCCCAGCTTCTATCAGCTTCTATCAGTAAAAGGAAACTGGGAGCCGACGGAAGAACTCTCAAGCTTTCCTCCCTTCCTTCCCTTTCCAGCCCCACCAAAGCTGCCTTAATAACTCACGGATAGTATTCCCTCTTGGGACTGATAGTTTCTCTCCCTCGAAGCTCCGGAGCAGCACGCACAAGTGACCTGCATGAAGGTGGCTGTTAGACTCTGGAACAGATCCTGAGACCCAAGCACCTTATTAAAACCTATACCCTACAACAGAAGAGCCATTTCTTTCTCCTCTTTTTCCTCTTTGTTCAGCAAGGCAGTTTTTTTTAATTCTGCTCTTTTACTGCATTAGCGCTTCAACATTTTTATTACTTTTTACCTTTTTACCTCCTGGCACCTTTTTACCTTCTGGTACCTATATTTATGCAGAGAAACATATTGAGACCCAGTGCTCGCTGACGAGCTAAGCAGGAGAAAGCTGCAGATACACCCCTACTCTACCACCGGCCCTGCAAACTAGGAAGAAACACTTGGGGACAACTGGCTCTCTAATTGGAAGACAACTACCCAACTACCCAACATGGTCCTCACCAGAAAGATATGTAAGGAGTTGGGTATTTTGCCAGAATCGTCACTCAACCCCCCGGGACCTGGAAAGAGACAAAGTAAAATTATAAATTATTTCCCTAAGAGGGAGGAGCGCATGAGTGAACAAACTGAACTAATTATTGATGAAGTCACTCCTCCCCCCCTTACTCATCCTGACTGGTCACACTACTCCAAAGAGTTTCAACAAAACTCTGGAAACACAAGCTTTCCAAGAAGCTTGGCGCTAGAACTAGCCCTAGCAGAGAAACCTGAGGAAAATGTTTCTGTCATCAATAATCAGCGGCCTCCGGCAGAATTAACAACATTCCATCAAGACCAGACGCCCACTTTTAAGTATACTCAAACTGAACTGAGTGATGGCCTCTTTCAGGCCCACCTCCAAGACATAAATACAGACCTTTCCAACATAAAAAATTATTTGACAATAACAAATGGGTTATTGTTGACCCTTGTGGAAAACCTTATCCCTCAACCAAAAGAGACAATAGCAACTGATGCACCCCAAATGCATAAACCAGTAGGACCTGCGAAGATGAGACAAGCAGTAACAACCAAGAAATTACAAAAAAATAGACCAAAAGCCAGGGAAAAGAAAACTAAGAACATTAAAACAACAAGGAAAATAAAGACAAGTCGACATAAACAATGGCAGAAATTATTTAAACTACTTCCATCGGACCCAAACAAATCTGCTGTACGAGATAAAAAAGAGAAAGGCAAGAAGGGGAAAAAGAAGTCATCGCCACAGCTAATGGCTAAGGAGGTATCTCCGAATCGGAGTTTAGAACTAAATGGGAGGATGGAAACAACGCCCCAGAGCCCTGATAATAGGTCACTCAGTGAACTTGACATTGGGGGTGAAGCGGTACCTAACAATGAAGGCAGCAAACCACCTAGCAAACTGAGAAATGGGGACAATGCAACGCTCAATCGCGATGACAACACTATACAAGATGAGCAAGCCTTTACTCAGACAAGATGCTGGAACCTGATCTTAAATCCCCAAAAATTGGTATTTACAAACTTCCCAAAACCAAAGGGCTTTCTTACAGGGAAAGATCGAAGAATGAGCTCCTTGAACATTCTGAATGATATACTGCAGGGCGCAGTAAGGCCTAATGATATTACTTCTGTAGATTATTTGTATCATGATGGCTGTTCTGTGAGAGCAATGATCACATTTAGAGACCTGAACCTGGCCAAGTTTATTTACAGATCAAGATATATATTCTTAAAGGCCCAGATACAAATTCTCAGATTTTTTGAAAATAAGGCACCACTGAATCCCCTTCTGGAAGCTAAGCACGCAAACCTTAGTAAGGAGAAACAACCTCCCAAAACCCAGCCTGGTCCCCAGAAACAAGTGCCTCTAAACCTAAAAAGGAAAGACGTTCACCTGCAAGACCCGCAATTCCAAGCGAACGAAGATGAGGACCCCTTCTCTGTGGAAGAAAATACCTTAATCAGGCAATTTTGCCAATTTCCATCTTCAATACAAACTGAAATATTAGAAAGATTAGACTTGCTAAGAATTAAGCTGGCTGGGAGAGATATAAATAAGGAAATCAATGTGGCCGCCCACAAAAAGGACCAGACTCTCTTTAATTTGAACTCTATACAAGAACAAAACCCGGCGGCCTGTCGGCCACGTTACCTTCAGACAATGGCTGAGATTAATCCACTCCCAATCAAGGAGGCCCAGTACACCGAAGAGTATACTACATCACCTCCAATAGGGAGAACCATCCCCAAGGTGAACTCACCAGGCTCTTGGGACAAACTGAGGTACCTAGATGAGGCAGAGTTAGGCCACAATCAAGTCCCAGAAAAACACCTACAGAAAGAGATAACATACTTCAAAGGCCCGGTGACCACTAATGTCAGTATTCAACACTTACCAGCCGAAGCTATAGAACATTTGGCCAGTTTGCCATGCCCGGAAAACAATGGGCCGGCTCATAAAAGAGTAATCCCTAAAAGTTCCTTGGGAAATAATTGACAAAGATCAGACCAGAGGCAAACACCAGCCGGCTCCCTATCTCCGCGGAATTTCGACACCATTAGAAACAAACAGGCTCAATCCTTACCTACAAACCAAGCAAAAGTAGTTCTTTCCCTGAAAGGCGCATCCAACCCACCCCAGAGCCTTAAAATTGTCTCCTGGAATGTTAACGGCTGGGCGACAAAGCAAATGGATCCTGAGGCAATAAACTTTATCTCTTCTTTTGACATTGTGTGCCTCCAAGAGACCTGGTCCCAACAAAGTATCACTCTCCCATATTATTGTTCCTTTAGCTCCTGTGCTCGCAAACTAGCTAACAGGGGTCGCCCTCAAGTTGGCCTCGCCTGTCTTATCTCAACCAGCTTATCCCTCACTATCTGCGAGGAACTTAAATCTTCCCCTTACTTTCTCACTATAAAGATCCACCTTCCAAAGACCAAAAGCCCATGGTTGATAACTACAGTATATCTGCCTCCAGCAATTAATGATTCTGACCGTAATGAAAGGTGGTCTGAACTTTCGTCTTGGCTTCATGACCTTCAAACAACTAACCCAGGACTTCCTCAAATCCTCTTAGGTGACTTTAATGCAAGAATAGGTCCCAACGACGACGCTATATTATCTTCCGCAGCACTTCTGGACAATCCCCTGCAGCACCCCTGGGGAAATAGATGCTCTCTTGATCCCATAACAAATGCGTCGGGGAGGCTGATGGCCCAATTGGCCATCGAAAACGATCTTTGCATCGCAAATGGCAACGTTACTCCCTTGTCCTCGCAGCAGTTAACGTGCATCTCTTCCCGGGGGACCAGTGTTGTCGACTACATTCTATTGACGCCGGAGCTATTCTCAATTTCTACAAAAATGGAAGTGGCTGAATATTTTGGTGGTGACCACCTTCCATTGACTTTAATGTTAAGCCTAATAGAGCCATTCTCAGTCCCCTCGAACTATAGTTCCACCGTACAAAGCTACCCTGTATATAAAACAAAGAAATGGACAAGCCTCAGCTCCTCTCTTGCCCTGGACATACAAAAATCACTTGATATGCCTACAGTTCTTTCTGACTCAATTCCGCCCGCTGACCAATACCGGAAATTAATTGATGCTTTTTCAACAACTTACATAACCATTACCTCGCCTACCCACCAACGCTTCTTCTCCGAATCACCCTGGTTTGACAAGGAATGTAAAGTCCTAAGAAGGCGAATTAGGAAAATGGTCAGAATCATCAAATTTTCCAACGACCCCCAAACCCGTGCAGAGCTTCTAGTTACTAAAAGGACATACAGAAACATGATTCATCGCAAGAAACAGCAACACATCCTTGAGGCTTGGTCCACTCTTCGTTCAGCTGTAGAGAGGCATGACTCCCGCTCCTTTTGGCGCTTAGTTAGGCCTTCGGCACCACCCAATTCAGCTATCCTGATTTCCGCTGACGAATGGATCGCTTATTATTCGGCCAGTTTCGCTTCTCCAAATAATCTTACAGATCACCTTCAATCCCCGTCGGACCTCTGTTCCCGTTCTCCTAGCTCCACCTCCTCAGTAAATTTTACCTCAACCCGCATCTTCAACATCATAATGTCCATGCGTAGGAATAAGGCCCCCGGCCCAGACATGGTCCCGTTGGACCTTTTCCTGACTGATCCTCTTTGGTGGAGTGAACAGCTGACTTCTGTATTCACCGCTATCTCCTCCGCCTTAGACATCCCCGACTCCTGGAGAGAAGCTACAATAGTCCCGATTTTCAAAGGCGGCCAGCCAAACATCCCTAGGAACTATCGCCCCATCAGCTTACTATCTATTCCGGGGAAAATATTTGCCGCTGTCTTACTGGAAGAACTCCTTTCATGGGTCCATGAGAGAAACATTCTACCGCCAGAACAGATTGGCTTCCGGAAGTCAGCATCAACCATGGACCACTGTCTAACTCTTTATCACCTTGCCAGTAAATACACTGCACCAAGGCAAGGCCACCTGTTTGCCGCTTTCATGGACCTGGAGGCCGCCTTTGATTCCATTCCTAGACAGAGATTATGGTCCAAACTTGCCCATTTGGGAATTGATCCACACCTCCTTTCCCTAATTATTTCCCTTTATTCAAACACCACAGCTCGCGTTCGAATTGGTCCCAACGGCTACCTTACCACCCCATTCCCAACGGCCAGGGGCGTCCGACAAGGTTGTCTCTTGGCCCCTTTACTGTTTAATCTTTATCTTCATGACGCCCTTTCCCCTTTGAAGCTAGCAACTAAGTACCCTCCTCACTTAGCAGGCCACCCTGTTGCTTCCCTTTTCTATGCGGATGATGCCGTCATCTTATCCAGAACAGCTGCGGACCTAGCAAATGCAGTTAATGCATTTATCGCCTATTGTAAGGCGGAAGCTCTTAATATTAATTATAAAAAATCTAAAGTTCTCCACTTCACTCGTTCCCGCAAACTCAAGCTGGAGCCGCTTAAGATCACAGGTGGCTACTTAGAAAAGGTAAAAGCCTTTAAATATCTAGGCTTAATATTTACTTATAATCTCTCCTGGACCACCCATCTACAATCTGCCTCTCTTGCTGCAACTACAACCTCTAATGCCATTGTCCGATTTTATCACCAGAAGGGCGGCAAACACCTTCCAGCAGCAATTCAAATGTTTAATGCCAAAGTTGTCCCTAAACTATTATATGGCTGCGAAGTATGGACTACAGCAATATCAGGTAACTTGGATCGCCCACTTCACATGTTTCTGAGATCTCTTTCCGGCGTCCCAAGATGTGTCTCAGGTGCAGCCTTACGTCTTGAGTTCGCCCAGCCCTCAATTGTAAAACGAGCATGGAGTCGAGCCATTTCCTACAGCTCCCACCTACTACCATCGGATGCTCGAATTAGAGGTGGTTTCTCCAATCTGATCCTAAGAGATATTCATAATTCTCCTTGGAAAACTACAATTAATCTCAAATTCCGCTCCCTTCTCAATTTGAACCGCAAAACTGTTTTTAATTTAGAGTGTATAAGCCCGGCAGCCCTACCTCTAATCAAAAAGAAGCTGCAGCAACTTGACTTCTCTAACACAGCTTCCCATGCAAGAGGGCCGTGTTCAGGCTTAGCCCTAGCTATTCCACCCCCTGAAGGGATCCCTCTATACTGCTTTACAATTCCTTCGGAGGCTAAACGAAGGGCCTTTACCTGTGCCCGTCTCAACTGTTTTCCTACAGCAGTTCTGTCGGGTCGTTACTCCAGAGTTCCTAGCGCAAATAGAACATGCTCCTGCAATGACACGGTTCTGGAGACTATGGAACATGTAATGCTCTTCTGTCCCAACTGGACAGATGAAAGATCTCGCTTCCTAACTCCTCTCGTGAACAAGCTTCATCTCCCAATCCAGCCTTGGATAGTGTCCCTTCTTCTGCAGGATTCTGACCGTTGGATTACCGAGATGACAGCTAATTTCCTGCTTAGTGTGATGAAGAGGAAAGCGGCACCAACTCCTTCCTCAATACCACAGATGTAGTCGATACGCCGCACAATCAAACCTGTGTTTTTTGTATTCTCTGTCACTCAATGTTTTAAATCTCCCGTTACCTTTGTTATCCCCATTTTCTCAAAGTATTCGCCCAGAACGGCATACACTTTTATCTCCCCACCCCCATTTTATGTTGTTATTTCTATGTATATTATGCTATGGCCGCATGGCTAATGCAATAAAATCATTATATATATAAACTTGATGAATGTTTAAATGTCAAGGCTTTGAGAATGAAAGGGCTTCAGCGATATAAGAATAGATTGAAGGAAAGATTAGTAAGACATATCCCTGACAGAATCATTAGAAGTTGCTGAAAAAATTTGGACATTGGGATGCAGAAAGGGGAGGTATGGGGGAGTCCGAGAAACAAGGTTCATGAGAATAAGGTCATGAAATTATACGTGTTTGTATGTCTTTTTATATGTCTGTATTGTTTTAAAAATTCTGTAAAATCAATAAAAATTTATATATATATATAAAAAAAGGATTGCAAAGGGGCAGCGGTGCCTACGGATCCAGGTTTCATAAAAACACTTCATATAGATGAGAGTCCTGAATTTGAACATCCTGATGTATATCACTCTGTAATTGGAAGTTTATTGTATCTAGCACAGTGGTCCAGACCTGATATTAGCTACGCAGTAGGCATATTAAGTAGATTGGTCTCAAAACCCACACTAAATGCCTGGAAAGGGGTAAAACAAGTTCTGAGATACCTCAAACAGACAATTGGCTATATGTTACAATTAAATTCTTCCGAGGACGAAATGTTGAGTTGCTACTGTGATAGTGACTGGGGAAATTTGCCAGATAGAAAATCTGTCACAGGGCTAGTCATAATGGTTGGTGGAGCTTTAATCAGCTGGCGGTCACGCAAGCAAGACGTTGTAAGTGTGTCATCAACGGAATCTGAGTACGCCGCATTGAGTGAATTGTGCAACGAGGTGATTTATTTCAAGCATTTGTTAGCAGATTTAAATGTAAATTGTGGAGAACCAGTACGAGTTTACATTGATAATCAAGCTTGTATAGCCTTAAGTAAAACAGAGGGTTTCAAATCACGTTCCAAACATATCTCTGTAAAATACCAAAATGTATGTTGCTGTGTACAAGATAATATAATCACATGTACTTATGTATCAAGTGAAGAAAATGTAGCAGATGTATTAACTAAACCATTGGCAAAGATAAAGAACAAGCAAATGTGCAAGGGTTTAGGTTTGCGGGAAAATAATCTCCTACATAGGTGTTATTTGATGTTAATTGTCCAGCAGAATCTGTGAGGGGGTGTTCAGTTTCTGTTAATTGATTCTCATGGGAACTTAGATTCTGGCTTCACACAATTAACTCAAGGCAGTGTCAATTTACTCTTGGCAGAAAGCCAAGGTCTGCTTGACCTAGAAACTACTTACTCTGATTGGTTAACGACCAGCACTCAACTCTGTTATCTAGAAATGCTAGCACAGTTTGGTGTTAGGTGTGTTAGGAGTAGAAGTGCTGTGTATGGTAGAGAGAGAGAGAGAAAGAAAGGATTTATTTTGCTTTGTTTTGTATGCAGAAACTGCTGGTTTTATTTTTCCTTTTAATAAATCCTGTAAATAGTTATTCTGAGTCTAGCTGACTAGTCATTTCCACCTCGACTAGCTTCTTCGCTGTGCAGGAAAACTCTGCTACGTTTGGGCTAAAGCCATTAGAGCTATGCCTGACACTTCAAAGTTCCATGAATACTAACCCCCAAATACCTCTCTTTCTCAACCGATGTTAGTCCTGTCTCCTCCTGAAACTCTGTCAAGCTTTCCTTTTCCTCAGGTAGGGCTCTGATCCTCAAATTCATCTGTTTCTCTTTAAGTTCAGTCATAACAAATGTCAGCTTATGTTCATCAAGTTGTCCTTGTATGGATGGGACTCTCTCTCTCAGTTGTATTGCTTTACATTCAGCAGCAAGGGTTTTCTCCTTGACTTCATCCGCAGTTTGCCGTATCAGAGTAGATTCCTGTATCAATTTCTGGATGGTTTCTGTATTGGTATTCACCTTTTGTCCCAGATTATTTAAACTTTCTACAATTAAGTCTATTTTAATATTTGCAGCATCCACTTTCACATTTATCACGTCTGTTTTCTTGTGAAGCTGTTCCAGCGAATCGTTTATTTTCACTAATACGACCGCTAAGGCCTCTTCTGTCAACATTCCGTCTGTTTTTTCCTTTCCATTTGCCATAACACTTAAGAGACCCAAGGTCAATCCCAGAGTCTCACAATTCTTTATCTTGCAGCTGGAAATTCCCGTAGCCCAACTCCTGTAGAGCAAACAATTTCAAAAGCTTCCACTAGGGGAAAACAGTTTCTATTTGTATTAGTCAGTACTGTCCTCTTTAAAACAATGTTCCAATAATCCAAAGTTAGTTTCAGTTTTCAGTTACTTTTACTCCTTCTTTTTTTTTAAAACAGCCGGAAACAGTAGAAACAATGTATTCCCTTGTTTAGCTACCTGTCAATGAACGTTCTAAACGCTGTCAATGAACATGCCAAAAGACATCGATCCTGCTAGCAGCCCGTTTCCAGGGTCTGAGCGGCGGTATTTTAACTCTCTTGACTCTCTCTTACAGGCATATTCAGTCCACCACTCCCCCCCTCTTCTCCTGTCTCCAAAGGGGGGGGGGTTAGTTATTTACCGATGGAGATTTAGTCTTTTTACAAAAGGCTTTCCAAGACTTCAGCTTCATTGCTTTAGCTTATTTACAAAAGGGGAGGCGGACTTCCTGTATTGAACCTCCCCGTTTCGATGCCAAATTAAACGTTTAAAAATCCAATTCTCCCACTTCAGCTCTACTCACGGATAATTACTTTAGAGTAAAATTGTCCACAGGAAAAAGTCAGTGCTCTCCGGCAACAGCTATGCGGCTTCGCTCCGTGGAAGAAGCAGACGATTCGAAGCACCGCGCCGCTCACCCCACATCGCTCCGTATCCCCGAAACCGGGTTTCCCCGCGAGTAGGGGAGGCACAAAAGGTGCCCGCCGAATCCCACGTTCACAGGCTTTTCCCGCCTGTGATTTTTATGGGTCTCCGCCTTCGCCGTGGCAGTACAGACCCAAATTCCCACGGGGCAAATTCCTCCCGATCAGAGGAATTCTGCCATTGCCGGAGGCACCAACCCGGAAGTCTGCCATCAGGGTCTTTTCCAGGGAGTCTTCTCTTCTCATGAGGTGGCCAAAGTATTGGAGCCTCAACTTCAGGATCTGTCCTTCCAGTGAGCACTCAGGGCTGATTTCCTTAAGAATGGATAGGTTTGTTCTTGCAATCCATGGGACTCTCAAGAGTCATCTTCAGCACCATAATTCAAAAGCATCAATTCTTCGGCAATCAGCCTTCTTTATGGTCCAGCTTTCACTTCCATACATCACTACTGGGAAAACCATAGCTTTTACTATACGGACCTTTGTTGGCAAGGTGATGTCTCTACTTTTTAAGACGCTGTCTAGCTTTGTCATTGCTTTTCTCCCAAGAAGTAGGCGTCTTTTAATTTTGTGGCTGTGCTGGTCCCGGGGGGGGGGGGGAGGTACTAATACCGTAGCCGAAGTTCAGTCCAGAGTCACTAGCAGGGTAGACGATCACTAGATGAGACGCGAGGTCCGAAACAGGGAGCCGGGCGGGGGAGCAGGAATGCTGGTAGGGCAGCAGCAGGAAGCCAGGCGGGTAACAGGAACACTGGTAGAGCAGAAGCAGGGAGCCAGGCTGGGAACAGGAACACTGGTGGGTCAGCAGCGGGCAGCCAGGCGAGGAACAGGAACACCGGAGAGTCAGGAGCAGGAAGCCGGGCGAGGAACAGGCACACCGGGAGTGCAGATCTAGGTCTGGGTAAAGCAGGTACTCCACAACGACGTTGCTCCCGCAACCTGGGACCGGGCTGCCTGACCTTTATCTTCTTCTAAGGCCGGGGGCAGTCCCGGCCCCCAGGAGCCCCGCCTCTCCTGGCCTTAAGGCGAGCACTCCTCCTGGGAGAGACCAGTTCCCTTCGCCTCTCTGCCCTAAGCCTCTGCAGTTCAGGAGAGGCCGAAGGGTTACTGGGCCCCGGGGGAGGCTCACCTGTAGCCACTGAGTCCTCCAGCACCTCTGGGGCCAGAATGGTCTCACCTGGTGCCTGCCCCTGAGGATCTGGCACAGGTGCAGGCTCCTCAGCATCTAGGCCTTGCCCCAGTTCAGCCGGCCCTGGAGGCGGGGACTCCTGTGCCGGCTGGGATTCCTCCGGTTCACTCTCAGACTCGGAATCCCAGGCCATCACAGTGGCTGCTGTCACCATCTGCAGTGATCATGGAGCCCAAAAAAGTAAAATCTCTCACTGCCTCCATTTCATCCCCTTCTATTTGCCAGGAGGTGATGGGACCAGTGGCCATGATCTTGGTTTTTTTGATGTTTAGCTTTCAGACCATATTTTGCGCTCTCCTCTTTCACCCTCAATAAAAGGTTCTTTAATTCCTCCTCACTTTCTGCCATCAAGGTTGTGTCATTTGCATATCTGAGGTTGTTGATATTTCTTCCGGCAATCTTAATTCCGGCTAGGGATTCATCCAGCCCAGCCTTTCACATGATGAATTCTGCATATAAGTTAAATAACCAGGGAGACAATATACAGCCTTGTTGTATTCCTTTCCCAATTTTGAACCAATCAGTTGTTCCATGTCCAGTTCTAACTGTAGCTTCTTGTCCCACATAGATATTTCTCAGGAGACAGATGAGGTGATCAGGCACTGCCATTTCTTTAAGAACTTGCCATAGTTTGCTATGGTTGACACAGTCAAAGGCTTTTGCATAGTCAATGAAGCAGAAGTAGATGTCTTTCTGGAACTCTCTAGCTTTCTCCATAATCCAGCGCATGTTTGCAATTTGGTCTCTGGTTCCTCTGCCTCTTCTAAATCCAGCTTACACTTCATGGAGTTCTCGGTCCACATACTGCTTGAGCCTGCCTTGTAGAATTTTAAGCATAACCTTGCTAGCGTGTGAAATGAGTGCAGTTGTGCGGTAATTGGAGTATTCTTTGGCACTGCCCTTCTTTGGGATTGGGATGTAAACTGATCTTCTCCAATCCTCTGGCCACTGCTGAGTTTTCCAAATTTGCTGGTATATTGAGTGTAGCACCTTAACAGCATCATCTTTTAAAATTTTAAATAGTTCAGCTGGAATACCATCACTTCCACTGGCCTTGTTATTTGCAGTGTTTTCTAAGGCCCATTTGACTTCACTCTCCAGGATGTCTGGCTCAAGGTCAGCAACCACACTACCTGAGGTGTACGAGCCATCCATATCTTTCTGGTATAATTCCTCTGTGTATTTGAAATATACTCAGAGTCGAGAGTGGATTTCATGCTCTTTATTCAGCTCATAGTGGTGAGGAGGAAGAATGAAAGTCCCCTCAAAGTATCTGCTTTATATACATTATTTACACAATGGGCTGCATGTGATTGGCTAATTCCGGAATTCTCCTGTAGGCCAATCAGGTTGTGGATTCACTTCTATCTGGAGCATGATTGGGTGGTTCCTGCCGACCAATCATACTGCTGCATTGTTCTAGGACCAATCAGACTGCTGCATTCTGAATCCTATTGTTCTAGGACCAATCAGACTGCTGCATTTTGGATCCTATTGTTCTAGGACCAATCAGACTGTTGCAGTTTGGATCCTATTCAACTCAGTACATAACAGTATTCTTGCCACCTCTTCTTGATGTCTTCTGCTTCTGTTAGGTCCTTACCACTTTTGTCCTTTATTATGGTAATCTTTGTACGAAATGTTCCTTTCATTTCTCCAATTTTCTTGAACAGATCTTTGGTTCTTCTCATTCTGTTGTTTTCCTCTATTTCTTTGCATTGCTCGTTTAAGAAGGCCTTCTTGTCTCTCCTTGCTATTTTTTGGAAATCTGCATTCAATTTCCTGTATCTTTTAGCATCTCCCTCGCATTTGGCTTGCCTTCTCTCCCCCGCTATTTGTAAGGCCTTGTTGGACAGCCATTTTGCTTTCTTGCATTTCCTTTTCATTGGGATGGTTTTCGTTGCTGCCTCCTGTATAATGTTGTGAGCCTCCATCCATAGTTCTTCAGGCACTCTGTCCAGCAAATCTAAATCCTTACACCTGTTCCTCACTTCCACTGTGTATTCATAAGGGATTTGGTTTAGATTGTATCTTACCGGCCCAGTGGTTTTTCCTACTTTCTTCAGTTTAAGCTTGAATTTTGCTATAAGAAGCTGATGATCTGAGCCACAGTCAGCTCCAGGTCTTGTTTTTGCTGACTGTATAGAGTTTCTCCATCTTTGGCTGCAGAGAATATAATCAATCTGATTTTGATGCTGCCCATCTGGTGATGTCCATGTGTAGAGTCATTTGTAGAGTCATTTGTAGAGTCCATGTGTAAAGGGCCAGATAGGCGGGGTCAAAATAAAAAATATTATTATTATTATTTAATTAATTGAGTCTTGTCGTTATCTAAGTGGCGTGACTGTTCTTTGACAGAGAATAGAAGAAATAATGAGGAGGACCCGGAAGGCAGAGCAGAACGATGCCAAGGTAAATGCCTTCTGACGTCAGCTAAGGCATTGGTTGCCTCTGATTTCTGTTGTTAGTGTTCAAGGGGAACGTTGTTGGCGCTTGTCTTAAAAAAATTGGTTTTCTCTGAGCTTCCACAGCTGCACCCTGATTTGAAGCTGATATGCTGTGGCAGATTTTATTTTATTTTATTAGAATTTTTACTGGTTTTTGCACATATTTTCTTTTTTTTGCAAATATTTTTTATTACATTTTCTATAAAAACTTCCATCTTTCCATTTTCCACATCACGTATTTTAGTTTGTTGAACCTCCCTCCACTCCTCTGACAGTCATCCATAATAATTCTCCTATTTACACATTTCTTAATATATAGTATCACCTTTAAGTAATTTCTTTATATCCTTATTTACATTTTTGCGATATTCCTCACTTTTCACAAAGCCTCTTTAAAACGCACTAGCGTTGTATTCTCCTCACATATAGTTTTCAAATACTCTCTAAATTTTTCCCAATCCTCCAAAAACTTATGGTCTCTTTGAAGTCTAATTTTCCCCGTTAGTTTGTCTAATTCCGCATAATCAATTAGTTTATTTCTCCATTCGTCCAGAGTCGGTACTTGTTCTTGTTTCCACCTTTGAGCTATCAGCGTCCTCGCGGCAGTTATTGCATATTGGAAAAGTTTGAAATCCTTCCTTTTAATTTCCCTTCTGGTTATCCCTAGTAGAAAGGTCTCTGGTTTCTTAACAAAGCTATATTGTAGCATTTTCCTTACTTCATCATATATTTTTCCCCAGAAACCCTTCACTTTCTCGCATTCCCACCACATGTGCATAAACGTGCCCTCTTTCTCTCTACACCTCCAGCATTTATTACAGATCTTATACATTTTGGCCAATTTAACCGGTGTTAAGTACCATCTATATACCATCTTCATGGCATTTTCTTTTAGTGTTATGCATGCTGTGAATTTCAGATTTTGATTCCATATCTTTTGCCACTCTTCCAGCTCTATACTGTACCCTAGATCTCTGGCCCAGTGGATCATGACCTCTTTCACCTCCTCATCCATCGTATGCCATTCTAGTAGGATTTTATACATTTTTGATATGATTTTACGATCATTATTAACAATTTCTGTTTGGAACTTCGAATCCTTTTCCTCATACCCCTTTTCTTTCACCTCCTTTTTAAACATATTACTTATCTGCCAATAGTGCAACCAGTCCCGTACATGTTCTTTCACTTGTTCATATCGTTTAACTGTCCATTTGTCCCCTTCTTTGAATACCAGGTCTCCATATGTGACCCAGTTACTTCTCATATTGAGTTGCTTAATTCCCATCATCTCTAAAGGGGATAGCCAATGTGGTACCCCCCTTTCTAATATATTTTTATATCTGATCCATACTTCGATTAGCGATTTCCGGAATATATGATTTCCAAAAGATTGATGACCTTTTTTACCCTCCTGCCATAAATAAGCGTGCCACCCGAACCTATTGTCGAATCCCTCTAAGTTCAATAATTTCGTGTTTTTGAGCTTTATCCAATCTCTTACCCAGCAAAGACATGATGCCTCGTAATACAACTTCAAGTCTGGCAGGGCAAATCCTCCTCTCTCTTTTGCATCCGTTAGCAGTTTATATTTAATTCTCGGTTTTTTGCCCTGCCAGATATATCTTGAAATCGATCTCTGCCACTCCTTAAAAATTTTAACTCCTCTTAATATTGGGATCGTCTGAAATAAAAATAGTAATTTGGGTAGCACGTTCATCTTGATCATTGCTTATTCTACCCCAAAAGGATAGTTTTAACCTTCCCCATCCTTCCAGGTCCTTCTTAATTCCTTTCCATATCATAACATAATTATTCTGGTACAGATCAATATTTTTTGGTGTAATCCAAATTCCGAGATATTTAACCTTTTTAACAACTTCAATTCCCATTTGTTGTTGGAACTCTTCAATCATTGATTGCTCCATATTTTTAGTTAGAATTTTAGTTTTTTTCCTATTTAATGTGAAGCCTGCCACTTCCCCAAATTTACCAATTTCCTCTAACACTTCCTTTACGCTGTTCATCGGGTCTTCCACCGTAATGATCAAATCATCAGCGAAAGCTTTGGTTTTGTATTCATTTTGGCCTACCTTCACCCCTTTTATCCTTTCATTTTTCCTAATTGAATTCAGTAGGATTTCTAGGACCAATATGAACAGCAGGGGTGAGAGCGGGCAGCCCTGTCTAGTCCCTTTTGATATTTCAATTTCTTCTGTTATCACGTTGTTCACTATCAGCTTCGCTCTTTGTTCGGTGTATATGGCCTTTATTCCGTTGTAAAAATCATCCCCGATCTCCATATTTTCCAAATTTTTCAGCATGAAATCCCATGATATGTTGTCGAATGCCTTTTCGGCATCTACAAACATTAATATTGCTCGTCTCTCAATCCTTACTGACAGATATTCCAATATGTTTATTATGTTCCTCACGTTATCTCTCATTTGTCTGCCAGGAAGGAAACCCGCCTGGTCTGCATGGATAATACTCAGTAATACCTTTTTTAGTCTCTTTGCCGTTATTCCTGCATAGATTTTATAGTCCGTATTCAATAAGGAAATCGGTCTATAATTCTTTACTTGTGTTGTATCTGCATCTTCTTTGGGGATAAAGGTTATATACGCCTCTTTCCACGTCTCTGGGATCTCTCTTTCTTTTAAGATGTTATTCATTACCTCTTTTAGTGGTTTTATCAAGTCTAATCTCAATTCTTTGTAGTACCTTGCTGTAAAACCATCTGGTCCTGGTGCCTTCCCGTTTTTCAACTCTGCTATGACCCCCGTAATCTCCTCATTCTCTATCGGAGTATCGGTTTTTACACATATTTTCATACATAACATCACAGTACGCAAAAATAAATGGAATATTTGGCTCCATTTTTGGACAAATACTTGCCTTGTATTGCATCTTAAGCTGTTAGTCAATAGCACCATTTCTGCATATTCCTGTAACTTACTTTCTCAATCCGATATAGTTAGAACTTTCCAGTTCATTGCTACCACTGTTCGAGCTGCAGCCATGGCATATAGGAAAATTTCTCTTAGATTTTTCGGAAATATCTCTTAGGTCTTTGGGATAAATAGAAGAGATATTTACGAAATCATAATAGTGATATAATGTCTATGGCAGCATTTGATGGACCTTGTCTAATGAAACCCATGAGAAATAAGAAAACGGTACAAACTGTTGTAAGAATGCATTAGAAAAATATATAAAGAACAAGCTAATAGTGACAGGTACATTCATTATCAGAATGAGAGTATACACCGGGAAATGATAGAAAACCAAGTTACACTCTTTTAATTTATGTTAATAAATAGATGAGAAAATAAAAGAGATATTAAAAATATAAATTGAGTTTAATGTCTGTAAAGATATAGAATACAGTGGTACCTCGGGATGTGAACGGGATCCATTCCGGAGCCCCATTCGCATCCTGAACGGAACGTAAGACGGGACAGCGCGTCTGCATGTGCAGCTTTTCGCCGCTTCCGCGCATGCGTGTGATGTCATTTTGAGCGTCTGCGCATGCGCGAGCGGCGAAACCCGGAAGTAATGCGCTCCGTTACTTCTGGGTCGCCGCGGAGCGCAACCCGAAAGCGCTCAACCTGAAGCGTATTTATCCCGAGGTATGACTGTATTACTTGTAGATGGTTTTTGTTTATACGGTTTATATTTTTGTTTATTCAAGAAGATGTACACCTTATTTGTTATATAAGATTGTCAATAAGGCATCAATAAAATTTAAAAAGAAAAAGGAAAGAAAAGAAACGTTTGGCTCCATAAGCCTGTGACTTTCCCCCTCTCCGATTGATGGCTTTCAAAAATATTCTCTTCATATTGCAATCTCCTACCTTTCTTCTTACTATTAAATCGTCGTCTTATATATAAACTAAAAAAACGAGGATAAGTAACGAATGGTAATTTTAACTGGACAAAACTTCCTGCGACCCGACTAGCGATGTAAGTTTTTTACAATTGTCTTTCAGATATAACATAAATTGTCCCACTCTTTCAGAAAAGTCCAATCCCGCTGGTTTTCCCCCATCAGTTTGGCCAATTTGGCATAGTCCAATAATTTCATCTGCTGCTCTTGTCGGCAGCTTTTAAGGCAGAATACTCTTCCTAGAGGCAAATACGGGTTGCCTAAGCGGTGAATAAAAATGATTGCATATTAGGGAAATGTATTCTGGCAACCTCCCTCTTGCAGTCTTTTGAGACTACAACTGACAGCTTTAATTATTATTATTATTATTATTATTATTTATTTCTACCCTGCCCATCTGGCTGGGTTTCCCCAGCCACTCTGGGCGGCTTCAAACAAAAGATTAAAATACAACAATTAATCAAATATTAAAAGCCACTCTGGCCAGCTTCTAATAATTATAATAATTATAATAATTATAACTTATTATTTCTACCCTGCCCATCTGGCTGCACTCTGGGCAGCTTCCAACAAAGATTAAAAATGCATTAAAACATCAAACATTCAAAACTTCCCTAAACAGGGCTGCCTTCAGATGTCTTTTAAAAATAGGATAGTTGCTTATTTCCTTGACATCTGATGAGAGGGTGTTCCACAGACCGGGGGCCATCACCAAGAAGGCCTGGTTCCCTGTAACCTCGCTTCTTGCAGGGAGGGAACTGCCAGAAGGCCCTCAGGAGAGGGATCCCGGCGTCCGGGGTGGAGACACTCCTTCAGGTCTACTGGGCAGTTGAGGGCTTTCAAGGTCTGCACAGAAACTTTGAATTGTGCCTCAAAACATATTAGGGGCCAACGTAGGTCCTTCTGAAACCAGTGTTATGTGGTCTCAGTAAGACTTGAATTGAAATCTTTTATTTTACAGAAAAGTTCAACCTTGCTGGAATCCTCTTAATATTGACAACCAGAGGAACGTTTCCTCTGCTGGGCTGTTGAAAGCATTCAAGGTCCACACCGACGGTTTGAATTGTGCCTGGAAACGTCCCGGGAGCTAATGTAGGTCTTTCAGTACCGGTGTTATATGGTCTCAGTCAGACTTTATTTTACAGAAAGGTTCACCCTCGCTGGCATCCTCTTAATGCACTTTGAATTTTGCCCGAAAACGTACTGGGAGCCAACTTAGGTCTTTCAGGACTGGTGTTATATGATCTTGGAAAGACTTGATTTAAATCCTTTACAGAACGGTTCAGCCTTGCTGGCATCCTCTTAATAGTGACAACCAGAGGAAAGTTTCTTCTACTGGGCCATTTAGGGGTTTCAATGTCTGCACTGCCACTTTGAATTGTGCCCGGAAACGTCCCGGGAGCCAATGCAGGTCTTTCAGGACCGGTGTTATATGGTCTCTGTCAGACTTTCTTTACAGAAAGGTTCAACCTTGCTGGCATCCTTTTCATATTGACAACCAGAAGAAGGTTTCCTATGGCTTTTGATGTCCTTCAGATGCCAACTGGGCACAGGGCTGTCTTACAACCAGCAACTCATCTTGCAACTGACTTTCTGCTACCTCTAACACAGACCAACGACAAGTCCAATGTGGAGGATGAAGGTGTCAAAGAAGACGAGCTGGGCCTCGAAAAGCAAGATCAGCCTGGTAAGGGGCAGCCCTGCAACTGTTTATCACAGTTTAAATCCCTAGTCAGGAAAACTTGAATTAAAAATCTCTTTCTTTACATAAAGGTTCAGCCTTGCTAGCATCCTCTTCATCTTGACAAGCAGAGGATGGTTTCTTTTTTGGAATGATAAATTTCCAGAGTAGTTTTTACTGTTATATCAAAAGTGACTGATTTGGTTCTACTCTTAGAAAGACATAGACAGATGATGATGATGAAATGGTGGTGAGGAAGGAGAAAATGAATCATTTCCTTCATCACAATTTAAACCATTTATTTAACTAAAGCAATAATATGATAATAACAATAATTTAACTACTACTACAGTGGTACCTCTAATTACGAACTTAATTCGTTCTGGAGGTCCGTTCTTAACCTGAAACTGTTCTCAACTAGAGGCGTGCTTTCACTAATGGGGCCTCTTCCTCGTCTTCCGCCCTCTCCCAAACCATTTTGCCATTCCCAAATATTTCAGAGCAGTGCCTTAGGTCAAAACGAAACCAAATGTATTTTTGTATGATCACTCTTTTCGTTTTGGCAGAGACAATCCTTTGGACAAGCATGATGATGCCGGGTTTCCCCCCCTGTGCAAACCAATGCCTGTTGAATGCTGTACGTAAACACATATTCACTGTTAAATGAATTTTCCAGTTGAAAGCAGCCTGCGGTTGGTTTTTAACAGATTATCCAAAACTGTTGCTGTCGGCAGGGAGGAATGCAGAGATTTTGAAACTGACTTTGTATTGACCTGTTCTTGGTCTAATAATAATAATAATAATAATAATAATAATAATAATAATAATAATAGATTCAGGTAGGTAGTTGCGTTGGTCTGATGCAGTCGAAATAAATTAAAAAATTGTCCAGCAGCGCCTTAGAGACCAAAGAAGATTGTTCTGGGTATAAGCTTTCGTGTGCATGCACACTTCTTCAGATACACTGAAACAGAAGTTCCCAGAACCTTATATATAGAGAGAGGGTGGGGTGGAGTTTTTCTTCACAATTACTGTTAAGAGTTTGGGTGTAATCTTCGACATCTATGGAGGCACAGGTTGCAGCTATAACAAAGGTGGCATTTTTTCATCTCTGCCAAGCTAAGCAGTTGGCTCCTTACCTCTCTCACACTGACCTAGCCACTGTGATCCACACAACGGTCACCTCCAGGCTTGATTATTGTAACTCGCTCTACGTGGGGCTGCCCTTGAGACTGACCCAGAAACTCCAGCGGGTGCAGAATGCTGTGGCGAGACTCCTTATGGGGTCCTCACTGTGGGATCACATTCACCCGGTGCTATACCAGCTGCACTGACTCCCGGTGGAGTACAGGATCAGGTTTAAGGTGCTGGTTTTAACCTCTAAAGCCCTATATGGCCTAGGACCCTCGTACCTACGGGACCGCTTCTGCTGGTATGTCCCACGGAGGACCTTACGGTCTTCAAACAAAAACATCTTGGAGATCCCGGGCCACAGGGAGGTTAGGCTGGCCTCGACCAGAGCCAGGGCTTTTTTTGGGAAAGGCAAAGTTGTTCAGCTTTAGGAAGCAAATGAATGGATGAAACGGAAGGAATGAATGTAACGGAAGATATGAATGAATGAAACCAAATTAGCATAGCGATATACACAGAACATAATAGGAAGCAGTGGTTGTTGAGCTATTTCTATTCTTTCATTCTTTTTTTAAAATTTTGGGAGGGGGGAGATCCCTGAGGGGCCAGAGATTGACCAGGAACGCCCTGCAATCTACCAGTAGATCGTGATCTACCTGTTGGACGTTCCTGTTCTACATGATTCTGTTCCATAGACATGGTACAGCCTAGTTTGCGGGACAGGAATGTTTGGAAATCAGGCACAAAATCAAAATCAATTGGGCATTTCTCTGAAAAGTGGCCTTTGTCCCAAATTTCTTGGCGTCTTCCGGCGTTGTGAACCTCTGCCTTTTCCCCTTGAAGAAGGAGATGCCCTCTGGGAATTCCCACCTATGTACTATCGAATTTCCTTTTAGGGCTTCTACAACAGGTTTATATTTCTCTCTTCAATCGCCTGGTTGGGATTATCTTTTTTTTAAAAAAAATATTTTTTATTAACAGGCCAATCACATCACATTATCCAAATCACATTAGTTCCAAATTATACAGCCAAATTTTAAATTTTGTTGGGGGTACCCATACATCAAGCTCCGCACGAGTCCAAACATCACTTATATTACTGCTTTAATTAAACATTTCTATCCAGTTCAATCCAGATAGTCCTTTATTACTTTCTTTCTCTTCTTGTTCTTATCGTATATTCCTTTCTTTGCGATCTCTGATAATTTTCACAAGCAGATTGAAAACAGGCATCCTTTGTGTGGGTTTTGTACTCTTCAAAGATCATATCACTCAGGGACAGCCTCTGTTCAACGCTTCCAAAAAATAAATAAATTAATCTTTGGTCTGTCCTTTACTTTTCTCAGGCTTGCCAAATAAATCAAATGAATTAGGGGGCTCTGTCAGATCAAGCTTGCGTTCCAACATTCCTTCTCTTTCGAATGATCCTGATTCTCCTCCCCCTGTCCTTCTTTCTCCGGCAAGCCTGTCTTGGCGAGACGCCATTTTTTAACTGCTTCATGAAAATTTTCCTCTTTCTCACCGTTCACCAATCCTCTCTCCTGTTATAATCCATCCCACACAGTTCTTGAATTCCTGCTTGTGATTAGTGAAAACGCAATGATCTTATTTCTATCAGGGGTGAAGGGTTATTAATATCACATCGTGCAAAGAAAAAAAAAGTTTTTTCCTCCACCCCCCCTTCATTCCAAACATACAGTCTCCTAGTGGTGATTCATCAGAAGATTTACTTATCCATCAGTCACTCCCGGTCACAGAGATCCATTAATCAGCAGTCTTATCTCTCGAACATTACTTGATATATGTGCTTCAGCTTCATTCCAATCGATGTTTCCAATTATAATTCTGAGCTGAAGCAACCAGCACGCGCTAATTGGAATCGGCGTCAGGAAGATCTGACTTCACTGAGGGCTCATGCCAAGTGTTCGGCACCCCCATCTCTCGGATCAGGGGGTGCATTGTGAACACCGCTGGCAAGGCAGTGCCCCCCCATCTCCGGGGGGGGGTAGGAAGACTGCATACTTCCCATAGCAGCCCCTTAATTACCTCGTATGGGTCAGAGAGATGTTATTGTCGGCCATCTTCCAACACACCACCTGGTGCCCCCCCCCCCGGTTGGGATTATCTTATGGATAATGATCTCATTTTCTTTTTCTTTTAATATAATATTGATTACATTTTTTCTTTTTCCCTTTATAACGGGGGGGGGGGGCAACTCCCAAGAGACTGTGATCTGAACTGGCAGTGATCTACCCCCTTTCAGGTCAAAGTTGCTGAGCTTTGAGGAGGAAAGCACCATTTTTAAGGGGGCGCAGGGCTTAAATGTTGAGCTTTTTTAGGGGGGCCAAAGTTGTTGAGCTTCTCTGGGGGGGGGGCAGTGACCTACCAGTGATCTATTGTAGACGTCCAGTCACAATCTACCTGTTGGACATGCCTGCTTTGTAACAACCAAATAAAATTTCTTCATCACATAGATCTTTGCTCAAATTGGGCTTTGACTTCCTCCCGTCCCCCTCCCTGACTTCCAGATGTAATCACTTTTATCTGAGCATTTCTGAATCACCCTGTTTACCTTGTCCCCATACTTATGATCTCATTTTCACCCATTCTGAGTTTTTTCTTGTTACTAGTTAGTCAAACTTTGTCTCTGGTGTCCATCAATGGTTTGATGTTCCCACGCAAGGCTTCCAGGAACGGTGAAAAATAAGGGACTCCTGTCTGTATGGGACCTGCGAAGGTTCCTGCGGTCGGAGTGAAAAAACGGAATACAAACCCAGGCAAGTTGAAGCAAAGCAGCGAAGACGCTGGACCTTTATTAAAGATTTCTGCGGCAGCAGGGTCAAAGCCAGTCTCGCCAAGGAGGAAAGGAGAAGACTCCAAGCGAGAGATGTTTCTTACTTTTTATACAGTATTGAACCAAGCACACGTGGATTCCCCGTGAGACACTTCATCGGAAGTGATATTGGTAAGAATGCGTGGAGGAAATTGCATGTCACAAACGTTTGCGTTTTATTCCTTTGTGCGCATCGAGGGTTTCATTGTGTTAATCTGCGAATGCCAGGTTTTCTGGAGACGTGTCTGGACCGGACTGTGTGATGCTGATCAGATCTGCATATTGACATGCTATCACCTAGGGCAGGGACGTCCAACTCCCAATAGACTGTGATCTACTTCCAGTGTAAAAAAAAACTGGCAGTGATCCACCCGTTGTCGTTGGATGGATCAAAGTTGTGGAGCTTTTTGGGAAAAGCCAAGGTGGTTGAGCTTTTTTTTTTAGGGCAGCAAATGAATGAATGAAACTGAATATATGAAAGGACTTCCGGGGTGGCGCCATCGGCAATGGCGGACTCCCTCTGAATTGGAGGGACTAGCTCTGTGCGAAACGGGTCCTTTCCGCTACGGCGAAGCGGGGACCCTTTTAAAAATCACAGGCGGATGAAGCCTGTGACCATGGGACTTGGTGGGCACCCTTAGCGCCCCCCAACCCGCAAAGGAACCCACTAACGTGCTCCGAAGCGAAGAGGGGGAAGTGGCGCAGTGCTGTGAGTCAACTGCTATTTCTGTGGAGCGAAACTGCACAGCCGTTGCCGGAGAGCGCTGCATTTTTCCTGGGACATTTTGGCTTCTAAAATAAGCACCCGTGAGTACTTAAACTTTGAACAATTGGACTTTAAATAAGGACTTGCGAGCAGAAAGGAATTGGACTTAAAAATTTTACTTCAATTTGGTACTGAAACGGGAAGGTCTAAACAGGAAGTCAGCCTTCCGTTTCTTTGTAGACAGAATAAAGCAAAGACAACGTAAACTAGAGCTCAGAAAATCGCTTCTAAAGGATTGGCTTTCATCATTTAAAATTGTTGAACCCCCCTTCGGCAGCAGGAGAAGAAGGGGGATCTTTTCTGGACTGTTTAAACCTGCAGAAGTGAGTTTAAAGTAAAGTAACTTTCCATCGTCCTGATCTTGGAGCGGGGTGTCAGGAATGACGTTTGAAGCTCATTGACCAGAGACAAACGCTTTTGACAGATAGCTAAAAGAAGAGAAACATAGTGATTCCATTGTTTCCTTTCGCACCTTAAAGGAACAAATATTGACAAAATATCTGAAAAAAAGGAAACTCTGTTGCTAGACTTGTCTTTAAAAGAAAGATTAAATAGAAGTTTTCCCCCTAGAGGGAGACTGTGAAACTGTAACCAACTCCTGGGAGCTGGCAGCTGTTACAGATTACAATCGTGGGAATAGACATCTGACCTTCAGGACAATGTATTCAGAAGCTTGTTAAGGGTTTCAGAACTCACAGGGTTAAAGAGTTCTGAGTGACGTCTCACATTCTTGAGGCGTGGTTTCAGACACTTACGGGAGTGGTTTACTCTGAGTGTGTCAGTGTGTGTCTCGTACGCTATGCGAGAGGAAGAATGTGCGAGCTTTCGCCGGGTGTGATTTATGCTGTTATGCTACACGATTAAAGGCTAAGAAGATAAGAGAACGCCTTGTGTGTGTTCTGATTTATTACCCACACACTGCAACCACTTCTATCCGCTGTGATTTCTCTGCTAACCGGCCAAAGAGGCAGGAGAGGACGTTTCCGTGTTCGACAAGGAGCCGAGGTGCACAGCCGAAGCCTGCAGGGCTCCATGTATGGCCCTCTTGGCCGCCATAAAGCTCTGTTGTGTGCTTTTTATAAAACAAATGCCCTACTGGAACAGCTACATGAGAAGACGAATTTGATGGCTGATTCGATTAGAAATTTTGAACAGGCAGTGGGAAATTTTGAACAGGCAGTGGGAAATTTTGAACAGGCAGTGGGAAAATATGTGGAGCCCACCCAGGAATTAAATCAGGAGTGTGCCCTGACAGAACAGGCCCAACAGGAATATGAACTTTCGGATTTGACAAACGAACTTGGAAAAAGCCAGATTTGGAAAGAAAAAGTTTGGTTTGGTTTGGAAATGGGGGGTTGGATAGACCCTCCTATGCAGGGATGTTTGGACTTTTCAAGTCTGGCAATGGGCCGTGAGATGTTTGGGATTGTGGGGGCTCTTAATTTTGGAGGGATTTTGAAACATGTCTTTAAATACCACATGGAATTTAGTGTCGATTATGGAAAAGGGGCTGATCTGTCGAGAAGGGTCAAAAATATTGCTAAGCTGGAGTTCCCACGAGTGAAACGAGCAGGAGAAAAGGGAAAATACAGTTACAAATATGAAGAAGAGTTGCGGAAGGTACATGGAAGAGACTTAAGGGCCTCGGATATAAGGATACCAAGTTAATGCGCCAGATCGATGGGATAATAAGGACTGACAAAACCCGGGACCAGGAGGAAGGGACGCTGGATGAAGATTGGATTTGTTTTTATTTCTTTTTTTCACTGCTAGGACTGTTTTATAAAATTGATGAATGTTAGAAAAATGTTGGAATGAAACTACTTGGATTTAGTAAAAATGTTTAAAGAATTATGCAAGAATATTATGGTTATGAGAAGTTGGTAAAAATAATTTTTAAGTTTTAAGTTTCAAGGTTTTTTATAGTAAGATAAGATTAAAATAGTTTAAGGTAATGTAATGACAGAATATTATGAAATATGGAAAGGATTTGCTGTGACAATTAACAACCAGGATACAAGGAAGGGGAGGAGGAGGAGGAGGAGGTCAAGGAAAGAGGGTAATGATAGTTGAGGAGTTGAGAATAATGGATTTGTTTTTAAATGTTTTGAAATGTTTGTGATGTATTTTTGTTTTTTCCCCCCCTCTCTTATTTTGAATTTGTATATGTATGGTTGGAAGTGGCTTGTTTTTCTTTTTTTCTACTTTGTTTTTCTTTTGTAACTTTAATTTTTTCCCCCCAATAAATATCATTTTTTTAAAAAAAAAAAAAGAAACTGAATATATGAATAAATGGAATGGAATATATGAATAAATGGAACAGAATGAGCATTGCGAGATACACAGAACATAATCAAAAGTTGATTATATAAAACACAGTGGAAGGTCCTGAATCCCCAGTCCAATAACAGAACTTAATCTGTTGGCCCACTTTTTGGCTAGGAAGCAAAAGTGGCTGAGCTTTTTTTGGGAGAGGCAAAGTTGTTCAGCTTTCTTTAGGAAACCAAAGTTCTAGAGCTTTTCTTTGGAAAGCCAAAGTTCTAGAGCTTTTTTAGGAAGCCAACGCTTTTGGGCTTTTGGGGGGAAGCCAACGCTTTTGGGCTTTTGGGGGGAAGCTAAAGCTAATGAGCTTTGGGGGGGGGGAATAGATCACTGAGGGGCCAGCGATCTACCAGGAACACCCCAATATCTACCAGTAGATCACAATATACCTGTTGAATGTGCCTGACCTAGGGCATGGGTAGGCAAACTAAGGCCCGGGAGCCAGATCCGGCCCAATCACCTTCTCAATCCAGCCCCCGGACGGTCCGGGAATCAGCGTGTAGAATACGCCCTTTGATTTAAAATGCAGCTCTGTGTTATTTGTGGAGCATAGGAATTCGTTCATTATTATTTTTTCCCCAAAATATAGTCCGGCACCCCACAAGGTCCGAGGGACAGTGGACCCAGCCCCCTGCTGAAAATGTTTGGCGACCCCTGCTTTTGATTGTCAAACAAATATGAAGGTATCATTGCTTGTGGAAAGCGACGTTGCAAAGGGCTCAGGCCGGCTGTTTCCTGGCTTTTGTGGGATTTTTGACACAAGTATTTTGCCCCACCCCACCCCACCCCAAGATTCAGCGTTATACAGGCAGAGGGCCTTCTCGGTGGTGGCTCCCTCTCCCATCAGATGTCAAGGAAATCAGCAACTATCCTGCTTTTAAAAGATATCTGAAGGCAGCCCTGTTTAGGCTTTTAAATGCGGTTGTTCCTGGTCAACGATCCTTTAAAACAGCCCCAAACTCTTTCCCGATCTTTTGCTCCCCAAGAAAGAAGAGCAAAAATTTTCTCTTTCAAAAGCAGCCGTGTGATTTCAGCCCACATCTTACCGCTCACTCAGAAGTTAGTAACCTACCGTACTTTTCAGTGTATAAGACTAGCGTTGTTTTTTTACTAAAAAATAATGTTAAAAGGGGGGGTAGTTTTATACCCGGGGGCAATCTCCCCCCCCCATTTTCTTAATTTTGAGTCCCCCAAGATAAAGGTAAAGGACCCCGACAGTCCAAAATAGGGGTGTCTTACACATGGGGACATGTTATACACGGAAAAAGCCTGTAATTAGCTGTATGTGCTCAGTTATCAGCAAGTACTGTACTTTTCCGTGTAGAAGACGAGGTTTTATATAAGACTCAAGGCTTCAAAGACCCCTCGGTGACCACGGCTGGTGGGCGATTTGCGGCAACGCCCCCTAAAAAAAGCTCAACAACAAAAATTTTAGTCCCCCCAAAATAGGGGAAGGGAAGTGTGGTCTATGTGGATGTGCAAAGCTTCAGCCTAAATGTCAGCTGACATCCGGGAAGCATGGCAAAAAAGCAAGAGGATGCCAGCGAGGTTGAATCTTTCTGTAAAAAAAAATGATTTAAATCAAGTATTCCTGACTAGTGATTGAAATCCAGTCTTCCTGAATCGTGATTGAAATCAAATCCACCCGGGTTATCAGTAAGTACATTTGGATGTGCAAAGCTTGAGCGTAAACTTTGGCGGGCATCCACAGAGCATGGCGAGAAAGCAAGAGGATGCCAGCGAGGTCAAACCTTTCCGTAAATAAAAAAGTGATTTTAAGCAAGGTTAGCAGCAGGTAGGATGCTAAGGCAGAGCTTTTATTGAACATCACGTATCGGATGGGGAGGGGGGAGATGCCAGGCACCTCTTAAGGATGGGGATGGGGAAGCTTAAAATGCGGGCAGGCAAGTGGGCAGGTTGTCTCCAAGCACACAGATCGAACCCCTCTGTGGAAGAGGTGAGGCCACGCCCCCCTTTGCCCCTGGCTCCTCCCCTTACAGCTTCTTGGCGCAGGTGGGGCAGTAGACTTGCTCGCTGTGGAAGACGAAGGGCTTGTTGGCCAGCGGGATGGAGCACTTCTTGCAGTTGAAGCAGTAGTCGTGCCAGGAGTGGCCTTCATGGCTGACCACGTTGGTGCCTTTCCCGAAACCTTCCGGTTCAGAGGAGGAGCAGGGAGGGAAGGGTTAAAAAGGAAGGAGAAGGAAGCACACAGGAATAGGCAAACTTGGCCCCCCAGCTGTTTTGGGACTACAACTCCCATCACCCCTAGCTAACAGGACCAGTGGTCAGGGGTGGTGGGCGTTGTGGTCCCAAAACAGCTGGAGGGCCGAGTTGGACCACCACTGCAGTAGTCCAAGCAGGAGATCACCAGAGCAGGTGCCACTCTGGGCAGGTGGGGTCTCATCCTGCATCCCAGATGGAGCTGCCCTGGACACAGAACGGACCTGCACCCCCATGAGTCCAAAATAGGCTGAGGAGCTGGTCCTTCAGAGGCACAGTTGCCCCGTTCATGGCCAGGGGGCCCACCCACAACCAGACTTCTGCCTTGCCAGGATCCGACCTCAACCTGTTAACCGCCACCCGTCCTCCAACCGCCTCCAGGCACTCACCCCCGACCCATCACTAACCCACCTGTGATTGAGTTCTTGCAACCGCTGCATTTCTTGGCCACAAAGGACTTGTAGCAATCGACACAGTAGAATTGATCCTCCACAGCTGTGAAGCGTTGCCCTCCCAGTTTCTTGGAGCAGGTGGCGCACACAAAGCACTCAGAGTGGTATGGCTGCTCCTGGTAGGCGACCCCTCCGCAGGTGATGGCCTGGGGAAGGAAGTCAGAGGTCAAGCGCTGCTTGGACTCCTGGGGAACCATTCGTCCCAGCTGCCCCAAAACCCTGTGTCACCTGTGGAAGCTTTCTCTCTTCTGTTTAAAGCAGGGTGTATAAAAATCAATGATTTAAAAATAAATAAATAAATCAGATTTTTTTTGGGGGGGGATAAATTTGAATTTATTTGACAACCATTTGTATTTAATTTTTTTCATTCAATTTAAATTTTATTTACAGTGGTTTGCATACGTCTTGGTTTGCATATGTTTTGGATTACAAACACGTCCAACCCGGAAGGGCGTGTCCCGGTTCACAACCTTTTTTGGATGACAACCTCTTTTTTGGATTACGAACAAAAAATTTTGGGGAGGCCCCATTGACGAAAGGGCGCCTTGGGCGCCTTGGCTGTTTTGGTTTACGAATGGACCTCCGGAATGGATTATGGTTGTAAACCAACAGGGGTCGAAAAACATTTTTGGCAGTGGGCCGGTCCACTGTCCCTCAGACCTTGTGGGGGGCCAGACTATATTTTTTTGGGGGGAAATGAACGAATTCCTATTCCCCACAAATAACCCAGAGATGCATTTCAAATCAAAGCACACATTCTACTCATGTAAAAACACACTGATTCCCAGACCGCCCACGGGCCAGATTTAGAAGGTAATGGGGCCGGATCCAGGCCCCAGTCCTTAGTTTGCCTACCCATGATTTACAACATAAATCCACCACAACTCAAATCAACAAATCCACCACCATTAGACATGAACGTAACATAAAAGAAACGACAAAATAAAAGACTTCATTTATGCTGTGCATGGTCTCCTTATTTCCTTCTTATAAACTGTTTCCTTTATGAATTATTATTACAATTTTTTCAAATTATGACTTTAAAACCCCCACCAAGTCTTTATTTTGATTTAAATGGGATTTTTTTTTTTAATTCAAATCGGGATTTTAAAAATAAAATCTTTGGGAGGAAAAATCTTTCTAAATATACTTTTCTGTTTAAGTTACATTATAGTCCAAAAGCTATTCATCAGGATTTGTTTTTAAGTGCTAAAACTCAGTCTAAGGTTTGTTGTTGTTGTTTAACCGCATCAGTTAACAAACGTGGATCCATATACTATCATGTTATTCTTTTAGTGAAATAAATTGTTTACATTGTTATGAAGGAAATGATTCTTTTTCTCCTTCCAATCAAGTACAGCAGAAAAATTGTCCAAATAGAAACAGTTAACTTATTAAACCTCATAATCATTTCATCATTATCTGTCAATGTATTTCTAATAGTAGAACCAAATCAGTCATTTTTTAAATAATAATTTTATTAAGTTTTCCATTTAACAATCCAATCATATCACATTAATTATTCCAAATTATACCAATACATATTACATAATCTGAATATTTTGCCAAATTTTAAATTTTTTGTTGTGGGTTCCTATGTTTCGAGCTCAGTAAGGATCCAATCATCTCATATTTCTGCTGCTTTTGATATTCACAAATCCCATCTTCCAGTCTTCTTGTTGTTATCATTTTTCTTCTTAATAGCCTCTGAGTTGTTTTCGCAGGCGAGTTAAACCGAACATTGTTATATTTCTGTGTGAAATTGGTAAGGCTCTCCTTAAATCACCACACGCTGATCCAACAGTCCTGTTCGAGTGGCAGGCGCCATTTTAGTCTGTTCCGATGTAATAAAGTCTTAAGCATCTGCTCATTAATTTTCCCAGACCAGTTGCACCATAAATCAGTCTTTCCAGGGGAGGGTTTGTCGACTCAAAGACACAATCCAAACATGATAACAAAGCAATGGCTCACCTCCCCCTCTGACTATCAATCTCGCAACTTAGTCTGTCTCATAATGGCAGATCCCGATTAAGTGTGTCATCAGAGAGCCTTTCATTTTCTTTCCATATCTTCTAAAAAGCAAAGCCTTTAGTTAATATTTTTGTTTCCACACAGTCTATTCCACACAGTTGTTTTCCAATCTCACTTGCTATCAGTCATGTGACGGTTCTTCTAGGGGAGGGGTTGTTAGGCAGTATCGTAAATAAAAGAAGAAGCTCCCCCCCCCCTTTCCGTTCCGTTTCCACATACCGACATAGCTGTAATTCTTAGAGGTAATCTTCTGTTCAGTTCATTCCCGTCGCTTTTAACTTCTCAGTGGCTAGCTTAATTAGCAGTTAAAATATCCTTTCCTTCGCTCGAAACATGTGCATTTACTTTTTATATCCAATCGTTCATCTTAAGTAATGCAACTAGCGTCGCTCTCAGAAGTAGTGTCAGGGAGATCCGGAGCTCACTCGAGGGCTTTCCGTCCAGTGCCCCCACCCCCTCCTCCTTTCGAACTCGGGGGTGATTTATGGGCAGCCGCGGACGAGGCTGCATCTTCCCATCCCCTGGGAAGAAATCGGGAGGCTGATGTACTCCCATAATCAGCCCCTAAATTACCCCGTGTGAGCCAGAGAGATGGTATTGTTGGCCATCTTCCAAGGCGCCCCTAGCAGCCCCCCCCCAAATCAGTCATTTTTTTATTTAACTGTAAAAACTACTCTGAAAATTTATTATTCCAAAAAGGAAACCTTCCTTCGCTTGTAAATATTAAGAGGATGCCAGCAAGGTCAAACCTTTATGTAAAAAAAGGATTTAAATAAAGTCTGACTGACTAGTGATTTAAATCACTAGTCAGTCATGATTTAAATCACGAATTTTTTTTAGGATTTAAGTTGCTGAGCTTTTTTTAGGATTTTACCCCAGGACATATACTGCCATGTGGGCCAGATTAAATTGACCGGCTGGTCAGATTAGGCCCCCAAAACATGCCTGCCCTATCCCTTTCCCCTATCCCATGGGTAGGCAAACTAAGGCCCCATTGCCTTTTAAATCCGGCTGGCGGACGGTCCAGGAATCAGCATGTTTTGACATGAGTAGAATGTGTGCTTTTATTTACAACACATCTCTGGGTTATTTGTGGGGCCTGCTGAAAATGTTTGCTGACCCCTGCCGTATCCCTATCCCCTATCCCTAACTCCTATCTCTAGCCCCTATTCCTATTCCTAACCCCTAACCCCTATCCCTATTCCTATCCCTATCACCTATTCATTCCTATCCCTATCCCTATCTATAACCCCTATCCCCATCCCCTATCCCAGGGGTGGCCAGCTCCCAAGAGACTGCGATCTACTCACAGAGTTAAAAACTGGCAGTGATCACGATCTACCTGTTGGACATGCCTGCCCTATCCCTTGTTAGGATATTTCCGTTCCACCTTAAAAAACGGACAGGCTGTTGTGAGTCACAGCCTGCGTATTTCCTGCTCACAGGAAGTCTCTGTTTTGTATATAGCTTTTGTTCTCTCTCTGTGCCTCGACAAGCAGGCAGGCAGTCATGTTTTTTCCTTTGTTCTGACCACCGATGAATAAAGCTGTAAATATGCTGCTCTCCTGAGTGCATCTTTCGTTGTGCGAACTCTGCAAAAAGGGCGTGCATGAGTCCTGAGATGTGGACAGCTATTTCCGAGGCTCGTGTCGCTAATTGACTGATACTGTATCTACGGGAGATTGATGGATCATCCTGAGACGACGTGGAGGCATGATGGCCTTTGTCTCCCTGGCAGTATCCCAACATCCCTAACCCCATGAGCGCCACAACCCCATCGCCGCCTTGGACTGGACTGAACCATCCAGGGTTCCCTTGACCCTGACCTTATCTCCACCATATGTCCTCCGTTCAAGAACTGCACCAAGATAGGCCGCGCCGAAAGGAGAGTGGGCACATCTTCCTCCTTCTGAACCAGCGGAGGAAACCCTGATAATGAACACAGCTCCAAGCCCTTTGGAGGAAAGCCAGGATCCGAATGGGATCCAGGTAAGCGGGGGGGGGGGTGTCGGCCCAACTTACCTGCTTACACTTTATGCAGGTCTTGGCGAATTTCTGCTCATGGCAGGAGGTGCAATAAATCTCATCATCCTTGGGGAAGAAGCTGGCGGTGCCAATCACCTGCTTGCACTGGCTGCAGGTGAAGCACTCCTTGTGCCAGGCAGTCTTCTTGTATTCCACATTCTGGTCGCCTGCAAAGAGAGGGAGGGAAGGAGGTGGTGCTCGCTGCCAGATTGATGCAATTCATAGCGCTGAGAAAATTGTGATTCAAGAAAGGCAAGCTGACAGCTATAATAATAATAATAATAATAATAATAATAATAATAATAATAATAATAATAATAATAATTTATTACTTATACCCCACCCATCTGGCTGGGTTTCTCCAGTCACTCTGGGCAGCTCCCAATTGAATATTAAAAACACAAGACACTAGGGGATAGGGATAGGGGTTATAGATAGGAGTTACAGATAGGAATAGGGGTTAGGAATAGGAGATAGAGATAGGGATAGGGCAGGGATGTCCAACAGGTCGATTGTGATCTACTGGTAGATCCCCGTGAGGTTTTGGTAGATAGCGGTTGATGTCTGGCTCATTGCTGAAACTGACTCCTGCCATGCCCCCTCACCCCACCCTCCGTTGTTGTATGATCTCTGGAAGGGAAGACAGAGTTTTCTCTGTGTTGCTGTTTTGATCCATAGCGATCTTTTTTTGAGTGACTTTAAACCCCCCCCCCCTTTTAACGGGGCTTTCCTCCTCCCTCAAAAAAGCTTGACACACACACATACAATGACAAGTTCAAAATATATGAAAGACTCTCGTGTTGTGGCGGAGGAAAGTCACAGAAACAGCATGAAAGAGGAAATGGGGATTTTATCAATGTCATAACTGACACTGCAGATTCTGCATAAGAATGAAATGAAATAATGATGAAAATTAATAATAATAATAATAATAAATCTCTTGGACTATATTACACTGAATATAGTGGGTTGGGGTTGGAAAAATGCTTGTGTGCTCCTCCAGGTCATAAATCCCATGTGAATCAGAAAGCCGAGCAACAGTTCGCAACTCTGCTTTCTGCAAGCAGTGATGCCTGAATGTTCATTTGACAATGAAAAGGAAACAAACCATTATTGCAGAATATTCTGCTACCAGAGATTCAGTGGGAACCCTCTGTTTCCACTTTTAAATACCCGCCGAAAACTCTATTCCAACAGACAATGAAGAATACCTATTTCCACAATAGCTACCTGATTTCTGGTTTTGATTATATGGTTCTTGCCATCTGGCTTTGTTAAGAGCTGAAGAAAACGAGGGGGGTGAGATGGATCCGTGCATAAGACGCCGTCTCATTTTTGACATTATTTTTAGGGGGGGGAACCTAGTCCTATAAACGGGGAAATACGATAATTTTTAATAAAGCTAGAACAGGTGTCGGCAAACTCGGTCCTCCAGCTGTTTGGGGACTACAACTCCCATCATCCCTAGCTAACAGGACCAGTGGACAGGGTGATGGGAGTTGTAGTCCCCAAACATCTGGAGAGCCCAGTTTGCCTATGCCAGAGCTAGAAAAACAAAAAAAACATCTATACCTAGGTATTCCCAAAATGTAGATCTACTGTTTCACGCGAGGACTTTCGATTTTGTGTGCTCATTTACCAAAGCTGTGGTGCTTGTCATTCGCAATGGTGGCGCTTGTCCGACTCTACAGTGGCACTTGTCATTCTCTGTGGTGCCGTGCATGCAAAATTAACTAAATTTTGGGTGCACTGGGCGGGTTTTTGCACCCCAGCGGCGCATGTGCGAAGGGCTAAACTAACTTTTGTCCAGAAAGTTGTGATGGGGGGTGAGTGTTCAGACACCAGGGCCCTCACTTGTGGGGTGCCTCAGGGTTCTGTCCTCTGCTTTTTAACATCTACATGCAGCCACTGGGAGAGATCATCAGGGGGCTGGGGCTGGGTGTCCATCAATATGCGGATGATACCCAGCTCTACCTCTCTTTTAAATTGGAACCAGTGAAAGCAGTGAAGGTCCTGTGTGAGTGCCTGGAGGCAGTTGGAGGATGGAAGGCGGCTAATGGATTGAGGTTGAATCCTGACAAGACAGTAGTACTGTTGTTGGGGGACAGGGGGTGGGCTGGTGGGGAGGACTCCCTGGTCCTGAATGGGGTAACTGTGCCCCTGAAGGACCAGGTGCGCAGCCTGGGAGTCATTTTGGACTCGCAGCTGTCCATGGAGGCGCAGGTCAATTCTGTGTCTGGGGCAGCTGTCTACCAGCTCCATCTGGTACGCAGGCTGAGACCCTACCTGCCCACAGACTGTCTCGCCAGAGTGGTGCATGCTCTGGTTATCTCCCGCTTGGACTACTGCAATGCACTCTACGTGGGGCTACCTTTGAAGGTGACCCGGAAACTACAACTAATCCAGAATGCAGCATCTACACTGGGGACTGGGAGCGGCTGCCAGGACCACATAACACCGGTCCTGAGAGATCTGCATTGGCTCCCAGGACGTTTCTGAGCACAAATCAAAGTGTTGGAGCTGACCTTTAAAGCCCTAAACGGCCTCAGTCCTGTATACCTGAAGGAGTGTCTCCACCATGAAGGACTTCTGGTGGTTCCCTCATTGCGAGAAGTGAGGTTACAGGGAACCAGGCAGAGGGCTTCTCGGTATTGGCGCCCACCCTGTGGAACACCCTCCCATCAGATGTCAAGGAAAGTAGCAGCTATCCTATTTTTAAAAGACATCTGAAGGCAGCCCTGTTTAGGGAAGTTTTTAATATTTAATGCTGTATTGTTTTTTTACACTTGATTGGGAGCCACCCAGGGTGGCTGGGGGAAATCAGCCAGATGGGCGGGGTAGAAATAATAAATTATTATTATTATTATTATTAGTAGTAGTAGTAGTAGTAGTACGGGGTCGCTGGGTGGGTCTTTGCATCCCAGCAGTGCTCATACTCAAGACAGCCCTGGTTTTGTGCGCAAAGTTAAAAATGAATTCATGTTATGTAAGTATCTTGGTAAGAGAAATGTTCCATAAGCCTGCTGACCGTCCCAGGGCAATGCTCCATGATCGAGGGGGGCAAGAAGCAAAGGGGCGCAAGGCAGCCGAGAGGAGTCCTACCTGCCACGATGGGCTTCTGGCAGCCCTTGCAGTGGGGGGCCTGACCCATAGTGCACTTGTTGCACCACACTTTGTTGTGCTCCTTCAGCATGAAGGGCTCATTGACCAGAGACACAGAGCACTTAAAGCAGTGGAAGCAGTTCTCGTGCCAGTAGCGGTTCTTGAAATGCAGTTCCTGGAGGGAGGGAGGAGGAGAAGGCAGCAGAACTGGGGTTGAATCCTGACAAGACAGAAGTCTGGTTGTGGGGGGGGGCAGGTGGGGGGGACTCCCTGGTCCTGATCTATCTATCTATCTATCTATCTATCTATCTATCTATCTATCATCTATCATCTATCATCTATCATCTATCATCTATCATCTATCATCTATCATCTATCATCTATCATCTATCATCTATCATCTATCATCTCTCTCTCTCTCTCTCTCTCTCTCTCTCTCTCTCTCTCTCTCTCTCTCTCTCTCTTTCTTTCTCTCTCTATATGACAGCCTTAGCTTATTGAGCTTCCGTTCCAATTTCTCTACACATTTCCCCTCCACCCGATGATTTTCACTGTTTCCCATTTAAAGGCAAGAGTGTGTTGGGGGGAGTATTGCATAGAGTTTTTTTTGTAGCTCTCCCCTACCCCAGTAACTTTTTGTACACAATAAGGATTTGGCGATCTACCAGGATCGGCCACAGATCTACTGGTAGATCATCCCTGCCTGTGTGAGAAGCTTGCCTCAAGCCAGCCGCTGTGCATTCAAAAGGGGAATGCACTCTGCTCAGCAAAGGGACTTGCTAGCGCAAGTTAGGAAGAAATATATATAAAAAATGTGTCTATGTGCCCATCCTGTCTTTTTATAGTAGTGTCCAGAAAATGTATTTATTGCATAGATTGGTTATTTGTTAGGTTGATGGTGGGGTGAAAGCCATTCCATTGAATGTCCGCTGGAAGGTGCACAGGGTCTGCTGACCATGTGTCCAGAATCCAAAGGCTATTCATCAGGAAATAAGGATTTGTTTACAGTTTTTCATGTGTGCTGCTTGGGGACTAGAATGCCCATCATCCCTGACTGCTGGTCCTGTTAGCTTGGGATGATGGGCGTTGTACTCCCAAAACATCTGGAGGGCCGAGTTTGCCTATGTCTGTATTAAACAGCGGGTCCTCTCCCGCCTCCCTAAACAGCCCCACACTACTTTAGGGGGGGTGGGGAAGTGTGGGATAGAAATATCCATTAAGCCAGTGTTTCCCAACGTTGGGTCTCCAGCTGTTTTTGGACTACAACTCCCATCATCCCCAATTAGCAAGACCAGTGGTCAGGGATGATGGGAATTGTAGTCCAAAAACAGCTGGAGACCCAACGTTGGGAAACACTGCATTAAGCCAGGCATAGGCAACCTTGGCCCTCCAGATGCTTTGGGACTACAACTCCCATGATCCCTAGCTAACAGGACCAGTGGTGGGATGATGGGAATTGTAGTCCCAAAACTTCTGGAGGGCCAAGTTTGCCTATGCTTGCATTAAGCAAACAAGCAAACTATTAAAATAACCACCTTGGAATCGGCCCCGATGGGTTTCTTGCACTCGGTGCAGGTGTTTGCGCAGAACTTCTCGAAGCATTTGATGCAGCAGTGGCGCCCTTCCTTCTGCACATACTTCTTCCCATGCAGGTTGTCCCGGCAATAGTGGCAATCAAAGCGCTCTGACATGGTGCCCACCGTGTAGCTGGTAGGCCCTGTAATAAGAAGAAGAAGAAGAAGAAGAAGAAGAAGAAGAAGAAGAAGAAGAAGAAGAAGAAGAAGAAGAAGAAGAAGAAGGAGGAGGAGGAGGAGGAGGAGGAGGAGGAGGAGGAGGAGGAGGAGGAGGACTTCCGGAGGTGGCGCGAAACAGCAATGGTGGTCCTCTTTGCGCTGTGAAGAGGAGCTCCGCAGAAAAGGGTCGTCCGCTGCGGCAAAGCGGAGACCCATTAAGAAAAACCACAGGCAGAGCGAGCCCGTGGCCGTGGGACTCGGCGGGCACCAGAAGCCCCCCCAGAAACGAAGAAGGAACCCCGTAAGGGGCTCCGGAACGTGGAAGGGGGAGCGGTGCTGTGAGTTCATCGCTCTTTCTGCGGAAGCGAAGCCGCGCGGCTGCTGCTGATGAGCGCTGACCTTTCTTCTTGGAACATCAGATTCTAAACTACAAACCCGTGAGTAGGGAACTTAAAATTATCGGGACTAAAGTGATTAAATTTGGCTGAAAACGGGAGACGCAACCAGGAAGTCCGTCTTCCGATCGTGCTTAAGAGATCAAAGCAAAAGTTTTGACAAGCGGGAAGCGCTTTAAAAAGGACTGTAAAAAGTTTGGATTATCGTGCAATAATTGAGCTTGTTTCTGAGAAACTAAAAGAGACATTTCTGTTGTATTTATATTGGACTTTTGATCGGACTTTTCCTCTCCCCTTTGGATTTATAAATGATTAAGAAACCCAAAGCCTCGGACTGCCATGTTAAAGAAGAACTGTCAAATTGCTGAAACTGTATTTAATTTGAAAGTGTTACATGCAAGCGTTACAGTTTGGATAGAAACAGGGAAACTGTTTCTTGCACCTTCTTTGAGACTTTGTTTTAACTTGGGAAAAGCTCTACATGCCAAAAGGAAGTTGAAGGTTCTTTTGAAATTTGTTTTGGACTGCAGGGACTTTAATGGCGGAAAAACCTCTTTCTTTCTTCTGAATTACAGTTGTACTCCCCCTAGAGGATTTTGGATTTATAACTGTCTGGGAACTGTATTTTGTTTTGATTCTTTGCTGCCTTGTTGTTTATACTCTGGAACTGCCTTTCCCATGGGACTGCATATAGTTTGACCTTGACACATAGACAGGTTTGGAATGAGTGGCACAGGGAAAGCAAGATTGGCTAAAACGAAAGCAAAACAATTGGTACAAACAACCTTGACTTCTCAACCACGCAGATCATCTGTCCCAACTGTTTTAGGAACACAAGAAGGGGAAGTTGAGCTGACATCTTCAGAGGATATGGCTTCAGGAGGATCTGAAACAGTCTTAAATCAAATTTTGGAACAACTGGCAATTTTAAACCAAAAGGCGGACGAGCATTCGACTAAAATTGACCAAGCCACAGCTTCTATTAGTAAACTGACTGATCAAGTTGCTCAACATACACAAGCAATTGGGAATCTCCAGGAAGCAACTGCAGAAAATCGTAAATTGGCTGAGGAAGCCAATCAAAAAGCAGAGGAAGCCAATCAGAAGGCCGAGGCAATAAAAGTGGAGGTGAAGCCGCTGCACAAACAGATTAGTGAACAACAGGCCTACCTGTCTATGGTTGAATTGAGAAATCGGGAAAACAATCTCAGATTGAGAGCTATTCCAGAACTTGAACAGGAAGACTTGATTGGTTATGTGACATCGGAATTTTCAAAGTTCTGGGGTATAGAAGAAGACAAGGACTGTAAAATTGTAACTGCTTTTAGACTGGGAAAAGTGGTGAGGAAGGACAGATCCAGAGATTGTTTGATCATTTTGAGATCCAAGCAAGAGAGAGATAAGATACTAGGCCTTCATTTTGGAAAATCACTTGTTATTCAAGGCAACAGAGCAGAAATTTACAGAGACATACCGAAACAACTTTTGGACCTCAGAGCTACATACACAGAACTAGCAAGACTACTGAGAGGCAACTCAATTCCTTATAGGTGGGAGTTTCCCCAAGGATTATCTTTTAACTTCAAAGGAAAGAAAATTAAAATCAAAACAGCAGAAGACCAACAAAAGTTTCTGAACGACCACGAAGAAGACCTTCAAAAGGGGGCAGCAGGATCTTGGCCACCACCTCTGCCTGCACCTGCACCGACACCTGCACCCTCGGGACCAGAGGACCAAAAGGAAGAGACGCCATCACAGGACTAACAGATTGATCCAGGATGTCTCTGCAGCTTCTCAGTTGGAATATTAATGGCGGGAATTCCCCGGAAAAAAAGAAGAAGAATCTTTCATATATTGAAAAAAGAACAATTGGACATTATTTGCTTGCAGGAAACACATGTGACTAGGCTCCACAGGAAAGTGCTAATTAATAAAAGACTAGGCCAAGAATTTATTTCATCGGACAGAGTCAAGAAAAGAGGAGTGGTGATCTATGCAAAGGAGAGCCTGTCACCAAAATTTCTATTCAAAGATGAGCAAGGAAGAATTTTGGCAATTGAAATACAGACGCAAGGAGAAAAATTTTTAATATTAGGAATCTATGCACCGAATGAGGGGAAATCAGAATTTTATAAGAAGCTGCATGAGATAATGCTGGACTATCTAGACTATACCAACATCATTATGATGGGAGATATGAATGGGGTGGTCTCTACAAACATGGATAAGTCACAAAATCAAAATTTAACAAAAGACGGCAGACTACCCAAAACATTCTTTGAACTAACTGACAATATGGACTTGATTGATATATGGAGGACAAAGAACCCCTTAGGTAAAGAAGGAACTTTCTTTTCTGAGGCCCATTTGTCATGGACAAGAATCGACCAAATATGGATAACTAGAGGGCTGGCACCTAAGACTAGAAAAGTGGAAATCTGCCCAAAAACCTGCTCCGACCATAACGCCATGAAAGTGGAACTGAGACTTACTCCAATCGGTTCCTTCAGATGGAAAATGAATGACACCCTATTAAGAGATCAGGAGATTGTGAAGAAGGCCCAAAAAACTTTAAAAGACTATTTTGAAATAAATTTGAACACTACGGTGGAAAAGAGAACAATCTGGGACGCAAGTAAAGCAGTCATGAGAGGGTTTTTGATACAACAGAACACGATTAAGAAAAGACTTTGGAATGGAAAAAAGGATAAGATCTTAGAGAAGATAAGAGATGGAGAGAAAAAATTGAGATCAAAACCAAAATCGAAGGAGGTTCTGAGAGAAGTTAAATTCTATCAAGCACAATATGCTAAATTGATAAATCAAGAAGTTGAGTGGAAAATTAAACAAATGAAACAAAGATCATTTGAATCAGCGAACAAGTGTGGGAAACTGCTAGCATGGCAGTTGAAAAAGAGACAAAAATTGAACACAGTTACTAACTTAGAGATTGAAGGGAGAAATATCCAGAAACCCGAGGAAATTAGAAAGTGTTTCCAGAGATACTTCAAAAAGCTCTACACTCAAGGGCCGCAGGAAGAGACTGAGATAGACCAATTTTTAAAAATTAATGGATTACCAAAATTAGCCCAGGAAAAGAGAACAATCCTGAACTATAAAATAACACAACAAGAAATTGAGGGTGCCATTCAGAATATGCAACTAGGCAAATCTCCAGGCCCAGATTGGCTCACCTCCAAGTACTATAAGATATTGAAAGACTTTTTGATACAACCATTAATGGAGGTATGCAATCAGATTATGGAGGGGAAGAAGGCACCGGAATCGTGGAAAGAAGCTTTCATCACATTGATACCTAAAGTGGAAACTGAAAAGACTCAACTTAAGAACTACCGTCCCATCTCACTCCTAAATGTGGATTATAAAATTTTTGCAGACATTTTGGCAAGTAGACTTAAAAAAGTACTAAATGAAGTAATTCATAAAGACCAGGCAGGCTTTCTCCCAGGTAGACATTTGTTTGATAACACTAGGAATATTATTGACATTTTGGAACTTTTGCAAACTAACATCAATACAAAAGCAGTATTAATCTTTATAGATGCGGAGAAGGCCTTTGACAACATTTCTTGGAAGTTTATGAAAAAAAACTTGGAAGGGATGGGAGTGGGACGGGGGTTTGAAAATGGAATAGAGGCAATTTATTCAGAGCAAAAAGCTAAATTGATACTTAACAATGTGGTGACAGAAGAGTTCAAAATTGAAAAAGGAACACGACAAGGTTGCCCCTTATCCCCTCTGTTATTTATTTCTGTCCTGGAGGTGCTTTTGAACATGATTAGGGAGGACCGGTTGGTGCAAGGAATACAGGTCGGAGAGAAACAATATAAACTGAAAGCCTTTGCAGATGACTTGGTTTTAACATTACAGGAGCCAGAATCTAGTACGAAAAGAGTTTTAGAATTAATTCATGAGTTTGGTCGGGTGGCGGGGTTCAAATTGAACAAGCAAAAAACTAAGGTTTTGGAGAAAAATTTGACACCTTTAGAAGCAGAGGGGTTTCAGAAAGAGACAGAGTTAAATGTGGTTAAAAAGGTGAAATACCTAGGGGTTAATTTGTCTGCTAAAAATTTGAATTTATTTAAAGACAATTATGAAAAATGTTGGTCAGAAATCAAAAAGGATTTAGAAACTTGGTCAAGATTGAAACTTTCCTTGTTGGGTCGAATTGCAGCTATAAAAATGAATGTATTGCCGAAGATGTTGTTTTTGTTTCAAACCCTTCAGATTGTGGACAGAGTGGAATGTTTTGGAAAGTGGCAGACAGATATCTCTAAGTTTGTCTGGCAGGGCAAAAAGCCCAGGATAAAATTTAAAATTCTAACTGACGCAAAGGAAAGAGGGGGATTTGCCCTGCCGGACTTAAGGTTATATTATGAAGCTGCAGCTTTCTGCTGGATGAAGGATTGGCTACTTTTAGAGAACACTGATGTCCTGGATCTGGAAGGGTTTAACAATGCTTTTGGTTGGCATGCATATTTGTGGTACGACAAGGTAAAGGTTCACAAAATGTTCAAAAACCATATTGTCAGAAAAGCAATATTTATTGTCTGGACAAAATACAAAGACTTATTAGAAAATAAGACCCCGAGATGCCTATCACCAATGGAGGCCAAGGCCCGAAAAAGACCCAATATGGAAGCCGGTTGGCCGAAATATTGGGAAATAATAGAAAAAATTGGAGACAATTGGAGGCTGCAGAGTTTAGAAAAATTAAAAAATAAGGTGCGAGATTGGTTACATTACGCTCAAATCCAAGAGGTTTTCAAATTGGACAAAAAAATAGGATTCCAGGTGGAAAAATCGAAATTAGAGACAGAACTGCTTGAACCAAAGACTAAGGTACTTTCAAGAATGTATAACTTGCTGCTTAAATGGAACACTCAGGATGAGACAGTCAAATCAGCCATGATAAAATGGGCTCAGGATATTGGGTATAACATCATGTTTGAGGACTGGGAAAGGTTATGGACCACCGGAATGAAATTCACGGCATGTAATGCCTTGAAAGAAAATATTATGAAAATGATATATAGGTGGTACATGACCCCAGTCAAGCTTGCAAAAATATATCACCTGTCTGATAATAAATGTTGGAAATGTAAGGAGGCTGAAGGGACATTCTTTCACCTCTGGTGGACTTGTCCAAAAGTGAAGGCCTTTTGGGAAATGATCTATAATGAGTTAAAAAAGGTATTTAAGTATACCTTTCTTAAGAAACCAGAGGCCTTCCTCTTGGGCATTGTCGGCCAGAAAGTGTTAAAGAAGGATAGAACTTTCTTTATGTATGCAACAACAACAGCAAGAATACTCATCGCAAAACACTGGAAGACCCAAGATTTGTCCACGCTGGAAGAATGGCAGACGCAATTGATGGACTACATGGAACTGGCTGAAATGACTGGCAGAATCCGAGATTTGGGAGAAGAAACAACGGAAGAGGACTGGAAAAAATTTAAGGACTATTTACAAAAACAATATAAGTTGTATGAATGTTAAAAATTTACACGATTCGGAAACTATAGCTTCAGCAATTAGAATTGGGAAACAGGAAATTATATTTTAAGTAAGAAAAGGTCAAAATCTAAGGTAATACTATGTTTAATTTAAGATATAAGTAATTGATGAAAAGTATGTTAAATTTGGAGGTATAGTATTTGAAAAGTACAAAATAAGGTACGAAACAAGGTAATAATTTGCTGATATTTTTATTATAAAGAATGCAGGGTATGGGAGATGTGAGGAAGTCCAGTTAGTTATATAAAAAAATGTGTTGAATGGTTGGTTTTTTTTCTTTATTCTTTTCTTTTTTCTCTTGTTCTTTTATCTTTTTCTTCAGTGTATGTTTCTAACTTTGTATTTGAAAATTTAATAAAATATTTATAAAGAAGAAGAAGAAGAAGAAGAAGAAGTAGTAGTTATTATTTAGGGCAAAGGAGGCAGGGAGGGAGATGTAGATATATTGATTAGTGCGTGCCTGCTAATTGATTTACAGCGGTCCGGCGCGCTTCCTCTGCGCAACTCTGCTTCTTCCAGGCACGCCTAGCAGAGTAAACACACAGCGGGAAAACTGTCACGTAGCTTCCGACAAATACACAGAGCACAGTAATGTCCATTTACTTTTTTTTTTATATAATAATTTTTATTAATTTTCCGAACATATAATAAAACAAATAACAAAACAAAACCATACAGAACATACAAACAAATAAACATGTATAATTTCTTAAGCTTATTTTCATACACCTTCTTTCCCGGACTTCCCCATACCTCCCTTTTTCTGCATCCTTATGTTAACCCTTTCTCAGCAACCCTTCGTTCCGTTAATTCGCTCATTTTCGTTTTGCATTCTTTAAAGTTATGATTTACAGCTGCAATTCTCTATTTCTTATAACCATAACATCTCAGCCATCATCAATTTTACAACAGTCTTTAAGATATTTTTTGAATTTCTTCCAATCTTCTTCCACCGTCTCTCTCCCCTGGTCACGGATTCTGCCGGTCATCTCTGCCATTCCCATATACTCGATCACCTTCGCTTGCCATTCTTCCAGAGTAGGTAGCTGCTGCGTCTTCCAATACTTTGCCAGAAGAATTCTTGCCGCTGTGGTAGCATACATAAAAAATGTTTTGTCCTTCCTTGACACCAATTGGCCTACCATGCCCAGGAGAAAGGCCTCTGGCTTTTTCAAAAATGTCCATTTAAGGACCTTTTTAATTTCATTATAGATCATTTCCCAGTAGGCCTTTACCTTCGGGCAGGTCCACCAAAGGTGATAGAAGGTACCTTCAGTCTCATTACATTTCCAACATTTGTTACTGGGCAGATGATAAATTTTTGCAAGTTTGACTGGGGTCATGTACCACCTATAGATCAATCAATCAATCAATCAGAACTTTATTAGCAAAGCCAACAGGCCACAGCTATACAAGAATTAAAAATAAAATAAAATAAACATAAAGAGGGGATAAAAACAAACAAAAGGAGGTCCGTCAGATGAACACGTCTGTCACTCAGATGGTGGCCCTCAATTTCACAGCTCTCTCGATGTACCTTGCGACCTTCTCTGTTGTCTGACTGTCCGTATCAGATAAGAGAAAGAACAGTATAATGTCTTGTGGACGGCCGGGGTTGGAGAGAATGAGTGGAGTAATAATCTCATTCCTTAGGTCTTTATAAAGGGGGCAGGATAGGAGGACGTGGGACACTGTTTCCGTGTTGCCATCTCTGCATGGGCAGAGTCGTTTTTCAAATGGAGTCTTTTGGTAACGACCTTCGAGTACGGCAGAGGGAAGAACATCCCATCTAGCCAATGTAAAGGCGCGTCTGTATTTTGGGATGGTTAATTTAGACAGATATGAAGCTGGGAAGTCAAAGTGGGCAGGGGGAAAGTAAGTATACCATGGACACATTTTCTTTAGAATAGTCAGGTTGTTTTGCCGTTCAATGTCTTTCAGGCGCTGGCCTATTAGGCTCTTTGCTTTACTAAGGCCCATTGATAGTAGGGATTGCGAATGCAGACCGCATGTTAGGAGTTTTTGATGCACAGTTTTGAACCACGTGCTTTTATGGGGGTCTTGCATTACTAGAGGCAGTAGACCGGGTGGATTTAGATTAAGGCGAAGCCAATAGTTGAGTGTTCTTTGCCAGGTCTGAGTTTCTACAGATGGGAGGCAGGCCTCGAGTCGTAAAGCTGCGTTTGGGACACAGGAGGGGACACCGAATATTTGCCTTAGGAATTTAGACTGAACAGTTTCAAGACTTGAGCAGTGGTTCCCCGTCCATATTTGTGCCCCATACAGTAACTGCGCCAGAGGTTTTGCCTGAAAGACTTCAAAGGCTGCTGGGATATATCTGCCCCCCTTCGTGTAAAAGAAGCGCGACAGCATCTTAATGCTTTGAGCTGCTTTTTCTTTGGCATATTTTTGATGGACATCCCAGGACCCGGTCGACTGGAAGACGATACCCAGATATTTAAAGGCTTTAACCTGTTCGATTGTCTGGTTATCCATCCTCCAGCTATACTGTCTGCATTTCCTTCCAAAAACCATGATTTTGGTTTTCTGATAGTTTATTACCAGTTGCTCTCTCCTACAGTATGCTGAAAATTCACCTATGAGCCTATTTAAGCCTATTCTTGTTCGAGATAGAAGTATCGCATCATCAGCATACAAAAGCACGGATATTGATTTGTCAGCCAGTTTGGGGGCATGGAAGTCCGGAGATGACAAGCAGTTAACCATATCATTGATGTAAAAGTTGAATAGAACTGGGGCCAGGATGCAACCTTGCTTGACCCCCTTGCTGACAGGAACTGGTCCTATAAGATGGCCATTTAACGAAGTTCTTACATACAACACCGTGTCTTTATATAAACAGCTGATCAAAAATAATAGTCTTTTGTCTATACTTGATGCGCTCAATTTGTCCCAGAGTCTTGCACGTGGAATTGAATCGAAGGCAGCCTTTAGATCGATAAAGGCTGCGTATAGCACCCCACGGGATTTTTTGGCATATTTGTCAATTAGGTGGGCTAGGGTGAAGCAATGGTCTATGGTGGATCTGCCTTGCCTAAAACCCGCCTGCTCTTCCGCTAAAATAGCTTCAGTTTCCAGCCAGCTGGTTAGCTTAATATAAAGATGTTTGGCATATAGTTTGCTGGGTATGGGCAGAAGGCTGATTGGTCTATAGCTCGCCGGGTCTGGCGTAGGTCCTTTTTTATAGATTGGAATAACTATTGCCTCTGTCCAGCCATCTGGAAGTAGACCCGTTGAGTCAATCCAGGAAAATAGAGATGCCAACAGGGGGGCCCGCCAGCCGATGTTAGACTTCAGAAGTTCAGCAGGGATATAATCGTTCCCTGGGGCCTTATTGTTCTTTAATTGTGCGATTAGGTTCTCAACTTCCTTTGCAGTTACTGGTGGCCAATGAGGTAGGTCCTCCAATTGGATGCGTAGTTTATAATGTTGGACTTCCTGGTCGTGAAACAAGGATTGAAAATGACGCAACCACTCCATTGGTTCCACTGTACAGATGGAATTGGTGCGCTCCTGGTCCAATAGACCAGATATGGTTCGCCAAAAGCAAGTAGTATCTTTCTCGTGCGATGCCTTAACCAAGCTTTGCCATGCGGCTCGTTCAGCTTCCAATTTCTTTCTCCTTAATAATTGTTTGTAGGACCGTCTCACATAAATATAAGCATTAAGTAGGGTGGCAGTCCCTACTTTCCTATATCTCTGGTAGGCTGTTCTTGTTTGTCTCCTTGTTTGCCTGCACTCCAGGTCAAACCAGCTAGCTCCGTCCTTTGCCCTCTTTGTGGCGGAGCTGTGTATCGCTGTTGTTAAGTGGGATTTCAGTCTTTCCAAAAGTAATTTAAAGCGTTCCATGATCGCGTCTACTGAATTGCCTGTCACAATAGCGGATCGAATAAGCTTTAACTCTGCTGACTGAAGGAGGAGGGTTAGATTTTCATTCAGTATTGGGGACCATTTGAGTCTTTTGGGAGCAAGTATACCCAAGTTTGCAGAAGGTATGTATTGTGGCTCGGCAATAGAATAGTCAAAAGGCCGACCTGCAAGCTCTAGGGTTAGAGGTAGGTGGTCACTCAGTGTATTGTGGCCTACTTGGAACTTCCTCACAGAGCTGTAGGCAAATCTTGAGATTAGAATATAATCTATGACGCTTCCCCCTGCCTTGGAAAAATGGGTATATTCCCCGGGGCGATCCCCCTCTATGTTGCCGTTTAATATCAGCAGTTCCCTCCGTCTGGCAGCCTGCACTAAGCAGAGACCTGAAAAATTGCTTCTGCAATCTTTGGACAGTCGTGTCGCACCAATATCCGTCTGTTCTTCAGGGTCCATAAATAGGTTGAAATGAGTGTATAGACTGTTGTCATCTGTTCCTATACGAGCGTTGAAATCTCCACACACAATTGTCAGGGCAGACGGGTAAGTAGATTCAAGAGGTTCTAAAAACGCCTCTAGTTCAGCCCATGAAGCCTTGGCAACAGGGTTTTTTTGGCCTGGGGGAATATAGACATTGACCAGCAGAAGAGTAGTTCTCTTGAGGCTAAGTAAAGCGGCTGTTGCTAAGGAATTGCAGCTGGGTAGGGCTGTTAGAGAATGCGCCAGCTCCGTGGAAATGAAGCAAGCTAGGCTGCCACTAGATCTGCCGCCCTTTAGAGATGGAGAGGCAGGCAGGTAGTGGCAGTTATATCCATTGAGAAATATGGGATCATTCTGCCATGTCTCCTGAAAGAAGATGATGTCAAATTGCTTGAGGTAGCACAAAAATTGTTGGTTATTTTTCTTGGCGTGCCAACCCGCGATATTCCAAGACAGCACTTTTAGGCCCCGGGCCCTTCGAGGAGCTGGATCTATGTCACCACCACGTCCAGCAGTTCTTTGGTGTCTAAAAAAACACACCCGTTGGCTCTTTTCGAGGATGACTGCTTGGAGAGAGTGTAGTGATCCTCTCTTCTTGGTGATTTGGGGCTAGGTTTTGGATTAGGGGGGGAGGCTAATTCATTCGGAGACAGTTTAAGGTAGCTATGCCAGGAGCTTTGAGATTTCACACATTGATTTGGTTTTACTTTATTGTACATCACAGGGGGCTCAGATTGTAATTCCACGTCTACACATTTAAAGGTACCTCCCACTGTCTTCTTATCCACTAGACATTTGGGAGATATGGGCTGCACATAAGGGTCCTTCATTGTCTCACCTTGGTCATCCTTTTTTGCTAGTCTGCTTCGAAGTATATCAAGTCTTTTCAAGATCTCAGTTTGGACTGGAGAATGCAGTGACCAGAAACGCTTTATCAGCGGGAGTTCTTCCTCCCAAGCGGAGTCCTCACTATCACACGTGAGAGACCAGGCACCAGTTGGATGTGGGGCTTCCTTTTTTTCGTTTGGTACTGTTTGATGGAGCTGATCCTGCTGGAACTTATGCTTTCTATTTTGGTGGATTTGATGGTTGTTTTTTTCCCTTTTGTGAACTTCCATTCCTATACTCTTGGTCCCCATCAAAGAGGTTAAGGGTGCTCTGTTCTCAAATGTTCTTAATAGGACTATTCTTTCTTTTTTAAATAGGTTTTTAGCTCTAAACATAAAACTGGCCAAATTATGATCTAAAAAAGTAATCAATGCTCGTACCGAGCAATCATCTTGATGTAGATACTCTATAGCGGCTATGTCAGTTGCTTTTACTACCCCCGGTAAAATGCCACTTACAATGGACAAGAAATGGTCTATACGGTCCGCCCCTACATAAAATCTGGGCGGTTTGGGGTAGTTAGCAAAGACAAGCTTTTGAGGGGTTAGGACTAACCTCCATTCTCTTTTGGGACACAACATCTGTCGATCTTGGGTGGGGTGGTTCCCCTCAGTGGTTTGGAACGCCAGCTCACCTCTGTCTGCAGATTCTATGGTGGCCATAAGAGGACTCTGAGGCAGTATGACTGTAGATGGATTAGATTCTTTGTCCCAGCTCGGAGTTAATTCTTCAGAGCTTGGTTTAGATTCTTTTGTGGATGTATCTATTTTGCGTGTCTCATTGATGGCACTCGAGTTGGATTTGTTTGTTCCACTTGTGGAGAGGGATGGGAGAAGGTTAAAAAGCTTCTGCCAATATTTTTTGCAAGTACGGTGAGTTGTCTTAGGCCGCCTTAGGTTTTTCATGTTTTTGCTTTTCTTCGTCTTGCGCTCAGCTTTTTTCCTCCGAGGTTTGGGGGACAGTAATGGATCCGGGCTGACTAGGGGATTTGTAATCTGGTCTGAAGCGCTCATATGTTGTTTAAAATTGTCCACTAGAGTCAGGAGGAGCCCGTTTGTTATCGCTAAGAAATTTTTGACGTTAAGGAGATCCGTGGAAATCTGGTGTATCTGCTCCCGAAGATAATCACCCCACGTTTCTGTTCCGTTGTCGTTGGCTTTCAGCCAATAGGTTGAGAGGTCACTTCCAAGTTCCAGCGGTGACACCTGAGGATTAGCGTCAGGAGTATTGGCTGTATTAGCCTTTGTAGCATTCTCTGCTATGGCAAGTTCTTGGGCCAGGTTTATTGGATGGTTTGTCCTCTTGTTGTTTGTTTGCAGGTCCTTTAGCTGTGTTGACCAATCCAGCACTGTGGGTGGCAAAGGCATGGCTACATCTAGAAAACTCTCCTTCTGAGTTCTCTTACTCGAGTCTTTTTGAGGAAAGTAGCTAATAATTTTACTTTGACTCCCTCGGCGCTCCATCGGGCACTCCGGAGAGTTAAGCAAAATTCCTTGGTCCTTATAATTTTTCCTAGTGAGGACCATAGTGGATATATGAGTATATGTGGAAATATGGTAACAGCAAAAGTCCCCTTAGAGTGACTGTCGAGTTAAACTTGCCTTATGTTTCTTGGAATTATAGCTGCTTCAGTTCCTTCCTTCTTTTTTTTTTGTAGATAAAAAGCTCGGCGTCCTTCCAGAGAAGCAGCTGGCCTCCCCGTCTGTTAATTGCCGTCTTTGTGAAGGTAGGGCGGCTTGCCGGACCTCTTTTAGATAAAAATAGGCCTTTGGCATTTAATTAAAAAGAAAAATATAATTTATTGCTACTAAGCTCGGTAAAAGAGGAAAAGAAGCTTAGAAGTGCTAAAAAAAAAGCTTTAGAAGTGCTAAAAAACAAAGTACAAAATAAGGTACGAAACAAGGTAATAATTTGCTGATATTTTTATTATAAAGAATGCAGGGTATGGGAGATGTGAGGAAGTCCAGTTAGTTATATAAAAAAATGTGTTGAATGGTTGGTTTTTTTTCTTTATTCTTTTCTTTTTTCTCTTGTTCTTTTATCTTTTTCTTCAGTGTATGTTTCTAACTTTGTATTTGAAAATTTAATAAAATATTTATAAAGAAGAAGAAGAAGAAGAAGAAGTAGTTATTATTTAGGGCAAAGGAGGCAGGGAGGGAGATGTAGATATATTGATTAGTGCGTGCCTGCTAATTGATTTACAGCGGTCCGGCGCGCTTCCTCTGCGCAACTCTGCTTCTTCCAGGCACGCCTAGCAGAGTAAACACACAGCGGGAAAACTGTCACGTAGCTTCCGACAAATACACAGAGCACAGTAATGTCCATTTACTTTTTTTTTATATAATAATTTTTATTAATTTTCCGAACATATAATAAAACAAATAACAAAACAAAACCATACAGAACATACAAACAAATAAACATGTATAATTTCTTAAGCTTATTTTCATACACCTTCTTTCCCGGACTTCCCCATACCTCCCTTTTTCTGCATCCTTATGTTAACCCTTTCTCAGCAACCCTTCGTTCCGTTAATTCGCTCATTTTCGTTTTGCATTCTTTAAAGTTATGATTTACAGCTGCAATTCTCTATTTCTTATAACCATAACATCTCAGCCATCATCAATTTTACAACAGTCTTTAAGATATTTTTTGAATTTCTTCCAATCTTCTTCCACCGTCTCTCTCCCCTGGTCACGGATTCTGCCGGTCATCTCTGCCATTCCCATATACTCGATCACCTTCGCTTGCCATTCTTCCAGAGTAGGTAGCTGCTGCGTCTTCCAATACTTTGCCAGAAGAATTCTTGCCGCTGTGGTAGCATACATAAAAAATGTTTTGTCCTTCCTTGACACCAATTGGCCTACCATGCCCAGGAGAAAGGCCTCTGGCTTTTTCAAAAATGTCCATTTAAGGACCTTTTTAATTTCATTATAGATCATTTCCCAGTAGGCCTTTACCTTCGGGCAGGTCCACCAAAGGTGATAGAAGGTACCTTCAGTCTCATTACATTTCCAACATTTGTTACTGGGCAGATGATAAATTTTTGCAAGTTTGACTGGGGTCATGTACCACCTATAGATCATTTTCATTATATTCTCTCTTAATGCATTACAAGCTGTAAACTTAATACCTGTATTCCATAACTGTTCCCAGTCATCAAACATTATGTCATGACCTATGTCTTGTGCCCATTTGATCATGGCTGATTTTACTGTTTGATCTTGTGTATTCCACTTCAGCAGCAAATTGTACATTCTCGACAAGTTCTTAGTATTGGGTTCTAGCAGTTCTATTTCTAATTTCGACCTCTCCATCTGAAAACCTATTTTCCTGTCCTGTTTAAATACCTCGTTTATCTGATGGTAGTGCAACCAGTCTCGTACCTTAGACTTTAATTTGTCAAAACTCTGCAATTTAACTCTTTCACCATCTTGTTCTAAAATTTCACAATATTTTGGCCAATTGGACTCCATATTTAGTTTTTTTATCTCTTTAGCCTCCATTGGTGATAACCACCTAGGGGTTTTACTTTCCAGCAAATCTTTATATCTTATCCAAACATTATACAGTGCTTTCCTCACAATATGGTTTTTAAAGCCTTTATGCAATTTTACCTTGTCATACCATATATATGCATGCCAACCAAATCTATTGTCATACCCTTCCAGATCCAAAATGTCTGTATTCTCAAGAAGTAGCCATTGTTTCAGCCAGCAAAAAGCTGCCGATTCATAATAAAGTCTCAAGTCCGGCAGGGCAAAACCCCCTCTGTCTTTTGCATCAGTTAAAATCTTAAAGTTTATTCTGGGCTTTTTGCCCTGCCAGACAAATTTTGATATGTCTTTTTGCCACCTCTTGAAACAGTCCATCTTATCCAAGATCTGGAGTGTCTGGAATAAAAACAACATTCTAGGCAATACATTCATCTTGATGACAGCAATTCGGCCTAACAAGGAAAGTCTCAACCTTGACCATATTTCTAGATCTTTCTTCACCTCTGTCCAACATTTATCATAATTGTCTTTAAATAAGTTTACATTTTTAGAAGTCAAGTTCACACCCAGATATTTCACCTTTTTTGTTATTGTTAAACCTGTTTCCCTCTGAAACTTGTCTTTTTCTGCCATTGTTAGATTTTTCTCTAACACTTTGGTTTTTTGCATGTTCAGTTTAAATCCTGCTACTTGACCAAATTTGTCAATTAGTTCTAAAACTCTTTTAGTACTGGTCTCTGGCTGTTTCAAAGTCAATACCAAATCATCTGCAAATGCCCTTAATTTATAGTCTTTTGCTCCGAGCTGAACACCTTCAACCAATTGGTCCCCTCTAATCATGTTCAACAAGACCTCCAGGACTGTTATGAAAAGTAAGGGTGATATTGGGCATCCCTGTCGTGTACCTTTTTCTATAGGAATCTCTTCCGTTACCACATTGTTAACGATCAACTTTGCTTTTTGCTTAGAGTATATAGCACCTATACCGTTTTCAAATCTTTGGCCTACCCCCATCCCTTGAAGATTCTTCTTCATAAAGGTCCAACAAATGTTATCGAAGGCTTTCTCCGCATCCACAAAAATTATCACTGCTTTTCTATTAATCTTTACTTCCAACAACTCTAAAATGTCTATAATGTTCCTTACATTGTCTGACATATGTCTCCCTGGGAGAAAGCCTGTTTGGTCCTTATGAATCTCCTGCACCAAAACTCTCTTCAGTCTTTTTGCTAAAATGTCTGCAAAAATTTTGTAATCCACATTGAGTAATGATATAGGGCGGTAGTTTTTGACCTGATTCTTTTCAGTCTCTGTTTTCGGTATAAGTGAAATAAAAGCTTCTTTCCACGATTCGGGTGCCTTTTTCCCTTCCAAAATTTCATTACAAACTTCCTTCAGTGGTTGTATTATCCATTCCTTCAGTGCCTTGTAATATCTAGCAGTCAAACCATCTGGGCCTGGAGATTTTCCCAGTTTCATCTTCTGAATGGCGTCCTCTATTTCTTGTCCTGTTATTTTCTCATTCAAAATCCTTTTACTTTGATCTGAAATCTTTGGTAATCCGTGCTTTTTAATAAATTCTTCTATTTCGTGCTCATTAACCGGCCCTTGTGCATATAGTTTCCTAAAGAAACTTTGGAAACAGTTATTTATCTCATTTGGTTTGTGGATAATTTTTCCTTCCATTTCCAAACTTGTCACAGTATTCAGTTTTTGTCTCTTTTTCAGTTGCCATGACAGGAGTTTCCCACATTTGTCTGCCGATTCAAATGTTCTTTGTCTCATTTGCTTTATCTTCCATTCTATCTCTTGATTCATCAGTTCCATATATTGTGTCTGATAATACTTTATTTCTCTCAAAATCTCATGAGACTTTGGTTTGGACCTCAATTTCTTTTCGGCTTCTTTTATCTTTTCCAAAAGTTTTTCTTTTCTCTCATTCTGTTTTTTCCTCTTTATGGAGTTTTGTTGTATTAGGAAACCTCGCATCACGGCCTTGCTAGCGTCCCAAATTGTTCTTTTTTCCACATCAGTTCTCAAATTTATTTCAAAATAGTCTTTCAGTGCTTTTTGGGCCTTTTTGTAAATCTCTTCATCTCTAAATAGGGCGTCATTCATCCTCCATCTGAAGGTTCCAGTTGTTGTTAGTTTCATCTCTATCTTCACTGCGTTATGGTCAGAGCAAGTCTTTGGGCAGATTTCTGCTTTTTTTATCTTCGGTACCATAGAACTAGTTACCCAAATTTGGTCAATCCTTGTCCAGGTCATCTTTGCTTCAGAAAAGAAAGTTCCCTCCCTCTCCAGAGGGTTCTTTACTCTCCATATGTCCATCAAGTCCAGTGTTTCAGTCATTTCAAAGAAGGTCTTTGGAAGTCTCCCATCGTTGGAGATTATCTGTCTCTGTGCCTTATCCATGTTAGTGGAGACAACACCATTCATGTCTCCCATCATTATAATTTTAAAGTCCAAATAGTCCATTAAAGTCTCATGCAACTTCTTGAAGAATTCCGCCTTCCCCTCATTTGGTGCATATATTCCCAATATCATAATTTTTTCCCCTTGAACTTGTATTTCTATTGCCAGGTATCTTCCTTGTTCATCTTTAAAGATCATTTTAGGAGCCAATTTCTCTTTTGCATAAATCACAACACCTCTTTTTTTAACTTTATCTGATGAGATGAATTCTTGTCCAAGCCTCTTGTTTATAAGTAGTTTCCTATGTGTCCTGGTCACATGCGTTTCTTGTAGGCAAATTAAGTCCAATTGCTCTCTTTTCAAAATATGAAAGACTTGGCGCCTCTTCCTGGGGAGGTTAAGACCATTACAATTCCAACTAAGAAGTTGCAGAGACATTTTGGTACTATGTACCTACTCCTCCAACTGCTCCAAGTTTTTGTTCCTCCTCCGATGGTAGTAAAAGTCCAAATGAGAGATTTGCAATATCTGTCGGTTCTTTCTCTACTGTTGTGTCTACTGTTCCTTTCTGTAGATCCTCCTGGTTTCTTTCCAAAAACAATTCTTTGTCTTGAACTGTTTTTATTTTGATCTTCCTTCCTGTGTAGTTAAAAGACAATCCTTGTGGGAACTCCCACCTGAAAGGTATGCTGTTCTTCTTCAGAAGGTAAACCAAATCTTTGTAGTAGGCCCTCACCTCCAAAATGTATTTAGGGATGTCTTTGAAGATCTGAACTTGACAGTTCTGGATTACAAGAGCCTTTTGGTAATGTAGATTTAGTATTTTGTCTCTTTCTTCTTTAGATCTCAATGTAATCAAGCAATCCCTAGGCTTCTTGCCTTGCCTTCTGCCCAACCGGAAGGCCGTTGTTATTTCAAATTCTTCCTCCTGAAATTCGTCCTGCCAAAATTCCAGAATATTTTCTGTGAGGAATTCTGCAAGACTGTCTTTCTCCTCCTCTGGAACTGATCTTAATTTAAGATTTTTCTCCTTTCTCTGAAGTTCCCACAAAGACAGGGTTGCATCATGTTCATTCACCTTTTTTGTGATTGGTGCAAGCTCCCTCTTAGTTTCTTCTGCTGTGTCTTTTGCACTTTGAGCAATCTTTCTTGTTTCTGAATTTTCTTGAATAAGCTTATTTATAGAGTCTGTATTAGAGGCTACGCTTGCCGTGTTCAAGTCCAATCTTGTTGTCAGGTCATTCAATTTTTTTGTATTCTCCGCTGACTGCTTTGTTAGTGCTTCCAAAGACTGGTTTATTTTGAGCAATGCCTGTGTCATTGACTCCATAGATGCAGTTGGTGCTTTTTCCTGTCCAGCTGGTATTGTGCCTTGCATAGAGCCCCTTTTCTTTTGAGTTTGCTGGGTTTGTTTTGCTTTGGATCTAGTTGTTATCTCATCTGGTTGGCTACTCATGTCCTCAAGGTCAATTCTCACAGGAAAGGCTTAGAAGTGGAAAGTTCCACTCTTTCCCTCTCACAGTAACAAATTTTCTTTAAGTCCTCTAGAGGGAGCATTTAATTGTATCCAGTTTAGAAAGTCAGAGACACATAAAGTAAGGAACAAAGAATCCAAAAACAGAGTCCAAAAGTCCACAGTCAAAACACTTTTTACAGTTTCAATATCCTCAAATGTTCACAAAATAACTCCATTAAAGTCTTATAACTTTGTTTCAGTCAAAACCCCAACTTTGTATCCAGTTTAAGTTGACAGTTCAGTTGCCCGGTGCTTACTCCGGCAGCCCGACTCAGGGTTTTGACAGTGGAAGATCTCTTCCCTCCGCTCCTTCAAGCAGGTTTATACGTTTCACTTTTACTCCCCCCCTTCTCCTGCTTACTGGGGGGAAGTTTAAATCCGATGTCTGGTTTTAAACAGCTTAGAAGTTAACCTTCATTTAAATGCAGCTTTGTTCTTTCGTTGCTTTATTTACATGCAGTCCGGGGAGGCAGACTTCCTTACTTTTTGCCTTTCCCGTTTTCAGCCAAATTTCAAAATTCCACTTTAAACGTCCCGTTCCGTCTGTCAATCTTACTCACGGGTTTTGCAGTCCAAATTCAATTTCAGGAAGGAATCGGCGCTCTCTGTTCAATGGCGACGCGGCTTCACTCCGCAGGCTGGGTGACGACTCTCAGCACCGCGCTCACACCCGATGCTGCTCCGTAGCCTTTAAAAAGGCTCTTTCACAGTACCGGGGGGCGCAAAAGGTGCCCGCCGAGTCTCCTTGCTTACAGGCTTCAGCGCCTGTAATTTTAGGGGTCCCCCGCTCGCCGTAGCGGGTCAGACCCGAACTTGCGGAGCAGTCCTCCCTCGGAGCTCGAGGCAAGGACCGCCATTAAACACTGGCGCCGACCGGAAGTCAGTAATGTCCATTTACAGCTCTTTATTTCATCATTTCCCAGAAAACTCCAGGACTTCTCGCAGCCATGACAAACTGCGTCCTTCTCTCTCAAAAACCGAGAAGAACAGTCAGGAAAACTCCTCCCAGCTTCCAAAGCTGACGTCAGAATGCTGAGGCATCATGGGAACAACTTAACCTGTTAAGTTCCGACTCCCATACCCCCTCTGCATCACATTCTGACAATACCTGTGGAACATCCGCATACCTCTCAGACTCACACTGTGCGAAACTTACCCACGCACCTGTGGCCTGATATCTTTCAGGTGGAATACCCTTCGTTGTGCGACTGGATCGCCTGGGCACAAACTCAGATGCTTCCCCTGTCTCACCATCACCAGCAGGTGTGTCCTCAGCATCACGGGATTCCCCCTCTGACTTAAAACGTCTTTGAATCCTCTCCATTACACTCACTGGAGAACTAGGCTCACTTTTGACCTCTCTTTTTACAACTTGTGGAGATGCCCCACCCTGCTCCAGACTTTGGTCAGTGACCTGATCGTCATCAGCAGACTCAGCCTCTCCTTCCTCCCCCTCAGAATCTTCCTGTTCTGAATCAGAAAGACACTCTGAAAGAACATCACGCTTGACAGGAGTCTTTGACCTTTCATCCTGTTCATAGAACTCAGCGTGTTTGCTGATCAGCAACTTACTCTGATCACCTGATGGGAACGCAAACCTCCATGCACGCGCTGCTGGCTCATACCCACAGAAGATCATTTTCCGGAACTTGGATCCATCTGGCCCTTGCAAAACTTCAGGCACCGGCACAGATGCATGCGAACCGAACCTGCGCAGAAAATGAATCTGGGGTTTCCTGCCATGCAACAAACCAAACGGTGTGTCACCTACCACTGAATTGTAGGTACGATTCCAGGTGAAGTTCACATACCGGATTGCCTCCAGCCAAAACTTTGGTGGCAACCCAGAATCCTTCAGCAACACCTGTGCAGTTTTGACCAGAGCCTCACACCTGAGCTCTGCCTCCCCCCTCTGATTGGGTGAAGTCACTGTGTGACGTATCCCTTTCTTGCGAAAGAACTTCTGCAAAGCAGAACCTGTGAACTGAGCACCTCTGTCACTGTTGACAGCTTCCACTCTGGTGGAGAACCTTAGTTCCACCTCCTCAATCCAACCTTTGATCAGCTGAGCTGCATCTTCCTTGGATTTGAGACCGTGCGTCCAGGTATTCTGCGTAAAGTTATCCTGCATCGTCAGCAGAAACCTGGCCCCTCCCAGACTTGGTTCCTTTACAGGACCCAACAGATCTATGTGAACCAGTTCAAAAGACTTTGTGGTTACCCTCTCCACCTTTGGGTAACTGCACCCTTTTACCTTTGCATGTCTGCATGCTTCACAATCTATCTCACATCCACATTCTACAATGTGACAACCTTTGGCGACCTCCGGCAGTGTCTGTAGTTCTTCTAAAGAACCATGAGCTGTCCTAGTATGCCAAACATGGGCACATGACACATGATTGGGAATTGTAGCACGCAGGGCTTGTGCTTTCTCAACCTTCCCCTCACCCTCCAGAGACGTTTTAAGAATGAAGAGATCATTCTGCCCCTTTTTAACCTTGGCAAGCATCCTCCCTCCTTTGGAGATTGTGCAGACAGCATCCTCAAAACAAACCTTAAACCCCTTTTTTAACAAATAAGGTACAGACAAAAGACAGTGGTGTATCCCTGGAATGGTACAACACTCCAACTTCTCCTGCAGAATAGAAAAAGAAACATTTACAACGTTAGTTACATTTCGTTTCTGTCCATTTGCAAAAAGTATAGTTTTTTCAGCCTGAACTGCTCTGCAATTCCACATTTCGACAGCAGGGGTCTCTGGAATCAAATTGCGATTAGCCGCAGAGTCTATCACAAAACAAAACTCAGAACCTTTCTCACAACTGTTCTGAAACAATGCCAGACTGGCAGTTATTTGCTAAGTCTCCTCCTGATGTTTGTCACGTCCACCTGACTCAGCCCCACGCCTGGCTGTTCTCCCAGACTGGTTGCCATGGAAACCCGACTGGTTCCCATGAGAGCTGACCTTGACAACATCCTGCCTTGCCTCTCTGCTCCGGTGGGGGCAATTACGACGCAGATGTTCCGTGGAATTACAAATGTAGCACCGACGAACAGTGGAAAAAGCCTGAACCGTGCATTCCGCTGGCTTGGCTCCGCCCTTACACCCAGAGCTCCCGGTGCCAGCTCTGCCCTCTTTCTTGCATTTTTCTTCTTCGTCCTGCAAGCGTCCCGCCACGTAATGCAGCGTCAGCTGTTGCGGATCCTGAGACTCCAGAGTTAGACACAGATTGTCATAACTCTTGTCCAGAGAGCTGAGCAAAATGTACACTTTCTGCTCCTCTGGAAAATTAATATTTAACAGTCGCAGCTGGTTAAACACGGCCAGCATATCAGTTACATGCTTCCTGATGCTATCCCCAGGACGTAACTTCATCTCAAACAAGCGTCTGGTGGTGTGGATCTTTGCCCCAGCCGTGGTTCTGTGATGCACCCGTTCCAACGCTTGATAGGCCTCACATGCATTTTCCAGGCCCTCAACCAAAGGTAGCTGCGAACCATCCAGGCTAAGCATGATTGCTCCCAGGGCCCTCTGGTTCCTCCTCTGGGAATTACGGGCTTCTGCTATCTCAGCTGCTGTAGCTCCAGCCCCTGGTGTAGCAAGTGGGGGTCCCTGCACGGCCTCCCAAAGACCCTTCGCCACCAGCCATGCCTTCAGCCTTCTACTATATTCCTCCCAGTTTCTGCCATCTAATTTTTCGAAAGGGATGGAATATGAATCATGGCCTTCTGCCATGGTCTCCCGTTCTCCCAAGGCGCCCCAAGCTGTACTCACAAATCACCAGCTCCTCTGGCTCCTCTCCGTGGAGAAACGGTTTCCTGCTGCTCTCAGCACTTCAGCGACACAGCACAGCGTCTTTCAGCTTGCTTGCTTGCCTCAAAGTCAGTCCTTTGCTTCCGTCAGCCAAACTGCCTCAGAACGCAGACATCCAGGCATTCCGACAGCCTCCAGTGAGAGCTTTACAAGCGGTAATTACAAGGTCCATAACCTGTAGATATATTGATTAGTGCGTGCCTGCTAATTGATTTACAGCGGTCCGGCGCGCTTCCTCTGCGCAACTCTGCTTCTTCCAGGCACGCCTAGCAGAGTAAACACACAGCGGGAAAACTGTCACGTAGCTTCCGACAAATACACAGAGCACAGTAATGTCCATTTACAGCTCTTTATTTCATCATTTCCCAGAAAACTCCAGGACTTCTCGCAGCCATGACAAACTGCGTCCTTCTCTCTCAAAAACCGAGAAGAACAGTCAGGAAAACTCCTCCCAGCTTCCAAAGCTGACGTCAGAATGCTGAGGCATCATGGGAACAACTTAACCTGTTAAGTTCCGACTCCCATAGGAGACAGCGAAGCACATGGTCGGTGCACGGCAAATGGGAAAAGCACCTGCAGCTCGGAACATGGTGTGGGACAAGCATAAGCAACCTTTGGCCCTCCAGATGTTTTGGACTACAATTCCCATCATCCCTGACCACTGGTCCTGTTAGCTAGGGATCATGGGAGTTGTAGGCCAAAACATCTGGAGGGCCAAAGGTTGCCTATGCCTGCCTAAGAATAAAACTCATTCCCACACATGGGTCCACCTTTAGTTGTCCAGATCTTATCATAATGTGTAACAGGAAGCAAAGGTCAGCCAATTATTATTATTAATAATAATAATAATAAATTTTATTTATATCCCGCCCTCCCCAGCCGAAGCCGGGCTCAGGGCGGCTAACAACAATAAAACAGTATAAAAGTATAACATAAACAACACTCTAAAATTATTCATTGTAAAATTAATTAATTCAGGCCATTGGCAACCATTGGGCCAGAGCTCCGCGAAGATTGCCGAGGGAGGGAGTCAGGCTGTGCCCTGGCCAAAGGCCTGGCGGAACAACTCTGTCTTGCAGGCCCTGCGGAAAGATGTCAAGTCCCGCAGGGCCCTGGTCTCTTGTGACAGAGTGTTCCACCAGATCGGAGCCACAGCCGAAAAAGCCCTGGCTCTAGTTGAGGCCAGCCTAACTTCTCTGTGGCCTGGGACCTTCAAGATGTTTTTATTTGAAGACCGTAAGTTTCTCTGTGGGGCATACCAGGAGAGGCGGTCCCGTAGGTACGAGGGTCCTAGGCCGTATAGGGCTTTAAAGGTTAAAACCAGCACCTTAAATCTGATCCTGTACTCCACCGGGAGCCAGTGCAGCTGGTGTAGCACCGGATGAATGTGATCTCGCAGCGAAGACCCCATAAGGAGTCTCGCCGCGGCATTCTGCACCCGCTGGAGTTTCTGGGTCAGTCTCAAGGGCAGCCCCACGTAGAGCGAGTTACAATAATCCAATCTGGAGGTGACCGTCGCGTGGATCACAGTGGCTAGGTCAGGGCGAGAGAGGTAAGGAGCCAACTGCTTAGCTTGGCGGAGATGGAAAAATGCCGCCTTTGTTATAGCTGCAATCTGCGCCTCCATGGAATTATTATTATTATTATTATTATTATTATTATTATTATTATTATTTATTACTTATACCCCACCCATCTGGCTGGGTTTCCCCAACCACTCTGGGCAGCTTCCAACAGAAGGTTAAAAATACATTAAAACATCAGTCAATCAGTCATTCAAAACTTTCCTAAAGAGGGCTGCCTTCAGATGTCTTCTAAACATCAGATAGTTGTTTATCTCTTTGACATCTGACAGGAGGGCGTTCCACAGGGCGGGCGCCACTACCGAGAAGGCCCTCTGCCTGGTTCCCTGTAACCTCGCTTCTCACAGGGAGGGAACCACCAGAAGGCCCTCGGGTGGAGATGCTCCGGGTGGAGATGCTCCTTCAGGTCTACTGGGCTGTTTAGGGCTTTCAAGGTCAGCAGCAACACTTTGAATTGTGCTTGGAAACGTCCTGGGAGGGAGCCAATGTAGGTCTTTCAGGACCGGTGTTATGTGGTCCCGGTCAAATCCTTTATTTTACAGAAAAAAATTCAACCTTGCTGACATCCTCTTCACGTTGACCCACGGAGGAAGGTTTCCTTTTGGGAAAACTAAAATCCCCCCCTTTTTTTTATTACAGGAAGGTAAAAAAAATTAATATGCTATGAATTGGGCCCAGTGGATGTCATCTCGGGGGTCCCAGTCACCAGCCTGGCTGCTGCATTATGTTAGAATTTTTATGCAGCCGATGCTGCTGCTGTGATTAATATAAATCACATGAGATGTCTGAGAAGAGTGTGATAACGGAAGACTGTCTTATCTCTTCCGTCTGAGCATGTTATTGTAACTGTACTTTCACTTTTGCAGTATGCAACAGTTGTTGTTCTGCCAGAGCTTGGAGAACACAGACGTGATTATGGATTGTCTGTATAGAATCTAAATAAAATGTAGTTTAGATCTACGGATGTTTCTTTCTTCTTGCTGTGTGATGCTAGAAGACTTGTGTGCACTTTTCAGATGAAAAGTGTCACAGAGAGGCACTACGGAGATGAAGGGACATGCCATTCCAGAGACGTGCCTACTGGGAGACGCTCAGAGGTCTGGGGGGGGGGGGGTTGCCATTTCCCCCAGAGCATTTTTCCAACGCATTTTGGATTAGTTTAAGTTTCCAGGTCACCTTCAAAGGTAGCACCAAGTAGAGTGCATTGCAGTAGTCCAAGCGGGAGATAACCAGAGCATGCACTGCTCTGGGCAGGTGGGGTCTCATCCTGTGTCCCAGATGGAGCTGCCCTGGACACAGAATGGACCTGTGCCCCCATGGGTCCAAAATGACCCCCAGGCTGTGCAGCTGGTCCTTCAGGGGCAAAGTTGCCCCATTCAGGGCCAGGGAGTCCCTCTCTCACACACACACACCCTGTCCCCCCAACAGAATACTTTTGTCTTGTCAGAATTCAAGAAGTTGATGTTGAAGAATCGTCACTTCGACACTGGCAATTTTTGCTTCTTCCAGTACAGTTTGCCTGTGTCTTCCCAAATTTTTCGGAGACCCCGTTGATGGAATCTTTCAAGGAGTTGGAGACAGCGTTGGTAAGTGGTCTGTGTTTCACAAGCAGACAGTCAGGTTGGTAGTACCATAGCAAATTTGGGTTTTTCTGCAAATGTCCCGGTCCTCAAACACTCTGCCCTTCAATCGGGAGAAAGCTGCACTCGCAGAGTTCAGGCAGTGCTGGATTTCGGTATCAACATCGGCCCTTGTGGAAAGAGAACTGCCCAGGTAGGAGAAGTGATTGACATTTCCCAACGTTACATGGATCAATAAACACCTAACTGGGTGATTCTCGACAAGGAGACCATCACAGCAGAGAACAGGAAACCAACATTTATTAAAAAAAACAGCGAGGAGGACCTCTTGGACACGGAAAAAATATCTTTGAAACCCCACGTTCTGAAAGACGGTGTTTGAGATCTAGCACGGGGCCTGGGAGGTTGTCGGAATCAAGTCAAGCCTTCACTTCTCCCAAACAAGGGCTTGAAATATCCAAACTATGCTGTTCCAGGGCCAGCTCTGTGCGGCCTTGTAAACCAAACAGTTTTGTTTGTCCGTTGACTTTTCCGTCTCTTTCTAAGAAGTCCTGGTTGTTCAGGATCCAAAGAATCCATTGCCTAGGTGCTGTACTTTTCCATGTATAAGACTAGGGGCTTTTTTACTTCAAAAAATGTTTAAAAGGGGGCCCTGTTTTCTTAAATTTGAGTCCCCCAAAATAGGGGGCATCTTATACACGGGCGTGTGTTATACGCGGAAAAATACGGCAATTGGATGTTCTTTGATTTTATGGTCTTTTTAGAATGGGAGGTCACACATAATAGCCAATAGCCTAGCTGCTGTGCTTCTCAATATTCTCTGGTCGGCCTCTATTATTTTCTCCATCCTCAAAAAAAAACCAAAAAAAAAAAAACCAACTCAACAACTTTCCTCCCTAAAAAAAGGTCTCCCACTTAGACCTGAACCCCCCCCCCCCAAAACAGGCTTTCCTCCTCCCAAAAAGGGGGTAGATCACTGCCAGCTTTTAACTCTGTGAGTAGATCACAGTCTCTTGGGAGTTGGCCACCCCTGCAATAGGGAACCCACTTAAGGTCTCTAGATGCTGTGCTCTTGGGTACCCCATACAGGAAAAAGGAGCGGTGTGGGTTTTTTATAACATGATGTGAGTCCCAGCAGCTCTTTGCAGAGCGGGACGGCCTGTTTTGCTTCCTAGTCCACTAAGGAACACATTGCTTCCATTCCAGCTATGTTAACCTTGACCTGTCTCCCATTCATCAGGCGAGCCACCACCTCATCCATCAAGAGACAGGACACAGGAGAAAGACAAACTCCCAGGGTTTTCCCAACAGTTCACATTCTTGGCTAAAATTGCTCTGGGCAATGATCGTCTTTCTTTCTTTCTTAAAATATTTTTTATTAGTTTTTCTTTTTCAAAAATATTTTTTATTGGTGTTTTCATGTATACATCCTCTAACAATATTTCTCTAACAATTTTCCATATCCCCCCCTCCTCACCTGGACTTCCCTCATGCTCCCATTTTGTTTTATTTCCATATTACTCACCCTGCGTGTTGTTTCCCAAAATTTCCCCAATGCTTTTGGTTATACACAATTGTGTTGGTTTATTCAAACCCTGCCAGTGAGTCCAATTCTTTATGTTGTCTCTTCATATATGTTGTAAATGGTTCGCATTCTCTTTTAAAGTCATTGTTATCCTTTTCATGTAATTTATCTGTTAATTTTGCCAGTTCTGCATATTCCATAAGTTTCCCTTGCCATTGTTCTTTCGTTGGTATTTCTTCTGTCTTCCAAGTTTGTGCTAATATAATTCTTGCCGCTGTTGTTGCAGACATAAATCATTTCCAATTTCCTTTTTTTTCTAAATCTTGGTCTAAAATTCCTAGAAGGAATGCTTCTGGTTTCTTAACAAAAGTCTTTTTAAACATTTATTTCAATTCATTATATATAATTTCCCAATAATTTCTAACCCTTTTGCATTCCCACCACATATGATAAAATGTACCATATTTTTCTTTACATTTCCAACAGGTTTTAGATCCCTTTTTATACTTTTTTTGCCACTTTCTCTGGCGTAATATACCATCTATACATCATTTTAATATAATTCTCTTTCAATAAAATACAGTCTGTAAATTTTAAATTCACCTTCCACACCTTTTCTCAGTCTTCAAGTTGTATTTGTGCTGACTTTACCATTTCATCCAGCATTTCCCCATATAACAGGAGATGATACATTTTTAAAAAGTAATTTCGTATCACTCTCAGTTATCTCTTTTGGTAAGTTTGACACTGTGTAGCTGAGACCTTTCTTACTGTCTTCCTTAAACTGTTGGTTTAATTGTCTATGATGTAACCAACTTTGCAATGTAGTCTTTAGTTCTTCATATTCTTTCAGCTTCAACCCTTTCTCCACCTCTATTAATAATTCTCTGTATGTCGGCCAATTTCCTCTCTTGCTAAGAGGTTTTAATGCTAATGCTTCCACCAGCGAGAGCCACCATGGAGTTTTGGGTTCTAAAAAGGACGTTGATCTTCTTTCAAGCAACATCAGATCCTAGATTCAGGGGTGTTGGAACTCAAAGTTCAATGACAGATCTACAAGGCCAAACTGATCCCCAGAAAGAGCATGCTGCGAGAAAACACCCCAAAGAGAAAACAACAGAACGCTATTGGCGATCACATCCAGCTCCCAAGTTAAAATAGTTCAATGCCTCATCAGAGATTTGCAACCTCTCCTAGACGGCGACAGTTCCCTTTCCCAAGCTCTGGGAGGAAGACCTTTCTTCGCCTACTGTCAGCCGCCCAATCTTAAACAACTCCTCACCCACAATCATACAGACTTAACATGGACACGGGTACCAGAGCCTACAATAAACCCAGGTGCCAACTTTGCTGCCCACACACGCCTGGATTGCACCATTGCTGGACCCAACAACACCAAACATCCCATACCTGAAGGAGCATCTCCATCCATTGTTCTACCCGGACACTGAGGTCCAGCGCCAAGGGCCTTCTGGTGGTTCCCTCACTGCAAGAAGCCAAGTTACAGGGAACCAGGCAGAGGGCTTTCTCGGTAGTGGCGCCCACCCCGTGGAACGCCCTCCCACCAGATGTCAAAGAGAAAAACAACTACCAGACTTTTAGAAGACATCTGAAGGCTTTTAATGTTTAGGGAAGCTTTTAATGTTTGATGGACTATTGTATTTTAATCTTTTGTTGGAAGCCGCCCAGAGTGGCTGGGGAAACCCAGCCAGATGGGCGGAGTATAAATAAATCATCATCAACATCATCATCATCATCATCTCAGGCCTATTTCATGGCTCATCTTCAAACAGTGTATATGGCCAGGGGTCAGCAATTTTTTCCCTCAGACCTTGTGGGGGGCCGGACTAGTGGTGTTTTTTTTGGGGGGGGGAGGGGGGAATGAACGAATTCCTATGCCCCACAAATAACCCAGAGATGCATTTTAAATAAAAGGACACATTCTACTCATGTCAAAGCACGCTGATTCCTGGACCATTCGCAGGCCGGACTGAGAAGGCGATTGGACTGGATCTGGCCCCTGGGCCTTTGTTTGCCTACCCATGGTGTAGCCAGTGGTGTCCAAACTTTTTTCAAAGAGGGCCAGATTTGATGAAGTGAAGGGCTGTGATCAAAGGGCCAACCAAAGTTGTTGAGTTTTTAAAGGATTTTTAGGAAATAAACTTCCACAGGAGCCAAATTCAACTGACTTGTGAGCCAGATTAGGCCCCTGAGACGGACTTGGGCCATGCCTGGTGTATGCCATCAAATGCCAGCAGTGCCCTTTGGCTCTGTATATTGGACCAACAGGCTAAACCCAGCACCAGAGGATAAATGGGCATCAATCCGACATCGGGAATCACAAGACAGAGAAGCCAGGAGGAGAAAGCTTCCGTCTCCCAGGACATTCAATACAGGATCTCCAAGCAGCTATCTTATGACAAAAGAATTTCAGAAATAGACTTGAAGGAGAAGTGGTTGAATTGCAACTTATTACTCAACTGAAAACGATGGAGAGACCTGGTCTGAGTAGAGATATTGGATTCCTGTCTCATTACATGTGCTAATCATCTGCATACTATCCCTTGCTTTTTCCTGTAGGACTAATTGTAGTCATTCACAGTCGCCCACAGGTTGACCAAACCCATTGAGTCCTACTACCCTTCGGAGAAAAACCCTACCCTCCCTCTATATATCAGGGTCTGGTGACTTTTCCTTCCACTAAATATCAGGGTCTGGGGACTTCTGGTTCAGTGTATCTGAAGAAGTCTGCCTGCGCACGACAGCCAAGTGTTATTATCATTAAATACAAGGATTAAGAAGGTGTCAATCATGGAGGCGCAGGTCTGTAATCCTGGACACGCAGAGGAAGGTTTCAGTTCTGGAACCATAAAATCACCCGTCTCCTACTACCCTTCTGAGAAATACCCCACTCCACCCTCCTAGTATATGTAAGGGTCTAGTGACTTCTGCTTCCATGTATCTGAAGAAGGGGGCCTGCACACGAAGCTTAGACTCAGAACAAACTGAGTTGTTCTCTAAGGTGCTACTGGACAATTTTTTTTTATAATTTCGGCTAATTTTGGTCATCTGCATAATACCCATTGAGTTCTACTACCCTGCGTAGAAAAACCCCGCCCCACCCTCCCACTATATATCACGGCCTGATAATAATAATAAACTTTGATTTGTATCCCGCCCTCCTCGGACGAAACTGGGCTCAGGGCGGCTAACACCAAATATGTAACATTGGTATAAAATCAAACAATAATGAAATTACCTCCTGAAAACAAGTCAGGATCAAATTAAAACCTAGTTAGATGGCTTACCGCAGGATTAGGGTTGGGAACAGTAAACGCTCATCAGGCCCAACTGTTTACGCTGTTCTTATATGGGCGTGGGAGAATGCTGGGAGACCTCTTTTTTCATACTAGTTCTTATACAGACTTTGGTTTCCATGTATCTGAAGAAGGGCACCTGCACACGAAAGCTTAGACCCAGAACAAACTGAGTTGGTCTCTAAGGCGCTGCTGGACAATTTTTTAAATTTTTAATTTATTTCAAACAGCGTTAGATTCAGACAGAGAACAGATCTGGAGCAGGGGCTGCCAGACTGCCATTCCTGTCTGAAGCTCTCACAGCTACAGGGTCAGGCCTGCAAGCTCAGAACAAGAGAAGTAAGCAAGCGGGGGGCTACGCAGAGCACCCCTTTCTAAGGTCCAGGACAGCCAAGTAAAACCAACGTGTTCATGGCTAACTTGTTTCTGCAATGTTCTCTCCCACCCACCCACCCTCCAATCTAAATATAGGCCCATGACCCCATTGTTTCCTGAGTTGCTTGCTCTTTCACTCGATTACCCGGAATTTGGTCTGGCTATATACCAAGTATTTTGCGTTGTGGCAACGGTTTGCAGAACACATTCAACAAATGGGAGGGCAGGCAACTGGTAAGCAAATAGCTTGCGGGGGGGGGGTCAAATGTCTCTGGAAGGACGCGAAACAATTTCTGCAGCCTCCATCCGTCCATCAGCAGGCAAAGTGGGATTGAAGCATGAGCTGCAAACGCCAGTCCTACAGCACAGGAGCACAGCTAGGGTGAATGAGCACCAAAGTGCTTATGGAAGACAGAGACAAGGGGCCAAGCTGTGAGCCCACCCAAGCACGTGTTAAAGAAAATTCTGGGTTGAGAGACTACTCAACAGCCCAGCTCGTTGGGGTGCGAGTCCCCCGTGGGTCCATGCAGTCAGTAAAAGAAGGAAATTCCAGCCAAGTAATTTGGAGCAAAACAGCGGTCATTAGACTTTGATCCTTTATTGTTGTGCAACAGGTTCAAACGGCAGTAAGAACCCCGAGCATTGGGGCGACATTGACTTTTAAAACTTTCCCACAGTATCCCAGAATACAGTTTGCACAACATCATCTATACGTCAATGCTACACCACTAAAACCGTCAGAAAGGGGAGGTTACACAAGATTAGCACAGACAAATAGGTCTTACTACCCACCACCCAAAAGTACAATAAAACTTCCTTTGCATGTCTGGAGCCTGAGGCAAGTCTGGTGATGAGATTTCGCTTCCCTTGGCAAACAATGAGCCCTGCAATTGTCACCTCTGGGCATTTCCTGGGGTAGGAGGTGTGTATACATGTCTTCACACTTGGAGAGGTGGCAGGGGAAAGAGTCCTTTTTCCAAGGGCAAAATAGCTTTGGAATGGAGGAAACTGGCAAAGGGGTTGATTTTATATGATTTTTTAAAGCTAGATATCTTCCCTGAGCTGTCAAGTCGAAGGGATACATTCAGGCATAATATTTGTAACATTTAACAACTTTAAAGATGTGCCCCCCCCCGCCATTTCCGTAACAGAAGTTAACACCCTTTCTCTCGCCCTCTGCCTCAGTCTACCTGATCTGTAATATGGATTCAGTAACATCACCCTAGGAAGCTGCTTGGTACCAGGTCAGGATATTTGTCCACTGAGCTCCATACGCATAAAGGCAGCAGGTCTTGGGGGTTTTTGATTCAAATGCGACTCCAGGTGTTTTTAAGTGGTGGTTCCAGGGGTCTAGCTTGGGGCTTTCCTGCATGCAAAGTTTCTAAGGCAATTTTTTTCTGTACCACCCTGTGTCCCAAACACATCATTGAACCTTGAGGCCAATCTCCCTTCAGTAGAATTACGGATCTTGCACAGGACATTTAACTTGTGGCTTCGCCTAAACTCAAATCCCCCTGATCTAATATCCCTAGTGCTGCAAGATTGTCCCAAGAGCGCCTGGACTCAAATGGTCTATCCAAAACTTCACTCTTTGGGTTTTAGTAAAGCAGTCTAATTTGTCTACGCCTAAATGATATAAATGATCACTGCAGATGGTGACAGCAGTCACGAAATTAAGAGACACCTGCTTCTTGGGAGAAAAGCAATGACAAACCTAGACAGCATCTTAAAAAGCAGAGACATCACCTTGCCAACAAAGGTCCGTATAGTTAAAGCCATGGTTTTCCCAGTAGTGATGTATGGAAGTGAGAGCTGGACCATAAAGAAGGCTGATCGCCGAAGAATTGGTGCTTTTGAATTATGGTGCTGGAGGAGACTCTTGAGAGTCCCATGGACTGCAAGAAGATCAAACGTATCCATTCTGAAGGAAATCAGCCCTGAGTGCTCACTGGAAGGACAGATCCTGAAGCTGAGGCTCCAATACTTTGGCCACCTCATGAGAAGAGAAGACTCCCTGGGAAAAACCCTGATGTTGGGAAAGATGGAGGGCACAAGAAGAAGGGGACGACAGAGGACGAGATGGTGGGACAGTATTCTCGAAGCTACCAGCATGAGTTTGACCAAACTGCGGGAGGCAGTGGAAGACAGGAGTGCCTGGCGTGCTCTGGTCCGTGGGGTCACAAAGAGTCGGACATGACTAAACGACAACAAAATTTAAAAGAATGACGGCTAAGGAGTTTAGTGGAGAGTCTAAGCAGGGACAAGGCTGTCCCGGAAGCTTCTCTCTGTCCTGTCTCCTGCAAAAAGGATCTGGCAGTTGTTTAGAGCCCAGTCCATGAGCTGCATTTGAAGTTAGTGATAGGCCTGCTTAATTGCCCTTTACCAGCTCTTATACTTACTTATCAACGCCACCTCCAACTCCTCGAAAGATTCTGTTAACAGGGTCCCCGGAAAATTTGACACTTCACTTGGAAAGACAGGCGAACTAATGCCAGTATACTGGAAGAAGCAGAACCTCTGCTTACTAGGGCAGTTCATAAAAAAAACCTTTTTTTAAAAAAATGCCTGCTCCAAAGGTCTTATCTTACTACACTAGGGATTATATAGCTATCTCTGAAATTTCATGCATATCAGTTAATACAGGCATGGCCCAACTTGGCCCTCCAGCTGTTTTGGGACTACAACTCCCGTCATCCCAAACTCACAGGACCAGTGGTCAGGGATGATGGGCATTGTAATCCCAAAGCAGCTGGAGGGCCACGTTTGGCCATGCCTGAGTTAATATCTTGACCCTGCTCCACTGAAAAGCATTGGGTGTTCAGTAGGGCGGTTCATAAAAACCTCTTTTTTAAAAAAATGCCTGCTCCAAAGGTCTTATCTTACTACACTAGGGATTATATAGCTATCTCTGAAATTTCATGTATATCAGTTAATATCTTGACCCTGCTCCGCTGAATTGAAATTTCAGCCTCCACGGCATAGGAAAACGGCCAAGTAAACAGCTCTTTTCGTGGAGGAGGGTCATGATATTAACTGATATGCATGAAATTTCAGATACAGTTATATTAGCACAGGCAAATAGGTCTTACTACCCACCACCCAAAAGTACAATAAAACTTCCTTTGCATGTCTGGAGCCTGAGGCAAGTCTGGTGATGAGATTTCGCTTCCCTTGGCAAACAATGAGCCCTGCAATTGTCACCTCTGGGCATTTCCTGGGTGTAGCAAGATAAGACCTTTGGAGCAGGCATTTTCAAAAAAGAGGTTTTTTTGAACTGCCCTACTGCCCACTCCTACCTTCCCTGGAAGGAATATCATTGCACAGAGGGTCCCCTTATTTGCTGGAAAGCCCCTCCAGCTCAAATGAAGGATTTCCAGCACAGCGATATCCTGTTGAAAGAGCAAGCAAGCCAGCCCGAACTCTTGCCCAAAGCACAAAAGGCAATGAAAAGTCATATATATATTTGGGGCGCAGAGGAGGGTTACCTGCGTGCCTGTGATAAGCCATCCTTCAGCGAGGACCAATTCCCAACCATCCCTACTTTAGGAGCTCAGCTGATAAAGAGCATGTCTCAGTTTGAGAGTTCAGGGAGGCTATTAATATGGGGGCGGGGGCCACCAGGAGATGTCCACACCCCTTTGCCCCAGACTGGTGGCCCTCATACCACAGAAAACATCTTACCATTTTAGGTGATCTCAGGGGAGAAGAATAGGGCACCACCAACAGGATATAAATACCTGCCCAGCTACTTCAGTCTCCGAAAATGTCCAAAACGCTGAGTAGCCCCTGTAGGAATCTGAGCCCTCTCGGTGGGGGTGCATAATTTCGGGAAGTTTTGAACAGCTGTCTTTTTAATTTTTTGTTGGATGCAGCTTGGAGTGGCTGGGGAGAGCCAGCCAGATGGACGGGGCAGAAATGATAAATTATTATTATTATTATTATTATTATGGTTCAGGCAACTTCGCTGATGAGCTAATGTGAGTGCCCATAGGCGGTTGTGTTATATTGGGAAATGAAACATTTGTGGTTTGATTTCTTTTGTAGAGCATTTTGAATGCTGTTTAAATACTGTTTTATTCACAGAATGGGACTCTTTCTGAGAGTCCTGCTTCCAACAAATGTAACCTATGTAAACTAACTCAGGGGTCAGCAAACTTTTTCAGCTGGGGACCACTCCACTGTTCCTCAGACCTTGCGGGGGGCCAGACTAGATTTTGAAAAAAATAAGGAACGAACTCCTATGCCCCACAAATAACCCAGAGATGCATTTTCAATAAAAGGGCACACATTCTACTAATGTCAAAACACCAGGCAGGCCCCACAAATCACCCAGAGATGCATTTTAAATAAAAGCACACATTCTACTCATGTCAAAACACGCTGATTCCCGGACTGTCCGCAGGCCAGATTGAGAAGGCGACTGGGCCGGATTCCGCCCCCGGGGCTTAGTGTGCCTACCCATGAACTAACTGTATAAACTATATAAACTAACTATATAAACTATACCTCTTTGCAATCTTAATACCTGAAACTGTGTCCCAAGGCATTCAACTTGCTTCCTTGTTTCTCAATATCAGAGGCGTTTGCAAATTTTAGGTGCTGCAAACTATCATTACAGCTGGTATCCCAAATGTGCCCTGCTTCCTTTCAAAGCACCGTATTTTTCGCACCATAGGACGCACCGGACAATAGGGTGCACTTTGTTTTAGAGGGGGGAGAACAAGAAAAAAAAAATTCTCCCCCTCTCTGCCCAGCGCCCCTTCAGTGAAGCGGCAGGAGGCGCTGCACAGAGAGGGGGAGAACTTTCCCCCTCTTGTTTTCCCGCTCTAAAACAAGGTGCCGTTTAAGGTGCGTTCAGGCTGCTACCTTGGAAGCCTGGAGAGCGAGAGGGGTCGGTGTGCACTGACTCCTCTTGCTCTCCAGGCTTCAGGTTCCTTTCGACCTGCTCTTTGGGGCTGGCGGGGGGAAGCCCACCACCAGCCCCAAAGAGCAGGTCAGGGAGCAGCGGAAAGGCACAGCGGAGAGGCTCCTGCCATAGCCGCGCGTCACCTCTCCAGCCGAGAGAGGGTCGCGGGGTGCTTCTTTAGCCCCGCGCGTGCTCTCCCGGCTGGAGAGGTGACGCGGGGCTGTGGAGGCTCCTGCCATAGCCGCGCGCCACCTCTCCAGCCGGGAGAGTGCGCGCGGGGCTAAAGCAGCCCCCCGCGACCCTCTCCCGGCTGGGGAGGTGACGCGCGGCTATAGAGGCTCCTGCCATAGCCGCGCGTCACCTCTCCAGCCGGGGGAGGGTCGCGGGGCTATGGCGTCTTCGCTCCATAGGATGCACACACATTTCCCCTTCATTTTTGAAGGGGAAAAAGTGCATCCTATAGAGCGAAAAATACGGTAGCTTATACCCAGGCACAGTCACAGCAGCAAAATCAGGGATAAATGAATGCGCAAAGCCAAAAAGGAGAGAAGAGAGGAAACAAGACAAGAGATTAGGCCAAGATGGGAAATTGCTGATAAAGTAGAACAGGTTTCCTCAACCTCAGCCCTCCAAATGTTTTGAGACTTCAATTCCCATCATCCCTGACCACTGGTCCTGCTAGCTAGGGATCATGGGAGTTGTAGGCCAAAAAACATCTGGAGGGCCAAGGTTGAGGAAGCCTGAAGTAGAAGAAGAAGCAAAAAAAGGTTAATATTATGTTACCCATAGGATCAGAAGTTATGTATATGGATTGAGAACTAAGGACCATGTATTATGGCCTCTATGGAAAGGACCATTTGGGACAGTTGGAGGATGGATGGCGGTGAACGGGTTGAGGTTGGATCCTGACCACTCTGGCCAGACAGTGGGTGGGTCTCCACTTGCGTCCCAGATGGAGCTGCTCTGGACACAAAATGGACCTGCGCCCCCATGGGTCCAAAATGACCCCCAGGCTGCGCAGCTGGTCCTTCAAAAACAGGCCAAAAACATTTGGAGGGTTGAGGCTGAGGAAGCCTGCTCTTGGCCCTTTCGCTGGGCTGCCTCCCCGTTAAGGAATTTATATGCCGATTCAGTATGAAACATTATACAGAAGTGAGGTTCCAATGCCTTTCTTTGCTTGCTGTTGACTGCAGCCGAATTTCTCTATTTGGTGATTGTGACTAATAGTTCATCCATGCCCAGGCCCTTTTTAAGCAGCGTTGAGTGACAGGAGGAAATATGAGAATGCCACCTTCCATCCGTCCTCCCAGCCACTTCATTTTTATGGCCAGAGCGCTTAGGTTGAGGAAACGCTTCAGAAAACACAACGCTTACTCGCCATGCATAGCCACGGTTTGGGCAAATGGAGCTTTCACCTTGATGGAGAGCAACATATTTTGCGTGAGTTCAATGAAGTGCTCCAAAGGAAACGTTCAAAGGCCGAAGCCCAGAATTGGTTTAGTCTGGATGCACAAATAACAAAATGCAGGGCTGGAGGCAGTAATGTTTCTGAGCACCATCTGCTGGAAATCGCAGGAGGGAACAGGACTCTTGTTCTGAACTAGATAATAATAATAATAATAATTTATTATTTCCCAGCCATAATGGACGGCTTCCAACGGAAGGTTAGAAATACATTAAAACACCAGTCATTCAAAACTTCCCTAAAGAGGGCTGCCTTCAGATGTCTTCTAAATGTCAGGTAGTTGTTTATTCCTTTGACATCTAACGGGAGGGAGTTCCACAGGGCGGGCGCCACTACCGAGAAGGCCCTCTGCCAAACAGGATATAAAGCAAATTTATTCGGGTGTATATCAGTTCCTGGCTGTGTTTAACTATGATAATTCTTTATACATCATATAAACATAACTCTTTTCACATTATCAAATTAAGCAGAAGCAATTAAAGACCAACATTTTGAACAGGAAATACAAATAGATCAGTTCTTATATACTTACGTAATGTCCAAATAGAAGCTTTTTGTGTTTCACGTATGTATTTATGAATACAAGTGTCAGACGCAACAACTTTAGGAAGCAGTACTTGCAGAAAATGAACTTGTTCTTTGTAATGTTCCACATATGCCTTTGCAAAGTAAAGTTATTGTATGCAGGTACCAGATGAAAGAACTTAAGAAAAGGATTCCCGGAATAATACCTTGTTTCACCCTGCCGGGCTTTGTCAGCCATGCATACTCCAAACAACAAACAAACAAACAAACAAACAAACAAACAAACAAACAAACAAATAAAATACCACCCCGCCTGTCAGGGCTGCCTCAGGTCTCAGCTCACAAAAGACCAACGCCAAGTTCTTCTTATATACAAGGATGTTTATTGCAGTTCATTACTGGTTCCACAACCGAGGCGCGCAGCCCCGCGTCTCTTAGCCTTAGACGTTAGAAGTCCCCTCTGAGTCGGTCCCTCCCCTACACCAGTTTAATAAGCTAACGCTGCTCCACCTCTTTCTCTCTTTCCTTTTCCGCAGGGTCTTTCTGCCCGCCGGGATTCCTCCCCTCCTGGATTCTCCTGAAGCGGAATCTCCAGACTGCTCCTCCCCCCTCCTGCGGGCTTTGGGACCTGGCTCCTCCTCCGGGCTCCCTGTTCTTCCGTGCACCTCCACATTTGAACTTGGCGCGCGCGACCAACCTCTGACCTTCCTTTTGACAGTTATGCTACTCCACTCACTGCCCTCCTCCCCTTCTGGGAGAACGGCTTGCTCTGATCCCTCCCCTTTCTCTGTCGCCGGAGCTGCTCCCTCTGACACACTGGAACCTCCCCCTCCGTCGCTGCGCTCTGGTGGGGAGGCTGGCCCTGATTCCCAGCTGCCGCTTTGGGGTCCCCTGCTGGCCCCCCGCTCCTGACACTTTCCCCCTGGGGCTCCCCTTGCCCTTACCACAGGCGCCCCCTTCTGGGAATCCTCTGATTCGCTGGAGAGACTCATGGAATCCCCTGCGTCATTGCTATCCTCTTCCTCGCTATCCTGGGATTCCTCTCCATCGCTCTCCATTTCCTGCCTTCCCTGTGCCTCTGTCCCTGTACCCCTGACACCGCCCAACAAAATATTAGAATGCAATAGTCCATCAAACATTAAAAGCTTCCCTAAACAGGGCTGCCTGTAGGTTTTTTTTAACAAATTAGGAAATAAAACATATAACACACTGTAATGGATTTAGGGGTTGCCCGTGCGTAAGTTGCCGCCACTGCTGGCAAGGTTACCTGGTTAAACCCTTTCTGACTGAACAGCCTCCAGCATCGTGACTGTCTCAGTCGCTGGCAGAATCCATCAGTGGGCGTTTCTTGAACCTTTTCCAGCATAAAAGTTGTTTGACGCCAAGTCTCCTCCTACTCTCCCTGCGCGGAAGTCTTCTGCGCAGGGAGGGTGTGGGCAGCGGAGTACCCGTACTCTCTCCGCTGGTCTCCGGCGAGGAGTCTTGGAGCCTCCTCTCCGATCCCCCCATCTGCCCCCCTTCTCCACTGGTGTTACGCTGATTTCCTTCCCCAGCAGATGAGCTGCCTCTCTCCCTACTGGGACCCTCTCCTGCATCCCTCTGGAGCCTTCCCTCCACCTCTAGCTCCGATGGCAGTTCCCTGACATCCACCTCCCCCCCAGGACCCCCTCCGTCCCCGGCCCGACCTTCAGATCCAACCTCGTCCCTTTCGTCGGCCGACGATGCGGGGGACGCCCATGAAGGTGCTGTCGCTATCCTCTGAGGATTCAAAACCCGCTTCCCACCCGCTCCGATATCTTCCCGCGGGGTGGGCCTCCCAGTCTGATTCTTCTCTCTCTGACACCTCCCCTCCCTCCTCTTCGGAGGCCGGAAAACCCACAAAGTCCTCTTCGTCGTCAGTGGTTCCAAATTCTTCCTCCCAGAATCTCGTTAGTGGTTTCGGTTTATCTGGGAACAGGCTGTGGAATTCTTCCACTAGATACCCGTCATTGATCGCCTTAGCGGGGACCCACGTGTTTTCTGACTCGGGTTCTACCTCCCAAGCCACCAAGTACTCCACCTGGTGCCCTCGCCACCTTGAATCGAGTATTTCTGTGGCTTGGTTGTGGTGTTCCCTCTCCTCTACCCGCGGGTGGGTGGTGACTCCTCCCTCCCGCCCCAGAAATTCCCGCCCCTCCCTGTACGGTGAGAGTAGGGACCTATGGAACACCGGATGTATCTTCATGCTGTCAGGCAACTTGAGCTTGAATGCCACAGGATTCACCTGCTGTGTTACCGCAAAAGGTCCCAGCTGCCTTGGCTGCAACTTCTTGCACCCTCCTTTTAGGGGTAACCCTTGGGTTGACAACCACACTCGGTCTCCCACCCGTATGGCCTCCCCCTCCCGACGGTGCTTGTCTGCCTGCCTCTTGTAAACTTCCTTGGCCCGCTCCAAGTTCATCTTGAGTTGCTGGTGCAATGCCTCCATTTCTTCCACGAACTGCTCTGCTGCAGGTACACTCCATCCTTCCTCCCCCCTCCCCGGGAAGGCCCTGGGGTGACACCCATAATTGGCCATGAACGGGCTCATTCCCGTAGACACATGTTCAGCGTTATTGTACGCAAATTCAGCCAGCGCTAGTTTCTCTATGCAATCGTTGCTGGAGTATACTGTTCACTCTTTCTGCTTGCCCGTTGGTTTCCGGGTGGCGCGCTGCCGAGAAGCCCACCTCGACCTGCAACAAGCTCATGAGCTTCCTCCAGAACCGGGAAGTAAATTTTTTCCCGCGATCTGAGATGACCCTCGAGGGAGCCCCATGCAGCCTGAAGATGTGATCCAAAAACAACCTGGCTGTCTCCTCTGCCGTCACCGCATGTGAGCAAGCTATGAAATGGCACATCTTCGTCAGGAGATCGACTACTAACAACATGACTGCTGTCTTCCCCCTTGAATTGGGCAAATCTGTCATGAAATCAATGGATACCACCTCCCAGGGTCTTCCCGGCGTGGGTAAGGGTTCCAGTAACCCTGCGGTTGCAGCCCTCTCCCCCTTTGCCCCTTGGCAGCGGTCGCACCCCCGTACATATTCCCGTACATCTTCCCTCACCCTTGGCCACCAGAACTGCCTGGTGACGAGCAGCATGGTTTTGTGCTGTCCAAAGTGCCCAGCTGTGGGGTTGTCGTGGAGTTGTTTGAGTACCTTCCCCCTCAAGGTCTCCCCCGGTACATACAGCGCCCCCTTATAGTACAGCACCCCTTCCTTTTCCTCGAACCCTCCATGGTTTTCCCTCCCGTCTCGGAGTTCGCTGATTTTAGTTTGAGCGAACACGTCGTTTCTAGTAAGCCTGGCCAGTTCTTGTTTCCCAACCAAGGCTCCCCCCCACACCCATCGGTCCTCAGGGATCACGTGTCGGATCTTCGGCGGTCCCTCTCCTTCCATGTACTCCAGTTTCCGGGAGAGAGCATCTGCTCTTACGTTTTCCTCTCCCGGCACGTATCGGATCTCGAAGGAAACCTTGGAGAACTCCTGTGCCCATCGAATCTGTCTCTGGTTGAGTACTCGTGCGGTCCTCCAGTATTCCAAGTTCTTGTAATCAGTACAAACCTGGATCTTGTGCTGCGCCCCTATTAACAGATGTCTCCATCGGCGAAATGCCGCATAGATCGCCAGCAGTTCGCGGTCTATGACCAATCTGGGCTGGTTAGTCCCTTTTTTGTCCACAAAGAACACCGGACTGCCCCCCACCGCCTTTGATTCCCTTATGAACCTTCAGGTTCTTGTCAATAAACTCCCGCAACTCCTTCATCTCCCTGTCCGACATGGCATACAGTTTACCCACCGGTAGCTGCGCCCCAGGGAGCAAGTTGATTTGGCAGTCAAAGGGCCTATGTGGGGGTAGTCTATCTGCCTCCTTCTCGCTGAAGACTTCCTGCAGGTCAGCATATTGTGGTGGCACTTCCCCTTTCGGCTCCACAGCTATCCCAGCCACCCTGGCCACTGTCATCCTTGGGGTTTCTCCCCCTAGACAGTGTTCCAAGCAGTAAGCGGACCCAAAGGTGACCGTTCTCTGATGCCATGCCACCACTGGATCATGTTGTGCTAGCCAGCTCATCCCTAATATTATTGGGGGCCCTGCCAGTGAGGCTACGTGAAAGGCGATAGTCTCCGTGTGCCTGGAAACCCTCATTCTCATTGGTGGGGTCTGGTGCGTCACTTCCCCTCCCAGAAGCTCCCTGCCATCAATGGTGGTTACTTGCAAGGGGAAATCCAGGGGCAGCAGGTGGAGCTGGTGCTCTAGTGCAAAGTCCTTGCTGAAGAAATTGCAGGAACTGCCTGAATCCAACAGCCCTTTCACCTTGACTGGGTGCCCATTTGGGAGTTCTAGCACCACTTCTATGGCTATAGCCACCCTGGGGGGGGGGGTCTGGTTTGGGCACTTCTATTGGTTGCTGGCCTGGCTGCTGTGCCCGCTGAGTGGCAGCCAAGCTTTGGCGTTTCCCTGCTCCTTTACCATCTCCTCCTCACCCCCTGCAGCTCCCACCATCCCTTGCCAGGCCTTTCTTTGCGGGCAGACCCTGGCAAATGTCCTGGCCGCTGGCAGAGAAAACACTTCTTGGTGGTTTTCCCATCCTTTCCCTCTCTCTTGCGACCTTCACTGGAGTTTAAAACCTCCCCCACGCGCGCCCCATCTATTTCCATGGGCTCCGCCGGCGGGGAAGGCTGCCTTGGTATTTCAGGAATGCAGTAGTCATGGTAACGTTGCTCTCTTCCTTCCCGCTTCTCCTGGGCCCCCGCTTCCTGCCTTACACCAATCGCAAGCACAGCCTTGGTCAGCTGATCCATCGACTGCGGGCGGGGTGCACGGGAAAGCTCGTCCTTCACCGTCGGGGACAACCCCTCCTTGAACAGCATTTGAATAGGTTCCGAGTCCAAATCCCACCCGAGCCGGTGGACTAACATGGCAAAGAGTGACCAGTAGTCTCTAACTGACTGGTTCCCCTGTTTGCAACCCATCAGTTCCCGCCAAGTCACACTTTGCTGTAAATCACTGGAATACATCGCATCCATCGCCTGGAAGAATTTCCTCAGGTCTTTCAAGGCGGCATTCTGCGTTGCCATTAGGGGCCTGATCCAATCTCTGGCCCCATCCTGCAGATGTCCCACAATATAGGCAACCCTCTCCCCATCGTCTGCAAAATCATTCTGTTGCAGTTCCAAAGCGTACTCTATTTCCGTTCGGAACGCACTGTAGTCCTGGGGTTTCCCTCCAAACTTGTGTACCAGTCCCGGTACCTTCCTTGCTATGGGGGTGGGTCTGACCTGAGCATCCTGAGACCTCCTTTCGTCCAGCCGCGCCGTCAGCAGAGCCACATGCTGTTCCAAATCTCAGTTCCTCTCCACCAGATTTTGCCCTCCAGCTGCTCCCTCCGTGGCGCCAGCTTCTCCGGTTTTGCTCATGATGCTGCCTGCCTGTCGCTGTGCACGAGCGACGTCAGGCACTGGCGGATTGCTGTAATGTGTATGGGTTGCTCGTGCGTAAGTTGCCGCCTCTCCAGGCTTTGTTGCCTTGCTAAACCTTTCAGTCTGGGCAGCCCTTCACTTCGTGGCTGCCTCAGTCGCTAGCAGAATCCGTCAGTGGGCGTTTCTTAAATCTTTTCCAACATAAAAGATGTTTGACACCCAGTCTCCTCCTACTCTCTCTGCGCAGAAGTCTTCTGCGCAGGGTGGGCGTGGGTAGCGGAGGACCCGTGCTCTCCCCGCTGGTGTCCGGTGAAGAGTCCTGGAGCCCTCTCGCCGATTCCCCCATCAGCCCCTCTATATCCCTGGTGTTGCACTGATTTGCTTCCCCATCTGCGGAGCTGCCTCTCTCCCTGCTGGGCCCTTCTCCAGCATCATTTGAGAGCCTTCCCTCCGCCTCTAGCTCCGATGTCAGTTCCCTGACAGGAACATATGCCATGATTTATTGGCCCATAGATGGACTTTGCGGCTTTAAATAAACTCTGTGCATCATGAGTGTTGGCTAAGTGCTGGATCTCTTGAGCTTTTTTTATCCACCAGGTGTTTTTTAGTTCTCTGGTTCTTCTTTGAACCTCAGCCTTAGCGTTGGCATAGGTTTTTTTTCTTAGTGGCACAGTTTCTATCTCTTCGCCAGATCTGAAATGCCTTCCTTTTCTTGTCAATCATGCGTACAATCTCACTGTCATTCTCATCAAACCAGTCCTGGTGTTTCCTGGTTTGGTATCCAATAGTTTGTTCACAGGCTGCAATAATGGATGTTTTTAGCTTGCTCCAGTGTTCCTCGATGTTATCAGGGAATTCTGAAAGCAGATGGTCCTTAAGAGTTGTTTGGAAGCAATCCCGCTTAATGGGATCTTGAAGGGCTTGAGTGTTCATTTTGCGCCTTGGTTTTCTTCCCTGAAGCCTGCGTTGAGGTATAATCTTGATAGCCATCGTGGAGCGTATTAGTCGGTGATCTGTCCAGCAGTCGTCGGCGCTCGTCATAGCTCCGGTAAGGAGCACATCACGTTGATCTTTAGCACGGACAATAACATAGTGTAAGAGGTGCCAATGGTTTGACCGAGGATGCCTCCATGAAATTTTAAATTTATTTTTCTGTCAAAAGAGTGTGTTGGTAATAACAAGGTTGTGCGCTGCACATATTGTCAAGAGCAAGATTCCGTTCTGGTTGCTGGTGCCAACTCTTTCTTTCCCAATAGTCCTAGGCCACAGATTGAAATCTCGCCCAGCTCTTGCATTAAAATCACCCAGGAGGATAATTTTATCTTTCTTAGGCGTCTCTGATAGGACAGTATCCAACTGAGAGTAAAAATTTTCTTTAATGTCTTCATCGGCATCCAGTGTTGGTGCATAAGCGCTTATAATAGTAGCCTGTGTTGTTTTTGCAGAGTCCTGTACACAGCGGAAGGATGAGCAGTATGTGCCACATGCTTAACTTTGCTTTATTTTCACTTCTATGTTGAGAGATTACAAACATGCATCTTGCCTCTGCGGGAGCAGAGAAGCAACTTCCTTCTCCTCTGAACAAAAGACACCCAAGAGAGGAGTGAAAAACAGGAAACCAGTGTACGTCACATCCAGTCTCCCATTCCCGTGGGGAAACCCAACAGTACTCTGACTGTGGAATGCAAAACATTGTCCCGTGACAAGCACTTCGCTGCACAGAAACAGCCTGTTGGTTTTGGGTGAGCTTTATTCAAAGGGTTGAGAGCCGCTCATTAATGCCAGTAGGGACTTCTGACAGGAGCTTCACAAGGTCATTTTTTATAGCGAAGCCTACCCCATGTATTTGATGTTCTTGTTCAGATAGACCTTTCCAGAAGACTGTGTAGCCTCCTTTTTCTTCCTTCAGTTGTCCCTCGCCTGCTCTTCGAGAGTCTTGAAGCGCTGCAATAGTGATGTTAAAATGTCACAGCTCTCTTGCAATGATGGCAGTTCTGCGTTCAGGATGCTCACTGTCTGTGTTATCTGACAAAGTCCATATATTGCATGTTCCAAAATTCAATTGTCTTTTACAACCGCTAGGTGGTGACCCCACTGGGTGCGGTAATCCAGTCAGGGAAAAAGGGAGGCAAACTATATTTTGGGCACCTTTTCTAGCCCCTTCCCCTTTTTGGGGTGAGCAGAGTGGATCCTAAATAGGACTGCTCAGTCATGGATACAGCTGCTGAGCTACTCAACTGCCTCATTCTTTGAGTCAGAATGACTGAATCTGTATCCACTGCCCATGTGCCAGTTCATGACTAGGGGCTTCCAGATTTCACGATCCTGCCCCCGTTACCATTTGCCGATTGCCATGGCACTTTGGGGGTTTGGGTTGGGTTTTTGGAAGATGCCTGTGCATGAATTTGTTTTATGTGTGTAGTGTTGGGATGCAGCCAAGGAATCAGGGGCAATTGGCAGGCGCCCAGCGGCTCCAGCCCACAGGCTGGTGTGCTGGGCGATCTCCAGTCCTTGGATCAGCATGAAACTGTGACCCAAGCTTCAGAAGCCTTCAGAAGCTGGGCACGCACACTCAGCAGAGTAAAACACTGTGCAACAGAAGTGGCAGGAGAGGCATATGTGAACATATTTGCAAGCAGTTTTATTCAGTGTACTTCAGGACAAAAAGGAAACATGTCTGCTCTCCTTTGTGTCCAAAGCAAGACAGCATAAGCAAAAGCTATACACAAACAGAAGTTCCCAGCAAGCTGTGCTGGAGTGTAAACAGGCAGGTGACACACAACAATCATGCCTATACTTAAGGTGGAACGGAATATTCCAAGTGCATGCTGACCAACACACAGTCTTCGCAGTAGGGCTCTGTTCCGATGGCATGAGGTAGTCACGACAAACTGGTAGATTCCTATCTGCTGCAGCCTTCATCCGCCTTCACAGCCGTTGTAACATACCGCTTGTTATCATCCGCCTGTTCTGCCGTTGAGGACTTCTTGGATCATTCTTTGTCTAGTTCCTTCCCTTTGACCTTACTGCCTTGGGTGACCCTGCTGGGAGTACGAGATTCCGGACGGCTTCGCTCACAAGGGTGAAACATGCAAGCCCACTCACCACGACAAGGTGATGATCCACAATATACATACATGTTATTTGTCAGTCACTATTGCACAGTCTTATTATCTGGAAATCAGTTGTGTTGCATTGCATTCTGCAAATAAGATCTCTCTTAGATATACCCAGGAAATATTAATAGCAGAGACAATAACAAGAGGATATCCAGTTACAAGCTTGACTCTTGTAGCTATAAGCAGCTTCATTTGCTATAGGATACATCCTTTAGGCAAGGGATTGCCAACTTTTTTAGACCAGTGGGCACATTTCGATTTTTGAGAGAGTGCAGTAGCTGCTGGTCATAACATGATTGCCATGGGGGACATGGCATAAATTAGAGGGGGAAACAAAAGGCAAGCTATGGAGATTTCAAGGACTGGAAAATAAGACTTAAGCTGGAAAAGTGAACTAAAGTGGGAGGAGAAAAGAGCAACTCTTTAGGATGCAAGGGATTCCTAATGCTTGGTGTCCAAATAGCTTACTTATTAATCACAGCTCTGACTTTGCCCTTTGGCTAAAAACACTGACAGATGGGAGCTCATTTCACATATGTAAATTGCTTAGAATGGTATCTGCATATTTGCTTCACAACTTTCTTTCTAGGAGGACTAGAGATTTACCCTTTTTTCTTTTCTTTTTTAAAAATTTCATGCATATCAGTTAATATCTTGACCTTGCTCCACTGAATTGAAATTTCAGACTTCACAACATAGGAAAACGGCCAACTAAACAGCTATTTTTGTGGAGCAGGGTCAAGATATTAACTGATATGCATGAAATTTCAGATATTGCTCTCTCTCTCTCTCTCTCTCTCTCTCTCTCTCTCTATATATATATATATATATATATATATATATATATTTGCTTTCGTAGATTTTCACGGGTACAGGAATGCAGGTTTTGGTGTCTTCGGGTGTCTTCCCGTGTAAGAGTTGGGGTGTCTAGGCGACGTTTCGACGAGGTCTCACTGAAAGCACCAGCCTGAAGATGACGAGTGAGACCTCGTCGAAACGTCGCCTAGACACCCCAACTCTTACACGGGAAGACACCCGAAGACACCAAAACCTGCATATATATATATATATATATATATATATATATATATATATATATATATATATATATATATTATATATATATATATGCTCTATAAGACGCACCAGACCACAAGACACATCTAATTTTTGGAGGAGGACAACAAGAAAAAAAATATTCTGAATCTCAGAAGCCAGAACAGCAAGAGGGATCGCTGCGCAGTGAAAGCAGCAATCCCTCTTGCTGTTCTGGCTTCTGGGATAGCTGCGCAGCCTGCATTCACTCCATAAGACACACACACATTTCGCCTTACTTTTTAGGAGGGGAAAAGTGAGTCTTATAGAGCAAAAAATACGGTAATCCCTTGCCAAGAAAATTCCCTGCCAAGAAAACTCCATGAACAAAGACAACAGGCATAGAAAAGTTATGACGCTGGAAGATGAGCCCCTCAGGTCGGAAGATGTCCAACATGCTACTGAGGAAGAGCAGAGGACAAGTACAAGTAGATTCAGAGCTGATGAAGCAGCTGGGCCAAAGCCGAAAGGTCGCTCAGTTGTGGATATGCCTAGAAGCGAAAGGAAAGTCCAATGCTGTAAAGAAATATATTGCATAGGAACCTGGAATGTAAGAACCAGGAACCTTGGTAAGTTGGATGTCATCAAAAATGAGATGGCAAGAATAAATATTGACATCCTGGGCATCAGTGAACTAAAATGGACAGGAATGGGCGAATTCAGTTCAGATGACCATCATATCTACTACTGTGGGTGTTGTGTATGCCGGCATGGTTGCTCGAGAGCAAACAGGCAAGACTCCCCGTTGGTCTTTTCAAGGCTTTATTATCTGTCCGAAATGTTCACAATGCAGATCAACTCAATTCCATGTCTGCTCACTCACTAGCAGAATCTGGGAGTGGGCGGTCCTTAAACTTTCCCCAGCAGAGTAGTCTTTTGACCCCCCCCCACACCTCCCCTCTCTGTGTGTAAACCAACTGTGCAAAGATGGCGTGGGCAGAGGGGGACCTGCCTCCCCCCCGGCTTTGTTCATGCCAGTGCTGTGTCTCTCCCTTGCATCATCCGAGACCTGCACCCCTTCCCCACTGGAGGCGTGGCTTCCCTCCTCTGCAGAGGTAGTGCTGCTTCTCACGGTCTTTGGAGGCTCCCTGTAACCTAACTGCCCTTCCACCTCTCGCCTCTGAGCTGATGGCAGTTCCCTGACAGTGGGCAAGAATCCCGTAAAAGAAATGGAGTGGCCCTCATAGTCAAACTGAAATTGACAAATTCTATGAAGACTTACAACACCTTCTAGAAATGACACCAAAGAAGGATGTTGCTAAAGTAGGGAATCAAGAGATAAAAGGAACAACTGGCAAGTTTGGCCTTGGTGTTCAAAACGAAGCAGGGCAAAGGCTAATAGAGTTCTGCCAAGAGAACAAGCTGGTCATCACAAACACTCTTTTCCAACAACACAAGAGACGACTCTACACATGGACATCACCAGATGGGCAGCACCAAAATCAGATTGATTATATTCTTTGCAGCCAAAGATGGAGAAGCTCTATACAGTCAGCAAAAACAAGACCTGGAGCTGACTGTGGCTCAGATCATCAGCTTCTTATAGCAAAATTCAAGCTTAAACTGAAGAAAGTAGGAAAAACCACTGGGCCGGTAAGATACAATCTAAATCAAATCCCCTATGAATCAACAGTGGAAGTGAAGAACAGGTTCATGGATTTAGATTTGCTGGACAGAGTGTCTGAAGAACTATGGATTTAGGCTGGTAACATTATACAGGAGGCAGCAACGAAAACCATCCCAATGAAAAGGAAATGCAAGAAAGCAAAGTGGCTGTCCAACGAGGCCTTACCAATAGCGGGGGAGAGAAGGCAAGCAAAATGCGAGGGAGATACTAAAAGATACAGGAAACTGAATGCAGATTTCCAAAAAATAGCAAGGAGAGACAAGAAGGCCTTCTTAAACGAGCAATGCAAAGAAATAGAGGAAAACAATAGAATGGGAAAAACCAGAGATCTGTTCAAGAAAATTGGAGATATGAAAGGAACATTTCGTACAAAGATTACCATAATAAAAGACAAAAGTGGAAAGAAGAAAGAGGCCTTTCTCCTGGGCATTGTCAGCCAATTGGTGCCAAAGAAGGACAGAACTTTTTTATGTATGCTACAACAGCAGCAAGAATACTCATTGCAAAGTATTGGAAGACACAAGATTTACCCACTCTGGAAGAATGGCAGATGAAGGTGATCGAGTACATGGAATTGGCAGAAATGACTGGCAGAATCCGAGACCAGGGAGAAGAGTTGGTGAAAGAAGACTGGAAGAAATTTAAAGACTATTTACAGAAATATTGTAAAATTAATGAATGTTAGAAGGATGTTGGATAGAAACTAAGGGGTTTCCAGCTGTAATGCTTTAGGAGATATGAAAAAAAAGGTTTATAAATGGGTAAAAGCTTAATGGTAAGGATTTGCTGAACTAGCAAATTGAAGTGGAATACAAAGAAGGGAGGTATGAGGAGGTCTGGGGAAATAAGCGTAAGGAAGATATGTTATGGGAAATTATTTGTTTTTTAACTGTTTTTATGTTGTATTTTGTATTTTGTTTCTTTTTATTTTTAATTTTTTTTCATTGTTATATTTTAAAAACTTTAATAAATATCTTTTTTGGGGGGGGGAGTGGAAAGGACCTAACAGAAGCAGAAGACATCAAGAAGAGGTGGCAAGAATACACAGAGGAATTATACCAGAAAGATATGGATGTCTCGTACACCCCAGGTAGTGTGGTTGCTGACCTTGAGCCAGACATCCTGGAGAGTGAAGTCAAATGGGCCTTAGAAAGCACTGCTAATAACAAGGCCAGTGGAAGTGATGATATTCCAGCTGAACTATTTAAAATTTTAAAAGATGATGCTGTTAAGGTGCTACACTCAATATGCCAGCAAATTTGGAAAACTCAGCAGTGGCCAGAGGATTGGAGAAGATCAGTCTACATCCCAATCCCAAAGAAGCGCAGTGCCAAAGAATGCTCCAACTACCGCACAATTGCACTCATTTCACATGCTAGCAAGGTTATGCTTAAAATTCTACAAGGAAGGCTCAAGCAGTATGTGGACTGAGAACTCCCAGAAGTGCAAGCTGGATTTAGAAGAGGCAGAGGAACCAGAGATTGCAAACATGCGCTGGATTATGGAGAAAGCTAGAGAGTTCCAGAAAGACATCTACTTCTGCTTCATTGACTATGCAAAAGCCTTTGACTGTGTCGACCACAGCAAACTATGGCAAGTTCTTAAAGAAATGGGAGTGTCTGATCACCTCATCTGTCTCCTGAGAAATCTCTATGTGGGACAAGAAGCTACAGTTAGAACTGGATATGGAACAACTGATTGGTTCAACATTGGGAAAGAAGTACGACAAGGCTGTGTATTGTCTCCCTGGGTTCCCTGCCTCCTCTTTGGGTTTTAGTAAAGCAGTCTAATTTGTCTACGACTAAATGATATAAATGATCACTGCAGATGGTGACAGCAGTCACGAAATTAAGAGACACCTGCTTCTTGGGAGAAAAGCAATGACAAACCTAGACAGCATCTTAAAAAGCAGAGACATCACCTTGCCAACAAAGATCCGTATAGTTCAAGCTATGGTTTTCCCAGTAGTGATGTATGGAAGTGAAAGCTGGACCATAAAGAAGGCTGATCGTCGAAGAATTGATGCTTTTGAATTATGGTGCTGGAGGAGACTCTTGAGAGTCCCATGGACTGCAAGAAGAACAAACCTATCCATTCTGAAGGAAATCAGCCCTGAGTGCTCACTGGAAGGACAGATCCTGAAGCTGAGGCTCCAAGACTTTGGCCACCTCATGAGAAGACTCGACTCCATGGAAAAGACCCTGATGTTGGGAAGGATGGAGGGCACAAGGAGAAGGGGACGACAGAGGATGAGATGGTTGGATAGTGTTCTCGAAGCTACCAGCATGAGTTTGACCAAACTGCGGGGAGGCAGTGGAAGACAGGAGTGCCTGGCGTGCTCTGGTCCATGGGGTCACAAAGAGTCAGACACGACTAAACGACTAAACAACAACAACAACAATATAATCCTTGGTGTAGTAAGATAAGACCTTTGGAGCAGGCATTTTCAAAAAAAGAGTTTTTTTATGAACCGTCCTATTGCATACTGCTAAAAGAAAACTATATGAAAATGTTGTATAGATGGTATATTACAGGGGTGGCCAACTCCCAAGAGACTGTGGTCTACTCACAGAGTTAAAAACTGGCAGTGATCTACCCCCTTTTGAGGGGTTCAGGTCAAAGTTCTTGAACTTTTTTTAGGAGGGCCAAAGATGTTGAGCTTCTTTGGCGCAAGCCAGTGATCTATCACAGACGTCCAGTGATCTACTGGTAGATCACGATCTACCTGTTGGACATGCCTGTATTATAAGAAGAAAGGATTTCATCCTAAACTTATCTCTTGAAGAAAGTGCATCTAAGGCCCTAGGCTTCAACCAACTTACTCCCCTAGACATAAATCTGGCACTGATGGAGACCATAATTCAGGGTTCTGGAAACATTTTCAGCAGGGGGTGGGTCCACTGTCCCTCAGACTTTGCGGGGGGCCGGATTATATTTTGAAGGGGGGGGGAAATGAACAAATTCCTATGCCCCACAAATAACCCAGAGACGCATTTTAAAGAAAAGTGCACATTCTACTCGTGTAAAAATACCAGGTAGGCACCACAAATCACCCAGAGGTGCATTTTAAAGAAAAGGGCACATTCTACTTGTGTAAAAACATGCCGATTCCTGGACTGTCCGCGGGCTGGATTGAGAAGATGATGCGGCTGGATCCGGCCCCCGGGCCGTAGTTTGCCGACCCATGTCGTAATAGAAAGGAGAGAAGAAGGAAGAGGAAAAGCGCAAGGCTTGGAGGAGGATTCGAAGCTGCTGCTGATATATGCCCCCAGCCAAACTCTCTTTGCCAAACACCTCTCAGCAACCAGTCACGGGTGTTTGGTTTCAGCAACAGGTGGAATTAGCCGAAGCCAAAGAGAAATGTGGTCCCGAAGGGTTCGCAGAGAGGAGCAGCAGATGGCAAATGTCAAAAAGGAACCGGAAAAATCTCTCTCTCTCTCTCTCTCTCTCTCTCTCTCTCTCTCTCTCTCTCTCTCTGTGATGGCCTGGGAATCTGATTCAGAGGCTGAACCAGAGGAATCCCAGCCTGCATAGGAGTCCCCGCCTCCAGGGCCGGCCGAGCCGGGTCAGGGGCTTGAATCTGAAGGGCCCCCACCTGTGCTGGATCCTCAGGAGCAGACACCAGATGAATCCACTCTGGCTCAGGAGGTGATCGAGGACCCATTGCCTGCAGGTGGGCCTCTCCCAGCCCTGTCAGGGGAAGGTGAGGTTGCCTCAGGGTCCAGTAACCCTCCAGCCTCTCCTGAGCTGCAGAGGCTGAGGGCAGAGAGGCGGAGGGAACTGGGTTCTCTCAGGAGGAGTGCTCGCCTTAAGGCCAGGAGAGGCGGGTCACCTGTGGGCCGGGACCGCCCCTGGCCTCAGAGAAGATAAAAGGCCAGTCTGCCCGGTCTCAGGTTGCGGGAGCAACGTCATTGGAAACCTGTTTCTGCCAGCACCCAGACCTGTTCTTCCAGAGTTCCCGACCTTGCCCGGCTCCTCGCTTTGGACCCCGCCTCGCCCTTGGTGGATAGTCTCCGGACCCTCGACCCAGGACCGGTCTCTGACCACGCCTCACGGTAACCTCCCCCCGGGACCAGCACAGATTGTATCCGTGTATAGGACTACCCCCCAATTTTTTACATGAATTTTCTAGTAAAAATACCTAGTCTTATACACAGAAAAGTACGGTAATTTTAATTTTTATCATCTACCATACTGTCTTATTTCTTTTATAGTACAGTACATTGATGATTGCTTTCATGCTACGGATCCATGGTCTCATCAAAGAGTAAAATTCATGTTCAATGGCTGTTTCAGGGGTTGTTTTTCAAAATTTGGAACAGATTAATCCGTTTTGTATTCCTTTCTATGGCAAAGCGCGCCTTGGTTTTGGAACGCTTTGGTTTTGGAACAGACTTCCAAAACGGATTCAGTTTGAGAACCAAGGGACCACTGTATTAGCACAGCAACCCCTCCAGGTCTAGTGTGACCCATGCTACTGCAATGGCGAGTGGGATTTGCCCATGCTCCTAGCATCATGGAACTGGGCTGTCACAAGGCAAGTTGAGTACAGTGATACCTAATAATAATAATAATAATAATAAACACAATACAGCATTAAACATTAAAAACTTCACTAAACCTTGGTCCTCAAACTTAATCCCTTCAGGGTTTTGTGAGCCAGTGCCGGCTGATGTTTGCCACCTGCGCTACAGACTTTCCCGCTCCATGGAGCCAGGTGTGCTTCATGGTTAGCCTGCTTGTGGGTCCGGCACCTTCCTGGGTTACTCCATATCTTGAGGCCAACAACCCCCTGCTGGGGAATCTAGACTACTTTATCATCACCCTGGAGGGCATGTTCGGGGAGCTGAACCGTGCCCAGACCGCTGAGATGGCCCTGCAGAACCTCTGGCAGGGTGCTCGCTCGGTTACTGAGTACGCCGCAGAGTTCCGTTGGTGGGCTGAGGACACCCTGTGGAATGAAGCTGCCCGTTAGTTCCACTTCCGCCAGGAACTTCATCCATGCCTCAAAGACAAATTGGTGCAAGCGACCCCCCCCCCCAGCAGCCCTGACAGACTTTATCACACTTTGTATTAACATCGATACGCGCCTGTCTGAGAGTGATTCCAAGCGCCGCTCGAGGGGGCCCCCAGAGCCCAATGCGGCGGTGGGGCTTGAGGAGGAGCCCATGCAAGTGGGTGCGGCCCGCTGCTCTCTCTCCAGTCAAGAGAAAAGCCAGAGTTGGGCCCTGGGACTGTGCTTGTACTGCGGAGAGGGAGGCAATTTCGTGTCAGGGTGCCCGGCAAAGAGGTTCACGCCGGGAAACGACAAGTCCCGGCTGTGCTAGGAGGGGCTCAGCCGGGGCCCAGTCGCTGTGCCCCCCCTATTTCCTGCTCCCTTTCCGCATTCTCCTTTCCCAGTGGGGCATGCTGGCCCTGGAGGCAATGATTGATTCTGGAGCCTCTGCCGTCTTCATGGACATCAGTGTCACCGAGAAGTACCAGGTACTATCTGTAGTAAAAGCATCACCTGTTCCAGTGGTTGGCCTGGACGGGATCCCCTCACACTGGGACCCATTACCCATGACACCTGCCCGCTGGCCATGTTGGTGGCACACCGGCACCAGGAACTATTAACATTTGAACTGGTTCAGACCCCACATTTTTTCAGTGGTCCTCGGGAAGCTCTGGTTGGTCTGGCATGACCCCGCCATTTCCTGGGCTCAACAGACACTGTGTTTCTCATCGTCTTTCTGCCATGACGTCTGTGCCCAGCCCCCTGTGTTGCCTCCATCACAGCCGGAACCCGCGAACCCCCACCGACTGGCCCCCACTTCTTCCACTTTGCATGGGACCACCCCAGACAGGACAGGGCCACCGGACGCTGGCACTACCAGGATTTGGCAGACGTATTCGAGAAGAAAGAGGCTGAGGTGTTGCCACCCCCAGGACTCCGCTAGGGGCGCCTTGGAAGATGGCCGACAATACCATCTCTCCAGCTCCCACGAGGTAATTTAGAGGCTGAGATGGGAGTAATCAGCCTCCCAAATTCTTTCCGGTGGAAGGGAAGATGTGTTCTCATCCGCGGCTGCCCACAAACCACCCCCGAGTTCATAAAGAAGGAGGGGGTGGGGGCACTGGATGGAAAGCCCTCGAGGGAGTTCGGAGCTCCTGAACGCTGTCTCTGTGAGCGCTTCAAGTTCCATTTCTTAAGATAAAAGATTGGATTTAAGAATTTTGGACATGCTTCGGGCGAAGAAAGGGTAATTAATCTGCCAACTACAGCCACTGAGGTGTCAAGAGTGACAGGAGGAAGAAAAATAACATCAAAGAATAACATCTAAACCGGTATGTTGGAACGGAACGGAAAGGAGGGGGGATAAAACGTTTTCTTTTTCTACTACGATAATACCTAACAACCCCCCCCCCGAAGAACCGTCTACATTACTTATAGCAAGTGAGACGCCTCAGACCGGGCGATAGGGGCCGTGCTGTCTCAAAGGCAGGGGCCACAGCAGTTGCTTCACCCCTGTGCTTTCTTCTCCCATCAGCTTACTTCTGCGGAGCAGAATTATGATATTTGGGACCATGAACTCCTTGCCTTTAAAGTGGCGTTCGAGGAATGGCGTGTCACTTGCTGGAAGGGGCCCGGCACCCGGTTCAGCTCCTCACGGATCATCGGAACCTCGAACATTTCCAAGCCATGAAATGCCTCAAGCCAAGCCAAGCGCGCTGGGCCCTGCTCTTCAGGCGCTTTAACTTCCAGGTCACCTATCGTCCCAGTGCCCAGAACGGGAAGGCCGACGCTCTCTCCCAGAGGGATTCAGGCTCCGAGGATGACGGTTCAGAGCCAGCGCCCATGTTGACCAATTTCCTCCAAGGAAAGAAGCCGGTAAGAAGCCGAGGATAAAATTTAAGATTTTAACAGATAAAATTTATCCTCCGGTAAGAAGCCGAGGATAAAATTTAAGATTTTAACAGATGCAAAAGAAAGAGGAGGCTTCGCCCTGCCAGACCTGAAATTATATTATGAAGCATCTTGCCTCTGTTGGTTAAAGGAATGGATAAAATTACAAGATACGGATGTGTTAGACTTAGAATGTTTTGATAATAGATTTGGGTGGCACGCGTACTTGTGGTATGATAAGAAACGGGTCCACAAAGGTTTTGAAAATCATATTATAAGAAGGTCCTTGATTGAAGTATGGGAAAGATACAAAAATCTGTTGGAACAAAAAACTCCTTATTGGTTATCACCACTGGAAGCGATGAGCGTGAAGAAAGTCAATATGACAGGGGGTTGGGTAACATATGAGAAATTAATATGTAAAAGTGAAGGAAAATGGAAAATGAGACCATTTGAAGAAGTTAAGAATCATGTGAATGCCTCGCTGCATTTTTTTCAAATTAATGAGATGTTTAGAAAAGATTTAAATGAAAGGGGCTTTGCTGATAAAGAATCCAAATTTCAGACTGACATATTAAATAATGACTGTAAGATCTTAGCAAAAATGAATAAGATATTGCTGGAATGGTATACGAAGGATGAGGAGGTAAAATCTGTGATGATTGATTGGGCCAAAGATATAGGACATAATATACAAATGGAAGAATGGGAAAGACTTTGGAAAGATGGTTTAAGATTTACTGCATGTACTGCTATAAAAGAAAATGTTATGAAGATGATGTATCGATGGTATATAACCCCCGTAAAGTTAGCAAAAATGTATAAGATAAGTGAGAAGGGATGATGAGCTGCTTGTGTGTAAAATCGTAGTCCCTCAGAGTTTGTTCAAGTCCACAAACCTCTGTCTGTGACGGAGCCCCTCAGACATGGCTCCTCTAGTCACTGGCAGATTCCGACAGTGGTTGCTTTCGGAATCGCTTCCAACATAAAAGCTCCTTAACGGAAACACGTCTTCTGGACTCGCGGCGTGACAGTTTCCGGCGAGGAGTGGGTCTCCCTATGGGAGGTCCAGAAACCTCCCCACTGTTCTCGCTGGACGTGTCCCTGAGCCCTCCCTCTTGCTCGCTTTCCCTCAGAGACCCACCTCTCCCCCTGCTGGTTCCTGCTTCAGCTGCTGGGTCTCTCCCAGCCTCCGTGAGCCCTTCCACCACCTGTCCCTCCGATAGCAGTTCCCTGACATCCACCTCCCCTCCAGGACCCCCGTCACCCCCTCCCGTTCCCTCTCCTCTGGGCAGTGAGGAGGTAAAACCCCGAAAAGAATCCTCTTCATCTTCAGATGTCTCGAACATTTCCCTCCATTGGTCGCCGTTCCGGGTCGCTGAATCCTCCTCCTCCTCGGAATCTGTGAACCCCTCCAACTCCTCTTCATCATCTGTGGTAGCAAAGTATTCCCTCCGGAACCTCGCTACAGGCTGAGGTTTACGTGGGAACCTCTGATGAAAAGTTTCTATTAAGACCTCGTCATTGACATCCTCTGCCATGACCCAGGTGTTTTCCGACTCCGGTTCCCCTTCCCACATTACCAAATACTCCACTTGATCTCCCTTCCACCTGGAATCGAGGATCTCCGCCACATGGTTGCTGTGTTCCCTTTCCTCCATTGCTGGTCCCCGAGTGAACCTCCCTTCTCTGTCCCCTTTATACGGTGACAGCAACGACCTGTGGAAAACTGGGTGCAGCTTCATGTGGTTCGGTAACCGGAGTCTGAAAGCCACTGGGTTGACCTGTTGCGTGACTTCAAATGGGCCCAATCTTTTGGGTCTTAACTTCTTACAACCCCCTTTGAATGGTAACCCTTGGGTTGACAGCCACACCTGGTCCCCCACCCTAATGGTTTCACCTTCCCTCCTGTTTTTGTCTGCCTGCCTCTTATACTCCTCCTTGGCCCTGTTTAAGTTAAGTTGGAGCTGACGATGGATCGCTTCCATTTCTTCTACGAACTGTTCGGCAGCCGGGACGCTCCATCTCTCCCCTTCCCCCCCTGGGAAAGCCCTGGGATGGCACCCGTAATTAGCCAAAAAGGGGCTCATCCCTGTGGACACGTTCTCCGCATTGTTGTAGGCAAATTCCGCCAACGCCAGCTTCTCCACCCAATCATTCTCTCTGTCATTGACATAACACCTCAGATATTGCTGGAGGATGCCATTGGCTCTTTCCGCCTGCCCGTTGGTTTCAGGATGCCGGGCAGTCGAAAAATTGACCTCTACATGCAGTAAGCTCATGAGCTTCCTCCAGAACCTGGAAGTAAATTGTTTCCCTCGGTCTGAAACCACCCTCAAGGGGGCGCCATGCAACCTAAACACATTTTCTACAAACAATTTCGCTGTTTCTTCTGCCGTGACAGCATGTGAGCAGGCTATAAAGTGGCCCATTTTGGTTAACAGGTCTACCACAACCATGATGGCTGTTTTCCCTCTGGACTTTGGCAGATCAGTCATGAAATCTATGGACACTGCTTCCCATGGTCTTTCAGGTGTGGGTAGCGGTTCTAATAACCCCGCCGGCGCCCGCCTCTCCCCTTGGGCTCGCTGGCATTGGTCACAACCTTTCACATACTCCCGCACATCTTCCCTGACCTTGGGCCACCAAAATTCCCTGGTAACCAGCCACATGGTTTTGTGTTGCCCAAAATGCCCCGCGGTGGGGCCATCGTGCAGCTGCTTGAGTACCTTCCCCCCCAACTCTCCTTCAGGTATATACAACGCTCCCTTGTAATACAACACCCCGTTTCTCTCCTCAAAACCTCCGGGTTTATCTCCCTCCCTCCTGAGACCCCTGAGTTTGTCCTGGGCGTATTCATCATTCTCCGTTCCCTCTACCAGTTCTCTTTGCCCCACCAATGCCGCCCCACACACCCAGCGGTCCTCTGGAATGACATGTCTCTCTTCGGGTGCTCCCTCCCCCTCCAAATATTCAGGTTTGCGTGAGAGAGCGTCCGCCCTAATGTTCTCTGGGCCTGGCACGTAACAAATCTCAAAGTTAAATTTGGAGAACTCCTGGGCCCATCTCACTTGCCGTTGGTTGAGCACTCGTGCCGTTCTCCAATACTCTAGGTTCTTGTGGTCAGTGCACACTTGCACCTTATGTTGTTCGCCAATTAGCAGGTGCCTCCATCTCCAGAAAGCCTCATGAATGGCGAGTAGTTCTCGGTCGTACACCGTGTAGTTCCTCTCGGATTTGTTCAGTTTTCGCGAAAAAAAGGCACACGGTCTCCACTCTGACTCCTCCTTCCCTGGCTGCAGAAGCACCGCCCCTATAGCTCTGTCTGATGCGTCAGTTTCTACTCTCATCTTTTTTTGTAAATCCACATGCAGGAGCTGTTCTTCAGAGGCGAAGGCCCTTTTTAGTTCCTCAAATGCTTGCTCCGCCTCCTCAGTCCAAACGAATTTCTTCTTACTGCTGAGACAGTCAGTAATGGGCGCCGTCAGGTGGGCAAAGTTTCGGATGAACTTACGATAGAAGTTCCCAAACCCTAGGAACCTCTGCACATCCTTCTTTGTTTTGGGTGTTTTCCATTCCAGCACTGCCTGGACCTTGCCGGGATCCATGGCCAATCCCTTGTCTGACAGGCGGTACCCCAGGAATTCCACCTCCTTGGTATGAAACTGACACTTCTCCAGTTTCACCCACAGCTGGTTGGCTTGCAGCCTGCTCAACACTTCTCTGACGTCTCTCACATGCTGCTCCTCATTCTCAGAATACACCAACACGTCATCTAGGAAGGCCACACAATTCTTGTAAAGCAAAGGCCCCAGGACGTGGTTCATAAACGATTGAAAGCACGCAGAGCCTGCTTGTAGGCCGAAGGGCATAACTAAATATTCAAATGCCCCCAAAGGGGTGAACATGGTGGTTTTCCATTCATCCCCCTTCCTTATACGTATCAGGTTGTACGCCCCCCTTAGGTCCAGCTTTGTAAAAATCTTTCCCTTCCGCACCCTGGTCAAAATGTCGTCAATCCTGGGCATAGGGAAGGCCACTGGTTCTGACACTGCGTTTAAGGCCCTGAAGTCACACACAAGCCTCGGCTTGTCCGTGTTTTTTTTATCCACAAAAAACACTGGGCTGCCTCCCACCGCTCTGGACTCTCTGATGAAACCTCTCTTCAGGTTCTTGTCAATGAACTCCCTTAGTTCCTGCATCTCTCTGTCTGACATGGCGTACAGCTTGCCTACAGGGAGCTGTGCCCCAGGGAGTAAATTGATTTGACAGTCAAAGGGTCTATGCGGGGGTAGTTGGTCAGCTTCCCTTTCGCTGAAAACGTCGCTGAGATCTGCGTATTGTCGTGGCACCTTCACTTTCTCCATTACTTCCGTCCCTGCTAGGGTGGCTTGGGCCCCTGCCAAACCCTTTCCCTCTTTGCAGTGTTCTAAGCAATGCGCTGAACCAAAGGAAACCACTCTCTGATGCCAGCCCACCAGCGGATCATGTAATGCTAGCCAGCTCATCCCCAAAATAATGGGAGCCCCTCCCAAGGTGGCCACATTAAATGCTATCAGTTCGGTGTGCCTTGCCACCTTCATTATCATTGGGACGGTCTGCAAGCTGACTTCTCCTCCCAACAGCTCCCTGCCATCGATCGTGGTCACCTGCAGGGGGTTGCTTAAAGGGATCGTCTGTATCTGGTGTTCAGCTGCAAACTCTTTGCTCATGAAATTGCAGGAGCTGCCTGAGTCCAACAGCGCCTTTATCTTTAGGGGGTGTCCGTTTTGCAGCTCTAGCGACACTTCTATCACTAGGGCAGGTTTAGGAGGTTCTGGCGTGGGCACTTTCACTGCTGTTTGGCCTGGCTGCTGTGCCCCGACGTTGGCAGCCAGGCGTTGGCTTTTACTTGCTCCGGTATTTCTTCCTCTCTTCCCTCAACAGCTCCCACCATCCCTTGCCATTCCTTCCTCTGGGGGCAGACTCTGGCAAAGTGACCTGGCTGTTGGCAGAGATAGCATTTCCGGGCGCCTTTTCCCTCCTTCTTTCCCCCCTCACTGGGCTTTGAAACTGCGCGCGCGCGCGCTGTTCCGATTTCCATCGGCTCTGCCGGCGGGAAAGTTGGCTCTGGAATGTCTGGAATGCGGAACTCCTTCCAACGTTCCCCCTTCCCTTCCCGCCTCTCCAAGGCTCTCGCCTCCTGGCGCGCTCCTATGGTCAGCGCAGATTTGGTCAGCTGGTCCATAGAATCCGCCCTGGGCCCCCGGGAAAGTTCGTCTTTCACAGCCGAAGCAAGACCTTCTTCAAATAGCATTTGAATGGGTTCCGCCGATAAGTCCCACCCCAATCTGTGAACCAGCATGGTAAACTCAGTCCAGTACTCACGGACAGATCGGCTCCCCTGTTTGCAAGCCATTAGCTGTCTGCGCACCACTCCCTGCTCAATATCACTGGAAAACATCAGATCCATGGCACGAAAGAACTTCATTGTGTCCTTTAGGACGTCATTATTCGTTGCCATCAGGGGTCTAACCCAGTCTCTCGCCCCCTTTTCAAGATGCCCAATCATGAAAGCCACTCGCGATTCCTCATCAGGGAATTCATCAAACTGCAGATTGAGGGCATATTGCATCTCTGTCCGAAAGGCATGATAGTCCTTGGGCTCCCCCCCAAACTTCTGCACCAATCCTGGTACCTTTCTGGTGAGCTGGGTTGCTTTCCCCTTTTTGTCTGCATCCTGAGCCCTTCTCTCCTCAAGCCTCGCCGTCTGCAGTGCTAGCTGGACCTCCAACACCCGGTACCTTTCTTCCAGGCTTGGACTCGCCCCCGCTCCTGCTTCTCCGGTTCTGGCTGGGTCGCTCATGATGCCTTCTCCTGCACAAACAGCTTACAGAGACTGTCAGAATGCTGAGAAGGGATGATGAGCTGCTTGTGCGTAAAATCGTAGTCCCTCAGAGTTTGTTCAAGTCCACAAACCTCTGTCTGTGACGGAGCCCCTCAGACATGGCTCCTCTAGTCACTGGCAGATTCCGACAGTGGTTGCTTTCGGAATCGCTTCCAACATAAAAGCTCCTTAACGGAAACACGTCTTCTGGACTCGCGGCGTGACAGTTTCCGGCGAGGAGTGGGTCTCCCTATGGGAGGTCCAGAAACCTCCCCACTGTTCTCGCTGGACGTGTCCCTGAGCCCTCCCTCTTGCTCGCTTTCCCTCAGAGACCCACCTCTCCCCCTGCTGGTTCCTGCTTCAGCTGCTGGGTCTCTCCCAGCCTCCGTGAGCCCTTCCACCACCTGTCCCTCCGATGGCAGTTCCCTGACAATAAGTAACAAATGTTGGAAATGTAAAGAAAAGGAAGGCACTTTTTTCATATGTGGTGGGAGTGTAAGAAGGTAAAATGCTTCTGGGAAATGATTTATAATGAATTGAAGAAAATGTTGAAATATACATTTACTAAGAAACCAGAAGCGTTTTTACTAGGTATTGCAGGGAATGAGATAAACAAGAAAGAGAAGTTATTCTTATACGCAGTGACTGCAGCAAGAATATTGATGGCCCAGAAATGGAAACAAGAGGAGCTGCCTACGATAGAAGATTGGAGAGCCAAAATGATGGACTATGCGGAATTGGACAGAATGACAGGAAGGATTCAGAATCGACGAGATCAAAGATTTACAGATGATTGGGAGAAGTTTATTCAATATTTGCAAAAACTAAGTGATAACCAGATTACGTTTGTAGGTTTTAAGGAAGCTCTGTGATGTGAAAATCTAATAATAAGTATAAACAATGAAATTGAAGCTACCAGAATAAATAACAATAAGTAGGATTGTGTTAAAAGTTATAAAATGAAGGAAGCTCAGACAAATTGAAGGAAGTCAAAAAAATGGAATTAAGAGGTAATTAAGAAGTTTGAATGTACAACTTTGTTTTCTTTTTTTTTATTTGTAAACCAATAAAAATATAATTTAAAAAAAAAAAATTCCTCCAAGGAACCTGGGAGCAGGACTTTCAGGGACAGGTTTGCCTAGCTGTGCGCCAGGATCCGTTTGCCAAGGACCGGTTAGATACCGTCCCGGTGCCTTTGGGACCGGGGGGTGCACCGCTTGATGTTCGGGATGGGTGTGTGTACCATCACGGCCGGCTCTACATTCTGGAGGGGCTGCTCAGGACCCAGGTCCTTGAGCAGTGCCACGACGCACAAATCGCCAGACATCGCGGGTAAGCAAAAACACTGCTGTCAGAGCTGCTTGAAGATCCTAGCTCACAGAGGATCACGCTAGCCAGCGATCATTAAGTAAAAGTCTTTATTGAATTACAGTTTCCATTCTCACGCTGCTGCGCGCAACTCTACGTCTAGTAGCTAGATCGGCGAAGCTCCGTCTGAGTCTCCGCCCCGTGTGCACCAACTTAATATCCTAGCCTTGCTCCACCTTTTCCGCCTGACTGTCCTCCTCTGGGTCCCTCTACCCCCCGGGGCTTCTTCCTTCCGGGATTCTTCTGACGCTGACCCGGACCCTCCTGCCTCCTTGCGCCGGGCTTTAGGACCTGGTTCCCTTTCGGGGCTGCTTACTGCGCCGCCTTCCTCTGCATTTGAACTTGGCGCGCGCGCCCAACCTTCCACTTTCCTCTTAACCGTTTCTTCGCTCCCCGATGGAGGTGTGGCCACTCCTGACTCATGCCCTCCCTCCTGTGGTGAGCTGCCAGCGCTTCCCCCCTGGCTCCTTTCCTCTTCCCTGCTTCCTGGCGGTGACGCTGGTCCCGATTTCCAGCTGCTCCCCCCTGAGTCCCCTCTGGCTCTATCTTCCTGGGGTGCCCCCCTAGACTCCCCCCTTGCCCTGGCCACTGGTGCTCCTTTCTGTGAATCCTCTGATTCACTGGAAAGACTAGGAGATCTCGGGTCGTCGTCATCACTCATCTTTTCTTCTGCCTCCTCCCCTTCGCTCTCTGTTTCCTCCCTTGCCCGTGCCTCTGCTCCTAAACCCCTGACATCCATCCCCCCCTCGAAGCCCCCCATTCCCCCCTCCCCTCCTTCCGGTGCTGGAGCTGGAGGCTGCTGTTGCAAAGGGACGAACGTCGGATATCGGTCGCTTCCCGTGGCGGGTCTCCATCTGAAGTCTCGCGGGTCTTCCTCCCTGCCCTCGTCGACAACAGTCACCTCCGCTTCCATCTCTGTGCCGCCGTGCTCGAAACCAGGGTCGTCCCCGAAAACGTCCATGTCCGTCTCTCCCTCACTTCCTCCTGGCGGTGTTGCTCGTCCTGGGCCTTCCAGCCACCGTCTGCGGAACTGCTCCTCTGGTCTATCGTCCCACCAATACGAGGGTTCTGATGCAGATCCCGAGGGTGACCCCTCCGGGGAACGGACGTCTTGTGTCGGGTCCTCGTCCGAGTCGAACCCCCGGAAAGTGCTGGCCGAAAGCGTGGGCGTGAAAAGCCAGTCGTCGAAAAAGTCTGCTGGCATAGGTCTATGGGGGAAGAGGGCATGAAACTCGTCTTTGAGGAGAGGTTCGTCCAAGGCGTAGCCCGGCACCCAGCTGTTCGCACTGGCCGGGGTGCCCTCCTTGGCGAGAAAGTATTCTACCCCCTCTTCCCCCCATCTGGAGTCCAAAATCTCCGTGACTTCGTTGATGCGCTCCTTCTGTGCCACTCCCGCGTGCCCTGTTCTGTCTCTGACCGGACTCGGCGCCGTTCCGGGTTCCTGGAACCTGTGCGGTGCCTTGTAGGGAGTGAGCACCGATCTGTGGAATACCGGATGCATTCTGGAACCCTCCGGAAGTGCCAGTCTGAACGCTACCGGGTTGACCTGCTCTTCGACTTGGTAGGGCCCCAGTTGTTTATGCCCTAGTTTCTTCTTGGCCAACGACCTGGCCGGCACTGCGTGGGCTGCTAACCAAACCCAGTCTCCCACGTGGAGCTCTTCGCCAACCCTTCTGTGCTTGTCCGCTTGTACCTTGTATGCGTGCTTGGCCAGCTCCAGGTGGCGCCTCAGCTGATCGTGGACTTCCTGCAGCTCCGACGCGAACGCATCTGCTGTCTGCGGCTCCCCCTCTCCCATTCTTTCCAGTCCCGGGAAGCTTCTGGGGTGCCTCCCGTTGTTGGCGAAGAACGGCGTGACTCCCGTGGACACGTGCTTCGTGTTGTTGTAGGCGAACTCGGCAAGCGGCAGGTAATCCACCCACGTCGCCGGCTGTTGATTTGCATAACATCTCAGGTACTGCTGCATGATGGCATTGACCCGCTCCGCTTGCCCGTTGGTCTGCGGGTGTCTCGCCGACGCCAGGTTGATCTTGACGTTCAGGAAGCCCATCAGCTTCTGCCAGAAATTCGAGATGAACTGCCGCCCCCGGTCGGACAGAATAGACCGTGGCAGACCGTGAACCTTGAACACGTGGTCTATGAACAGTTTGGCGGTTTGCTCCGCCGTGGCCACCTTAGCACACGGAATGAAATGCGCCATCTTGGAAAACAGGTCTACCACCACCAGCACTGCCGTCTTGCCCCTCGAGCTGGGCAGATCCGTGACAAAGTCCAGGGCCACCCTTTCCCAAGGTTCGACCGGAGTTTGCAGCGGTTCCAACAGTCCGGCCGGCGGTTTGTGCACTGGTTTGGCCCTCTGGCAGGTGTCACACCTGGCCACGTAGTCTGCGACCTCCCCTCTCATTCCAGGCCACCAGAAATCCCTGGCTACTAATTCCACCGTCTTCTCCTTGCCAAAGTGCCCGGCCGTGGGCGCGTCGTGCAGCTGCTGCAGCACCTTGGCGCGAAGGTCGTCTCCCGGCACGTAGATGGCCCCTTTACGGATGAGCAATCCATCTCGTAGCTGGAAACCGTCGGCCGCAGCCGTGCCCCTTTGCACCTCTGCCATCTTTGCTTGCGCGAAGGAGTCATCCTGCAACGCTCGTCGCACTGCCTCCAGGTCCACGGTGGCCGCGGCGCACGCCCATACTGTTGGTGCGAAGATGTGCATGGCGGCCGCTGGCGTTGCGTCCTCCAGATACTGTGGCTTACGGGAGAGGGCGTCCGCCATGATGTTAGTGTCCCCCGGGACATACTCTATGCGGAAGTCGAAGTTCGCAAAAAACTCAGCCCAACGTATCTGCCTCTGGTTTAGGAACTGTGCCGTGCGCCAGTGCTCCAGATTCTTGTGGTCCGTGCAAACCTGCACCGTGTGCTTGGCGCCGACCAGGAAGTGCCTCCACGCTTTGAACGCTGCATGAATGGCCAGCAACTCCCTGTCCCAGATGGTGTAGTTCTGCTCGGACTTGCTGAGCTTCCTGGAGTAAAACGCTGCCGGTCGCCACACCCCCTGCTGGTCCTTTTGCAGCAGGACCGCCCCCACGGCTCTGTCCGAGGCGTCTGTCTCCACCCTCATCGGCCTGCTGGGGTTGACGTGAAGCAGCTGCTCTTCCGACGCGAAGAGACGCTTGAGTGCCTGAAAGGACTGCTCCGCCTCCTCTGTCCAAACGAACTTCTTTTTCTTGGAGCTAAGCGTGTCTGTGATGGCCGCTGTCTGCATAGCGAAGCCCTTGATAAACTTGCGATAGAAGTTCGCAAAGCCGACAAACCTCTGGACCTCCTTCCGGTTGCGTGGACTCTTCCAATCCAATACCGCGCGAACCTTGGCGCTGTCCATGGCGAGCCCCTTGTCAGACAACTTGTAGCCCAGAAAATCCACCTCCGTCACGTCAAATTGGCACTTCTCCAGCTTGGCGTAGAGCCTATGTTGCTTTAGTCTGGTCAGCACTTCCTTGACGTGTCTGTCATGCTCCTGCTGCGATTCCGAAAAGATCAGGATGTCATCTAAGAAACAGACGCACGTCTTGTAGAGAAGTCCCGCCAACACGTGATGCATGAAAGCTTGAAAAACGTGGGAGCCATTTTGCAATCCAAAGGGCATAACTCTGTATTCGTAGGTACCCAGTGGCGTGAACATGGCCGTCTTCCACTCATCTCCCTCCCGCATACGAATGAGGTTGTACGCCCCTCGCAGGTCTAACTTGGTGAACACTTTCCCCTTCCGCACCTTCGCCAGGAGGTCGTCGATTCGGGGCATGGGGAAGTCCGACGGCTTGGTCCCATTGTTTAAAATGCGATAGTCCACGACCAGTCTTTTTTGGGGCGTGTCTCGCTTCTTAACAAAGAATACTGGGCTGCCCCCCGCTGCCTTGGACTCTCGGATGAAACCGCGCTCCAAATTATGATCTATGAACTGTTTGAGTTCCTGCAGCTCGTCCTCTGACATGGAATACAGTTTCCCCTTAGGCAGCGCCACCCCCGGCAGCAGGTCAATCTTGCAGTCATATGGTCTGTGAGGGGGTAGCCTGTCTGCCTCCTTCTCGCAGAAAACTTCCAAAAATTCTGCGTACTTGTGGGGAATCGCTTGCAGCGTGCCTAGCAGCAGCTGTGACTCCTCTTCCTCTCCTTCCTGCCGGGGCACGATGCAGTGTTCAGCACAAAAGGAAGAGCCGAAGATCAGCTGCCTCTGGTACCAAGCCAGCGTTGGGCTGTGCTTGTCCAGCCAACTCATTCCCAATACAATGGGCGTATCCGATAGTTGAGTGACATTGAAGCTGATGATTTCTTTGTGATTTCCAAGTCGCATCGCCATGGGCGGCGTCTGCTTCACCACTTGCCCCCCTAGCAACTCCCTGCCATCCACCGTGACAACCTGCAGGGGCAGTGTGGCCGGCAGCAACTGTATAGCGTGCTTGTCGACAAAGTCCTGCCCTATAAAGTCCGCGTTGCTGCCCGAGTCAACTGTGATGGGCACGTCAGTGGTGATTCCATTGGGCAGCTGGAGAGATGCGGTGAGCCTCACCACTGGTTTGGGCGGGAGGGGGTTCACGGGCTGTAAAACCTCTGGGGACTGCGTCACTAACACGTCTGGCTGGGCCCCAGGGCCTCTTCCTCCAGCCAGACTGCGTCGTTTCCCTGCTGTGGTCCCCCTTGCTGCGTTGCTGCAGTCACCATTGCCGAGGCTGCAGTAAGCTTGTGGAGCCTCTGGGGACACTCTTTTGCCATATGCCCTGGCTCCTCACAGACGTAACACTTCCTGTTCCCTCTAGGAGGCTTCGCTTTCACTGCTGCCGGTGCTAGGGCTCTGGTTGCTGACTGAGCCCTTGCACCTCCAACCTCCATAGGTTCGGCTCCTCCTCCTGGCGGAGGCGTGGATTGCGCCCGCGCTGCTTCTCTGGGAAGGAAGGAGGGGCCCCTGGCTGGTTCGTGCCCTCCACGCCCTTCGTCCCTGCTCCACGGACGTCCTTCCAGCCTCACCCCCACTGCCAGTGCCCTCTGAACGACCTCCTGGGTGGTTCGGGGTCTCTCCCCCCTCGCGATCTCATCTTTAATCGAGTTGTGCAGCCCCTCCCAAAAGAGGTCTCTTACAGGAGCCGAATCTCTGTCCCATTCCAGGGCACTGACCAAGGCGAAAAAGCGGGCATGATACTGCCTGACGCTGGCCCTCCCTTGTCTCAGCCCATGTACCTCCTTCCGTGCAAGATCCACGTCAATACTTGATAAAAAACACCCATCCATCGCTTTAATAAAGGCATCTGCATTCTGGAGCGCCGGATCCTTATCTCTCCATAAATTACGTAGCCATGCTTTAGCATCCCCATGCAGATGGGACATGATGAATCCCACTTTCTCTTGCTCATCTCTAAAGTCTTTATGCAGCAGTTGCAGTGCGCACAGTACGTTGGCTCTAAAGTTGGGATACTGTTGCAGGTTCCCATCGAAGTGAGAGACCAGCCCGCCTGTCCGTCTCGCCAACCCAATTCCCTCCTGCCGGGGTGTCTGCTTTGTCAGCACGTCTAACCTGACCTGGAGATCCCTACAGGCGGCAGCTGCTTCCTCCTCTCTCTTCCTGGATGCGAGAGCCTCGGCATTCAGTTGTGCCACTGCTTTTCTGAGTTCCTCTATCTGCTGCTCAGCCGTCATGTCGTCTGCCGTTCGTGAGCTCGCTAGTAGGCACCTGTTTCTCTCCCCTCCTCGAGGCTGTAGATGCCCACAATCGTGAGACGGAGCTTACTGTCAGAGCTGCTTGAAGATCCTAGCTCACAGAGGATCACGCTAGCCAGCGATCATTAAGTAAAAGTCTTTATTGAATTACAGTTTCCATTCTCACGCTGCTGCGCGCAACTCTACGTCTAGTAGCTAGATCGGCGAAGCTCCGTCTGAGTCTCCGCCCCGTGTGCACCAACTTAATATCCTAGCCTTGCTCCACCTTTTCCGCCTGACTGTCCTCCTCTGGGTCCCTCTACCCCCCGGGGCTTCTTCCTTCCGGGATTCTTCTGACGCTGACCCGGACCCTCCTGCCTCCTTGCGCCGGGCTTTAGGACCTGGTTCCCTTTCGGGGCTGCTTACTGCGCCGCCTTCCTCTGCATTTGAACTTGGCGCGCGCGCCCAACCTTCCACTTTCCTCTTAACCGTTTCTTCGCTCCCCGATGGAGGTGTGGCCACTCCTGACTCATGCCCTCCCTCCTGTGGTGAGCTGCCAGCGCTTCCCCCCTGGCTCCTTTCCTCTTCCCTGCTTCCTGGCGGTGACGCTGGTCCCGATTTCCAGCTGCTCCCCCCTGAGTCCCCTCTGGCTCTATCTTCCTGGGGTGCCCCCCTAGACTCCCCCCTTGCCCTGGCCACTGGTGCTCCTTTCTGTGAATCCTCTGATTCACTGGAAAGACTAGGAGATCTCGGGTCGTCGTCATCACTCATCTTTTCTTCTGCCTCCTCCCCTTCGCTCTCTGTTTCCTCCCTTGCCCGTGCCTCTGCTCCTAAACCCCTGACAACTGCAGCCACTGTCCCAGGCCTTCTGGTGGCCAGGGGTTCGGTTGGACATTAAGAAATATATGCGGTCCTGTGAGATTTGTGCTCGGACCAAGGTGCCGCAACAGAGACTCCTGGGACTCCTCCAGCCATTACCCACCCCCACAGACCATGGTCAACGCTTTCTATGGAGTTCATCGTGGACCTGCCGGTGTCCAAGGGACATTCTGGTGGTGGTGGATTCACTCACCAAGACGGCACACTTTATCCCGGTCCGAAGCCTCCCCACAGCGCCACAGACGGCCCATCTGTTTCTTGAACACATATTCCAGCTACATGGGCTCCTGGACACGGTGATCTCAGAAAGGCCCCCAGTTCACGTCCCAGTTCTGGACGGCCTTTCTCAAGGGACTGGGTATCGAAAGGCGACTCTCCTCCGCATATCACCCATAAATAGATGACCAGACAGCGGGTGTGGTTGTCAACCCAAGGGTTACCCTTTAAGGGGGGGTGCAAGAAGTGCGTAAGTTGCCGCCACTCCTGGCTATGTTGCCTTGTTAAACCCTTTCTGTCTGGACAGCCCTTCACTTCGTGGCTGCCTCAGTCGCTAGCAGAATCCGTCAGTGGGCGTTTCTTAAACCTTTTCCCGCATAAAAGCTGTTTGACCCCAAGTCTCCTCCTACTCTCCCTGCGCGGAAGTCTTCTGTGCAGGGAGGGTGTGGGTAGTGGAGGACCCGTGCTCTCCCCGCTGGTCTCCGGCGAGGAGTCTTGGAGCCCCCTCGCCGATTCCCCCATCTGCCCCCCTTTATCCCTGGTGTTACGCTGATTTCCTTCCCCAGCTGATGAGCTGCCTCTCTCCCTGCTGGGCCCTTCTCCAGCATCGCTTGAGAGCCTTGCCTCCGCCTCTGGCTCCGATGTCAGTTCCCTGACATCCACCTCCCCCCAGGACCCCCTCCACCCCCGGCCCGACCTTTCGATCCAACTTCGTCCCTTTCCTCGGCCGACGATGAGGGGAATCCTCGGAAGGAGCTGTCACCATCCTCTGTGGATTCAAAACCCGCTTCCCACCCGCTCCGATCTCTCCCCGCTGGGTGGTCTTCCCATTCTGATTCTTCTTCCTCCAAAGTCTCTCCTCCCTCCTCTTCGGAGACAGAAAAACCCACAAAATCCTCTTCCTCGTCTGTGGTTCCAAATTGCTCCTCCCAGAATCTCGCTAGTGGTTTGGGTTTGTCCGGGAACAGGCTGTGGAATTCCTCCACAAGATACCCATCATTGATGGCCTCCGCAGGAACCCACGTGTTTTCCGACCCAGGTTCTCCCTCCCAAGCTACCAAGTACTCCACCTGGCGCCCTCGCCACCTTGAATCGAGTATTTCCGTGGCCCGGTTGTGGTGTTCCCTCTCCTCTATCTGCGGGTGTGTGGTGACTTCGCCCTCTTGCCCCGGGAATTCCCGCCCCTCCCTGTACGGTGAGAGTAGGGACCTATGGAACACCGGGTGTATCTTCATTCTGTCAGGCAACTTGAGCTTGAACGCCACGGGGTTCACCTGCTGTGTTACCTCAAACGGCCCCAGCCGCCTTGGCTGCAACTTCTTGCACCCTCCTTTTAGGGGTAACCCTTGGGTTGACAACCACACCCGGTCCCCCACCCGTATGGTCTCCCCTTCCCTACGGTGCCTGTCTGCCTGTCTCTTGTAAATTTCCTTGGCCCGTTCTAAGTTCATCTTAAGTTGCTGGTGCAGGGCCTCCATTTCTTCCACAAACTGCTCTACCGCAGGTACGCTCCACCCTTCCTCCCCACTCCCCGGGAAGGCCCTGGGGTGACACCCATAATTGGCCACGAACGGGCTCATCCCCGTGGACACATGTTCAGCGTTATTGTATGCAAATTCAGCCAGCGCTAGTTTCTCTACCCAATCGTTCTGCCTCTCGCTGACGTAGCAGCGTAGGTATTGCTGGAGTATACTGTTCGCTCTTTCTGCTTGCCCGTTGGTTTCCGGATGTCTCGCCGTCGAGAAGCTCACCTCTACCTGCAGCAAGCTCATGAGCTTCCTCCCGAACCGGGAAGTAAATTGTTTCCCGCGATCTGAAATTTCTCTCGAGGGAGCCCCATGCAACCTGAAGATGTGATCCACAAACAACTTGGCTGTCTCCTCAGCGGTCACCGCATGTGAGCAAGCTATGAAATGGCACATCTTTGTCAGTAGATCGACTACTACCATGACCGCTGTCTTCCCCCGGGACTTGGGCAAATCGGTCATAAAATCAATGGACACCACCTCCCAGGGTTTTCCCTGCGTGGGTAAGGGTTCCAGTAATCCTGCGGGGGCAGCCCGCTCCCCCTTTGCCCTTTGGCAGCGTTCGCACCCCCGTACGTATTCCCGTACATCCTCCCTCACCCTTGGCCACCAGAACTGCCTGGTGACGAGCATCGTGGTTTTGTGCTGTCCAAAGTGCCCAGCTGTGGGGTTGTCGTGGAGTTGTTTGAGTACCTTTCCCCTCAGGGTCTCCCCCGGTACATACAGCGCCCCCTTATAGTACAGCACCCCTTCCTTTTCCTCAAAACCCCCTTGGTTTTCTCTTCCGTCTCAGAGTTCCCGGATTTTAGTTTGTGCGAACACGTCGTTTCTAGTAAGCCTGGCCAGGTCTCGTTTCCCCACCAAGGTCCCCCCCCCACACCCATCGGTCCTCGGGGATCACGTGTCGTATCTCCGGTGGTCCCTCTCCTTCCATGTACTCTGGCTTCCGGGAGAGAGCATCTGCTATTACGTTTTCCTCTCCTGGCACGTATCGGATTTCGAAGGAAAACTTGGAGAACTCCTGTACCCATCGAATCTGCCTCTGGTTGAGTACTCGTGCAGTCCTCCAGTATTCCAAGTTCTCGTAATCTGTACAAACCTGGATCTTGTGCTGTGCCCCTATTAGCATTTGTCGCCATCGACGAAACGCCGCATAGATCGTAAGCAGTTTGTGGTCATAAACAGTATAGTTTTGCTCCAACTTGCTCAGCTTTCTCGAGAAAAAGGCACACAGTTTCCATTCCTGCTTGCTCCTCCCTGTCTGCAAAAGAACCGCCCCAATGGCTCTGTCGGACGCGTCGGTCTCTAGCCTCATGGGATTCTCCAGATCAACGTGCAGGAGCTGCTCTTCCGAAGCGAACGCCTTCTTCAGTCTTTCAAAGGATTGCTGGGCTCCCTCTGTCCAGGCGAACTTCCTTTTGCTACTGAGACAATCCGTGATGGGCGCTGTCAAGTGGGCGAAGTTCTTGATGAACTTTCTGTAGAAGTTGATGAACCCTAGGAACCTCTGCACGTCCTTCCGGGTTTTGGGGGCCTTCCATTCCAGCACTGCCTGGGTCCATCGCTAGGCCTTTTTCTGACAACTTGTACCCCAGAAACTCGACTTCTCTGGCGTGAAACTGACATTTTTCCAGCTTGACCCACAACTGGTGCTTTTGCAGTCTCTTTAGCACTTCCCTGACGTCTCTGACATGTTGCTCCTCAGTGTCCGAATAGATTAAGACGTCATCCAAGAAGGCTATGCAGTTCATGTACAGCAGGGACCCCAACACGTGGTGCATGAAAGCTTGAAAACAGGCAGAGCCCGACTGTGATCCAAAAGGCATAACTAGGTACTCAAAGGCCCCCAGGGGTGTGAACATTGTGGTCTTCCATTCGTCCCCCTCCCTCATCCTAATCAAGTTGTATGCTCCCCTGAGGTCTAGCTTGGTAAAAAAATTCCCCTGCCTCACCCGTGTTAAAATGTCGTCAATCCTGGGCATTGGGAAGGTCATGGGTACCAACACCAAATTGACGGCCCTGTAGTCCACAACAAGCCTGGGTTGATTAGTGTCTTTTTTGTCCACAAAGAACACCAGACTGCCCCCCACCGCCTTTGATTCTCTTAGGGCCCTAGTCTCTTGTGACAGAGCGTTCCAGCCAAAGGCCTGGTGGAACAGCTCTGTCTGGCAGGCCCTGCGGAAAGATGTCAAGTCCCGCAGGGCCCTAGTCTCTTGTGACAGAGTGTTCCACCAGATCGGAGCCACAGCTGAAAAAGCCCTGGCTCTAGTTGAGGCCAGCCTAACCTCTCTGTGGCCTGGGACCTCCAAGATGTTTTTATTTGAAGACCGTAAGTTTCTCTGTGGGACATACCAGGAGAGGCGGTCCCATAGGTACGAGGGTCCTAGGCCGTATAGGGCTTTAAAGGTTAAAACCAGCACCTTAAACCTGATCCTGTACTCCACCGGGAGCCAGTGCAGATGGTATAGCACCGGGTGAATGTGATCTCGCAGCGAAGACCTCGTAAGGAGTCTCACTGCAGCATTCTGCACCTGCTGAGTTTCTGGGTCAGTCTCAAGGGCAGCCCCACGTAGAGCAAGTTACAATAATCCAGTCTGGAGGTGACCGTCGCGTGGATCACAGTGGCTAAGTCAGGGCGAGAGAGGTAAGGAGCCAACTGCTTAGCTTGGCGGAGATGGAAAAATGCCGCCTTTGTTATAGCTGCAATCTGACCTCCATGGAAAGGGAGGTGTCGAAGATTACACCCAAACTCTTAACGGGTGGTGCTGGCACTAATTGCGCCCCCGCAAGAGATGGGAGTTGCCCCCCCCCCCCAATCCCATATCGTCCCGTCCCAGCCACAGGACCTCTGTCCTCGAAGGATTTAGCTTCAACCAGCTCCCACGTAACCATCCAGCCACAGCTTCCAAACATCTGATCAGTGTGTCTGGGGCCGAGTCAGGATGGCCATCCATCAACAGATAGAGTTGGGTGTCATCAGCATACTGATGGCAACCCAGCCCAAAACTCCGGACAAGCTGGGCGAGGGGGCGCATAAAGATGTTGAAAAGCATCGGGGAGAGTATCGCACCCTGAGGCACTCCACACACCAAGGAGTGGCGCGATGACAATTCCCCCCCAAGCGCCACCCTCTGTCCCCGACCACATGAAGTGTAAGGCATGCGCAGCAAACAAGGTCAAAATGGCTGTGAAAGGTAAAGTGTCTAGTAGACAAGCTACAGAACTATATCAGGTAGTGCATGCTGATTTCGTTGGTCCACTAGCCCCCTCTTTGGGTGGAGCCAAGTACTTCATGGTTCTCATTGATTCATATTCCAGGTATATTCATGTGTTCAATCTCAAGCAGAAATCAGAAGCGTTTCCTAGGTTCAAGGAATTCTGTGCTTGGTTGGAAAATGTGCATGACAAACAAGTGAAATGTTTATTTACAGATTGCGGGGGAGAATTCACTTCTCAGCAGTTTTAAGTGTTTCTGACTGAGAAAGGAATTCAACATGACCTTTCAAGTCCACGGTCTCCTTGGATGAATGGACTTTGTGAAAGGGCAAGCCAAACATTGCTTCAAGGCTTGAAAACCTTGCTGCATGATGTCAATCTTCCAGAGAGTTATTGGGCAGAAGCGCTCGGCTGTTTTGATTATTCTTTTAATTGCAGATTGTCACCACCGAATGGTTGTACCCCCTATGAAAAGAAGTTTGGCAAGAAACCATACATCAAGCACATGAGAATTTTTGGTTCTGACATGTGGGCCAGGGGTTCTCCCACAGCAACAACAGGGGTGCCCCCGGATCCTCCCACCAAGGGCCTGGTAGCCGCCAGTAACTTGCATCTTGGCTTAGCCTTCTCCCCCATTCGTCTTCAGCCCCTCAGAACCCTGCTGGATCAATATCCCGATCGGAAAGCTGTGCAGTATCTTTGGAAGGGGTTTTCCACGGGTTTCAGAATCCCGGTGTCTTTTCCCCCTAACACCGGGGACCCACAAAATCAAAAATCAGTCAGGGAAAGGCCAGAGAAAGTTAGGAAAAAGATAGGGAAGGAAATCAGTGCAGGTAGGGTAGCAGGTCCCTTTGCTGAGCCTCCAGTGGAAGGACTTCATCTATCCCCATTAGGCATTGTACCAAAAAAGACCCCAGGGGAATTCCGCATGATCCACAACCTCTCTTACCCAAGGGGGGGCTCAGTCAATGACGCAATTCCCCAGGAGCTTTGTACGGTGAAATACGCCTCCTTCGACCATGCAGTAAAAATGATCCGCAAATTTGGGCGGGGGGCACTCCTTGCCAAATGTGACATTGAGTCGGCGTTTCGCCTTCTTCCCGTCCATCCAGCGGACTTCCGTTGGCTGGGCTTTAGATTCGAGGGGGCGTATTTCATTGACAAAGCAATGCCTATGGGTTGCTCCATGGCTTGCTCAGCTTTCGAGTCGTTTAGTACATTTCTGGATTGGGCCCTACGCCTTAGGACAGGGTCGTCGGGCGTCTCGAATTACCTCGATGATTTTATTTTGGTGGCAGATAACAGGCAGCGGTGCTCCGCCCTCCTGGAGGCTTTCACAGCCCTGGCAGGTGAGCTGGGGGTGCCACTAGCCGCAGAAAAGACAGAGGGTCCATCTACTTCATTGGTTTATCTAGGCATTGAGTTAGACACCGTAGCCCAAACGTCCAGACTGCCGTGGGAAAAATTGTTAGCCCTTAAGGAATTGATACAACAGCTCTTGCCGCTAAAGAAGGTTACTCTAAGGCAAATTCAATCCCTGCTAGGTCACTTAAATTTCGCTTGCAGGGTAGTGGCGCCGGGTCGACCTTTCTGTGGCCGGCTGGCCAGACTGTCGGCAGGTCTCAGGGCGCCACAGCATAGGGTTCGCCTCTCTAAAGAAGTCAAGGCAGATTTGGAAGTCAGGCTGCAATTCCTTGATAGATATAACGGCATATCCCTGTGGCAGGATTCCATGGCACTCAATGCTGACTTCCAAGTCCAGTCAGATGCAGCAGGGTCCCTGGGTTTTGGAGTTTATTTCAGGGGCCAGTGGTGTGCAAAAAAGTGGCCGGAAGACTGGCAGGGCCAGCCCATTTCTCAGGACCTCACATTTTTGGAATTTTTCCCTATCCTAGTGGCAGTGCATCTCTGGGCAGAGCAGTTTCGCAATCATAGGGTATGTTTCAGCACAGATAACCAGGCAGTGGTAGTGGTTCTATCCAGACAGTCCACGTGCTCCGCTAGGGTGGGAAACTTGTTGCGGTCCCTTGTCCTCCTGTGTCTCGAGAACAATATATATTTCTCAGCCAAATTCGTACCCGGCATTAATAATGACATTGCGGATGCTCTGTCTCGCTTTCAGATGGAGCGCTTCCGCTTGTTAGCGCCGGATGCGGAACAGTCACCGATGCCTTTCCCGGAGCATCTCTGGAGTCTTGGGAGGAAGAAGTGTTGGAGGGAGTATTTGGTGCAGTCGCCCCTTCCACAATGAGATCTTACAAGAAAGCGTGGTCCGACTTCCTAAAGTTCCGCAATAAGTTTCCCAAGGCAAAACGCAACTCTGTTCCCTCAGCGAGGGAGGTCCTCCACTATTTTGCCCACCTGAAGGAACTGGGCAGGGCTCCTAAGACTCTCAATATTCAGTCCGCAGGAATTTCATATTTTTGCAAAACTTTTTTCGACACCAACCCGTGTGCTAAATTTATAGTGCGTAAGGCTTTAGAAGGGTGGCGCCGTCAGCAACCACCTAGCTCTGACAGGAGGAGGCCCTTAACTTTTGACATTCTGACCCAGATACACAAAAAATTACGTGCCATATGCTGGTCAAAATATGAGGCTCGCCTGTTCTCGGCTGCTTACTCCATAGCCTTCTTTGGGGCCCTTTGCATAGGGGAAGTGGATTGTGACGGAGGGGCTTCCCACGCCCGGAGGGGTATCCTCTTAAGTGATCTGACACTGTCATCAAACGAGCTTATAGTCCAAGTTCGGAGCTCCAAGACCGATCAGCAGGGGAGGGGGGCCCTTCTAAGGTTACCAGCAGTGCAAGGCCCTGGCCCATGCCCGGTTAGGGATACGAGGCGTTTCCTTTACCTAAGGCCCGGTAGCCCAGGCCCCCTCTTAATTCATGCCGATGGCTCGCCTAAGAGACTGTTAGCCAGCAGTCCCTAAAATAAATACGGTGGTACCTCGGGTTAAGAACTTAATTTGTTCTGGAGGTCTATTCTTAACCTGAAGCACCACTTTAGCTAATGGGGCCTCCTGCTGCTGCCGTGCCACTGCTGCGTGATTTCTGTTCTCATCCTGAAGCAAAGTTCTTACCCCAAGGTAATATTTCTGGGTTAGAGGAGTCTGTAACCTGAAGCGTCTGTAACCCGAGATACCACTGTACCACCTCTGACAATAATTCACTAGGCTCCCTTAGGCAATTTGCCATTTTCTTAATTTCCATCCTCTTTCTGCAAAATAAGGATAGCAATACTGACTGGGCTGCATCAATAGGAGTATAGCATCTAGATCAAGGGAAGTAATAGTGCCACTGTATTCTGCTCTGGTCAGACCTCACCTGGAGTACTGTGTCCAGTTCTGGGCACCACAGTTCAAGAAAGACACTGACAAACTGGAACGTGTCCAGAGGAGGGCAACCAAAATGGTCAAAGGCCTGGAAACGATGCCTTATGAGGAACGGCTAAGGGAGCTAGGCATGTTTAGCCTGGAGAAGAGGAGGTTAAGGGGTGATATGATAGCCATGTTCAAATATATAAAAGGATGTCACATAGAGGAGGGAGAAAGGTTGTTTTCTGCTGCTCCAGACAAGCGTACACGGAGCAATGGATCCAAACCACAAGAAAGAAGATTCCACCTAAACATTAGGAAGAACTTCCTGACAGTAAGAGCTGTTTGACAGTGGAATTTGCTGCCAAGGAGTGTGGTGGAGTCTCCTTCTTTGGAGGTCTTTAAGCAGAGGCTTGACAACCATATGTCAGGAGTGCTCTGATGGTGTTTCCTGCTTGGCAGGGGGTTGGACTCGATGGCCCTTGTGGTCTCTTCCAACTCTATGATTCTATGATTCTATGATTCTATGATTTGGCCATGCACCAGTTTACTCGGGTGATGCGAAGGGCTTTGGCTGCATGTGGGCTGCCTGCGGCCGAATTTGCGGCTCACTCTTTTCGGATCGGTGCTGCATCCACTGCTGTGCATCTCGGGCTCTCCGCAGAGAGGATAAAAGACCTGGGCCGCTGGAAATCAAATGCATTCAGAGCTTACGTAAGAGGGAATTAAGGACTTGTGGGTGCACGCCTGACCTCGCTTTCCCTGTCTATTTCCTTTTCAGAATGCCGAGGGGTACGCATCTGGCTGGTAGGCCATAGTATTGTGCATTGGGCCAGGCAACGGGCAATGAGTAAAATCGGGCTGGGTAAAAACTTGAACTTACCAACGGGTGTCCAGCTGACCTGGATGGCGAGAAGAGGCATGCGTTGGTGCGAATTCAAGCCAGCTGTCATGGCGAGAGCTGCTTCCGAGGGCCCACCTGATGCCCTGGTTATCCAGTTGGGGGAGAATGACCTAGCGTACTGCAAAGCTATTGACTTGAGATGGAACATTTTTGACGACTTTGCTGAATTGATGGCGGCTTACCCAAACATGACTAGTTTGTGGTCCTCGTTGCTTGAGAGGAGGACATGGAGGGATTGTGTGAGCCCGGTTGGAATCAATAAAGCAAGAAAGGTCTTGCAGCGGGCCGTTGAGCGTAGAGTGGCGGCTCTGGGCGGGTGTGTCATCAGCCACCCTGGCATCCAGTACAGCAACGAGGCCCTCTACAGATGTGATGGCGTGCATCTGTCAGACGATGGAAACGATATTTGGTTGGGGGACATCATAGCAGGGATTAGGAATTGGTTACAGGCTTGAAGGTATTGGCGGCAAGCTTTGCTCGAGTGGCGGTTAGGCATTGGCAGGGGTCAATTGTTATGCAAATAAAGGGGGGAAGGAAACGCCATCACCTTCCCCAAAAGAAAAGGGTAGTCCGGTAGAGGACTCCGGGGGGGCGTTGCCTTGTCCGAAACCTAGGGAGGTAAGGGCCTCCGGCACGCCCCAGAGCGGTGACACCCGTTGGGATCCTAGTTGGCGTACTTCAACAGGACTCCCATGGCTTGTGGACAACCCTTCCCGGTCCCCATGCCGGGTAGTCGATAGGAGCCAATGCCTAAGGCCAATACCTTCCAATTCTGTAATCAATAAAGTTGTGGCCTTTTATGCCCATTAACCTTAAATACTGTGTCCAGTGTCTTCATTTCACATGGGGGAGGGGACTTGCCACGCAGCAGGGATTTGTTTGTTCTCTGAAAAAGTCCCTATATGGTCTCAAGCAAAGTGCACGATGCTGGCACTCTAAACTCACTGAAGTGTTGTTTTCTCTAGGTTTTCAGCAAGGTAAAGCTGATCCATGTGTATTTGTCAAAGAGGAAGGGAAAAAGAAGCTGTATTGCTTATTTTATGTTGATGATATACTTTTCTTTTGGAAGGATGTCAAAATGTACAATAGCGCCCTAGCTCAACTGAAGGAGCACTTTGACATGAAAGATCTTGGTGAGGTAACCAACTACCTATCTCTGGAAATAGAGAGAGACCAAGATGGTAATATTTTAGTACACCAGTGACAGAAAATTGCTGATGTGTTAAGCAAACTGAACCTGATGGATGCTAACCCTGTAGACACACCAATGACAACAGATTATCAGGTAGATGATACTGAAGAAGCATTTTCTGACACGACACTGTACAGAAGTGTGCTAGGCAAACTAAACTTCATTGCCAGATGTTCAAGACCTGACATTGCAGTTAGCTGTAATTTGCTAAGCAGACATGTCAACAATCTTACGGTTAAGGATTGGAAAGCTCTGAAACGCATAGCACGCTATTTGAAAGGCACTATGCACTACAGACTGAGATTTAACAATCAGAAGTCTGGCGGTCTTGTGATATTTGCTGATGCGAGTTTTGGAAGTGACACTACAAACAGGAAAAGCACGTCTGGAGTTTGCTACATGTACAACCAGGGTCTATTTGATTGGTCGTGCACAAAGCAAACAACAGTAAGCTTAAGTTCTTATGAAGCGGAACTGAATGCACTGTCTTATTCACTTGTGGATTGTGAATGGTTGTTACAGTTGTGTAAAGACATGAGAATTCCTGTAAAGTGTCCAGTCCAGGTTTATCAGGACAACAAAGCATGTTTGGCTTTGCTGACTTCTGAAGGTTGTAAGCAAAGCACGAAGCACTTGCAATTGAAGCTGCAACATGCTAAAGAATGTGTTCAGAAAGGACTCATAACGGTGTTCTACATGCCAGGTAATGAAATTCCTGCTGATTTATTGTCCAAGGTTGTTCCAAGGGATCAGCACTGTACCTATGTACAGAAACTGGGTTTGTACTGAGATTGTACTGACACACTGCCCAGTGGTATTCGCAGAAAAGGGGAGGATGTTAGTTTCTGTTTGTGCAGTTGCTTGGAGTCACAGGACTCTGTTTTGCATACCAGGCATTCCTGGCTGTTGGAAGTCTCACGGAAGATGAGAGATGGATGTGATGTTACTGTTTCCTGTTCCTTTGTTTTTCAGTTGTCTCTCTGCTCTCACAGAGAGAGGATGTTTCTTTTCTGTCTGCGTAGTTAGGGAAATAAAACTCTTTGCAATGTAGCTCAAACTTCTTGTCCTTCCTCATGCTGCTGTATACTCTGTGTAATGGGGAACGTGCTTGGAGCCTCATCAAAGGCTCAGGTCGTTAATCATGTCAGAGGACTCGACCGGAGGATGAGTTGCTTGGTTGTAGCGGAGGCTCCAACAATACCCTGGCAGACAGGATTTCTGCTGCAGACTGCCCCTTTAAGGATATATGCATGATGTTTTAAGGGGTGGCCTTGAGCTACAGGGTGGGCAATTTAAAAGTCTATATAAGAGCTTGCATACCAATGTTTGGGGTTCCTCCTCCATCCTGCGTAGGGTGAGCGGCAGACCCTCTTGCAACCGTTTCATAAAGATCAGGATTCCTAACTGCTTTGCTTCTCAATATTCTCTGGTCAGCCTCTGTTATTTTCTCATACCAATATGGAACCCACTTAAGGACTCTATATGGGCTCTTGGGTACCCCATAAGAGGAAAAGAACAGTTTTTTCTTATAAAAAACTAAATCAAAAAATAGGGTCACCCAGATCCAATACCACACAGGGCTTCTTTCAGGGATCCACAGGGACGGGGGGTAACTTTTCATGTGGTCTAACAGCTTTTGTTTGCCTGTGGTTATTTGTGTTGTTATTTTTGATTTTTAAAATCATTTTTTAAAATAAAAAATATTATACGGGCGGCGCTGAGGGCCTTCTGGAGGTTCCTTCACTGCCAGAAGTGAGGTTACAGGGAACCAGGCAGAGGTCCTTCTCGGTGGTGGCACGTGCCCAGTGGAATGCCCTCCCGTCAAATGTCAAGAAAATAAGCAACTATCCTACTTTTAAAAGACATCCGAAGGCAGCCCTGTTTAGGTAAGTTTTGAATGTTGAATGCTGTATTGTAATTTTAATATTCAGTTGGGAGCCGCCCAGCTGGGGTATAAATAAATTATTATTATTATTATTATTATTATTATTATTATTATTATTATTATTAGTGTAAAAGAATGATCAGAAGATAACAAAGCAGCAAAAAATCAGGCACCTCCATTTTGTCTGGAAGTCAATATTTACACAAATATAGGAAGAATCAATTTTGCTCCTTAACATAGAGACAGACCAGCAGAAATATTTTGGGGGCCAATTGGAATGGCAATGGTCACATTGTGTCCGTCGTTCTTTACAAAGGCAGACAAAGCTTTTCGAGAGCCCTAAATGGAGAGGTCCTGTGGGAAGGATTAAGCAGAAATGTTACCCTGCAAATAGCCAGCATGGCATCCAACGCGAGCCAAATGGTGTTCTAAAATAAGTTGCCGGGCTGCAAGCCACCAAACAGCCCTTCATGGATATGCATATATTTCGTTTCAACTTGAAGAATCGCCTTAATCCCGTTGTCACACAGCCAACCTTAGAGCTTAGTTTCCATAGTGTTTGGAAGTCAACTCGGCACACACAGAAGGAGGCAGAGAGATCAAATGTTTGGCCTCCCATAGTTGCCACAACTCAAAATAGTACATGGATGCTCTGCTTAGCATAATGTGGAAAGCAGGGAGTGTGGGGAGCTAAGAGACCAGTCGTTGCTTGACTGCTCTTAAGGTCCAAGGAAAGCCACAAGCTGGATCCAAGCACAAGAGTAACTCTCCTGTGGCAGCATGTAAACAACAGAGTGTTCGGACCCCTGGGCCCTCACTTGTGGGGTGCCTCAGGGTTCTGTCCTCTCCCCCATGCTTTTCAACATCTACATGCAGCCGCTGGGAGAGATCATCAGGGGGTTTGGGCTGGGTGTCCATCAATATGCGGATGATACCCAGCTCTACCTCTCTTTCAAATCAGAACCAGTGAAGGCGGTGAAGGTCCTGTGTGAGTGTCTGGAGGCGGTTGGAGGATGGAAGTCCGCTAACGGGTTGAGGTTGAATCCTGACAAGATAGAAGTCCTGTTTTGAGTGGGCAGATGTGGAAGACTCCCTGGTCCTGAATGGGGTAACTGTGCCCCTGAAGGACCAGCTGCGCAGCCTGGGGGTGATTTTGGACCCATGGAGGCGCAGATCCATTCTGTGTCCAGGGCAGCTGTTTACCAGCTCCATCTGGTACGCAGGCTGAGGCCCTCCCTGCATGCAGACTGTCTCGCCAGAATGGTGCATGCTCTAGTTATCTCCCGCTTGGACTACTGCAATGCGCTTTACGTGGGGCTACCTTGGAAGGTGACCTGGAAACTACAACTAATCCAGAATGCGGCAGCTAGACTGGCGACTGGGGGCAGCCGCCAAGACCACATGCGGTAACACCGGTCCTGAGAGACCTGCATTGGTTCCCAGTACGTTTCTGGGCGCAATCCAAAGGGTTGCTGCTGACCTTTAAAGCCCTAAACGGCGTCAGCCCAGTAGACCTGAAGGAGCGTTTCCACCCCGGATGCCGGTGTCCCTCTCCCGAGGGCCTTTTGGTGGTTCACTCCCTGCGAGAAGCGAGGTTATAGGGAACCAGGCAGAGGGCCTTCTTGGTGGTGGTGCCCACCCTCCCATCAGATGTCAAGGAAATAAGCAACTATCCTACTTTTAAAAGACATGCGAAGGCGGCCCTGTTTAGGGAGGTTTTTAATGTTTCATGCTGTCTTGTGTTTTTAATATTTGATTGGGAGCTGCCCAGAGTGGCTGGGGAAGCCTGGCCAGATGGGCGGGGTAGAAAGAATAAATTATCATTATAAATTATTATAATTCCAGTTACAGATAGGTAGCCGTGTTGGTCTGCCATAGTCAAAATAAAAAAATTTCTTCCAGTAGCACCTTAAAGACCAACTAAGTTAGTTCTTGGTATGAGCTTTCGTGTGCATGCACACTTCTTCAGATACACTGAGCCTGTTGACGACTCGGTTATATGGACTCTGTTCGTTTAGAGTCGTCAACAGGCTCATCTCAGCTATCTGCCAATCTCCCATTCCCACCACCCTTCTGGCTATATACAATGGACTGTTTGGTATGTTTGGGATGGTAGCTAGAGGCTTGTAGATATGTTTGTCGGTCAGTTGGTTTACGGTATAAGGTGGTGTCTATGCGCCCATCCTGTATTTTTATAGTAGTGTCCAAAAAATGTATTTCTTGCATGGATTGATTCATTGTTAGGTTGATTGTGGGGTGAAAATCATTAAATTTCTGGTGAAAGGTGTCCAGGGTCTGTTGACCATGTGTCCAGATGATAAAAATATCGTCAATATCGATATAAAAATATCGTCAATCGCAGGTACAAGAGAGGTTTGAGTGGGTAGGAGTTTAGGAAACGTTGTTCTAAATCTGCCATGAAGATGTTGGCATACTGTGGGGCCATGCGGGTGCCCATTGCTGTGCCGCTGATCTGAAGGAACAGGTCATCACCGAATTTGAAGTTGTTGTGGGTAAGGACAAATTGGCAGAGTTTGGTGGCAAGGTCCGCTGTGGTTTTATCTGAAATGGTGTTCCTTATAGCTTGTAAACCATCGTTGTGTGGGATGTTGGTATACAGAGATTCCACATCCATAGTAGCTAGTATAGTATTGTTGGGAAGATTATTTAAAGATTGTATTTTCCTCAGAAAATCTGTGGTGTCACGTACATAGCTGGGAGCACTGATGGCATATGGTTTCAGAACAGAGTCCATATAACCGAGTCGTCAACAGGCTCATCTCAGCTATCTGCCAATCTCCCATTCCCACCACCCTTCTGAGTAATACCCCTCCCCACCTTCTCACTATATAGAAGGATCTGGCAACTTCTGTTTCAGTGTATCTGAAGAAGTGTGCATGCACACGAAAGCTCATACCAAGAACTAACTTAGTTGGTCTTTAAGCGGCTACTGGAAGGATTTTTTTTATTTTAAATTATTATAGTGAGTGTGGGGAACTAAGAGATAAATCTAAGCTCAGCTGCTTTAAGGTCTAAGGCAGGCTTCCTCAACCTCAGCTCTCCAGATGTTTTGAGACTACAATTCCCATCATCCCTGACCACTGGCCCTGCTAGCTAGGGATAATGGGAGTTGTAGGCCAAAAACATCTGGAGGGCCGAGGTTGAGGAAGCCTGAAGTAGAAGAAGCAGCAAAAAAAAAGTCGAGTGTGAATTTCATGCTCTTTATTCAGCTTGTAGCAATGAATGAAACTTTCCCCAAAACGTCTAGCTATATATACATGTCAGGGGTTCAGGAGCAGAGGCAAGGGCAAGGGAGGAAACAGAGAGCGAAGGGGAGGAGGCAGAAGAAAAGATGAGTGATGACGACGACCCGAGATCTCCGAGTCTTTCCAGTGAATCAGAAGATTCACAGAAAGGAGCACCAGTGGCCAGGGCAAGGGGGGAGTCTAGGGGGGCACCCCAGGAAGATAGAGCCAGAGGGGACTCAGAGGAGAGCAGTTGGAAATCGGGACCAGCGTCACCGCCAGAGAGCAGGGAAGAGGAAGGGAGCCAGGGGGCAAGCGCTGGCAGCTCACAACAGGAGGGAGGGCATGAGTCAGGAGTGGCCACACCTCCATCGGGGAGCGAGGAAACGGTCAAACGGAAAGTGGAAAGTTGGGCGCGCGCGCCGAGTTCAAATGCACAGGAAAGTGACGCAGGGGGCAGCCCTGAAAGAGAGCCAGGTCCTAAAGCCCGGCGCAAGGAGACAGGAGGGTCCGGGGGGTCGGCGTCAGAAGAATCCAGGAAGGAAGAGACCCCGGGGGGTAGAGGGACCCAGAGGAGGACAGTCAGGCGGAAAAGGTGGAGCCGGGCTAGGATATTAAGTTGGTGCACAAGGGGCGGAGACTCAGACGGAGCTTCGCCGATCTAGCCACTAGATGTAGAGTTGCACGCAGCAGCTTGAGAATGGAAACTGTAACTCAATAAAGACTTTTACTTAATGATCGCTGGCTAGCGTGATCCTCTGTGAGCTAGGATCTTTAAGCAGCTCTGACAGTAAGCTCCGTCTCAGACAATTGTGGGCATCTACAGCCTCGAGGAGAGGAGAGAAGCAGGTGCCTACTAGCGAGCTCACGAACGGCAGCCGACATGACGGCTGAGCAGCAGATAGCGGAACTCAGAGAAGCAGTGTCACAACTGAATGCCGAGGCTCTCGCATCCAGGAAGAGAGAGGAGGAGGCAGCTGCCGCCTGCAGGGATCTCCAGGTCAGGTTAGACGTGCTTACAAAGCAAGGGCAACTGACACCCAGACAGGAGGGAATTGGGTTGGCGAGACGAACAGGCGGTCTGGTCTCTCACTTCGATGGGAACCTGCAACAGTATCCCAACTTTAGAGCAGACGTACTGTGCGCACTGCAACTGCTGAATAAAGACTTTAGAGATGAGCAAGAGAAAGTGGGATTCATCATGTCCCATTTGCATGGGGATGCTAAAGCATGGCTGCGCAATTTGTGGAGAGATAAGGATCCGGCGCTCCAAAATGCGGATGCCTTTATTAAAGCGATGGATGGGTGTTTTTTATCAAGCATTGACGTGGATCTTGCCCGGAAGGAGGTGCATGGGCTAAGGCAGGGGAGGGCCAGCGTAAGGCAGTACCATGCCCGCTTTTTCGCTTTGGTCAGTGCCCTGGAATGGGACAGAGATTCGGCCCCTGTAAGAGACCTCTTTTGGGAGGGGCTGCACAGCTCGATTAAAGATGAAATCGCGAAGGGGGAGAGACCCCGGACCACGCAGGAGGTCGTTCAAAGGGCGCTGGCGGTGGGGGTGCGGCTGGAAGAACGTCCATGGAGCAGGGACGAAGGGCGTGGAGGGCGCGAACCAGCCAGGGGCTCCTCCTTCCTTCCCAGAGAAGCAGCGCGTGCGCAATCCACGCCTCCGCCAGGAGGAGGGGCGGAACCTATGGAGGTTGGAAGTGCAAGGGCTCAGTCAGCAGCCAGAGCCCTAGCACCGGCAACAGTGAAAGCGAAGCCTCCTAGAGGGAACAGGAAGTGTTACATCTGCGAGGATCCAGGGCATATGGCGAAAGAGTGTCCCCGGAGGCTCCACAAGCACACTGCAGCCTCAGCAATGGTGACTGCAGCAACGCAGCAAGGAGAACCACAGCAGGGAAACGACGCAGTCTGGCTGGAGGAAGAGGCGCTGGGGCCCAGCCAGACGTGTTAGTGACGCAGTCCCCAGAGATTTTACAGCCCGTGAACCCCCTCCCGCCCAAACCAGTAGTGAGGCTCACCGCATCGCTCCAGCTGCCCAATGGAATCACCATGGACGTGCCAATCACCATTGACTCAGGAAGCAATGCGGACTTTATAGGGCAGGACTTTGTCGACCGGCACGCTATACAGTTGCTGCCTGCCACGCTGCCCCTGCAGGTGGTCACGGTGGATGGCAGGGAGCTGCTCGGGGGGCAAGTGGTGAAGCAGACGCCACCAATGGTGATGCGACTTGGGAATCACAGAGAAATCATCAGCTTCAACGTCACTCAACTATCGGACACGCCCATTGTATTGGGCATGAGTTGGCTGGACAAGCACAGCCCAACGCTGGCTTGGTACCAGAGGCAACTGACTTTCGGCTCTTCCTTTTGTGCTGAACACTGCATCGTGCCCCGGCAGGAAGGAGAGGAAGAGGAGTCACAGCTGCTGCTAGGCACGCTGCAAGCGATTCCCCACAAGTACGCAGAATTTTTGGAAGTTTTCTGCGAGAAGGAGGCAGACAGGCTACCCCCTCACAGACCATATGACTGCAAGATTGACCTGCTGCCGGGGGCGGCGCTGCCTAAAGGGAAGCTGTATTCCATGTCAGAGGACGAACTGCAAGAACTCAAAGAGTTCATAGATCATAATTTGGAGCGCGGTTTCATCCGGGAGTCCAAGGCAGCGGGGGGCAGTCCTGTATTCTTTGTTAAGAAGCGGGACACACCCCAAAAAAGACTTGTAGTGGACTATCGCATCTTAAACAGTGTGACCAAGCCATCGGACTTCCCCATGCCCCGAATCGACGACCTCCTAGCAAAGGTGCGGAAGGGCAGCGTGTTCACCAAGTTAGACCTGCGAGGGGCGTACAACCTCATTCGCATGCGGGAAGGAGATGAGTGGAAGACAGCCATGTTCACGCCACTGGGCACCTACGAATATAGAGTTATGCCTTTTGGATTGCAAAATGGCTCCCACGTTTTTCAAGCTTTCATGCATCACGTGTTGGCAGGACTTCTCTACAAGACGTGCGTCTGTTTCTTAGATGACATCCTGATCTTTTCGGAATCGCAGCAGGAGCATGACAGACACGTCAAGGAAGTGCTGAGCAGGCTAAGGCAGCATAGGCTCTACGCCAAGCTGGAGAAGTGCCAATTCGACGTGACTGAGGTGGATTTTCTGGGCTACAAGTTGTCTGACAAGGGGCTCGCCATGGACAGCGCCAAGGTTCGAGCGGTGTTGGATTGGAAAAGCCCACGCAACCGGAAGGAGGTCCAACGGTTTGTCGGCTTTGCGAACTTCTATCGCAAGTTTATCAAGGGCTTCGCTATGCAGACAGCGGCCATCACGGACACGCTTAGCTCCAAGAAGAAGAAGTTCATCTGGACAGAGCAGGCGGAGCAGTCCTTTCAGGCACTCAAGCGTCTCTTCGCGTCGGAAGAGCAGCTGCTGCATGTCGACCCCAGCAGGCCGATGAGGGTGGAGACAGACGCCTCGGACAGAGCCGTGGGGGCAGTCCTGCTGCAGAAAGACCCGCAGGGGGTTTGGCGGCCGGGAGCGTTTTACTCCAGGAAGCTCAGCAAGTCCGAGCAGAACTACACCATCTGGGACAGGGAGTTGCTGGCCATTCATGCAGCGTTCAAAGCGTGGAGGCACTTCCTGATCGGAGCCAAGCACACGGTGCAGGTTTGCACGGACCACAAGAATCTGGAGCACTGGCGCACAGCACAGTTCCTGAACCAGAGGCAGATACGTTGGGCTGAGTTCTTTGCGAACTTCGACTTCCAAATAGAGTATGTCCCGGGGGACACCAACATCATGGCGGACGCTCTCTCCCGTAAGCCACAGTATCTGGAGGACGCAACGCCAGCGGCCGCCATGCACATCTTCGCACCAACAGTGTGGGCGTGCGCCGCGGCAACCGTGGACCTGGAGGCGGTGCGACGAGCGTTGCAGGATGACTCCTTCGCGCAAGCAAAGATGGCAGAGGTGCAAAGGGGCAAGGCAGCGACCGACGGTTTCCAGCTGAGAGATGGATTGCTCATCCGTAAAGGGGCCATCTACGTGCCGGGAGATGAACTTCGCGCCAAGGTGCTGCAGCAGCTGCACGACGCGCCCACTGCCGAGCACTTTGGCAAGGAGAAGACGGTGGAATTAGTAGCCAGGGATTTCTGGTGGCCCGGAATGAGAGGGGAGGTCGCGGACTACATGGCGAGGTGTGACACCTGCCAGAGGGCCAAGCCAGTGCACAGACCGCCGGCCGGACTGTTGGAACCGCTGCAAACTCCGGTCGAACCATGGGAGAGGGTGGCGCTGGACTTTGTCACGGATCTGCCCAGCTCGAGGGGCAAGACGGCAGTGCTGGTGGTGGTGGATTTGTTTTCCAAGATGGCACATTTCATTCCGTGTGCTAAGGTGGCCACGGCGGAGCAAACCGCCAAGCTGTTCATAGACCACGTGTTCAAGGTTCACGGTCTGCCACGGTCTATTCTGTCCGACCGGGGGCGGCAGTTCATCTCGAATTTCTGGCAGAAGCTGATGGGCTTCCTGAACGTCAAGATCAACCTGGCGTCGGCGAGACACCCGCAGACCAACGGGCAAGCGGAGCGGGTCAATGCCATCATGCAGCAGTACCTGAGATGTTATGCGAATCAACAGCCTGCGACGTGGGTGGATTACCTGCCGCTCGCCGAGTTCGCCTACAACAACACGAAGCACGTGTCCACGGGAGTCACGCCGTTCTTCGCCAACAACGGGAGGCACCCCAGAACCTTCCCGGGACTGGAAAGACTGGGGGAGGGGGAGCCGCAGACGGCAGATGCGTTCGCGTCGGAGTTGCAGGAAGTCCACGATCAGCTGCGGCGCCACCTGGAGCTGGCCAAACACGCATACAAGGTACAAGCGGACAAACACAGGAGGGTTGGCGAAGAGATCCACGTGGGAGACTGGGTCTGGTTAGCAGCCCACGCAGTGCCGGCCAGGTCGTTGGCCAAGAAGAAACTAGGGCATAAGCAACTGGGGCCCTACCAAGTCGAAGAGCGGGTCAACCCGGTAGCCTTCAGGCTGGCGCTTCCGGAGGGTTCCAGGATGCATCCGGTGTTCCACAGATCGGTGCTCACTCCCTACAAGGCACTGCACAGGTTTCAGGAACCCGGAACGGCACCGAGTCCGTTCAGAGACAGAACCGGGCGCGCGGGAGTGGCACAGGAGGAGCGCATCAACGAGGTCACGGAGATTTTGGACTCCAGATGGGGGGAAGAGGGGGTAGAATACTTTCTCGCCAAGGAGGGCACCCCGGCCAGTGCGAACAGCTGGGTACCGGGCTACGCCTTGGACGAACCTCTGCTCAAAGACGAGTTTCATGCCCTCTTCCCACATAGACCAATGCCAGCAGACTTTTTCGAAGACTGGCTTTTCACACCCACGCTTTCAGCCAGCACGTTCCGGGGGTTCGACTCGGACGAGGACCCGACACGAGACGCCCGTTCACCGGAGGGGTCACCCTCGGGATCTGCCTCAGAACCCTCGTATTGGTGGGATGATAGACCAGAGGAGCAGTGGCGCAGGAAGTGGCTGGAAGGTCCAGGACGAGCGACGCCGCCAGGAGGAAGTGAGGGAGAGACGGACATGGACGTTTTCGGGGACGACCCTGGTTTCGAGCACGGCGGCACAGAGATGGAAGCGGAGGTGACCGTCGTCGACGAGAGCAGGGAGGAAGACCCGGGAGACTTCAGATGGAGGCCCGCCACGGGAAGCGAACGATATCCGACGTTCGTCCCTTTGACACAGCAGAACCCAGCTCCCGCACCAGAAGGAGGGGAGGGGGGAATGGGGGGCTTCGAGGGGGGGATGGATGTCAGGGGTTCAGGAGCAGAGGCAAGGGCAAGGGAGGAAACAGAGAGCGAAGGGGAGGAGGCAGAAGAAAAGATGAGTGATGACGACGACCCGAGATCTCCGAGTCTTTCCAGTGAATCAGAAGATTCACAGAAAGGAGCACCAGTGGCCAGGGCAAGGGGGGAGTCTAGGGGGGCACCCCAGGAAGATAGAGCCAGAGGGGACTCAGAGGAGAGCAGTTGGAAATCGGGACCAGCGTCACCGCCAGAGAGCAGGGAAGAGGAAGGGAGCCAGGGGGCAAGCGCTGGCAGCTCACAACAGGAGGGAGGGCATGAGTCAGGAGTGGCCACACCTCCATCGGGGAGCGAGGAAACGGTCAAACGGAAAGTGGAAAGTTGGGCGCGCGCGCCGAGTTCAAATGCACAGGAAAGTGACGCAGGGGGCAGCCCTGAAAGAGAGCCAGGTCCTAAAGCCCGGCGCAAGGAGACAGGAGGGTCCGGGGGGTCGGCGTCAGAAGAATCCAGGAAGGAAGAGACCCCGGGGGGTAGAGGGACCCAGAGGAGGACAGTCAGGCGGAAAAGGTGGAGCCGGGCTAGGATATTAAGTTGGTGCACAAGGGGCGGAGACTCAGACGGAGCTTCGCCGATCTAGCCACTAGATGTAGAGTTGCACGCAGCCACAAGATGGGTCCAGGCACAAGAGCAACTCTCATCTCCTGTGGCAGCTCGTAAACAGCAGGGTTGCAAATACTGAAATTGATATCTCACCTACCATTAGGCTGAGTGAGGCAGGTGCCAGGAGGTGGCAGCACCCCCTGCCCCATTCCCCCTGAGTTCCCTATGCTAACCTGCTCTATGTTGCCCCATTGCCGATATTGAATCACACTTCACACGATCAAATGTTGATCACTTCTCCTACCTGGGCAGTTCTCTTTCTGCAAGGGCTGAAATTGATGCCGAAATCCAGCACCGCCTGAGCTCTGTCAGCACGGATTTCTCCCGACGGAAGCGCAGAGTGTTTGAGGACCGGGACATTCACAGGGAAACCAAAAGGCTCATTTACAAAGCTTTTGTACCAGCAACCTTAATGTCTGCTTGTGAGACACAGACCACTTATCAACACCACCTCCAACACCTCGGAAGATTCAATCAATGGGGTTTCCGGAAAACACATCACTCGGAAAGACAGGCGAACTAATGCCAGCGTACTGGAAGAAGCAAAGATCGCCCATGTCAAAGTGACAATTCCTCAACACCAACTTGTTGGACTGGTCATGTTGTGTATCGTCTTCAAAAGCAACGACTCTCTTCCGAACTTAAAAATGGAAAGTGTAACGCTGGTGGTCCGCAAAAGAGGTTGAAAAACCTCAAGGCAAAAAATGTAGTGTAAACACCAACAACTGGAAAACACTGGCCAGCGAGTGCTCCAATGGGAGAACAGCCTTGACCAAAGGTGTTGTGGGCTTGGAATACACTCGAACTCAGGACACGATGGAGAAATGTGCTAAGAGGAAGGCACATTTGGCAAATCCACACCGGGATCAATTCCCGCCCGGAAACCAATGTCCCCACTATGGAAGGACGTGTGGATCCAGAATTGGCCTCCACCGTCACTGATGGACTCATTGTTAAAACTGTGTTTATGGAAGACAATCTGACTTGGCTACGAGGGATCGCCAAAGAAGAAGAAGACCATTAGGCTGAGTGAGGCAGGTGCCAGGGGGTGGCAGCACCCCCTGCCCCATTCCCCCTGAGTCCCTTATGCTAACCTGCTCTATGTTGCCCCATTGGCAATATTGAATCACAGGAGCCAAATCCAACTGCTAAGGTCCCTTCGGTCCTCCCAGTAAATCAATATTTGAGGGGGTCTGGAGCCCCCATAGTGGATGGGCATTGCCATTCAAATGGCATGTCTGTGTGCATGCAAGACTGTACAGGGTTGGACTTAACTGCCCATAGGCAGTGCCGGATTTACATATAAACTAAACAAGCTATAGCTTAGGGCTCCACTCTCTTGGAGGCCCCCCCAAAAAGATATCAGTTGATATCTTGACCCTCCTCCACGAAAAGAGCTGTTTACTTGGCCATTTTCCTATGGCATTAAGGCTGAAATTTCCTATGCCGTGGAGGCTGAAATTTCAATTCAGTGGAGCAGGGTCAAGATATTAACTGATATGCATGAAATTTTAGAGAGAGCTATATAATCCCTAGTTTAGTAAGAGAAGACCTTTGGAGCAGGCATTTTCAAAAAGAAGTTTTTTTATGAACCGCCCTATTAAAAAAGTTTGTTTCTCTCCCCCCCTCCCTTATTTCGTAAGCATGAGATCAGGCGTAAGCGTGGCACCTGACATCAGCATTATAAAAGTTAATTTGGGGTAAGGTTACCAGATCCCCCCCCCCGATGAATCTGGGGACACTTTTTTTAAAAAATAATTTTTATTAACAGGCCAATCAAATCACATTAATTCCAAATCACATTAATTCCAAATTACACAGCCAAATTATAAAATTTTTTGTTGGGGGTACCCATACTTCAAGCTCCGAAAGGGATCCAAACATCTCTCTTGCTGCTGCTTTAGTATACACAGTTCTGTCCAAATAGTATTCACAGTTCTATTCCATCTTCTCTTTGTTGTTTTCCTCATCTTCTTGTTTTCTTTATGATCTCTGATAGTCTCCACAAGCGGGTTGAAAACAAACGTTGTTATATCCTGTGTGAATTTTACACTCATCCAAGAGCCATATCAAAATAGACAGACATCATTTCAACACCTCCATACAAAACGTTTCCCACAGTCCGTCCTGATTTCCACAAGCCTGCCGCTCTCATAAATTTTCTCAGGGGGCCCTGCCAGGCCGATCTCACATTCTGATATAGTAACGAGCCATAGTCCTCCTCCCCCTCAGTCCTCCTGCGGGCAGGCCTGCCATAACAATCTCTTTTTATGACTGCGTCACAAAGAACTTTCTTTCCTTTCTCGATGTTCCCGCACGCCATATCTTTGATTAGTAATTAATTTCCACACAGTTCTTACTCCTCCTCCTTGTGATCAGTAATCGTGACGATTCTTTCTTAGGGGGAAGGGTTATTGGGTACTCACATAAGACAAAAAAAGAAAAGTCCCCGCCCCTTTTCAGTCTCGCTCCGACATACCAATCCTCTGATGATTCTTCTTCTTGATTTATTGTTGAATCCAGCCCGTCGCTCCACATCCGAGAGATCCCTTTAATTAACAGTCTTTACTCCCGATCTTCACTCGAAGTATGTGCATTTGCTTCTTTTCTAATTGTTTATTTCGAGCTGATGCAGCCAGCGCGCAATCAGAGACAGCGTCCGGGAGAGCCGGACTCACACAAGGGCTTTGTGCTTAGTGCCCTCACCCCCTTCTTTCGAATCCGGGGGTGATTTATGGCCACAGCAGGCAAGGCAGTGTTCCACATTCCCTTGGGCGAACAAGGGAGGCTGCATACTCCCATATCAGCCTCATAATTACCTCGTGTGGGCCGGAGAGATGTTATTGTCAGCCATCTTCCAATGCGCCCCTAGCGCCCCCCCCCCGAATTTGAGGACACTTTTAAACTTCCTACTAAATAGATGGATTTTGTCAGGCGACTGATTTGTAAATCCGGGGACTGTCCTCGGGAAACGGGGATGTCTGGTAACCTTAATTTGGGGGCTAAACTGAAGTTACCAGATTTTTTCAATGAATCCGGGGACACTTTTCAACTTCCAACAACAACAACAACAACAACAACAATAATAATAATAATATATTATTTGTACCCCATCCATCTGGCTGGGTTTCTCCAACCACTCTAAAATACATACAACCACTTTAAAATACATTAAAAAATCACACATTAAAAATTGCCCTTAAAAATTGCCTTCAATTGTCTTCTAAATGTCAGGTAGTTGTTTATCTCTTTGCCATTTGATGGGAGGGCGTTCCACAGGGTGGGTGTGACTACCGAGAAGGCCCTCTGCCTGGTTCGCTGTAACTTCGCTTCTCACAGGGAGGGAACCGCCAGAAGGCCCTCAGCGCTGGACTTCAGTGTCCGGGCAGAACAATGGGGGTGGACACGCTCCTTCAGGTATACCGGACCGAGGCCGCTTAGGGCTTTAAAGGTCAGCACCAACACTTTGAATTGTGCCCAGAAATGTACTGGGAGCCAATGTAGGTCTTTCAAGACCGGTGTTATGTGGTCTCGGCGGCCGCTCCCAGTCCCTAGTGTAGATGCCGCATTCTGGATTAGTTGTAGTTTCCAGGTCACCTTCAAAGGTAGCACCACGTAGAGCACGTTGCAGTGGTCCAAGCGGGAGATAACCAGAGCATGCACCGCTCTGGTGAGACAGTTTGCGGGCAGGGAGGGTCTAAGCCTGCGTACCAGATGAAGTTGGTAAACAGCTGCCCTGGGCACAGAATTGACGTGTGCCTCCATGGACAGCTGCAAGTCCAAAATGACTCCCAGGCTGTGCACCTGGTCCTTCAGGAGCACAGTTAACCAATTCAGGACCAGGGAGTCCTCCACACCAGCCCGCCCCCTGTCCCCCAACAACAGTACTCCTGTCTTGTCAGGATTCAACCTCAATCCATTAGCCGCCTTCCATCCTCCAACTGCCTCCTGGCACTCACACAGGACCTTCACTGCTATCACTGGTTCCAATTTAAAAGAGAGGTAGAGCTGGGTATCATCCGCATATTGATGGACACCCCGCCCAAACCCCCTGATGATCTCTACCAGCGGCTGCATGTAGATGTTAAAAAGCATGGGGGAGAGGATGGAACCCTGAGGCACCCCACAAGTGAGGGCCCAGGGGTCTGAACACTCATCCCCCCACCACTTTCTGAACACGGCCCAGGAGGAAGGAGTGGAACCACTGTATAACAGTGCCCCCAGCTCCAAGCCCCTCTAGACCGTCCAGAAGGATGTTATGGTCGATGGTGTCAAAAGCCCCTGAGAGATCCAGCAGAACTAAGAAACAGCTCTCACCTTTGTCCCTAGCCCGCCGGAGAACATCGACCAGTGCGACCAAGGCAGTTTCAGTCCCATGATGAGGCCTTAATCCCGATTGGAAGGGATCCAAATCGTCTGCATCCTCCAGGCGTGCCTGGAGTTGTTCAGCAACCACCTGCTCAATCACCTTGCCCAAGAATGGAAGATTTGAGACTGGGCGGTTCTAAATATGTTTTTTTCAGAATTGGTTTAATGACTGCCTTTTTCAATGGGTCTGGGAATGCTCCCTCACAGAGGGAAGCATTCACCACCCCGCAGAGCCCATCGCCCAGCCGTCCCGGCTTGCTTTTATAAGCCAGGAAGGGCAAGGATTAAGGAGACAGGTGGTTGGTTTCACGCATCCAAGCAGCCTGTCCACATCCTTGGTGGTAACGGATTGAAATTGATTCCATGCAACTTAACCAGACAGGGCTCTAGCCCTGTCCCGCCCCGGCCCTGCTCCCATGGTGGTGTCTACCTCCTTCCGAATATGAGCGACTTTATCTGCAAAAAACTTTGAAAATCGTTGCAGGAGATCTTGGGGTCTTTACAAGGCCCCAATGGTAAAGGTGGTTCCGTTAAACTGTGAACCACCTGAAAGAGTCTCCTGCTACTATTTTCTGCAGATGCAATAGAGGCGGTGAAGAAAGTCTTCTTCGCAGTTGCTATCGCCACTTGGTAGGCTCGACATTGAGCTCTAATCCTTGTCTGGTCTGATTCAGAATGAGTTTTCTGCCACTGGCGTTCTAGCCCTCTCAGTGATTGCTTCCTCGCCCTCAGCTCCGAAGAAAACCATGGGGCTGTCTGGGCTCCATGCAATTGGAGTGGGCGCTTCGGAACCAGTTGATAGCCCTGGTTAACTCTGCATTCCAGCGGGCCACCAGGGCATCAGTCCTCAGGGAATGTGCAGGCGATCTTGGAACGGACAGCTCACGGAAGAACCCCGACCAAATCTAAGAGGAGGCGTGTAGTGGTGATAGGGGATTCCCTACTGAGGGGAACAGAAGCAGTGATCTGTGGGCCTGACAAGATGTCTCGGGAAGTGTGCTGTCTCCCCGGGGCTAAGATCCAAGATGTAACTGAACGACTGCAAGGAATCATAAAACCCACTGACAAATACCCCTTCCTCTTGGTTCATGTGGGAACCAATGACACTGCAAGCAATAGCCTCCAGAAGATCAAAAGAGACTACGAGGCTCTCGGCAGGAAATTGAAGCAACTAAATGCACAAATTGTCATCTCATCTGTCCTCCCAGTTGAACGACGTGGCCCAGGGAGAGAGGGAAAAATAGTGGAAGTGAACAGCTGGCTTCGCAAACGGTGTAAACAGGAACGGTTTGGATTCTTATATCACGGACTGCAGTTTCTTGAAGATGGACTTCTGGCAAGCGATGGGCTGCACCTCACAACGGTTGGGAGAAATGTTTTTGCCAAAAATCTCAGAAACCTCATCAGGAGGGCTTTAAACTGACTAATGTGGGGGAGGGAGACAGTGCTCCTGAAGGTAGGAGTCTATCAATTGATGAAGATGATCATCCAAATGTCATAGACCAAATGGAGCAAACAGCACGCAGACCTAGTGGTGGGAGGAAAAAATCCTTAAATAAGAGACACGGGGGAATGATTAATGGACTTCAATGTCTGTACACTAATGCGCAAAGCATGGGAAATAAACAAGATGAGCTTGAGCTCTTGGTACAGCAAACTAAATATGACATAATAGGCATCACTGAAACCTGGTGGGATAAGTCCCACGATTGGAATGTAATAATGGGGGGATACAATCTATTTCAGAGAAACAGACCAGACAAGAAAGGAGGAGGAGTGGTGTTATATGTCAGGGATGTGTATACCTGTGAAGAAATCCAAGATTTAGAACCTCAAAGCCAAAGTGAGAGCATTTGGGTCAAAATTAAGGGAGAGAAGAGTAACAGAGACCTCATTGTGGGAGTTTACTATAGATCCCCAAGCCAAACGGAGGACATAGATGATGCCTTCCTGGAACAGATGGCCAAGCATGCAAAAGGAAGGGAGATAGTAGTAATGGGGGACTTCAATTACCCGGATATTTGTTGGAGGTCAAACTCAGCCAAGAGCATAAGGTCAAACAGATTCCTCACTGGCCTTGCAGACAACTTCATTGTCCAGAAAGTGGGAGAAGCAACAAGAGGAACAGCCATTTTAGATCTGGTCCTAACCAATGTTGATGACCTGGTTAGTGGGGTAGAAGTGGAAGGATCATTAGGCGCGAGTGATCATGCTCTTCTGAAGTTTACTATACAGCGGAAAGGAGCAGCCAAGCATACTAGGACTCAATTTCTTGACTTTAAGAAAGCCGACTTCATAAAACTTAGGGAAGTGCTGGGTGAGATCCCATGGACAGTAATACTAAAAGGAAAGGGAGTTCATGATGGCTGGGAGTTTGTTAAGAGGGAGATAGTAAAAGCACAACATCAGGCAATACCAATGAGACGGAAACATGGAAGGTGCCTAAAGAAGCCAGGGTGGCTATCTAAAGAACTTTTAACTGAGTTAAGATTAAAAAAGGATGTGTACAAAAAATGGAAAAGGGGGGAAACCACCAAAGAGGAATTCAAACAAATAGCCAGCACGTGTAGACACAAAGTCAGAAAAGCTAAAGCACAGAATGAACTCAGGCTTGCTAGAGAGGTTAAAAGCAACAAAAAAGGCTTTTATGGGTATGTTCGTAGCAAAAGGAAGAACAAAGAAACAGTGGGGTCACTCAGAGGAGAAGATGGTGAAATGCAAACAGGGGACACAGAAAGGGCTGAATTCCTCAATGCCTTCTTTGCCTCAGTCTTCTCCGATAAAGAAAACAATGCCCGACCTGAAGAATTTGGAGCAAATGATCCAGCAAAGGAAACACAGCCCAGAATAACTAAGGAGATAGTACAAGAATACTTGGCTAGTTTAGATGTATTCAAGTCTCCAGGGCCAGATGAACTGCATCCAAGAGTATTAAAAGAACTGGCAGATGTGACCTCAGAACCACTGGCAGTCATCTTTGAGAATTCCTGGAGAACAGGCGAAGTCCCAGCAGACTGGAGGAGGGCAAATGTTGTCCCTATTTTCAAAAAGGGGAAAAGAGAGGACCCAAATAATTACCGCCCAGTCAGTCTGACATCAATACCAGGGAAGATTCTGGAGCAGATCATTAAGCAAACAGTCTGTGAGCATCTAGAAAGGAATGCTGTGATCACCAACAGTCAGCATGGATTTCTGAAAAATAAGTCATGTCAGACTAACCTGATCTCGTTTTTTGACAGAATTACAAGCCTGGTAGATGAAGGGAACGCAGTGGATGTAGCCTACCTTGATTTCAGCAAGGCATTTGACAAGGTGCCCCATGATATTCTTGTAAAGAAGCTGGTAAAATGCGGTCTTGACTATGCTACCACTCAGTGGATTTGTAACTGGCTGACTGACCGAACCCAAAGGGTGCTCATCAATGGTTCCTCTTCATCCTGGAGAAGAGTGACTAGTGGGGTGCCACAGGGTTCTGTCTTGGGCCCGGTCTTATTCAACATCTTTATCAACGACTTGGATGATGGACTCAAGGGCATCCTGATCAAATTTGCAGATGACACCAAACTGGGAGGGGTGGCTAACACCCCAGAGGACAGGATCACACTTCAAAATGACCTTGACAGATTAGAGAACTGGGCAAAAGCAAACAAGATGAATTTTAACAGGGAGAAATGTAAAGTATTGCACTTGGGCAAAAAAAATGAGAGGCACAAATACAAGATGGGTGACACCTGGCTTGAGAGCAGTACATGTGAAAAGGATCTAGGAGTCTTGGTTGACCACAAACTTGACATGAGCCAACAGTGTGACGCGGCAGCTAAAAAAGCCAATGCAATTCTGGGCTGCATCAATAGGAGCATAGCATCTAGATCAAGGGAAGTAATAGTGCCACTGTATTCTGCTCTGGTCAGACCTCACCTGGAGTACTGTGTCCAGTTCTGGGCACCACAATTCAAGAAGGACATTGACAAACTGGAACGTGTCCAGAGGAGGGCAACCAAAATGGTCAAAGGCCTGGAAACAATGCCTTATGAGGAACGGCTAAGGGAGCTGGGCATGTTTAGCCTGGAGAAGAGGAGGTTAAGGGGTGATATGATAGCCATGTTCAAATATATAAAAGGATGTCACATAGAGGAGGGAGAAAGGTTGTTTTCTGCTGCTCCAGACAAGCGTACACGGAGCAATGGATCCAAACTACAAGAAAGAAGATTCCACCTAAACATTAGGAAGAACTTCCTGACAGTAAGAGCTGTTCGACAGTGGAATTTGCTGCCAAGGAGTGTGGTGGAATCTCCTACTTTGGAGGTCTTTAAGCAGAGGCTTGACAACCATATGTCAGGAGTGCTCTGATAGTGTTTCCTGCTTGGCAGGGGGTTGGACTCGATGGCCCTTGTGGTCTCTTCCAACTCTATGATTCTATGATTCTATGAAAGGCCATCAACATGGGATAAAGCATCCCCTACCACTCTCTGGAAACCATTTGGATCCATTAAGTGGTGGGGGCGGACCATCCGAATTGGTCCCACCTTCCTGCAGAGGGGAAGGGTCGCAGAGAAGTCCAGTTGCACCAGGAAGTGATCTGACCATGGCACTTCTTTTGTTTCACTTTTACTTAGTGTCAGATCACCAACATCCATAGAGGTGAACACCAGGTCTAAGGCATATCCATGACTATGAGTTGGGCCAAACGTATTCAGGGACAGCCCCATGGAGGCCATGCTTTCCCTGAAGTCCCAAGCAGCCCCTTGTAAGGTTGTGTTGGCATGGATGTTAAAATCCCCTAGGACAACCAAACTAGGTGTCTCCAGGAGAACATCCGCCATGACCTGAAGCAGCTTGGGCAAGGAATCCTTGGCGCAGCGGGGAGGTCGGTACACCAAAAGGAATCCTGTACTGCCCCTATTGCCCAACATCCAGAACATGCACTCAGAGAACTGGGTCTTCCCAATAGGACACCTGGTGCAAACTAAGGACTTCCTAAAAATCACTGCAACCCCCCCTCCCCACCCACAAGGCCTGAGTTGCTGTACATAAGAGAAACCTGGTGGACAAGCAGCGGCAAGAACAGGCCCATCTGCTTCATCCAACCAAGTCTCTGTCACACATGCCAGGTCAAGTCCTTCATCCACGATCAAGTCGTGGATGACAGCCATCTTGTGAATCCTTGACCTGGCATTGCACAGCAGCACCTTAAGGTCGTGTAGTTGATTCCACTGTCCTTCTGGTCAAGACCAGACCTGGAGGCAGGGATAGTCCTCAAACAACGACTAAACCTGCCTCCTCATTAATGACATAGTCTGGTCTTAGCATAACTCCTCCTCCTACCCGTGATCACTGAGATCGGTTGTCCCAGTGCATCCCCCCCTATGGAACATGCCCCAGGGATTCTGTTGGCTGGGGCCCACTCCCAGGCAGCCCTGATCCTGTCCCTTAAAAACAAAACGCAAACTATACAACAAACAACAAAAACAGAAAAGTTATATTAAATAGTTGGATTTTGTCAGGGGACTGATTTGTAAATCTGGGGACTGTCCCTGGGAAATGCAGACGCCTGGTAACCTAAATTTGGGAGCTGAACTAAATTGGGGGGTGGGGGTGGATCTTTGCACCCCGGCGTCACATATGCTAAGGCGGCACATATGCTAAAGACCTCTCTAATGTTTGTAATATATAAAAAATAAAAATAAAATGTCCAGTAGCACATTAGAGACCAACTAAGTTTGTCACGGCTACTTACCTGAATCTGATGTTTGTAGTTATTTTAACTGCACATCAGGAACCATGGCTGCTTGGCCGGGAGCACAGCACTCTTTCCTAAGCTTCTGCGACCATATACGGTAAATCACATTTTATTTTTACGTAACTCGTTTGGCTGGTTTACTACACAGGCTGGGCAGGGCGCCAGGGGCAGAGGTTTTCCGAAAGGTCTCCATTATGTTGCAGTGAACAGGCAGCCCTCGCCAACTGGGGGCCCTGACACTGCCCGGTCCTTTTATGGACCTCGGTTGTCTCATTCGGGACCCCTAAACATATTTTTATTACATCTCTCCATTGTTCAGGGGCAGGGTTTTTTCTTTTTTCCTTCCCCCCTTTTCTAAATTACCTGTAACTTTTATTTGCTTCTCACATTACATCATTGGTCCATTCAAAAGAAAACACATTTTACCATTTTTTGCTGTACGTTCTATATATATATGTATCCAAATATCCTTATGCAATTTCACCCTTAGGGTCCATACAATCTCCCTTCACCCGTGCTTGGCACCATTAGATTTATTTCTATATCATTTCATTTGTGTTCAAACAATACACTGTATTTTTCTGTGTATAAGACTAGGTTTTCCCTGTAAAAAATATGTCAAAAATTAGGGGGGCATCTTATACACGGATACATCTCCTCCCCCCCATTTTCTTATATCTGAGTCCCCCAAAATAGGCGGCCGTCTTATACATGGGGGCGTCTTGTAGACAGAAAAATACGGTACTTTCAATATTAGCCCATAGAATCTTGTACCTCTTTTTATTGTAACTTTGTGGATTTCAGTCTAAACATATCAATAAATTTCTTTCGGAACATTCTTTTCCCATAGATTCATCTACACATTCTCATTATTTTTTTAAGTTTTGGTTAGAATGTAATCTGATTGCTGCCATCATTTGGGACAATTCAATGAATTCACAAAATTCTCTTTGCCCTTCTGCCACTGAAGGGACTTTATCTCCCTTCCAGTTTTTTGCTACCAAAAGCCTTGTTGTTGTTTAGTCGTTTAGTCGTGTCCGACTCTTCGTGACCCCATGGACCAGAGCACGCCAGGCACTCCTGTCTTCCACTGCCTCCCGCAGTTTGGTCAAACTCATGCTGGTAGCTTCGACAACACTGTCCAACCATCTCATCCTCTGTCGTCCCCTTCTCCTTGTGCCCTCCATCCTTCCCAACATCAGGGTCTTTTCCAGGGAGTCTTCTCTTCTCAGGAGGTGGCCAAAGTATTGGAGCCTCAACTTCACGATCTGTCCTTTCAGTGAGCACTCAGGGCTGATTTCCTTAAGAATGGATACGTTTGATCTTCTTGCAGTCCATGGGACTCTCAAGAGTCTCCTCCAGCACCATAATTCAAAAGCATCAATTCTTTGGCGATCAGCCTTCTTGATAGGCCAGCTCTCACTTCCATACATCATACATCACTACTGGGAAAACCAGTATACGGACCTTTGTTGGCAAGGTGATGTCTCTGCTTTTTAAGATGCTGTCTAGGTTTGCCATCGCCTTTCTCCCAAGGAGCAGGCGTCTTTTAATTTCGTGACTGCTGTCACCATCTGCAGTGATCATGGAGCCCAAAAAAGTAAAATCTCTCACTGCCTCCATTTCTTCCCCTTCTATTTGCCAGGAAGTCATGGGACCAGTGGCCATGATCTTCGTTTTTTTGATGTTGAGCTTCAGACCATATTTTGCGCTCTCCTCTTTCACCCTCATTAAAAGGTTCTTTAATTCCTCCTCACTTTCTGCCATCAAGGTTGTGTCATCTGCATATCTGAGGTTGTTGATATTTCTTCCGGCAATCTTAATTCCGGCTTGGGATTCATCCAGTCCAGCCTTTGGCATGATGAATTCTGCATATAAGTTAAATAACCAGGGAGACAATATACAGCCTTGCCGTACTCCTTTCCCAATTTTGAACCACTCAGTTGTTCCATATCCAGTTCTAACTGTAGCTTCTTGTCCCACATAGAGATTTCTCAGGAGACAGATGAGGTGATCAGGCACTCCCATTTCTTTAAGAACTTGCCATAGTTTGCTGTGGTCGACACAGTCAAAGGCTTTTGCATAGTCAATGAAGCAGAAGTAGATGTCTTTCTGGAACTCTCTAGCTTTCTCCATAATCCAGCGCATGTTTGCAATTTGGTCTCTGGTTCCTCTGGTTGAACACGACCCCAACCATCAGACTTCAACCGAATCAGAAACTCTATTCAGACCAGACAGAGAAGCCAGGAGGAGAACACTTCCATCTCCCAGGACATTCAATACAGGATCTCAAAGCAGCTGTCTTATTACAAAAGAATTTCAGAAATAGACTTGCTGAATTACAACTTATTAAATGGTAAAGGGACCCCTGACCATTGGGTCCAGTCAGCGATGACTCAGGGGTTGCGGCGCTCATCTCGCTTTACCGGCCCAGGGAGCCGGCGTACAGCTTCCGGGTCATGTGGCCAGCATGACTAAGCCGCTTCTGGCGAAACCAGAGCAGCGCACAGAAACGCTGTTTACCTTCCTGCTGGCACTTGACATGGCAGGAGCAGGGACCGAGCAACGGGAGCTCACCCCGTCGCGGGGATTCGAACCGCCGACCTTCTGATCGGCAAGCCCTAGGCTCTGTGGTTTAGACCACAGCGCCACCCGTGTCCCCTCTACAACTTATTACTAAACTGAAAACTATGGAGAGACCTGGACTGAATAGAGATATTGGGTTCCTGTCTCATTACATATGCTAATCATCTGCATACTATCCCTTGCTTTTTCCTGTAGGACTAATTGCAGTCGTTCACAGTTGCCCACAGGTTGACCAAACCCATTGAGTCCTACTACCCTTTGGAGAAAAACCCCACCCCACCCTCCCACTATATATAAGGGTCTGGTGACTTCTGTTTCCGTGTATCTGAAGAAGTGTGCATGCACACGAAAGCTTAGACCCAGCACAAACTTCATTGGTCTCTAAGGTGTTACTGGACAGTTGTTAATTTTTTATATTTCAACTGCGTCAGACCAACACAGCTATCACCAATATTATGTTATGTGCAAATGGCTTTAGGTACCTATTAGGTCCATCAATGACCATATAGCATATATTCAACAATAAAAAACAGTGACAATTTGGCAGAATTAGACTGATCCTTGAAATTCATAAAAGGTAACTGAGGTATAATGAAAAATCACAAGAAACAGGTAACTGTGCGGTATAATGTATATAACAGATAAAGTACAATGAGAATACTTGGAAGTCTTTTTACTGTAAATGTTTGCAGCACTTTTTATTTCTAATTGTGTGAATAATCATTGCACTAACAAAATACTTACTGTTGAGGAATTTCATAATTACGTATGTTTTTCCTCTTCTTTTTTCCTTGATTTTTATACAGTTGTCGTTATCTCGTGTTTTTCTTTTCTTTCTTTCTTATGTTGTAAGCTTGTAATGGCAAATACTGTATGGATGTATTCATTTTAACTCAATAAAGATCCTGTCCCCCCCCCAAAAAAAACACCACACACAACAACAATTTGTTGTTGACAAAGGACAGCTGGACAGATCAAGGGCCCCATGACCTTCAGTAGCTGAGGGCCTCATCAAACCTAAATCCGGCCCTGCTGGATTGCGGGATTGCCAACGGGCACAGAAAGAACAGCACAATTCTGAGGATCCGAGAGAGGGAGCCACTCCCATCGCATAGGAGCCAAGCATTTAAGATCAAAGAAAGCGAAATAAAAGATGCACATTAATTCGCCGGCAACTGACAACGCACAGGAACCCTGTGCCCTCTTTGCCACCTTCTAGTTGAGTTAGGAATTTTTTTGGATAAAAAGAACCACATACTTTCCCTCCGGAATAAGTTGGGGAAGGGGGATTTTCCCCAAGCTAGCAAGAAACTTGCTAACAGTTAGAGACAGCTCCTCTAATCCTCCGGCTGGAAGATGCCCTAGGAGAGATGTTAGAGGAGAGACAGACTCACACTGAAGAATCCTCTGACCCACTGCCTGGATGATGCCCAGGAGGAGAGACTCTGGAGCAGCTGCTTTGCTCAGGAGGCAGGGAAGGGTAACTAAGATCTGGAAGCAGCTGAGCAAGAGGGTTGGTGCTGGGTGGGTGGAGCATTGGAGCATGAGGTGAGAGGGCAAGGGGGGGGGAGGCACACTTTTATTTCAAAAAATTATTATAGTATTACATTCCCCCAAAAAGAGAACATCATCTAACATTTCTTCCTTTACATTCTGTAACTATAGCTCCATATATAATTGTACATCCCCCCGTTACTTCCCTCCCCCTAAATCAGGCATGTCCAAAGTCCATTTAGGAAGCCCAATCTGGCCCACTGGTCGGTTTAATCCAGCCCCCGTGGCAGTTGATTTCCAGGGGTAAAATCCTTAAAAAGGTTCAACAAACAACTTCAACACCTTCAAACTCAACAACTTCAATCCTAGGGGGGCGTGGCATGCTCGGCTGAGGGGGAAGACGCTGAGCTCCCAGTGAAATGTGGAGATAATTATAAAAAAATGCCTTCCTTCTCATGAAAAAGCTGGAAAATAACAAGCCCGAGAAAGTTTATGCTTAATTGCTGGAGGAAATGCTTTGAAGGCAGATAGAGTGGGAGTACGAGAAAAAATTATTCTCAAGTGCGGTGTTTGGGAGTGAAAGAAATGGCGCCTTCGGATTTGGAGGTGGAGACCGAAACAGAGGTAATTAAGCCTAAAGCTTTTCAAAAAGAAATTAAAAAAGCAGTAGAAGGTGCAAAGAACAGTATTACAAAGGCTATCACAAAAGTAGAAGAAGATAAACTCTCTAAATTGGCAGAGACAGTAGAACTGATAGCAAAAAAGGTTAGTGCTGCTTGGAAATTGGCACAGGCCAACAAGGAAAAAATTAAGGTATTGCAAGAGCAGACCGGGAAACTGAAGACAAATAATGAGTATGTTAATGATAAATTAATGGACTTAGAAAATAGAGCCAGAAGGTCGAATTCACGTCTAAAAAATGTCCCGGAGACAGAAGATATGGAGAAAGTGGTTGAGTGGATGGCCAATTTGTTGCCGGAATTGGGAATTTCGAAAGACTCGCTCAACTGCATACATAGGGTCGGGAAGCTGAGAAATGAGTCAAATTGGCTGAGAGACGTGATAATGCGCTTTGGGAGATACACACACAGAGAGCAGGTATTCAAGGCGTTGAAAAACTTGGAAAGACTTGATAAACTGTTGTATAATGGCAAGAAAGTGATGGTCTTTGAGGACTTATCTCTGGAAACAATTAAAAGGAAAATGAATTTACGGGCATTTACCATGGTGCTGCAAGAAAAAGATATGAAAAACAATTGGAGAATGGCACCATTTGCTTTAAGAATGCAGTATAAAGGAGAAACATTGTATGCAAAAGATCAACAGCAGATGGTGGCGTTATTTAAACATGTGGGATTGCAGTTACCCAAGGACTTTAAAGGGACTCCAGACCTGGAAGAAAATGACTTAAGAGAAGAAAGAGAACAAACTCAGGGGTGGCAGAAGAGGAAGGAAAAGAAGACTGAGAAAAAGTCATGGGATTTCAGAGACAGAGTGAAATATAAGAAGTGAAGAACCCTCGAAGACAGAAGGCAGGAAGAAAGAGTACCGGGGCGGCTCGAGGGGGCTGTTTTTTCTTTCTTCAGACTAGGGGAACTTGCAAACTCCCTTCCAACTTACCCCCCCCCCCCCAATATGGGAGTGAATGTGGGTTGGATGAGTGAGTGTGGAAAGGTGTTTGTGTGTTGTGTTGTGTTGTGTTGTGCTGTATGGGATGGTAAGGGGAGTTATAATGTGTGGGTTGTGGGTAGATATGGATGGGTTGGAAGTGAGGCTAAAAAAGAGGAGAGGAGTAATTGGAAAAATAAATGTGAGGATGAATGGAAGCATATTGGATTGTACTCCAGGTGCAAGAAGTGTGCCTAGAATTGCGGCACACAGTTATTTTCTTGTTTTTTTGCCTGGATTTTTTGTGTGGGGGTGGAAGGGTAGGGCTCACAAAAGGGTTAGTTGGGAAGGGGTGGGGTGGGGTTTGGTTTATCTCCAGACGGGAATGGTACAAAAGGAGGAAAAAGGAGAAGTGATATGATTGGGAAAGACATAATAAAGAATGTGAATGTTATGTGTACAACTCTTAATGTGAGAGGTTTAGGTAATCAGGTGAAGAGAGTGAGGATTGGGAAGTATATTCAAGAACTGAAGGCTGGTGCTGTATTTTTGCAAGAAACATATAATGGGGGGGGGGGAGGGAGGTTACGGTAATTTTCCTGACTTTGGGAAAGGGAAAAATTTATGGCTTCTGGAACTTCGAAAAGTAGAGGAGTGGGAATTGTAATTAAATCCAAAGTTGACTTTGTGGAGAATAAGGTGTTAAGAGATAAGAATGGAAGGTTTGTTTTTGTTCAAGGCTGCTTGGAGGGAGAGCCGGTGGCATTAGCATCAATTTATCTTCCTAACACTTCCGGTGGAGCGCGATCTCGTCGCAAGAGGGGATTGTTCCGTGAGGGAAATCCCGAGCTACTTCGGGGGAAAAGGGGGTGCTAAAGGGCGTGGAGGCCCCCCAAAATACCTCTGGTGGGTGTCCAGAAGGTCAGGATCCCGGCAGGACCAGAAGCGGTTTGCCCGGCCGTCAGGTAGCTTCCGAAAGAAGTGAAGAGAACGGCGGGGCGGAGCGGCAGGTCGAGGGAAGCCATTATCTACTCCCGAGTAGCGAAGCCCCGGTCTTGCAGAGAAAGCGCCTCGCTCTCAAAATAAAAGAAATCCGGGAATAAACTGAAATTGGTGATTAATTAAAGAATAAAAGAAACCCGGAGGAAAAACAAGAATACTGCGGAGTTCAGCTATTATCCGGAATCAGCATGGACGCAAAGTGATTTGCAGAGTGGAGAAAGGGAAAGTGAGTTGCCCTAGCGGCTATTGTTTGTTTCCCTGAAGGACTTTTATTTTGAAAGTATCCTGCGAAAAGAGGATACTCAATGTCAAGAACAGGTTAGAACTAAAATAGGGAACAGAAAGTATCGCTTTGAAAACTGGAAGTACTTATGCCAATATGCCGGCCAAGAGTGCCAAGAGAGGCTAAACATGGAGCCTGGCACGCTTCCCTTGCACAACTCAGCTGCCTGTCCGTGCCGATCCAAAAGTCCTTCGCGTTCTCCTTGGCCGGTAGCAGAGCGATCACAGCGGTTAGAAAGCAATTGCAGCGTGTGGGTAATAAATTCAGAACAGACACAAAGGCGTTCCTTATCTTCTTAGCCTTTTAATCATGAAGTTTAACAGCATAAATTCAGACCTGGCGAAAGCTCGGCCATCCTCCCTCTCGCATAGAGACAGACTGACACACTCAGAGTCAAACCACTCCCGTAAGTGTTTGTAACCACGCCTCAGGAAAAAGACGTCACACAGAACTCCTTAACCCTGTGAGTTCTGAAACCAATAACACCCCCTCTCGTCTTGCATCCTGAGGGAAACTGTGAACCCCTATTTACAGACCTCTTTGAGTTCAACTCACCTCCCATTGCCTTTTGCCTCCCACTGGCATCTATCCCAGGCAATTGTTGAATCCCTTCCACACTCCCAGAATCACACTGTGCGAAACCAACCCACGCACTGGTGACCTGAAACCTCTCAGGTGGAATCCCCTTTGTGGTCCGAGTTGACCGCCGGAGCACAACCTCGGGCGCTCCTCCTGACCCACTGGGATCAGCAAGTGTGTCTCCTAGCACAGAAGACTCCCCCTCTGACTTGCTGCGTCTTCGGGCCTTCTGCACTTGGCTAACAGGAGATGAAGGCTCGCTCTTGGGTTCCCTCTTAACCTGTGGAGAAACCCACCCCTGTGCTTGACCATCATCAGCAACCTGGTCTTCAGCAACAGGCTCCACCTCTTCCTCTCCTTCCTCTCTTTCTTCCTCCCTTTCCTCCCCCTCAGAATCGGACAAGCATTCTGAGAGAAAATCAGAACCAACCCTAGGCCGTGACCAACCACCCTGCTCACAGAACTCAGCATGCTTGCTGACCAGCAGCTTGGTCTGATCACCCTCTGGGTATGCAAACTTCCACCCATTTGTTGCAGGATCATACCCACAGAAGATCATGTCCTGGTACCTAGGACCACCCTCCTTCCGTTGTGCTGTTGGTATTGGCACTGAAGCCTTGGAACCAAACGAACGGAAGAAATGCACCTGTGGCTTCCTCTTGTGCAACAGAAAAAACGGTGTGTCACCTACAGTGTGATTGTAGGACCTGTTAAAAACAAAGCTGGCAAATTTCCAAGCTTCACTCCAAAAGCTCTGAGGCAGCCCAGAGTCACACAGCAAAACCCTGACAGCTTCAGCCAGTGTTTCACTCCTGTGCTCTGCCACGCCTCTCTCTTGAGGAGACTTTGCGCCCGTCACCTGGTGACAAATTCCCTTTTGCTTGAAGAACTCCTTCAGAGCAGACCCAGTGAACTGTGACCCACGGTCGCTCCTGAACTCTTGCACTTTGGTGGAGAACCTTAGTTCCACCTCCGCAACCCAATCCTGGATAAGTTGCGCCGCCTCCCTCTGCGATTTGAGAGAGAAACACCATAAATTCTGAGAAAAATCATCTGCCACCGTTAGCAAAAACCTGGCCCCACCCAGACTCTCACACTTCATGGGTCCTGCAAGGTCTGTGTGAACCAGCTCAAAAGGTTTTGTGGTTACCCTCTTTACCCCGGGATACCTGCACCTTTGTAACTTCCTGCATGCCCTGCACTCTAGGGATCCCTCACATGGTGTGATTTTACAACCTTTGGTGCAGCTGGGCAACTTCTTAACATCCTCCAAACAAGCATGAGACATTCTCTTGTGCCATACATGAACACATGAATCATGGCTGGGAACACTAGCACACTGCGCCTTTGCTTTTCCAGCATTCCCCCCACCCTCCAGAGGTGTTTCCAGAACAAAGAGATTGTTTCTGCATGCCACGTTGACAAGTTGTTTCCCCCCTCTGAAAATGGAACAGGTATCATTTTCAAAGCAAATTTTGTACCCTTGTGTCATAAGAGCTGGCACAGATAACAGGCAACAATTCATCCCTGGTACAATGAAGCACTCCAGCTCCGCCTGCAAAACAGAAATATAAATATTTGCAACATTAGAAACTGGCTTTTTTGTCCCATCAGCTAACGTAACAGTCGTTCCAGCTGAAACAGCCCTGCAATTTCGCAGCTCCCCAGCAGATGGCGTTATCAGGTGATGACTGGCTCCCGAATCCACCACCCACTTCACAGCTGTGTCCCTGCTGGGATTGTTTTTCAAAGTTGCCAGAGAAGCCGTGAGATGATAACAGTCTCCCTTCTCTGAGTCACGTCCTTCCTTCGCGCTCCCACGCTGGCCTCCTCTCCGAGACTGGTTCCCATGGGAAACGACCTTGGAGACATCCTGCCCGGCCTCTCTGCTCCTCTGCGGACAAGCCCGTTTAAGGTGGCTGTTAGACCCACAGACATAACATCGGCGAGTGGAAAAAGCCTGAACAGAGCTCTCATCTGGCTTGCCCCCCCCCCTCCGCAACCGGTGGAGCTGGCTGCGCCAGACCTGCCCTCTCGGACACGCTTTTCCTGTTTGTCCGAAAGACGTCCTGTCACGTACGAGAGAGTCAAATCCTGTGGACTCATGGATTCCATAGACAGACACAAATTGTCATAACTTTTGTCCAGAGAGCTGAGCAAAATATAAACCTTCAGCTCCTCTGAGAAGTTGACTTGCAACAGCCTCAACTCATTGAAAACAGAGAGCATCTCAGTAACATGCTGTCTGATGTTCCCACCGGGACGCAGCTTCATCTCAAACAAGCGCCTGGTGGTGTGGATCTTTGCACCAGCCGTGGTTCTGTGGTGCACCCTCTCAAGAGCTGTATACGCCTCCTGAGCAGTTTCAAGCCCCTCAACCAAGAGTAGCTGGGAACCCTCCAAACTGAGCACTATTGCTCCCAGGGCTTTCTGATTTTTCCTCTGCGACGCGTGAGCAGCTGCTATGTCCGCCGCCGCTGTGCCTGCTGCAGGTGGTGGTAGGGGGGCCCCTGGGTCGCCTCCCACAGCCCCTTGGCTACCAGCCAGGCATTTAGCTTCCGGCTCCATTCGGCCCAATTTTGTCCGTTTAATTTTTCGAAGGGAACTGAGAATGATTCACGATCGTCTGCCATCTCCTCCCCCGGGGGCTAAGCGTACTCACGTCTCGGCAGTAGCTTCCTCCGCCTCCCGGCTCCGGCAGACCGGTCCTCCCCAGCGAGCTCCTTCCAGCCTCAAAGACAGCTCCAGAGCTCCAGCTGGACCCAGCAACCTTTCAGCCGGCTTGCTGGCTTCCCCCACACGTGGGACGTTCCTGCAAAGGCTTCAAAGCGTTGGCAAACTGCCCATAACCTATGCCAATATGCCGGCCAAGAGTGCCAAGAGAGGCTAAACATGGAGCCTGGCACGCTTCCCTTGCACAACTCAGCTGCCTGTCCGTGCCGATCCAAAAGTCCTTCGCGTTCTCCTTGGCCGGTAGCAGAGCGATCACAGCGGTTAGAAAGCAATTGCAGCGTGTGGGTAATAAATTCAGAACAGACACAAAGGCGTTCCTTATCTTCTTAGCCTTTTAATCATGAAGTTTAACAGCATAAATTCAGACCTGGCGAAAGCTCGGCCATCCTCCCTCTCACATAGAGACAGACTGACACACTCAGAGTCAAACCACTCCCGTAAGTGTTTGTAACCACGCCTCAGGAAAAAGACGTCACACAGAACTCCTTAACCCTGTGAGTTCTGAAACCAATAACAGTACTCAATGAACTGAGGGGGGGGGGAAGAGAAGAAGGAATTGTTCTCCACTTTTGCCTCGAAAGAGCAAAGGATAGTGAAACGGAAGAGAAGGTTCCGACGCCATTAAAGAATCTGAAGCGTAGTAATTAACAACGCATTTTGGTGGCTTGGGTTGAATTAACTTATTTTTATTTTTTGTTTGTCAGTCCTGCTTATGTCATTATTGGAATTGGAATATAGCAATATTTAAAAAGACACTAAAATACTGACTCATTTTCTCAAGTCCCCTTTCTTTACTTCCGAATTACGCCATAACAACGGAGGACATCTAGTGGACAGAGTATAACATTGCAATTTGTTTTTTTTCCTTCTTCTTCCAATTTCACGGACTTCTTCCAATTTCACGGACTTTAATCAAAGGGTGCCCTTAGACTTTAAGACAGACAGACGTTGGTCGTTATAATATAGCCCCTCTCCCCCTTTTTGAGCTGGATAATATATATTCCCTTTCCTTTCTGATTACTTTCTTCCTTTTTGATTGGGATTAAAGTGCTAATATTTGAAGTTAGGAACTTGAAGGGACTACAAAATTGAAATTCAAACTGAAAATTGATAATTAAAGCCAAAAAGAAGAAGAAGATTGGGTAACTAAGTGGATTAGCCTGAGTGGAGGCAAGAAGAGGAACAGGACCAGACTCTGCTTGGTTGCTGGAATATTCTTTGGGGTTACATTGGTATTATTTGGGGATTGTGTAAATTTGGTAAACTTACTTGGTATTTTGGCTGAGGGATCATAAATTAGAATTTAGAAATTGAGATATAAAAATATTTTGATACATAATAGAGGGTTTTGGGTAAATAAGATATAATGTCGAATCCAACAAAGAGGATGGAGGGGGGGGGACACCAACAGAAAGAAAAGGATCCAAGCAAGAAATAGACTTTAAAGCAGATATATTAAGAATGTTTGCGGAAATTAAACAAAGTGAAAAAAATTTAGAAGTAAAATTAGAACAAGTAGATAATAAGATTGGAAAAATGGATAAAAAAAATGGACGAAACAGTCAATGAACTGAAAGGGCAAATAAAGGAAGTATTTAGAAGAACACAATCCGTGGAAGAGGGACTGAAAAAGACAAGATTAGAAATGAAAGATGTGAAACGTGAAGAAGATAGGATAAAAGTGGAGATGATGGAATTGAGTAAAGCGCAAGAAGAAATGAAGGACGTAATAGCTATGAATGAACTAAGAGAGAGGGAAGTTAATTTGAGACTTAGAGCGGTCCCAGAATCACAAGGTGAAAACATTAAAGAGAAATTGATAACAGAATTAGCTCAATGGATGGAATTACCAGTAGAAGAAATGGCAAGATCGGTACAATCTGCATTCAGATTACGTGTAAGAACAACTAGAGTTAAAAAATTTGTAGGAGACTGCTTGATCACATTTAAAGAAAGGGAAATGAGAAATATGATTCTGCAAAAAAATAGAGAAAAAAGATTGAGCATTAATGGGAACTACATAATAATCTTTAAAGACATACCAATTAGATTACTGAAACGTAGAGAGCCGTATAAAGCACTGGTGCAGACGCTGAAGAAAAATAACATAGAATTTAAATGGGAATTCCCGGAAGGTATTTCATTTACTTACAGAAGCAAGAGGCATAAGCCTAGAAGAAACTGGAAAATTCCTGAGAAAATATAAAGAACTGAGATCAGAAAAAGAAGAAGATAAAGGAGAAGAGGCAGCAGGAGGCGCAGACTCAGAGGAAGAAACAGAAAAGACATTAGGAGAAGAAGAGGAACAGGAGGAAGAAGAAACAGCTAAATTATAAAAGGGGAAACAAATTTATTTAAATTTAAAACATCATGGCGTTAAAAATTTGGAACTGGAACATTAATGGGATGAATGAGGGGGAAAAAAGGAATAAAATTCAACAAATCTTAAAAAAAGAAAGCCTGGACATTATTTGCCTACAAGAGACACACGTAGCAAGAAGACACAAAAGAATATTGATTAATAAAAGATTAGGAAACGAGTTTATATCCTCAGATAAAGATTAAAAAAGAAGAGTGGTCATCTATGTTAAAAAACAAATTGAAGCTCAACAAATTTTTAAAGATGAAGAAGGAAGGATAATAGCGGTTCAAATCAAATGGCAGGGAGAAAATCTAATTATAGTCGGGATCTATGCACCAAACGGTAATAAGTCTGAGTTTTACAAAACTTTGAAAGAAAAAATATCTGAATATGTAGATCAGAAAATTATAATACTGGGAGACATGAACGGGGTGGTGTCATTGGAAATGGACAGACTCAGAGATGGAAGAAGCAAGGAAGGGAAGTTACCTAGAACTTTTTTTCCATTGGTTAAAAAATGTAATTTGATAGATATCTGGAGACTTAGACATCCACTGGAAAAACAGTTCACTTACCACTCTGAGCCTAACCAGTCAATGTCCAGAATAGATCAGATTTGGATTTCGAATGAATTAACACCAAGAACTCTTCGGGTAGAAATCCAAGCCAAAATGATCTCTGATCACAATCCAACAAAAATGGAACTAAAAGGTTTGGAAGATAGAACTTTTAGGTGGAGAATGAAAGACTACCTTTTAGACGACCAAGAAATTGTTGAAAAAGCTCAAAAAAGGTTGACGGAATATTTTATGGATAATTTGAATAAAGGTACAAAAATAAAAGTGGTGTGGGATGCAAGCAAGGCAGTGATGAGAGGCTTCTTCATCCAGCAGAATGCCATTAAAAATAAGGGTAGAGAAAAAGGGGAAAAAGATATCTTGAAGCAGATAATGGACAATGAGCAAAAATTAGTTTAAAAACCTAATAATAAGAGAATAAAAGAAAACATTAAAGTTTTGCAATCCCAGTTTGCTATGCTAATAAACAGAGAAGTGGAATGGAACATTAAAAAACTAAGACAAAGAAGTTTCGAATTTGCAAACAAATCAGGAAAATTGCTGGCATGGCAGATCAAAAAAAGAAAGGAACAAAACACAATAAATAAAATTGTAGTGGATGGAGAAGAGATAACTAACCCCAAGGAAATAAGGAAAGGTTTCTTGGATTATTACAGAGGATTATATAAAAACAGAGAGAAAAACAACTCGAGGAAAATAGAAAGATTTCTGAAAGAAAAAAAGGTGCAGACGATTCCGACAGATAAAAAAGAGCAACTGAATACCCCAATAGAGATAGAAGAAATAACAGAAGTAATAAAAGAATTAAAAAGGGGGAAAGCTCCAGGTCCAGATGGATTCACCGCTAACTACTACAAAGAAATGAAATTCGCATTGATGACACCATTGAAAGAAGTAATGAATAACATTTTAAAAGAAAGAGAAATACCAGAAACATGGAAAGATGCATTTATTACCTTAATTCCGAAACAGGACTCAGATTTATTGCAAGTTAAAAATTATAGACCGATCTCACTGTTAAATATAGATTATAAAATTTTTGCAGGAATTTTGGCGAAAAGAATGAAAAACATACTGTTAGAAAGCATTCACGGAGATCAAGCGGGCTTCTTACCTGGCAGGCAAATGAAAGATAATATAAGAAACATAATAAATATAGTAGAATATTTGTCTGCCAGGAGTGAGAAGCAAGCTATATTGATGTTCGTGGATGCAGAGAAGGCATTCGACAATATAATTTGGGACTTTATGTTAAAGTATCTGGAATATATGGAGGTTGGTACAGAATTCTTTAACAGAGTAAAGGCAATTTACACAGAACAAAAGGCAAAATTGATTATAAACAATGTGGTATCAGAAGAAATAAAGATAGCAAAAGGAACAAGACAGGGATGCCCACTTTCTCCATTGTTGTTTATAACGGTGTTGGAAGTCCTCCTGAACTCAATAAGACAAAATAAGAAGATAAAAGGGATAACAATTGGCCAAAATGAATACAAAGTTAAAGCGTTTGCAGATGATTTGGTAATAACAATAGAAGACCCGACGAATTCAATAAAAGAGGTATTGGAAGAATTCGAACAATTTGGTAAAGTGGCAGGCTTCAAATTAAACAAGAAAAAGACTAAAATAATGGTGAAGAATATAGACTTAAGTGTAATTGAAGAAGTACAACAACAAATAGAGATAGAGGTGATCAAAAAGGTGAAATATCTAGGAATATGGATAACCCCGAAAAATATAGATTTATTCAAGAATAACTATGAGCCGGTATGGAAAGGAATAAGAAAGGACCTCGAGGTGTGGGGAAAGTTGAAACTGTCATTTTGGGGTAGGATATCTACAATTAAGATGAATGTGCTCCCAAAAATGTTGTTTTTGTTTCAGACTATCCCTGTAATTAAAGGAATTAAGATATTCAAAGAATGGCAAAGAGAAATCTCAAAATATAATTGGCAGGGCAAAAGGCCGAGAATCCAGTTCAAGCTCTTAACAGAGGCAAAAGAAAGAGGAGGTTTTGCCCTGCCAGATTTGAAACTATATTATGAGGCTTCGTGCCTTTGCTGGTTGAAAGCATGGATAAAATTGGAAAAGAAGGAACTGTTAGACCTGGAGGGATTCGACAATAGGTTTGGGTGGCATGCGTATTTATGGCATAAGAAGAAGAAAATTCATAAGGGTTTCGAAAGCCACATCTTTAGAGGTCCCCTGATTGAAGTGTGGGAAAGGAATAGATATCTATTAGAACCTAAAGTTCCACACTGGCTATCCCCACTAGAAGTTATGAGCGTTAAGAAGATTAATATGAGAGGCAACTGGATTACTTACGATCAATTGTTATTCAAAGAAGGGGGGAAATGGAAAATGAAACCGTACGATCAGGTTAAAGAAAATGTGTTTGATTGGCTACATTACTTTCAAATAAATGAAATGTTCAGGAAAGATATCAAAGACAGAGGATATGCTGATAAGGACTCCAAATTCCAGATTGAAATAATAAATAACGACTATAAAATTTTATCCAAAATGTACAATTTGCTGCTAGAGTGGAACCTGATAGAGGAGGAAGTAAAGTCGGTCATGATACATTGGGCCAGGGACATTGGACATAATATATATTTGGAAGAGTGGGAAAAACTTTGGAAAAAAACCCTAAAATTTACAGTTTGTATGACGCTGAAGGAGAATATAATGAAGATGTTTTACCGATGGTATATAACCCCTGCAAAATTGGCAAAAATGTATAAAACTTGTAATAAATGCTGGAAATGCAGGGGAAAAGAGGGGTCCTTCTACCACATGTGGTGGGAATGCAAAAAGGTAAAAGGTTTTTGGGAAAGTGTATATAATGAAATGAAGAAAATTTTAAGGTATACATTTGAAAAAAAACCCGAGGCTTTCCTGTTAGGAATATTAGGAAGGGAGATAAAGAGTAACGATTGTAAATTGTTTCAATATGCAACGACTGCAGCAAGAGTCCTCCTGGCCCAAAACTGGAAACAACAGAAAATACCGACAGTTGAGGAATGGAGAATGAAATTGCTAGATTACGCAGAGTTGGATAGATTGACGGGGAAAATTAGGTACTTAAGAGACCAAAGGTTCATTGAGGACTGGGGGAAATTTGTGGAACATCTGGAAAACATAAGTGAAGGACAGATAACGCTAGTGGGATTTAAAAGAGCACTGTGAAAAATGTAGGAATATTGTCTAAAGAGAAATGGAAGTAAGGAGTCAAATAATGTCAATAAAAAGTATGAAATGCGTAATTTAAAAAATGACTATGGATGATTTGTGGAGAAGCTGAAGGAAGTCCTAAAGAAAGTAATTTGTGATAATAAGATGTAGAATTTTATTTTTACTTTGTTTTGGTGTAAATTAATAAAAATTATGTTTGGGGAAAAAAATTATCTTCCTAACAAGCACCAGCTGGATTTTCTTTGTAAGTGTTCACAGAATATAGAGAAATTCTCGCCTCATTCAAAAGTAGGGGGGGACGGGACACTTTAATGTTGATTTCTGAGGGGAAAATAGTTCCAAAAAGGGAAAGGGAAGTTTAAAAAATTGTGTGGAAAGTTTGGATTATTGGAACTATGGATGGAGTTGTTCCCCAAGGATCACTCATATTCATTTTATTCTAGCCCACATGAAACATTCTCAACACTGTATGGAATTTTAATATTGCAAGTGGCTAGGGAATGGGTGAAGGGAATGGATATTGGAATGATTAAGATCACTGACCATACACCTATATCTGCCTTCCTTCAAATAGGTCATATTAATAGGTCCTATTCTTGGAGGTTTAACCCTTGGTTGGTAGCTGATGAGCAGAATAAGTTTAAAATTAAAATAGCATTAAAAAGGTATTTTGAGGAAAATAAAGACCCAGATATCCCATTAACAACAAAATGGGAAGCAATGAAGGCAGTCATTAGGGGAGAATGTATTCAGAGCCTGTCAGTGTTAAAAAAAGGGAAAGATAGAAGGATAAAGGAGGTAGAAGAGGAGGTCAGGATATTGGAGGAGAAATTTAGGATGTCAAAGCAAAAGAAGGATAAGGAAAAATTAGACCAAAAGAGAGAAGAGTTGAAAGTTCTAGATATAAATAGAACTACATTAAATATATGGTACAGTAAACAAAAATATTATGAATTTGAAGGGAAAGGAGGGAAAATATTAGCAAACAAAATTAAAAATTATCAGGTAAGGAAAAATATTAGAGCTATTAGAGATAATAAAGGGGAATTGGAAACAGACCCTAAGAAAATATTGGAGACCTTTTTAGGTTTCTATAATAGATTGTATGCAAATAAAGGAATTAAGGATGAAGAGGTGGATCAATTTTGTGAAGGATTGGAACTCCCAGAATTTAATGAAGAAAATAGAAGGGAATTGGATAAGGATATATCAGAGGAGGAAGTTAGATCAGCAATCGACTCTATGAATCTGCAATCAGCACCAGGAGTGAAATTTAAACAGGTGGTGGAGGCAATATATATGGAGTCCAAAGCAATGGTAGGAATTGGTGGGTCGGCAGGGTGCTCAGGTGCTAAGTGATACAAAGCAAGGATGCCCACTTTCTCCCATGCTCTTTATTTTAGCACTGGAACCATTAACAATTAAGCTCAAAAAGGATAATGAGATTAAAGGATTTGAAATCCCCAGGAAAGGGAGAGCAGAGGGGGAGTTATTGACAATGTACGATGGTGACGGTTAGGGACCTGGGGACCGCAATGGTGCCTTTAAAAATAATTTTGCAAGGATTTTCAAAGGTATCAGGGTTAAAAGTTAATTTTAATAAATCATCAATGATATGTTTAAATGTGAAACCTAAAATTCAACTAGAAGCCTCTAAATTATTGGGTATTCCTATAGCAAATAAGATGGTAAAACATTTAGGGATAAGGATAACTAAAAATGTGAAGACAATATTTGAATATAATTATTAAACAACTTGGAGTGGTAGTCAGTCAAAGTTGAAAATATGGGGACTTCCTGGTTGGTCACGTGGTATGGCAGTCATGGATTCTTTCGGCTGAAAGAATTCTAGCACTTTGAAGAAGGGAGAGACTGTGAGAGCGACACAGTTCCCCATTAAAAACCTCAGATCGGGCGTTCTGAGGACTTGGTTTATCCGGCAAGCCTTATCTGCGACTCCTCCAGTCCCCGGTAAGCTCGTAAGAGCTCTGAGAGTGAGTGGGGTAGAGACGCGGCTCAGCGGAAATGACTGCTCGCTTCGAAGCTGCGAAGCTCTGAGACTGGCAACCAGCGGTGATCAATTCCGCCATAAAAAAGAATAAGCAATTCGGAACTGTAAGTACTCCTAAATCAATCTTAGAGCTATCTGAGAAGATAAGGGAGATATGGAAAAAGGAGGTCGCTCCCCTTTTGTTGAACAAAAATATGAATCTGCGTGCAAAGACCGAAGCCTAAAAGTAAAGAAAAACTTCTAAAACTGGAAGCAAATTTTCCCCTTTCCCTTCTTTGGGAACATAGGGGTGTGTGAATGATTTATTACAATTGGAAACTTGCCTAATTAGACTGAGATATCCTCCTTTGGCAGCAGACCAGCCGAGAGGAAAGGCTAGTCTCCATGGTGATTTTATAATGAAAGTGAATAAACTTAATCTCCACCTCGACTGAACAGTTTATAAATTGTCCTGCACTGACTAGTAACATTCTAAAGTGATAAAAACTGTCTTACTTCCTCTCAAGAAAGAGCGTTTTGGATAAACTTCTCTCTGCCATATTTTTTGTTGTGATTGAAGCAGTTTTAAAGACTAAGGAAGCTGCTTTCGATTTGGCTGGTGGAAAGGAGAAAAACTGTTTTTCTCCATTGTTCTGGCAGACTGTGGGATTGACCTTGACATTCCTTAGTTATGACTTCAGAAAAAGAAAAGCCTAGACGTGGCTCTAAAGCAGTGTTTCCCAACCACTGTTCCGTGGCACACGTCCCTCCATCCCTGCACCCGGCCTCTCCCCCTCCGTCCCCGGCGCGGGGGCTGCCGGGATCCGTAGTCCCCTCGCCCTTGGGCTCCGCGCCCGCGCAGGGTGTGCGAACTACGCTTCCCAGCGTGGCCTGGCGGGCCGGGCGTTTTGTTTGAAGCGCTCTTCTCCCGGCCATGGAATGAGCGCAGCGGCGGCGGCCGGGCGGGCAGGGGCTCTTCCGCGCAGACCCGCGCAGCCTGCCTGCACCCCCGCGGAGATTGGGCGGCAGGATGGAGCCCGGGGATCCCCGCGGAGGCGGAGCGGCGGAGGCGGAGGCTGCCCCCCAGGTAGGGCTGCGTCAGGGGGGTTTATTTTTGCAATGCTGCATCCGCGCCGGAGGGGACGCATCGGACCGCGGGGAGACCCCTTGGCGGGCGTGCAAGGCAATGCATGCGTGCAGGCGTTGCATGGAGTGCAGTGCGATGCAATGGCAACGCGGCGCCCTGCATGCATGCATGCAACTTCCACCGGCACTCCGGACTTGGCAGATGAGGGGGGTCCCCAGTGGGTGGCAGAGAGAGCCGGGAGGGCGAAGGGGAGCCGGGGGGAGCAGCGCTGCTCCCCGAGCCGAGCCCGGGGGGAAACTTCGGTGTCGTTGCGCCGGGTGTTGGAAGCGGAGGCTGGCGGGGGCCCCTCACCTGCAAAACCTGGTCGCCTCTCATATATTTCGTGCATTGCATTCATCGTCCGCTTTCTCCTCCAAGGAGCTCCCGGGGGCGCGCGTGGTTCTCCCCGTGTTATCCTCGCAACAACAGCCCTGCGAGGTGGGTCAGGCGAGTGGCCCAAGGGAGCACCCAGGGATTGTCCTGGCCAGGTGGGGTGATTTGAACCCTGCTCTCTGCCCGGTCTTTGTCCTCATTTAGCCCCCACATGTGCATGACTGTGCATGACTGAGGTTTTCCCCCCTCGTCTTGGCTATGGTGTGAGTCTGTGCTGTTAATTAATGGGGTTCTGCCTTCGGAGAAGATGAGCCAGCCCTCAAGGAGGTGATTATGTAATTTGCTAGCAATTCATGTCCCTCCCGGCGTGACGCTGCGCGCTGACGTCACGGGGCTGTAATGGTGGTGTGCCTCGAGATTTTTTTCATGAAACAAGTGTGCCTTTGCCCAAAAAAGGTTGGGAAACACTGCTCTAAAGCCACGACGCAATTTGAGGAGTCGGTATTGTCAGCGTTAAATGATATTAAAGAAGGACTGGACCGCAATACAGGCACTGTAAATAAATTGGAAGAAAGGATTAACCAGTTAAGCACCGATATGCAAGTTGTCAAAAAGCAAATTAATACACATGATGAAAGAGTGACACAATTGGAGAATGTCAGGGTCCAGGACCTGGAACGTTTGCAACAGGAAAATGCAATAGCTATAGCTCATTTACAGCTGGCCGAGAAACAATCTCATCTGAGATTGAGAGGATTTCCTAATCTGGAACAGGATCATGATAAACTCAGAGAATGTGTGATAAACCATTTTGTTGAATTCTGGGATCTGAAAAAAGAGGAGGTTGAAGACTGGGTGGAGAAAGCTTATAGATTTGGACCTAAAAAAGAGACTAAAATATCTTACGACTGTATTGTGGTCTTTAAGACCAGGGAACAAAGAGATATCATCTTGGGACATCACTATAAAAAAGGCCTCAAAGTCTCTGATAAAGCGGTGGTCCTTTTTAAGGAAATTCCTAAGTTTCTTTGGAATTTGAGATCCCAGTACAAGGATTTGACAGACATTCTGAGGAGAAAGAACATTTTTTTCAGGTGGGAATTTCCAGAGGGCCTATCCTTCAAATTTGAAGGAAGAAAGCAAAAGATTAAGAATCTTCAGGAGAAGGATAGATTTATGCAGAAGCACTCGGCAGAACTTGGATTGCAAACTCCACAGCTGCGGGGAGCGGAGGCAGCCTCCTCGTAAATAGACAATATGGCGTTGAGAATTTATTCATGGAATGTTCATGGCATGAACCTGCCACAAAAAAAGGGAAAAAAATTATCATATTTTGGAGAAACAAAATTTGGACATAATTTGTCTACAGGATTGGGTCAAGAATTTATTTCTTCTGACAAAGTCAAAAAAAGAAGAAGTGGATTTCTACATCAAAGATAAATGGAATCCAAAATTTGCTTTCAAAGATGAGGAAGGAAGATATATCACAGTTGAAATTTCAGCACAAGGCGAGAAATATTTGTTATTAGGAATCTATGCACCTAATGATGGCAAAGCGGAATTTTTTAAGAACCTGGAAGCAAGTCTGCTGGAATACTTGGATTATAAAATTATTTTGATGGGGGAATTGAATGGAGTTGCATCTACTTTGATGGACAGAACTCAGAGATCAAAGGTTACGAACTCTGGCAGACTACCGAAGACTTTCTTTGATCTAACTGAAAAATTTGATCTGTCAGATATATGGAGAATTAGAAAGCCAATGGAAAGAGACTTCACTTTTTTCAGATGCAAACCAAGTATTTTCATGAATAGACTATCTATGGATATCCAGAGACTTGGTTCCTAAAGTGACAAAAACGGAAATTTGCCCTAAAACTTGCTCGGATCATAATGCAGTTTCTATGGACTTGAAAATGTTTGTTCAGGGTTTCTTCAGATGGAGAATGAATGACGATTTGTTGAGAAATTCATCAATTGTAAATAAGCCCCCCAAAACCTTAAAGGATTATTTTGAACTTAATATGACTCAAGGAATGGAAATAAGGGTGATTTGGGAGGCCAGCAAAGCGGTAATGAGAGGGTTTCTGATACAACAAAACGCAATTAGGAGAAAGTCACAGAATGAGACAAAAGACAAAATTATGGAACAACTGAAAGACAAAGAGAAGAAGCTTAGAGGAAACCCAAAGAATTTGCAGATCCAAAAAGAAATTAAAGCCTTACAGGTTCAATATTCACAGTCAGTAAACCAAGAAATTGAATGGAAGATAAGAAGGATGAGACAAAGAAATTTTGAATCTGCAAATAAATGTGGGAAATTATTAGCCTGGCAATTAAAGAAGAGACAAAAACAAAGTACTATTACAAACATTGTTACAGAAGGAAAATCGGTAGAGAAACCTGCAGACATTAGAAAATGTTTTTATAAATATTATAAGCAACTGTATAAAAAAGAAAAAGAAGATCTAGGGAAAATCGAGCAATTTCTGAAGAACAACGGACTGCAACGGATTCCGAATGATAAAAAGAATCTACTAAATGGCGTAATTACAAGTCAGGAAGTGGAACATGCAATAAATTCAATGCAGCTTGGCAAGACACCAAGACTTGATGGTCTATCAGCGAAATACTATAAGACATTGAAAGATTGGCTTATGCAACCTCTGGTAGAAATATCTAATTCAATTTTACGGGGGGGGGGGGAAAGCACCTGAAACCTGGAAACAAGCTTACATTACTCTGATTCCTAAACAGGGTCAGGATAGATCCAACGTTAAAAACTACAGACCAATCTCCCTACTTAATGTGGATTATATAATTTTTGTAAATATACTGGCTAATAGGCTAAAAAAGGTTTTATCTGAGTATATTCATAAAGACCAGGCATGATTTCTGCCTGGAAGACATATGAAAGACAATATTAGAAATGTTGTGAATATTTTGGAAAAGTTAGAAGCAAGAAAGAGTTGTAAAGCAATGTTAATGTTTATTGATGCTGAGAAAGCCTTTGACAATGTTTCTTGGAGTTTTATGTTACATAACTTAGAGTGTATGGGGATAGGTCATGATTTTATAAATGGTATTAAAGCGATCTATCAAGAACAAAAAGCTAAAATTATTGTAAATAATGTGGTTTCAGAGGAAATTAGAATTGAGAAGGGAACCAGGCAAGGGTGCCCATTTTCCCCTTTGTTGTTTATTTCAGTACTGGAGGTCTTGCTAAGTATGATTAGAAAAGATGAACAAGTTAAAGCTATTACAGTAGGTTCGAAACAATACAAATTAAAAGCCTTTGCTGATGATTTAGTACTGACACTACAAGATCCAAACTCCAGTGCAGTTAAAGCACTGGAGCTAATACATGAGTTTGGTCAGGTAGCAGGATTTAAATTAAACAAGAGCAAGACCAAAGTAATAGAGAAAAATCTGGATGATGAAGAAAGGAAAATATTACAAGAAAAAACGGGCCTAGATTTTGTGAAAAAAGTTAAATATTTGGGGGTGAACCTGTCTGGGAAAAATTTTAATCTATATAAGGATAACTATGAGAAAATATGGAATGAAACCAAAAGAGATTTAGAGGTATGGTCTAACTTAAAATTGTCATTAATGGGCCGGATTTCTGTGATTAAGATGAATGTGCTGCCAAAGATGCTTTTTTTGTTTCAAGCCCTCCCAATTATAGA